>NC_067407.1:110574080-111205955 GCF_009764475.1 Pristis pectinata
TCCCAACATCAACCGGTGTGATATGCCCAATACAGATCTGCCTCATTCCATTTCTTCAATTAGACGTTATGTCCATCTCCTTAGACTCTGATTTTGACAGCTTTTCAAGTAGCTTAGTGCTGCATCCCTAGTTCCTAAAATGTTACCATAAAAGAAAATAACTCTAGGCCTTGAATTGTATTTACTCCAGCTGTCCACAATCTCAACATACCCTACTCTGAAAATAAATTATCCACTGTATTGCCTGATACTTTGTTGGTGAAAGTGGTAATTTGCTTTGGACTTTGCATCTCAAGGAAATAAATACTTCAAAACTCTCTTCTATGTATAGTGAAATAATTTGTTTTGTGGGAGATGAGATTGAAGCAGGTGGGAAGAGATATATAGGAGTCATGCAGAGTGAGCACAAAAAGCAGCAGTCACAGTGGTAAGAGACTGGTGGGGAAGAGGAGAGTGGGGAACTGCAGCATCAAGTAAAGTCAAGAGATGAGGAAATTGATTGGTGTGGATGAACAAAGGGACTTTAGAATATATATCCACAGATCCTTAAAGGTAGCAAGGCAGGTCAATTAGATGATTGAAGAGACTTACATGGTGTCTTCTGTTACTAGTTGTAAGAGTTGTATTCTGCAACTGTATTTAACTCTTGTTAGGGCACAACTTCACTACTGTGAAGAATTCTGGTTACCATATTACAGGAAAAAAAGTGATTGCATTGGAAAGGGTGCAGGCAAGAGTTGTGAAGTAATTGCCAAGGCTGGAAAATATAAACTTTGTGGAAAGATTGGATTGGCTGGGATTGTTTTCTTTGAAACTGAGAAGGCCAACTGAGTAAAATTGAGGGGCTAGAAAAGAGAACATTTGGGGGATCTATTTTCCCTTTTCAGAGGGGTCAAAGCAGAGGGCATAGATCTAATGTAATTGATAAAAGAATTTGAAGGGAGATGAAATGTATTTACAGCCAGTGGGTGGTGGGGGTCTGGAAGGTGATAGAGGCAGAAACCCTCATCACATTTAAACAGTATTTGGAAGTGTACGTAATGAGTCACAGAGTTAGCATGTAGTTCTAGGAGGTAGTGTTAAGTTGGGTACCACTTTTGCAACTGGAACAGACACAATGGTCTGAATGGTCTCCTTCCATGTTGTAAATGTTCTGATTCTTAGTATTTTGAAGAGGACCAGACAGAATTTAATGGACAAGGGAGGATTACAAAATGGACACAGCACTGAGATTATGTGAGAAGAGGAAGAAAGCTGTCAAAACAAAGGAAAGAGAATGGGAGTGAGGCAGCAGCAGCAAAGAAACAGGGAAAAAAACATTGGCATACCATTCCTCAGTTCCCGAGGGCCTGTCTTCAGCTCCTTTTCAATCACTCCTCTCAACATTATCACCAGATCCATTCTTAAAATAATTGTTCATGTCACATGGCTTACACTATACATAAGGCAAGGAGAGCAAGGATCAGAAAGTAATTTAGAGAAAGTACAGATAAAGATAACAGGAGAAAGCGGCATAAAGAAAAGCATTGTGAAGAGGGGTCAGAAATGGCAACAAAAGGTTGACAAACCTGGGTAAGAAAAAATATAATCTGACTTTCCATGAACAGTGCAAGCATTATAGTAGATCTGCTAAATTCAAATATATTGATGGATTAAGTGTGCACTTTATTAATTACTACTTATAAATTGAACAGTATAAAGCTTTCATTATGCAGTATTGATGTGCAAAGTATCAGTTAATTTTTTGTGATGCAATATAAAAGTTGTATTAAAGACCCTTTATTACATCATTGTCTTTGGAAAATTACATTTATAAGAAGGAAGAAAAAGAATGATATTCAAAAATATATGGAAAAATGCATCTTTATTTCAATATTTACCTGCAGATTAAAAAGAAATGCAAGACCAAAAGCAAAAAGAGTATGGATTAATTGTATAAATAGCTGAATGTGATATCCTAAGTATCATATTTCCAATTTTGTGCTTTTGTCAGTGATTGTTTGGCTGTATTTGTAGTTATCAAATTGGGTGTGCCACCTTCATGTCCAGTAAATAGTATTTTGAATTTTGGCAGCTGCTCTCTTTGAAGTAGCAAAATTTATTGAATTAAAATCTCATCTTAGATTTCCTTACTTCTGAGGAGGCCGCAACACAATGCACATTTTACCTTGAGAAAATCAATACATGGTTGCTCAATACCGAATCCTGTTTTTGCCCCAATTCTTCAAGCAAGATTGAAATCTTTTTCAATTAATGTTGATTTTTTTTTTGACACAGAGAATCTAACTTGCATTGCATGAGAGTCAAGCAGTGTGGGCATAATCACACTGGCGACCAGTGGTGTACTGCAGGGATCGGTGCTGGGACCCTTGTTGTTTATGACGTAGGGTAACAACTTGGATGAACATAGGAGGCATGAATAGAAAATGTGCAGATGATAAGATAGATGGTGGTGCTGTGGATGTCAAACAAGGTTGTCTAAGGCTACAGCAGGATATAGGTCAAATGGAAAGTTGGGAAGAGGTTTGGCAGATGGAATTTAATTCCAACAACTGCGAAATGACCCATTTTGGGAAGTCAAATAGGTGTAGGACATGTACAGTAAGTGATAGAATGCTAAGGAATGTTGATGAACAAAGTCCTTGGGGTTCAAGTCCATAGTTCCCTGAAAGTGGCATCACAAGTTGATAGGGTGGTAAAGGAGGCATATAGCATGCTTGCCTTCATAGGTCAGGACAAAGAATGTAAAAATTGGGACATTGCATTGCAACTTTACAAAACACTGGTTAGACCACACTTGGAGTATTGTGTGCTGTTTTGCTCACCACACTACAGGAAGGAAGTGATAGAGGTGCAGAGGACACTCACTGGAAATTACCTGGATTTGAGGACTTTAGTTATGGGAAGAGATTGGATAGGTTGGGCCTGTTTTCCCTGGATCGAAGGAGGCTGAGGGGGTGACCTGATAGAGGTATATAAAATTAGAAGAGGCATAGATATGTTAGATAGTCAGAATTTTTTCCCCATAGTAGGGGTATCAAAAACAAGCGAGAATAGCTTTAAGGTGAGAGGAAGGAATTTTAAGGGATTTTTTTTATACACAGGGTAGTTGATATCTGGAATTCACTGCTAGAGGAGGTGGTGGAATCAAATATAGTCATTGCATTTAAGAGACATTTAGATAGGCACTTGAATAGGCAAGACATAAAAGGATACAGACCTAATGATAGCAAATGGGATTAATGAGGATGGGCAAAAAGGTTGGCATTGACACAGTGAGCTGATGGGCCCATTGCTGTGCTGTATGACTCTGATGAAAATGGTGTGGTAAAACAGAATGGGCAGTTACATCAACAAGTAAACCATACTGTAGGTTTAAAAAAAGCAGCTGAAATTAAGGGGTGAAGGAGGTTTACAAAATGGACACGGTAGGGCTGTTGTCATGTGGATAAAGGAAGAAGGAAGGTAGCAACAAACCATCTGCTGAAGGAACTCAGCAGACCAAGCAGCATCTGGATGAAAGGAATTGTTGATGTTTCAGGTCAAAACCCTGCATCAGGACCCTGCACCCAGACTCCAGCATCTGCAGTCTCTTGTGTCTCCGAAGAAGGAAGGAAGTTGTAACAAAATAGAAGGAGAGATAATGGGAATGAAAGTGGCAAAACTAATGTACCTTTCTTCCAAGCACTTCAGCTCATTCAGCCATGTTTCCTTGCATTATTGAAATATTGTAGCAAATAGAGTTGGGAGGATGGGAACTCTTCGGTTCTTCACATAGTTCTGCACAAATTGACTGAGGATGAATCTGTGGGAAGTCAAATTATGGTCTTGGTTCAAATATATTTTTTAATAAAAGTAGAAACTGTTGAACCATACATGTCAGGCAGAACCTGAGAAGAGAAAAACAGAGTTAACTTTCTATGTCTATAACTTTTCATCAGAAATATATCAGGTTTAAAACAATGGTGGAGGAATGGCAAGGGAAAAGAAAAGAAAAGGTTTGTAGCGGAGTGGAAGGCATGAAGACTAAATGACAAAAGGAGGAGAATACATAGAGTAAAGAACCAGAAGATGGATCTGGAGGAGATATAAATGGGCATGATGGAATTATTATCTGAAATGGGAAGCAGAGTGGCGTGCATAGCTTGAGTCTCAGCAATGACAAGAAATTTTCAAACCTTGGGATCCAGTTTAACGTAATCTAGATTTTCCAAATTAATCAGCTTGAGAAAGCTATCATGCAGGATTTCAACAACCTCATTGCTGTGCTATGATTTGTAGTCATGTAGAGTTTCAACTGTATCTGATTGGACAGCAGCTGGGGAATGACAGCAGCTGGCATGGATATTGTATCTTTATCGTCTGGGTGATGGTACATCTGTATTCTCTTACCATCTCACTCAAATACTAATAACTTGTTACCAAGCATCCTAGCCCATGTAGCACCATCGCTCCTGTATAGCAATGAAATGCTGAGCCACATCCATGATAAGAGCCAAATGTTGATATCCAGCGGCTAAATATCTTGCATCCCGACGGTGATGGGAAGAGCACATATTATTTAGTAACTAGAAGACCCATATCATTTTTGTTAAGTCTGAGATGCACGAGAATGAAAAACAATCTACAAACCTGTGCTACGCAGCATTATCTTTAATAACATGGATTTCTCAAATATTTTGCCTTTTAACAGCTTTTAGTATTGAGCATGTGGGGATAGTGATGGAGAAATTGTGACTCATTTGTCAGTATGTCTGCATTATGAGCCTGCTGGAGGGATCACTTAATTTGGCAGGAGTATTGGGCACATGTGGAGATGGAAAGGTTTGGTCTACTGGGCTGTGCCTGACAACACTCACAGATTGAGTTGTTTATTGTGTAGTCGATTTCTCTACCTCATCTTCCTTCATAGTGTGCAAGGAAACGTGTACATCTGACTGCATCCTGGAAACATCATGTTACAACATAGGAACAAGCCATTTTACTTGTCAACCCAGGGCCTTTACTCAAACTACCTTTCCATTTATGTCTGCTCCAGAATGAAGTCTGCAAGCCTACAAATTCTTTTGAGTCCTGGTCACCATACTATAGAAATGATAGGAAGGTACTGGACAGGGTGCAAAATGCGTTCACAGTATATAGTTTTATTTATATACATACTCATCAGGCTGGATCTCTTTTTTTTTGAAATGTACAGACTGAGGGATGGTTTTAATAGAGGTCTTTAAAATTGTGCAATGTTCTGATAGATAACATGTAGAAATTGCTTCTACTTGGTGAAAGGACGAAACTAGAATCCATTGATGTAAGATGGTTACCAAAGAAATTACATGGGAAATAAGGAAGAAAGCTGTTTACCAAGAAAGTAGTCAGAAGAGGCAATGCTCTTTCACACACAATGGTTGAGTGAATGGTACAGATGCAATTAAAGGGAAGCTTGATATGCATATAAAGGAGAAGGGAATAAAGAGTTATGCTGATAAGAATTTTATGAAGCAGGACAAGAGGAGGTTCAGCTGAAGCATAAGTAGTAGCATGGATTGGTTGAGCTGAATTGCCTACTTCTTTGGTATCTGTTTTATCCTTGGATGATGATGTTCCCTCTTTTCTCCCCCCCCCCCCCCCCAAAAAAAAATTATTGCTTTAGTGCATACCATATGATGCCATTATTACAGTTGAAATGGTAATGGATGTTGTTGTACATCATTATTTTGGTATGGTCATGAACCAGAATTATGGAGTTTTAGTACTTTCTATTAACAAATAGAATTTCATTGAAGGCATTTGAGTGCAGTCAATGATCCCATGCATTTGGCATTAATCCTGTCACATGGTACAATTACATCAGAACATTTTCTTTAGGTAGGCACAGATCACTAATTTCCAAAGGAAAATTTCCTAGTATCCATGGCTCTAATCAAAAATCCATTTGCATCCTGGCTCATGAAAGCATATTTTGGACAACCTTGTACATAAAATTCAGCACATCCTTAACCTCAGCCTATTGCCACTTGACTTGGAAACAATGGCTGCAGTCACATGCATAGTTTTGTTGTGGCTTCTTGTGTGCACTGAAGTATCTTTGGACATACACAACAGTCAAGTTTGAATGTAATTTCGAAGGAGTGTAGGCATATCTGCTATTTCAGATCTTTGTTTCAATTGGAGAAATAATCACAGTGGCATCTAATTGAAATTCCAAATAGATTCAACCATTTAAGGAGGCATATAAAGAGCTGTTTACCAGATGAAGAAAACCAAAATATACTGTGACAGTTTGTAGCTAAAAGATGCATCAAAAATAATACTATTGCAGCCTCTGATTTAAATGGTGGGAAGCAGCCTGTGTTAGAGATTACATTACCATATACGTGCATGGATTTCCAGGCACTACTCTCAAAATTTGACCAAGCACTTCCAGTTCCAAACCAGACTTGCACAGATTATGTATTTCCACAATTTATGTACTTAAATACATGTGCTACATTTTCTTATTATTTCAAAGGAAATTGGTTCTTATGGTTCTGCTGTTCAACACTCCAAGAGCAACCCACTACTAAAGAGAGTGTCCCTGAGCATGACCCATTGGGAATCTTAATCAGCATAGGTCTCCTGCAGTTTATTTATCTGCACTCCTCCAAAGCCTTCGTGCACCTTTTCATACCTTCCCAACCATTCTCGTCCTTTCTTCCCTAACGCTCTAGAGTGAAGTCACGACCCTGGGCCTCTTTTCCACCCCCCCCCCCCCCCCATTAACCAATCCCCTTCTCCCCACCCTGGACTCTTTTCCTGAAATGGATCATAGGATTGTACAGCACAGAAATAGGTCCTTTTGGCGCACCTTGTCCGTACCGACCGTGATGCCTATCTACACTAATCCCATTTGCCTGCATTAGCTCTTATCCCTCTATGCCTTTCCTACCTGTCCAAATGCTTTTTAAATGTTGTTATTGTATCTGTTTCTACCACTTCCTCTGGAGATCGTTCCAGATAGCTATCATCTTCTGTATGGAAAAACTTGCCCCTCAGATCTCCTTTAAAGTTCTCCCTTCTCACCTTGAACCCATGCCCTCTAGTTCTGGACTCCCTTGCCCTGGGAGAAAGACTCTACCCTATCTATGCCCCACATAATTTTTATAAACCTCGATAAGGTCACCCTTTAGCTTCCTACATTCCTTTGAGATAAAATCCAATCTCTCTTTGTAACTCTATGTTCTTTCTCATACTCCTGAAATTAACCTTTGTGTTGGTTTTGGTGTGGCACGTGAAGAACAGTGTGTAACACTTATTCAGTAGTACTCACTGTCTTGGTTCCTGGTTCTACTGAATGTTCAAGCCTTTGACCAAAATGGTCGTTAGCTGACTACGCAATGTGTGTAACATGTCTGTGTAAGTGTTCACAAATTTCTAATCTTGTATCCTGAAAAATTAAGAGGCATAGTACCACACTTTTCTGTGCTGTGTCATGTATTGTCAAAGAAAGTTAGGAACTTAACTGGTATTTCCATTAATGCCTATGAGGCCTGTTCCAGCAATGCATAAAGAAAATCTGCCTGTGCAGGTACCAGTCTGATGCTGAGAACCTGACCCATGTCCAGTTTAAGTAATTTACTTAGGTTTTCATTCCAGGCACCCTTCCCATTACCCTTATTCCCTGCATGTCCACCACCTCTCACCCCCATCAAAGCCTATGTCCAATTCTTGTTCAGCAGAGCATGATAGTTTTCCCATTTGTGCAGTATTGAACTTTCCATGGCAGGGCCTTGAACTAAATATTCGTCAGATCACAGAAAAGTGACAGTTTAATATGTCCTTACCGATACCAACCACATTTTTGATTTGCTACCATGACCCAAATCTAGTCCCACCTCTCTGCTTTGACCCAATGTCCATGCATCTATTTCTGTTTCAAATATATATTTTGTTTTCTTTTAAAAGATACAATGATGTCTCCCTAAAATACTCTCTGCAGTTAAGCATTCCATTCTTCAGCAACCTAAAGAATGTGAAGAAATTTCCCTTAAGCTTTCCCTCCTCGATCTTAATCACAATTTTAAATTGATGACCCCTTATCATTCATTCCCTAACAAAAGAAAATAGACCTTCATTATTAATTCTATCAAAACCCTTGGTTACAGTTCTCCACCCTATGCTTTCAGCCAAGAAGACAGCGTGGTATGGAAAAAGATAGGAGAATTAAAATTATTTTAAAAATTACTAAAGAAACTTCTTAAAAAAAAGAAGCAATTACTGAAGTAAAATATGAAAAGACTTTCAAAGCTTTCAACATATTATTGTGCTGAGTCACCCTGATGACTGGCTAACAGTTCCATAGAGAAATGCTGCTAGTTACGATAAGTTCCAGACTTGTGCACTGCAGCAGAGAAGCATGGAATGAACTGGTGGTCACAAGTGGATGTACCTGACCTATGGCTGCACACCTGGATTTGTCATTGAGCCCTGATCTTTCTATGAGTTCCTGACTTGAGAGACCAAATAACTTTGTGTCTGGCCCCTCAGCATTATGCCATTCATATTTGGTGCATTTACAGAGAGCATTCAATTGGATAGGTTTGTCAATCGTCACTAATAAATTAAATGAAGATAAATGGTTTGGTTTTGCTCTTACATTAATTTAAATAATTACTGTTTTATTTTGGTTTAATGTAGTTTTAATTAAATTTAATATTTTAATTTTATTACATTTTATTCATAAGATTTTTTATTTTTTTAAAACGTGGTTCAATTTTTTCTAAATTGCTCAGATCATCAGAACCATTTAAAAATGGTGGAAAATCTCTTTGATAGTACAAGCCATCAGAAAGCTATCGGAGTTATCTATGGGTGAACACTACCTGTGAGCTAATTGCCACTCGCAGAATCTTTCGTTTGGCTGCGAAATATAAGTGCAACCACAGGGCTTGTGTAGAGGGCAAATATGCGGGATAGGCTGGGTCCAGAACAATGCTTCCTCTTAATTAGAGCCAATCATTTCTGTGGTCAGCTGTGATTTTTCTTAAACTAATGTAGGAAACCTGATATGCTGGAAATAACAGAAGACCATTTTATAATTTACTCTTGAGAAATATATAGTGCCATGAAAGTAAGAGATACAGATTGAGCATTCCACTTCGTCGAATACTTGCAAGTTGATATGGTTTGATTCAGGTAGGTCAGGCCTGGATTTGTGACGTGACCGCACATCATGGGCTCTGGGGTGATAGGAAAATTATTTTTAGTATAGTATATACAGAAACTAAACTTTAGATATGATCAATCATATTAAATTTGTTTGCTTTAATAGGTACTTGCAGAAAAAGGCGATCATCATTCAGAAAACATGGCGAGGATTTCAAAGCCGGGTGTTTTTCAGATTAATGGTGCAGGTAAAGGCTTTCATTTTATAAGGCAATTCTAATTGATTTAGCTCCTTGCAAAGATCCTTTAAAATGGGTGACTGTTGTGTGTTCATCCTTTAAAATTTTTGTAGTTCATATTGTGTGGACTAAATTCTTGAGGAACATTAAGACTTGTCCTAAGATATTTAATTGGAATATTGTTCCTCCATAAGGAAATGAGTAAAAGCAGATGTAGAACATTTGGCCCCTTAAGCCTGCTTCACCCTTCAACATGATCATGTTGGACTTTTCTATCTCAAATATAGCACTGTAGCGTAGCGGTTAGCGTAACGCTATTACAGCGCCAGTGATCATTTCCCGCTGCTCACTATAAAGAGTTTGTAAGTTCTCCCCATGACTGCATGGGTTCCCTCTGGGTGCTCTGGTTTCTCCCACATTCCAGAGACACATGGGCTAGTAGGTTAACATGGGAGTAATTGGGCGGCATGGGCTTGTTGGGCCAGAAGGGCCTATTACCATGCTGTATAAATAAAGCTTTTAAAATTTTTCAGTTCTTTCCCATATCTTTTAATTTCTTTTATATCCAGAAATCTGTTGATCTCAGTTTTGAAAACAGTCAATGACTGAGCCTCTATTACCCTCCAAGTTACAGAATTCCAAAGATTCACCATCTTTTGAGTGAATAAAATTCTCCTCAAAACGGTCCTACATGGCTTACCCATTACTGTGAGATTGTGACCTCTAGTTCATGACTCTTTAGCCAGGAGAAAGCTCTTCCCATTAACCCCTCTAAACATTTTCAGTGAGGTTACCTTTCATTCTTCAAACTCGAGAAAACAGGAATCTTCCCAATTCTGTCTCTCCTCAGCAGCCGATCTATCTGACTCCTGTATGCCTTCTCATTGCTCTCTGAGACTTTACTAACAACAGTGGTGTCATCTGCAAATTTATAAATGGCGTTTGAGCTGTTCTTAGCCACACAGACATAAGTGTAGAGATTAGAGCAGTGGACTAAACAGGCATCCTTGAGATGCACCTTTGTTGATTGTCAGTGAGGATCCAGTTGCAGAGGGAGGTACAGAGGCTCAGGTTTAGAAGCTTGGTGATTACTACTGAAGGAATGATGGTATTGAATGTAATCAATAAACAGCAGCCTGACGTGTGTTTTGCTGTTGTCCAGGTGCTCCAGAGCTGAGTGGAGAGCCAATGAGATTGCATTCACTGTAGACCTATTGTGGTGGTAGGCAAATTGTAGCAGGTCCAAATCCCTTGCTTAGGCAGGAACTAATTCTAGCCATAACCAACCTCTCAAAGCACTTCATTACGGTAGATGTGAGTGCCACTGGTCGATAGTGGTTGAGGCAGCTCACCCTGCTTTTCTTGGGCACCTGTATGATTGCTGCCCTTTTGAAGCAATTGGGAACCTCAGACCGCAGCAGTGAGAGGTTAAAAATGTCCCTGAACACTCCAGCCTGTTGCTCAGCACAGCTTCTTCCCCTCCATCATCAGATTTATGAATGGTCCATGAACCCATGAACACTACCTTTTTCATCCTTTTATTTTTGAACTATTTATTTATTTTGTAATTTATGGTAATTTTATGTCCTTGCACTGCTGCCGCAAAACAACACATTTCATGTCATATAAGACAGTGATAATAAACCTGATTCTGATTCAGTCAGACCTGCCATCTCAGGAATCACTGCACTGTACTGCACTTCCTCCAAAGCAAGTACATCCTATGTTTGGGTAAGGATACCACATTGTACACAATATTTCAATATGTTTTCACCAAGGTTTGATATAATTGCAACAACACGTTTACTCTTGTTCTTAAATCCTCTATCAATAAAGGCTGACATAGCATTTGGCTTCCTAATTGACTATTGCACCTATATGTTTACTTTCAGTGACATATACAAGAACCCCAGATTCCTTTGAAGATTCATACTTCCTATTTTGTAACCATTTAGAAAAAATCTACTCAGTGTTTCTCTTTTTCCACCAAAGTGAGAAACCTAACATTTTTTTCACATTGTACTCTATGATATGCTGCTGTCATAAAGTCAATTAGCTTATCTATATCATCTTAATTCACTGCACCCTCATCACTATTTGTATTCTCACATAGATCCATGTCATAAGCAAACTTGGAAATGTTGCATTTGGTCCCCGAGCCAAATCATGGATATGGATTGTGAATATTTGTGGCCCAAGCACCAATCCCACTAGCACCATACTAATAATATCTTGCCAACCCAAGAAGAACCTCTAAACCTGCAAATGTACATTACCCCCATTCTATCTGTTCAGTTCAGCTCAGCAACCTCCCGCATGGGATCTTATCAAAAGTGTCAGCAAACTCCAAATGCACCAACAACACTGGTTTATCCATCATCTACATTATTTAATACATCTTTAAAGAACTCAAATCAATTAGCTGAACATGATTTCCCTTAAATCCATGTTGACTCTGCTCAATCGTATTATTATTTACTAGACGTCTTGACATCATAGCCTTTATTGTAGATTCCAGCATTTTCCCAATACAAGTTGAAGCCATCTAGTATGGCACCCTTCATACCTGACTGGTTTCAGACCACAGAATTGCCCCCGATCATCTTTTTCAAAGCAGGAGAACTATTTTTACTTATAGGCACTCCCCAGGTTACGCAAGGATTCCAAGAACAGTCTGTAACCCAGTTTCCATAAGTCGGAAATACTGTTGGTTGATCACAAATGTTGCTCTGGCAGGTTAATTACCTACAGATTAATACAAATCTTAGTTAATTTTAGATCTTAGTTAGAATTAGTTAAATAGTACAGATCAAAATGACAAATTCAAAACATACTGGACTAAAGGAGTTGCCAGACCACAGAATGCCAGACCAAAGAGTTTCAATCTCTACCAATATCAGGTTAACAGATTAGTAGTTCCCTATGTTATCTTTTCCATCTTTCTTAAGTAATGGGATCCCATTTGCTACCTTCCAGCCTGCAGTAACCACTCCAAAATCCATAGAACTTTGGAAGACAATAACCAAAGTATCTGCCATCTTAACCAAAGATCCAAATAATAACCAAATAACCAAAGATCTGGGGGAGATCTTAAATGAATTTTTTGCATCCATATGTACTCCAGAGACAGACACAGAGACTATAGAACTGAAGTAAAAGAGTAGTGAAGTCATGGACCGTATCTGGATTACGGAACAGGAGGTGCTGGCTGTCTTGAGGCGAACAAAGGTGGATAAATTCCCAGGGCCAGACAAGGTGTCCCCTCGGAGCTTGTGGGAGGCTAGTGCAGAAATTGCAGGGGCCCTGACAGAGATATTTAAAGCATCCTTAGCCACAGGTGAGGTGCCGGAGGACTGGAGGATAACCAATGTTGTTCAAGAAAGGCTCTAAGAATAAGCCGGGAAATTAATAGGCTGGTGAGCCTGATGTCAGTCATAGGTAAATTAATGGAAGGTAGTCTAAGGGAAAGGATATATAAGTATTTGGATAGACAGGGCCTGATTAGGGATAGTCAACATGGCTTTGTGTGTGGTAGGTGATGTCTAACTAATCATGTCTAACTAATCTTATAGAGTTTTTCGAGGAGGTTACCAAGAAGGTCAATGAGGGAAAGGCAGTGGACGTTGTCTACATGGACTCTAGCAAGGCCTTTGATAAAGTCCCACATGGGAGGCTGGTCTAGAGGGTTAAGCCGCTTAGCATTCAGGATGAGGTAGCCAATTGGATTCAACATTGGCTTAGCAGGAGAAGCCAGAGAGTGGTAGGAGATGGTGGTCTCTCTGACTGGAGGCCTGTGACTAGTAATGTGCTGCAGGAATCGGTGCTGGGTCCATTGGTGTTTATCATCTATATTAATCATTTGGATGATAATGTGGTAAACTGGATCAGCAAATTTGCAGATGACACCAAGATTGGGGATGTAGTGGACAGCGAGGAAGGCTATCAAAGCTTGCAGTGTGATCTTGACCAGCTTGGAAAATGGGCTGAGAAATGGCAGGTGGAATTTAATGCAGACAAGTGTGAGGTGTTGCACTTTGGAAGGACAAACCAGGGTAAGACTTGTACAGTGAATGGTAGGGCTCTGAGTTGTGCTGTAGAACAAAGGGGTTTGGGAATCCTTGAAAGTGGCATTGCAGGTGGATAGGGTCGTTAAGAGAGCTTTTGGCACTTTGGCCTTCATAAATCAGGGCATTGAGTACAGGAGTTGGGATGTTATGTTGTAGTTGTATAAGACATTGGTGAGGCTGAAATTTGGGGTATTTTATGCAGTTCTGGTCACCTACCTACAGGAAAGATATCAATAAGCTTGAAAGAGTGCAGACAAAATTTACACGGATGTTTCCGGGACTTGAGGACCTGAATTATAGGGAAAGGTTGAATAGGTTAGGACTTTATTCCCTGGAGCGCAGGAGAATGAAGGGTGATCTTATAGAGGTATACAAGATAATGAAGGGTAAAGATAGGGTGAATGCATGTAGGCTTTTTCTCCTAAGGTTGGTGAGACCAGAACTGGAGGACATAGGTTTAGGGTGAAAGGTTAAATATTTCAGGGGGAATCTGAGGTAAAACATCTTCACTCAGAGGGTGCTGTGAGTGTGGAATAAGCTGCCAGCACAAGTGGTAGATGCAGGTTCAGTTTGAACAATAAAGAGAAGTTTGGATAGGTACATAGATGGGAGGGGTTTGGAGGGATGTGGTCCGGGTGCAGGTTGGCATGAACTAGATGAGCTGAAGGGCCTGTTTCTGTGCTGTAGTACTCTGATTCTATCTCCACAGCCACCTCTTTCAAAACTGTGATAAATCCCAAAGTCCTGATGATCTACATCCAGTTTTCAGTCACGTTATTTCACTGAAGTTAATTTTGTGCTTCCTTACTTTTACTATTTTCTTTTGCTTCCTTATTTGGACTGAGTCCTTGGTTCTCCAGTATTTCTAGGAGGTTCTTTGTCTTCTTCCAAGAAGATAGGTACAAAGAGTTTGTTTAATTCCTCGGCCATTTGCTTATTTCTCATCATTAATTCTCCCATTCCTGTAAGATACCCACATTTGTCTCACTAGTCTTATCCTTTTTATGTACCTTTTAGAAGTTTTTAATTTGCCCTAATGTTCTTTGCTAGTTAAGTTTCATATTCTATTTTCTCTTTCTTTATCAATGTCTTGGTTATTGTTTGTTGAATTCTAAAACACTTCCAGTCCTCGAGCTTACTGCTTTTTCTGACAACCATAACTCTTTGTTTTAGATTTTAATATCATTTTTACTTTGTCTTAGTTTCAATATATTTTCTCATGTAATATTTAATTTTTCCTGTACTCAAGGCTGGGCTTTTCCTTTCATATTTTTGTACTTTAAAAGAATATATATTTGCTGCAAATGAAGTATTTTTATTTAGGCACTAGACATTACTTGTATGATGCCACACCATTTAATTTAGTTCTCCATTCTACTCTAACTCCTCATCTTCACAATTTCCTTTGTTTAGATTGAAAATCCTGATTTCAGATTGAACTACATCATTTTCAAACAATGGAAAGTTCTATATGGTCATTCTTTTGGAAGTCCTTTGTAACAAAAGTATTAACTAACCCTTTTTCATTGCATTTAAAATAGTACAATCTAAAAATAGCTACATCTAAAATAGTGTTTCCTTGTCTGTTGCTCAAAATTACTGATTTAGAAATCCATCTTGTATACATACCAGGAATTCATCCTCTACATTGTTAGTACAAGTTAATTTGCCCAGTATATATGCAGATTAAAACTCCAATGATTACTGTATTATCCCTTTCATACATTTGTTTTATTTATGCTGCACACTACCACTATTCAAGGGAGTTTAAATGACTCCCACTACTATTTTCTGCTCTCTGTTCCTTCTTAACTCCACTTAAACTGATTCTACTTGGATACCACAATCTGCTGAGCCAAGATCCTTTTTAACTACTGCACTGATGGCATCCTTTATTAACTGTACTACTCAATCTCATTCAATACTTTGGAATATTTAGTTCCAAGATTTGGTCACCTAGTAGCCAGGGTTCTGTAAGGGCAATTAGATAATACCCTTTTACCACTCCTTATGCCATTAATACATCCATCTTATGGCAGATGTTGTGTGCAGTTAGATATGGTGTGTTTAAATTTGGCCTTTTAACATTTTTCTGTACTCTAACCCTATTTGCGGCTTGCATTTGTTTCTGCTACCAATTTATTTTGTTTACAGATGGTGCGCACATAGGAACACTGTGCTCAAACTATGCTGTGTTCTAGCAGTCCATAGTTTTGTACATACAAATACCATTACTGGATATTTGGATATATGGAATGACTTAACACCACTCTATTCTACTTCGAGGTTGAAATTTGTCTTTGGTCACTTACACTGAAGAATAAAGCCGGAAGCTTATGCACATTGTAGATTGCTTCCCACATTGGGTCCCCTCAAAACCAATAGAATTGAATTTTTGAAGCAGACTGCAACATATGTTGTTGTTCATTTAGTGCATGTGTGTGAAATTCTGTGGACTTTGTGCTCATTCATGAAAGAAACAAGATGCCTCATAGTGTTGCAATGTCATTGGATTACTTCTGAAGTCTTATCCAAGTGTAAGAATTTCTGTGTTAGAACATGGTGTTCAGAAAGCACAGATTAGAGGCAGAATAACTTTTTATGTGTATGTCTGCATATAGGAATAAGAGAAAGCTATTTGATTGCTTGTGCATATTCCATTGTTCACATGGCTCATTTGTGACCTAATTTCATATACCTCTTTTATATCCCACATCCAAGGACTATTCTGCTAATTTCAATATAAGTCATGCTCATGATTTCAAAGTACCTGGACCTGAATATAGTGGAGAACATTTGCCTGTAATTGGTCTGCCTGTCCTTTAGCTTTTATTACACAAAAGCAAGAGCACGATAATGACGTGGTCCAGGATCTTCTGCTGAAAGTTGTGCCACCCAAGCTCACTGCTCACCTGCCTGCAATGCCCACTCTTACCTGGAGTAGACCCCCCAAGAAATAATCTTGAAGCTGAGCCCTCAGCATTAGCTGATTGGCAAACTCCAGCACAGTGCAGAGCCTTTCCACCCAAAGCTGATAAGTTTGTGCCTGCAGAAATGCTTTGAGAGCCAGTTAAGTCTAAAGGTGTATTTGGTATCAAACATGCACAAAAGCTATTACAAATTCAAAATACGATTTAAAATAATTAAAATTCTTAAAAGACAAAAAAAACAAAAACAATACAAAACCATTAAAATAATGAAATATATTCAAATCTATCCAAAGGTTAACTTGGCCAGATTGAGCAGGCAGGTTGACCAGTCCCCAGTGCCGAGAAATCTGTAATTTGCCTTCCCATGCTGAAACTGTTGGTGAAGTGCAGTTATTCTGTCAGTGGCAATAAAATATGCAAAAGTTCAAGACTTATGCCTTTGCTCCACTGCTTATCCAATTCCCCTTTGACTGTCTGGACTGACTCCATTTCACGACCCTTACAGACAGTGTTCCAGATTATAACCGTCTTTGCAACATGTCTCCCAAATTTTTAGCCCATGACTTTAATTTCCTGTCCCAAGATCCTTGAACCATCTGCAAGTGGGAATATCCTAACCCTGCCTAAACACAATACCATACACCTCCTATCAGATCTTCTCTCAACCTCTTTTCCTTCAAGCTGAACAATCCCAGCTTTTCCAGTTCAACCATACATCTGAAATCCCTCATCTCTAGAAGCATTCTAGTGATTCCTTTCTGCACTTTCTTGGAACGGCATCCTTCCTAAAACATAGTTAAGGGAATTGAATTCATCTTCCAGTTGTAGCTTAGTTAGTCTTTTATAAAGTCTCAATGTAAGTTGGTAACCATAGTTGAAACACTTCATGACAATTTGTACTTTCGTACTGGACAACACAGAAAATAAAAATGTATTCTTTTATTTGTTCACGGGATGTGGTATTACACAAAATACTGACACTTATTGACCATCCCTATTGCTCATGAACTGGAATGAGAGGTAAGGGTCAATCACATAAGTGGGTCTGGAGTCAAATTTAGACCAGATTGGGTAGGAATGGCATTAGTGAATCAGTTAGGATTTTATAACAAACCTGTAGCTTTATGATTCCCATTACTGAGACTAGTTCTTTTTGATTCCAGATTTATTCAATTACTGGAATTTAAATTGCTGTGGTGGGATTCAAATTCATGCCTCTGGATCAATGTTCTGAAATGCTGGCTGCCAGTCCATTAACTTGTTTAATGCACTACTGTACCCACTACATTAATGAACTTGTGCTTGAAATTCACTTCTAAATCCTCTGTTAAACAACTGTATAAGAAAGAAGACTTGAATATTTATAATATAAGTGTGTGTTCACTTCAAAACATCCCAAAATACTTTACAAAGAGACAGAGAATATAAAAATGATTCAGTAAAGCAAAAATGGACTAAAATGAACATTTTGGAATGAGTAATATCTGTCAAAGATGCAATATTTGCATGGGTCACATAATGAGGAAGAAGAAATGATAGTTGATGTAGATGAAAAATATGTGTACTGCATCTTAAATTTAAAACAAATACTACAAAGTCTGTTTTCTTTAATTGCATATCTTGTTGATAAATGCTATCCAAACATTGTTTTCAATAGTTGATATATTAGCACAGGTTGAGCAGTTTAAATGTTGCAAGTTTTATAATACTAAAAATGTATATTAAATGATATGAAATTCATTGACTGCTCAATTGTTCTCAAGAGGCCAAGTATATGGTGTTTTGTACAGATGGTTAGAAGGCATAATTTTTATTCTTGGGCACAGATATGTTCTTGAAGAGTGGAAGGTATAAAGCATGGGTTCTTTGAAATTTTAAATTCACCAGACAGTGTGAAATGTAAATTTCCTTTATGCAACAGTGAAACTCTTTAAAAGACCTTATGCCTAAAACTCTACAATACGGATTGCCATCAGCACTTGTGGATATTTCTTCTTTTGTATTTCTGGTCTTAGTAGAGTAACACTGATCATAAAACTCAGTGCAGATCTTTTCATGATGATTTATCTCCAACAGCATGTAATTTGAATATAGTATGTTTTAATGGTTAGGTTTGCATTATAGATAAAACGATAGCTGCCTTTTAAATGTACAATTGGAGTTTTTCTCTCTGTGAATGCATTTCTTATTATGTATTATTTATAAAGATTCTTAACTTTTATATGTCAAATTTGAGCTATATCTTTCTGTAACTACAGTCTGTTCTATCTTCTTTAATTCACAGAGAGCATATTTTATTATGAAGATGAATTTCTACAATGAAATGGCTGTCAGGGTAAATATATCTCCCTCATTATTCAACAAATGATGGCATCAAAATGTTCTCTAAATATGCTTTTATGCTGTATTTGGTAATCTAAATCAGAAGCAAAGTGAGTATCCATCTGGAAAAGTGCCAAATTCTTTTGCTTAATATGGTTTGGAGAAAGGAATTCAATTTATTGTATAAATTGCTCTGGAAGTGTATTTCTACTTAAGAAAACTGCTTTAAAATGTAGTAGAATTTTAACAATATGCATGGATGATCTTTAATGCTTCAAATATGTATAATCTATTAATCCATATCTTGTCACAATTATGCCATCTTGTGGGAATTAAAAATAGAAGATACTGGTTTGAATTTAACAATTTTAGAAAATAGATATTGTTTATTAAGAGACTTATTTTTTGACATCACATGAACTGCTAGATAAAACCAGATTGGCAGGAACATTAATATTTGCTCTGAAAAATGGCACAGCTGGGATTTGTTAGCAAAAAAAAACAGATCAGAGTGAACGACATTAATAGTAAAGCACAATACAAAGGGAATTTGCTAATGGAAAAACATATTCATGAACTAGTACATAACATAGTGCTAGGAAGTATGTTTGGCTTGTATTTCTTGATACAGTGAGATCTTGATGCATTCTAAGCTGATCAAGTTCAATTGTGGAATACTGTTAGACTAGGACAGAAAGAAAATCAGAAAGCCAGTCACATGAAACTCTCCTGTACATTCAGTACCCTTGCCAAGAGACAGATTGGTTGAGACCTGAAAGCAAGTTGTTTTCCTATCCTTTAAACATTGTGATAAAGAGGTGAAGAAAATAATAGAATCATAGTAATAATAATCAACAAAAATTGTATTTTAAAAAAAGTCTAATGAATAGCACCAAATGTACAAGAGCTGGCATTTAATTCAACTATTTCAATGAAGCTGTGAAAATGTAAACCAGTTAAACAACTACAGCAATGTATTGTCAATGGTTAATTAACTGAAATAATCTGAATGAAGCACATTTAAAACAACTTCATATTTTAAAACTAAACTAATAATAAAGAAACTTTTTCAAACCCATGTAGGAAAAAAGATATGCTATTGGTGTTCAAAAAATGCTCTTAAAGAATAAAACTCCTTTGACTTTGGAGGCTAAATTTGATTGATGGACCCAGAAAATGAGTGTCAGCATTGTGATGCATGATTGCAATATAGGCAGCATGCCAACTATGTACCACTTGCCCATTACAATAATTTTAGTATCCAGCCATTGATATCCATATCACTGATTGACCGCCACAGAGTAAAGAAACATTTGTTGTGAGATTCTTGCTCCAAGCCTTCATCTCTTGAAGGGAAGGTATCTGTGACTACAGCAGCTGCTAACACTCATTGAGCAAATGAACCTGAGGTGGGAAACACTGAAGAATTAGTCAATATTGAAAGAAAGCAGGTTACAAGATTTTTCAAATGCTAAATGTACTTGATGTATTAAGAAACCTAGCAGACTTAATTCAATTTGAAACATCACAGAGGGGTCCAGAACCAACTTAACACAGAACTTTTCCCAGAACTTGGACCTCAGCCTCTCCAACGTGGAAGTGTTGGCCAACTTCAATGAAACACTATGTATCTAATTGTGATGCCACATCTGATTTATAGCTTACAAAGCACAAGCAGCATGTGCCGATTGACAGGGTGTTGCAGTGAAAATCTGAAATTTTCTGAATCAGAATCTGGTTTATTATCACTGAAGTAAGTTACAAATGTAAATAGTGCAAAAGAGGAATAACGAGGTAGTGTTCATGGGTTCATGGACCATTCAGAAATCTGATGGCGGAGGGGAAGAAGCTGTTCCTGAAACATTGAGTGTGGGTCTTCAGGCTCCTGTATCTCTTCCCTGATGGTAGTAATGTGATGAGGGCATGTCCTGGGTGGTGAGGGTCCTTAATGATGGATGCTGCCTTCTTGAGGCACCGGAAGAGGTCCCTGATGGCAGGGAGGGTTGTGCCCATGATGGAGCCGGCTGAGTCTGCAAGACAACCAGCTACTATACAAAGTAAGGTAAGTGGATATCATTATTGCTACAAATTAATACGTGCATTGGGGCTTGCAAGGTAACAGAGAAATCCTGCATTTTGTCCTCCAACAGGTTACTAAGGCTGATGGGATGGTGCATCAGGGTAATGGCAGTGGGTGGGTTCAAGGAGCACAGCCTTAGTTGTTTTCTTTCAGGAAGATGGCATTCAACTGCCAAAAAATGGCAAAGGCATTAAGAAAATGCGTAAGAGTAGTTGTATCTACAAAATGGAATAATTATGTAGGAAACTGCTGGGACTACATAGAGTCATACAGCATGGAAACAGGCCCTTTGGCCCAACTGGTCCGTGCCGACCAAGTTGCCTAACTGAGCTAGTCCCAGTTGCCTGCATTTGGCCCATATCCCTCTAAACCTTTCCTATCCATGAACCCGTTTTTAAAAAAAAATGTCTTTCAAGTGTTGTAATTGTATCTGCCTCTACCACTTCCTCTGGCAGCTCATTCCACATACCCACCACCCACTGTGTAGAAAAAGTTGCCCCTTGGGTTCCTTTTACCTTAAATCTTTCACTGTCACCTTAAATCTATGCCCTATAGTTTCAGATGCCCCCTATCCTGGGAAAAAGATTGTGACCGTTCACCTTATCTATGCCCCTAATGATTTTATAAACCTGTAAAAAGTCACACTGCAGCCTCCTTTACTTCAGGGGAAAGAAGCCCCAGCCTATCCAGCCTCTCCTTATAACTCAAGCCCTCCAGCCACAGTAACTTTTCTGAATCCTTTCCAGCTTGATGATTTCATTTCGATAGCTAGGTGACCAGAACTACACACAATATTCCAAGTGTGATCTCGCCAAAATCTTGTGCAGCTGTAATATGATGCCCCAACTCTTGTATTCAATGCCCTTGCTGATGAAGGTAAGCATGTCAAATGTCATCTTCACCACCCTGTCTACCTGCATCACCACTTTCAGGGAACTATGTACTTGTGCCCCTGGGTCTCTCTGTTCTACAACTCTCTCCAGAACCCTGCCATTCACTGTGCAAGTTCTGCCCTGGTTTAACTTTCCAAAATGCAACACTTCATATTTATCTGAATTAAATTCCATCTGCCATTCCTCAGCCCACTAGCCAGTTGATCAAGGTCCTGTTGTAATCTTAGACAACCTTCTTCACTGTCCACCACGCTACCAATTTTGGGTGTCACCTGCAAACTTTCTAAGCATGCCAACTACATTCTCATCCAATCATTAATATGGTGAAAAATAGTGGACCAAGCACTGATCCCTGTGGCACACCACTAGTCACAGGCCTCTAGTCCAAAAAACAACCCTCCACCACAACCTTCTGTCTCCTACTACCAAGCCAATTTTGTATCCAATTGGCTCGCTCACCCTGGATCCCATTAGGCCCATGGTCACTGTGCACATTTATTGGAAGAGCTGTCCATCCATCCCATTAGCCCGAATTTTTTCCTCTAGGCCCTTCAAGCATTTATAAATTACAATTAAATCCTCTTTCACCACTGTTTCAGGCAACACAGCTGTTGGATTCAACTGTTTTAATTAGTTTTTTTTTTAAATATGTAGAGTGTTTAATACACCTCAAGTGGCTGCACAAGGAATGGCTGCTTACTAGCTTATTGGTTTCTCCATCAGGTGAATGAGTTTTTCCATTGGTTGGTTTGGCCACAAGTATCTAATAGGTTTCCTGATTAGATTATTGTTAGCTAAGGAATATCTCTTATCTCAGGTATAAAAGATGTCATTTTTTGTTAATCACTCTCTTGCTCTCTTGCTTTCTCTCCCACCAACCAACCCGCCCCCCCCCCCCCACCCCCTCCCTGGCCCTAGGTCATCTTTAGTTCCTTTTGTCTCGGCTCATCTTCTAGTAGTAAAGCTAGATCCATGTGCTCTGTGACTGTTTCTTTGTTTTAAACTTTTCCAATAAAACTTTGTGAAGCACCAAGTTGTTTTCAACTCATTCCTGGACTCCTGAAAGAACCTGCGGATTCAAAAATAACCAGATCCGACACAGTCCTAATTAAAACACCACACTCTTTTAAAACATTTCTCATCATCGTCAGGAATATTCTGTACAGTTCTGATGTCTCTACCTAAAGAAGGATTATTTTTGATAATGAGAGTGCAGCAAAGGATCACCAGATTAGCAGGCTTGATAAGAGAGGAGGGAGAGTTGCATTTTTTGATTAGGGAGAACATCACGGTGGTACTTAGGGAGGATACTCTTGGAGGATCATCCAGTGAGGCTATAAAGTGGAACTTAGAAATAAGAACGGGATGAGCACTTTGATGGGATTGTATTTTAGGCCCCTTGAGAGTCCGCAGGAACTAGAGGAGCAGATATGTAGGGAGATCGCAGATAGCTGTAAAAATTGTAGTTGTAATAGTGGGTGATTTCAACTTCCCTCTTTTTGGCTGGGGCTACCATAGGGCTTGGATGAGGTGGAATTTGTTAAATGTGTCCAGAAAAGTCTTCTCAAACAATATGTAGATGGCCCTACCAGAGAGGGGGCAATACTGGACCTCCTCGGTAAATGAGGAAGGGCAAGTGACTGAAGTGTCAGTGGGACAAGTGACCATAATTCGATTAATTTTAAAATAGTTATGGAAGAAGATAGGACTGGTCCACAAATTGGGCCAAGGCAAATTTTGAAGGCATTAGACAGAAACTTGCAAAGGTTGATTGGGAGAGGCTGTTTGCAGGTAAAAGGATGTCTGGCAAATGGGAGGCTGTCAAACGTGAGATGGGCAGGAATGTTCTGTCCCTGAAGTCTTCCTAAGTGAAGGGCAAAGCTGGCAGGATTAGGGAATCTTGGTTGACGAGGGATGTTGAGGGTCTGGTCAGGAAAAAGGAGCAGGGATCAAGTGAATCCCTTGGACTATCAGAGATGTAGGAGTACACTTAAGAGGGGAATCGGGTGAGGGGAAAAAGAGAACATGAGATAGCTTTGGGGTTGTTAAGGCATGCTAAGGTTAGATCCCCAGGCCCTGGTCAAGTGTGTCCTTGAACATTGTGGGAAGCTAGGGAAGAAGTTGCAGAGGCCCTGTCAGAGATATTTGCATCATCTTTAGCTATGGGTGAGGCACTGGAGGACTAATATTGGACTAAACTGGTGGCTAATGTTGTGCCTTTATTAAAGAAGGGCTGCAAGGACAAGCCAGGGAACTATAGGCTGGTGAACCTAACATCAGTGGTGGGAAGTTACTGGAGAGGATTCTGAGGGAGAGTACTTACCAGCATTTGGAAAGGTAAGGACTGATTTAGGAATAGTCAGTATGGCTTTGGACGTGGGAAATCAAGTCTCACAAGGTTGATAGAGTTTTTTTTGAAGAGGTTACAAAGAGGATTGATGAGGGCAGGACGGTAGACATTGTCTACAAGGACTTTAGCAAGGCCATTGACAAGGTCCTGAATGGTAGTCTGATCTGGAAGGTTAGTAGATCACATGGGATGCAGGGTGAACTATCTAATAGGATACAAAATTGACTTGGTCATAGGAGTCAGATGGTGGTGGAGGGTTGTTTTTCAGATTGAAGGCCTGTGACCAGCAGAGTGCCACAGGGATCAGTCCACTGTTGTTCATCATCTGTATTAATGATTTGGCTGAGAAAGTAGATGGTATGGTTAGTAAGTTTGCAAATGATATCAAAATTAGTGGTATAGTGGACGGTAAAGAAGTGTAGCGGTTAGCATAACGCTATTACAGTGCCAGCGACCCGGGTTCAATTCCGGCCACTGTCTGAAAGGAGTTTGTATGTTCTCCCCATGTCTGCATGGGCTTCCTCTGGGTGATCTGGTTTCCTCCCACATTAAGAAGACATACAGGTTAGGAAGTTGTGCGCATGCTATGTTGGTGCTGGAAGCGTGGTGACACTTGCGGGCTGCCCCCAGAACACTCTACACAAAAGATGCATTTCACTGTGTGTTTCGATGTACATGTGACTAATAAAGAAATCTTATCTAGAACATCTGGGAAGGTGGGCCAAGGAATAGCAGATGGAATTTAACTCTGATGAGTTCAAGGTGTTGCATTTTGGTCATTTAAACCAGGACAGAACTTGCACAGTAAATGGTAGGGCTCTGGAGAGTTGTAGAACAGAGGTACAGATACATAGTTCCCTGAAAGTGGTGACACAAGTAGACGGGGTTGTGCAGAAGGCATTTAGCATGCTTCATCAATCAGGGCATTGAGTACAGGAGTTAGGACGTTATGTTACAACTGTACAAGTCATTGGTGAGACTACATTTGGAGTATTGTGTGCATTTCTGGTCACCCAGCAATAGAAAGATGTCACATAGAAAGAAACTGGAGGACTTGAGTTATAATGAGAGGCTGGATAGGCTGAGACTTTTTTTTGCCTGAATCATAAAGGATTGAGGGGAGATCTGATAGAGGTATATAAAATCATGAGGGGAGAAGATAAGGTGGATGGTCACAGTCTTTATCCCAGAGTAGGGAAAACTAGAGGGCATAGATTTAAGGTGAGAGAGGAAAAATTTGAAAGGGACCTGAGGGGGAACTTTTTAACGCAGAAGGAACAAGCTGCCAGAGGAAACTGTAGAGGCAGTTACAATTACAATATTTAAAAGACATTTGGACAGGTAAATGGATAGAAAAGGCCCAGAGAGATGTGGGCCATACACAGGCAAATGGGACGAACTGGACATCTTGGTTGGCATGGATGAGTCGGGCCGAAGGGCCTGTTTCTGTACTATATAACTCCATGAGAAGAAATTAAACAGACTGGGTTTCTGTTCTGTATAGTTTAACAGAATGAGAGGTAATCTCATTTAAATGTGTAAAATTCTTCTAGGGTTCACAGGCTGGTATATCTACAACCAAGAATCACAGTCTCAAAATAAAGGGTCAGCCATTCAGGATAAAGATGAGGAGAAAGTTCTTAACTCAGCGGCTAGTGAATCTTTAAAATTCCCTACCTAAGAGGGGCATTGAGCCTCAGTCATTGACTATGTTCAAAGTAGAGTCTAAGTAGATGTTAGATATTAAGGGAACTGAGTGATTCTCTATTAGGAGTTTGAAGAGATTCGGCATGTCACCAAAGACTTACAAATTTCTATAGAAATTTCTATAGGAGGGCATTCTGACTGGTTGCATCAGAGCCTTATATGGAGGCTCCAATTCACAATTTACTTATTTTTGTTATTTATTGATCTTTATGTCTTTGCATTGTAAAGCTGCCACAAAACAACAAATTTCACGTCATATAGGTCAGTGATAATGATTCTGATTTTGAAGGTATGGGTTTAATGCAGAAAGGGGCACTGAATTAAAATGTCAGCCATGATCTCCTGCCTGTCTTTTCATGTTGTTCTTCCTGCCCATCTTCCTGTCCTTTGCTCCTTAGAATAGAGCATGTGTCAAATTGGAGTAGCATGCAGCAGACTACCACAAATCTTGACAGTTATTGATTACTGCACAGGTAGTGTTGAGTACTCTAGTTAACATAACCAATGTTTCAACATGCAAGTAGTCTGCTCTATCACATTTTGTGTGGCAGCACGGCCTTCAGTGTCTGCATACTGCTCACATAGATGTGTTGGGGGTATCAGCAATGTCTCATTAACCTGTTGCTGCCCTTTGATTTGCCTCAGTAGATTAATTACAAATGTAACAACGGTCTACTATTGAGTGAAGGCATTGTGACTGTAGCCACGATACTGAGTGTTAATATGCATGATTCAAAAGTAGATGCTAAAAATCTGATAGAAAAGTAGAAAATACTGGGATTAGTACGTCAGGTAGCATCTGTGGAGGGAAAGTGCAATAAATGGCTCGGGTCAATAGTCTCTTAACAGAACTGGGAAAAGTTAGAAATAAAGGTTTAAGCTGCAGAGCAACTTATTGTCACACACTAGCTGGACGTTGAGTGAATGTTGTCCCGTTCATTTAGGGTGAATAGAACAGTTAAATATGCTGGTTGGTTTCCTGGAAATTATCCTAAAACCCAACTATTAAACCAGTTCTTCAACACCCATAGTTTTACATAACATAGCAAGTTAGGTGCTTACTGCATGGGAAAAAGAACTATTCTCATAGTCTCTTTCATGAAATTTCTCTGAAGCCCATGCTCCGGGGAGAGAGATGCAGTCTAATCCACAGGACCTTTAGAACCTTCATGTGCTTTAGAACCTTCGTGTGCTCAAATAATTCTTTTATTGTTTGCATAAGTTGAAGGCTTTCAGCAGTATAGCCCATAAAAAGGGTCCAAGATTCCTATTGTCTAGGATATTCTTCAAAATTTTGCAGTGCAGTGTGGCCATTGAATGGATATGTATCATAAAATGACTTTGTACCAGTTGATGAGGAACATCACAGTAGTAGCAAAAATGAAGCAGAAGAGGAAAATTTCAAGATAAACATTTTAAATGCAGAGAAGTAGAGTGTGGAAAGGAGGAGTGACAAAAGGAAGGAGACAAATGAAAGTGAAAACCACAGTAAGAAAGACAAACAAAAAATCTTATCAGAGAGAGGAGCAGAACTTCTTCAAGGTGGGCATTTCTGAAAAAGAAGTGGCAGTGAATTAAACAATAATCCAAATACTTAAATGTTGAAAAGCTAAAATAAAACAGGATGTGCTGACAATATTCAGCAAGGTAGGCAGCACTGGTAGAGTGACAAACTGAATTAACATTTCAGTTTCAAGACAATATCAAAACAGGACAAAGAAAAGTAAAGAGCCCTTTTCAATGTTGAAGAAGGCTGCTGGTACCTTGAGTAGGGCTTAGATTATAATATTCTAACCATTTTTGCTGATGTCGCTTGGGGTTTCTGGCAGGATTGAGTACATTGTCCAAGGCAGTTGACAATGGAGCTCAGGTTTGGTGTTTTTATATCAGTTTAGAATTTTTGGAGTTGGGATGGAGTTTTGGGGCCTAGTATTCCATTAGGCTAGCTGCTCTAAGGGATTCTAGTAAGACATAATGACTCAGACATATGAAGTTTCAACCTTCAGTATTCTCAATTCTGGCATTTGTTTATAAAGGAGATTCAAGCAGTGCCTTCCCAACCTGTCAGCTGTGCCACTGATCGTTGATGGAGCGGGACTTGAATCTCTTTTGTTCAGTGGCCAGAACACACAAGAGATTTTTGCCTTTCAGGAAATCAATATTCTGGTGATAATATTCCGATATCACAAGGATTTGCTTTGCCAATTTTTAACCTATTGCAGACCTCATCAACTTTGGGCAGATTGTGGCTGGCCTATTAGTTGTTAGAGACATGGGTCTCTTAGAATATGAGGCTCCAAAATTGCCTTAATGTTTAGTTGGAGGATGCTTTTTATCATAATGTATTGTTGGGTGTTTGTTTTATTGACTGATATTTGACCTGTTTTTCAGACAACTATTAATATTGGATCTTGATTGCTTCCTCTGATAAAGTATTTGATGTGTGTCGTGTTACTAGTTATGTTGGTGGATGCATGTGAGGTTTGTCTCCCCCAACATCATCTTTTACATTTTCAAGAGTTAAGCAGAAGTCTTCAAGCCAACTGTCTATCCTCCCTGTCTGATGAAGGACAGATGTCATCAAAATTAGAGAGATAACTTGTGAAATATTTTTAAAAGGTGATTGGGTGACAAAATGCTTGGATTTTCTACCAATTTTCCAACATAACACTGACCGCTTCTCACTTGCTTTGCAACAGGGATTTTCTATATGGTTCTCGCAGGACAAATGATATTGGAATCCTTATGCTGGAAACTTGGCTTAGTAGGGATCTTGCCTATCTTTGGAGACCTGCACACCATAGATTGAGGCATATGTCTTTGAAACATGCAAAAATGTTCTAACTGATGGGTTCCAAGCCAAGGAAGCAGTTAAGGGCCACTTTGGACTCATGGTTATGACATCATTGAGCATGCCAACAAATATTTTCACTGGCTATTGCTTGGTGTATGCAAATATCTTTTCTACAAATTCGGGTGGGTTCTGTGATTGAAGACGTAATTGAATGCAATCCTGGAATGATCGCCAAAATCGTGTCCTGAGGAATTTTCACACTCCTCCTCTTAATAATGCTGGTAATTTAGTGTATTGATTTGGTTGCATTTTGTAACTCACTTTTTTGTTTCTACAATTAGAAATACTAGTTTCATGGATTAAATGTCATTACATTTGTAAGGCATTGAGTTGGTTGGTTTTAGACTGACATTACTTAATGAGGAATCTGCATAATTGATTGGATGATTCTAAAGGTCACTTACAGATGACTTTTGGAATGGGATATGCTGGGCTGTTGGGAAGATGTTATCTGCTGAGCACACATTTGCTTCCATTGAAATCTTCCAACAAGTATTAATCAATGACAAGAATTTTGGCATTCAAATAAGGAGTCAAAACTAAATAGCAGTACGTGCCTAGAGTAACACTGATTTAAATTGAATTTTTGGATATCTGTGTTTGAAAGGATCAAAAACACTCACCTAATGTATTTTATTACATTTTTCACACAACTTTTAATCTTTTACATGGTTTTACTCAGTGTTCCAATAGATAAAGTTTAGAATTTAATTTTGAATCTGTAAATAGATTACAGTACATTTTTGTTTTATTATTCATTTTGACTGCAATGTTGTAAGCTTTATGAAATTATGTTGGCCTCACTGATTGAAAGCATGGCTTTAATATTTCTTTTTTTTAAAGTGTAACCAGATTAGAGTGAATCAGAAATTAATCCAAATAGACTTGCATTAGAAATGCGCAGAAACCCACACCACTAAGTGGTGGTCATGAGTGTAACATTTGTTTTCTTTTGCTAAATATTTTGATAATATTTTGTTCCACTAGATATTTTAATCTCCTTTGTTTCAGATTACCCTCATAGTTAGGGCCTGTTCTTTAATTTCTTGACATTTTTACTGACATTGATTTGTAGATAAAAATTCATACAATGCCCATGAACTCAACAGAGAGCTATTTTATTATTTCATTCCAATATATCTTAAAAAGAGATTAGACTGAAAATGCATTGTAAATTTTAAGATTCCAATTAAACACTGGAAATTAATGAAATAGTTAAGTAGGAGCAGTTGTAGACTGTGAATGGCAGGTTGACTAGGTGATAGAACGCTTGCCTACAAAATAAAAGCATTAGGATTCAAGCTCCATTTTAGCATACATAAGCATTGATTCTAGCCAGACAACTGACTGAAAACCGAGGGACAACAGTATTCCAAAGAAGATGTTGGAATGAGTTTCATCTTACTGACATTAAACCAGAAAATACTCAGTCTGTCCGGTAGTATTGGTGAAGAGAGAAACTGAGATAATGTTTAAACTGATCACCTTTCCTCAGAAATTGGGAAAGAGTTGAAGTAAGTATTGTGATGCAGAGCAAATGGGAAGGGCAAGAGAGAACAAAAGGAAAGATTTGGGATTCAGTGGAAGGCAGGACAGGTTAAATAATGCAAGGTGTGGTAGTCCATGATAAAGGAAGCTGGTAATAGGATACTGGTAACTAAAGGTCCATGTAAAGGAAGTATACATGTAGAGTAATTATGTAAAATCACCAACAAAAGACAGACTAAATTTAGGAATCTGAAATAGAAATGCTGGTTATCTATAATAGTTGAATAAAGTTGAGTCCAGAAGGTTGTAAAATGCCTGGCTGGTGATGCTCCAGACTCTTATTCCCTGTTGTTCTAATCTCCTTACAGCCCATTATCTGCATCTTGAAACTTGTTTCATCTCTAACTTCTGATGAAAGGTCATCAACCTCCACTTTTGTTTTTTTTCTCTCCATTAATGCTGCCTATCTTGCTGAGTATATCCAGTATTTTCTACTTTTTATTTCAAATTTCCTGTAAGTCATCTCATTGCCTAGGTTTGTGTAAAATAGTTTGTAAGACTAGAGAAAAATTACAGCGAATTCTCCCAGTATCTTAGCAAATAGTTGTGCTCCTTATTCATTTATTCCTTTTTTTTAAATCTCACTATATGCATGTAACTGGTGGATTTGCCTGCATAACTACTATGCTTATACTTCAAAAAGTACTCCATGTGTTATGAAGTACAAATTGTGGTTTTAAAATAAAAATTATTTCTGTATATATCTTTGCAAGTTGTTACTCCTTGTGTAGTCATAAATAAACAGTTGTAATTGCACAATAATTAACCAGACTGTCTACCCAATGTTTCCAGCAGGAAGTCTGGACTATCTTGCAGTTCGATCCTTATTTGCATTTAATTGGTAATCTCTCTGGCCTGTACTAGAATTTGGAAAAGTTTACCATTTGTGGAGTGAGGAGATGGTTCATTGGCCCATTTTTTGCATTTCCAACTGGAAGTTGAAATCTAACATGAGGAGAAATGGCAGCAATTTCTCAACTGAAACTTACCTATGTTGCTTTTGGATCTGTTTTACAATTCAGTTTTTTTTCACCTTTTGAACTCATCAATAATGGTAGAACCATAAACTGTTTCACATCTCTTTAAATTTGTATAGTTAGATTCTTACTACTTATTATATGTTTGAAAACACTGTAAAAACTCAAGGTTTGTATCACTTCTGCTCATGTAAAATAGATTAATAAATATTCCTTTATTTCTTTTCCTTTTCTTACTTTCTTTGAAATCACCCTTGGGATATTTTTTATTGTTAAAATGCCAAATAATTGCAAGCATTTATTATTTATGTAATTATACAGTTGACTATATATAAAAAGCCATTTATAAATTAAATCTTAGGAAGAAAATGCCTTTGTTTTTGTCTCAAATTCAGTGTGATTTACTAAAAATTGCTGCTTCTTCATCAAGCTACTGGTGGAAGGCTAAGACTATTCTCTTCTGGAAGAATGAAGAAAATGAAAGTTAGTGTGGTCACACTGTTTTAGCAAGCAGTGGTAGGTTAACAATGAAAATGGGATGGGAAATCCATAAACAGGGAAATGAAGCTTTTATTAATTTTATAAAATTATGATTATATTTCTTTACTGAAAGGCACAAACTAAACTTGATGCTTAAGGAATTAATATGCTAGGATAATAACTTACATATTTTTAATTGCCATGTTAGATCCAGAAAAGGTGGCGTGGATATTATGTTCGAAAGTATATCCATAATTACTATGAAATGAAGAAGTATTTCTTAGGCCTCAGCATGAAAAATCTGATCGTAAGGTAAGCTGCTGCATTTAACAATGTAATTTCATAGTGATGATTTATTTTTCATCTGTACTTGCTTGGAATTTTGCAGAATAATTCAAGATCTGAAGGAATTGAGAGTAGACACATTTTACAAACATGGTCGTAATGATATAAGTATTTGAGAAGAGAATATTTTAAAGTCAAAAGAATGCATAATTAATGAGAATTCATAACAAATGCATGGTACAGTTTGGCTTCAGTTAGTTTGAGTACTTTTAGTTCATGGTGCTATCCTACAGTCACTATTGATGCCACATACAGTGCACAATTCCCAGTGGACTTGGTGAGAAGAGTACCACATGCAATAGAAAATTCACAGGAGGACTCCATGATCTGTGCTGAACTAGTATATCTCAACCATATTGCCCAGGCTAAACAGAGTAAGAAATGTATCCAGTGTTTCAACTCCTGGAATGCTATTATGTATGGATGCTGGGTGATGACTGACATATCTTGAATAGGTTATAGGGGCATATTACTTTGAGGTCTGCTGTCACGTGCAGTGGGGATGTTGCATTTCTCAGAGTCATACAACACTGTAAGAGGCCTTTTGGCCCACTGAGTCTATGCCAATCATCAAGCCCATATTAATCCAATTTTATTCACCCTAGATTCCCATTAATTCCCCTCAAATTCTACCACTCACCTACACACTAGGGACAATTTACAGCCATCAATTAACCTACCAACCTGCACACCTTCGGGATGTGGGAAGCAACCGAAGCACCCATGTGGTCAAATATGCAAATTCCTCACAGACAGTATCTGAGGTCAGGATTGAACCCATGTCTTTTGTGCTGTGAGGCAACAGTTCTACTAGCTGTGCCACTGTGCCACCCCTACATCTTTTAAGCCCTTGAATATTTTCTTCCATCAGTCTGGTAATCTTTTCATCTGCATAGTACTGGAAGATTTAAAGACAAATCAGGGCATAAGACTCTGAAATGAGACACTGTGGCAGATGGTAGCAGACTAGTTGGTATTGGTAATGTTGCATCCACAAGTGTTCGGAACTAGGCAAATGAAAATGGTAGAAGTTTCAGCACACTTCAGTGGTAAGACGAGCATAGAAACCAGTGTAAATCTGAAATAATTTTCGTATAATTCCAATCTAGGAATGAACAAAGACTATTGGAAAAGCACTTTGCTTCAGGGAAAACATAATTAAGGAGAAAGTACAATTTTTATAAATTTATCATGCTTTGAAATAATGTTAAATTATGTGACATTTATAGCATCATGCAATGTAAGATGAAATGGGCTGTATAATGGATGCAGAACAAGTTACCTTGGTGCATGACTGCACGTAGCGCTGTTTAGAGGAACATCACAATAGCGATAAAGCGTGAAATTTAACAGACAATATGGTACAATTTACAGTAACATTCTTTTGGGAAGAGAAAACTACTAATTTTTGATGTGAGCTGTTTACATCAACAACACTCGAATATTTTATTACCCTTCATATATAGTGTTTAATATGTTTTCAAATTAACACTCATGTTGCTACAGTGATAAATTGATTTGATTAATTTAAAGGCTGAGTATGCAATTGGTAAGCAGGTACACTTTTAACCTCTAGCCAGATATGCAAAAAATAGACCTCCGTTTGGATCAAACAAATGATATCACGAAATTAAAAATTAGCTGCCCTGTTGCTGAGTCATGACATTAATAAAACATCTTTCGCTTGGAGCTCAGAAAAGCTACTGTTATTTATTGCAAAAGTCAAAGCAAACATTTTATTCATGTGCACAGTGTTGAAATACTCTCTTTCTTTGAAATTGCTCCTGATTTATTCTAGAGGGTTCCTGACTTGGGAATGCTAAAAGAAACATTGTAATTGTATCATACAGGACGGTTGCTCTTAGTCATTTCCATAGATGGCAATATTACAGTGTCCATCTTCTGATCATTCAACTTTCCAGCAAAATCACTTAATGAAGTTAGGAGACCCAAGTTCACTGTCATAATTTTGTAATGCAGTTTTGCACAATATAATAATTTATCACTTGCCAAGCAGACAGTTTTAGTTTATACATTTAATAAGGGCATCCTTTAGTATGGGTAATTAGGAATGAACAGTTTGCATATTTACTAAATGCAAAATGTCATTGCCACCACGGCCTATTGCCTACATGAATTATTTCTCTATCTGTGTTAAACAGCTGTGCAATTATTACTACCATAATCAGATAATTTCCCCTATGTAAGTTTTCTCTTGTGAGGCAATTAATTTAACCCTTCAATAGCCAAACCAAATTTTTGCATAAACACATAATTGTGCATGATTGAGGATGGTGGACTTAAGTGCAAACTTAATTGTGCAATGGGAAATATTTAAGAACAAAATTTTCTTATGAACATATTTGCTTTAACAAACAGAAATGTATTTTTAAAAAAATCAAATTTTATTGATGAGATTTTAAGGATTTTTTTAAACACAAAACTAAATTTTGCATCTACAACACTGCAGCTTAAAATTAATCATAATATTTTAGTAATGCTATTTTAATTAAATTGTACAGTATGCAGAATCTCTTCAAGCAATAATAAAGTATTAAAATATTTTGTGCAACTGTGCAGAAAGTTTGAAATTAAATCTATTAGATTAAATATCATAGCCTACATTTTAATTATTTTCTAATAATTAAGAGCAATCTATGATGTCTAAATGATCAATGTCCTTTATATAGATGTTATTGATATTATATCTTATAAAATTAGAGCTTCCTGATAGTCAACAAATAATTTGTAATGTTTTATTCAGGTGTGTGTATTTAAATATATTTCTAATTTTATATTAAAAATGTAAATGAATATGCTTTGTTTTTGTTTGTTAGATGGTTATATATAATAGCAATTATGATACCCACAGATGATGTGAATGGCATACAGAACATGTGTAATTAAAACAGTAAACCATATTAAAAGGTGTTTAGTAGGTGGGAATGAAAGATTTAATTAATTGATTTGGTGAAGGCACTTATTATTTAATCAATTTACTTGCTAAAGTCTAATATCAGACATTCTCAGATAAATCTGCTATTTTTCTACTTCAGTATTGAAGATATCTTTTTTAACACTTTTGATTAGTGACAGTGATGGCAAGTGCTCCTTTGGATAAAATACAACTTTTCATGGAATGTAGAAATATGTTCTACAGTGGATTAAGTAATAAGGAATTTCTTTTTTTTAAGGACATAGAGGTCACTGATGTTACAAATACCTTGGGTCTAACTGAAGTGGACAGATTTAATGAGGTTTGTTGGGTGTCACACAAAGAGACATAGATAGAGATCCTTTTATTGGAAATAAATTTGTTCAGCTTTACAAATCTACTTAACAGTTAATAATAGGTTTGAAAAGCAGGTCAGGAAAGGTCATATTGCCAAGTTTCAATACGGTATACATGATATTGGTGACTAACTATTTGATTTCTAAGGTCCAGAAAACTCTACAGAAGCAAATAGGCTATTCTCTAAAATTTATTAATAAACTATTTCAGAAGCAAGGTGGTAAAATGGGGCCATCCCACAAAGTAATTTATCTTTTTTTAGTTTAGCTTAATTCCCTCTACAAAAGTCAAGCAATAACATTTTTAAATTGTAGATGTAATCATTGTTGGTATCTCAAGTAAAATATTATGCTTAAGAGTAATTATAAAGGACATTGCTATTGAAACTCAGAGTTGCTTGTAAATGTTGCTTTATTCAATTCATCCACATGGTAAATCTCTGCTTAACTGCAGAAAAGAACTGGAAGAATATGAGCAGACAAAGAAGAAGGAACGGGAAAAGAAAACTATAGAAGAGGAAGAGAGGAGAAAGCGTTACGAAGCCCGAAAGATACATTACCTCCTCAGCACTGAGCAGGTCTGTGTACCTGTCCTGACAGCTTGCATAGTCGCCTGGGTCCCTGCCTGACAGAGATAAACTATCAGGCTGAATGGGACATGACTTGCTGAAATGATATCACAAAGACAATACTTCGAGTTCAATTTAGCGCTTTTCTATTGTGGAGTGCAAGCACCATGACTACTAGGTGACAGCATCTTCATACTGGCAGCATCAGCATTGTTGGCAGAAAGAGTCCAAGTCAGCAGTTTGATCTGCTGGCAGATAACACAACAGGAAGGGCATAACCTCAGCCTAACAACTCATTTTGACTGCCTCGTTTTGTGTTGTAATGTTGTCAAGCTCTAGCCAACAAGCTGTTAAACTAAGATGGTAAAACATTTTTTTAATTGTCTTATCTTTTCTGCAACTGTTTCAGTAGGGTAGAGTTCCGAAGGGTAGGTTAATTGCAACTGACAGACTTGTTTTATGAAGGCTGCTTTAGGTTCATAAAGCAGCCGCTTTTCAAAATCGATGTGTCTAGAAATGTCTGGAAGAATTTTTTGATGTTACTACAAGCAAACAAAGCAGCTTTCATTTAAGTAGTATAGTTGACAGAATACATAGAAGGATAAAATGGTAAATTGCAGTGAAACTATTTTTTTGTCGAGCTGCTAATCAATTGATTTAGTACTGTGCCAAATAGATGTGATACAGAAGTTAATTAAGTTGACACAGATAGTAAGCTGAACCTATATTTCAAATATCACATTAGCAGTGTAGGATTTGTGATTTTGTTTTTAATTCCTTCATTTTATACCTTTTTTTAAAATTATAATCCATCAGTAAAATATGCACACTAACATCAAGCATTGAGTTCATAGAAAATGTTTGATATTGCATATGCTGAGATATAATTAGGAAATTTATATAATTCTATAATTCATAAAGGAGTCTAGCAATAACATACTATCTTGGACATTAGTCCACAAGAGTATGTTATACTGTAGTTAAGAAGGAAATGTATTACTACATTTTTTAGTCTACTGACTCTACCAACAGTATTGTACAGCTACAAAAATTGCAGAAAGCTGAAGACTTTTTAAAATTTTTTTGAGACAACTAACTTTTGTAGAAAAAATTACATGTATGATATTCTTCTAATTTGTTGAATGATGGAAATAAAGGAAAGATCTATAGTGATTTTCTATAGTTTTCCATTTATCCATGTATTCAAAGCCATTACTTGTTTATGAATGACTTGTTTTCAAAGACAGCTTAAAAAAAACAAGTTGATGCAGGATGCAAACAAATAAATTCACACTTGTTAGCAAAGGGAATAAATTGAAAACAATAGAAACATGAATGAGCCTCAAAATAGCTGAAATATGCATCTCCAAGTGTGCTGCATAATAAAGAAAAGGACTGCAGATGCTGGAATCTAGATGAAAAACACTATGATGCTGGAGGAACTCAGCAGGCCAGGCACCATCCGTGGAGAAAAGCAGGCGGTCAATGTTTTGGGTCAGGACCCTTCTTCAGGACATCTTGCTTTTCTCCACCGATGCTGCCTGGCCTGCTGAGTTCCTCCAGCATCATAGTGTTTTTCATTTTGCTGCATAATAAAACTAATGGGTTACATAAAATATACATTTTTGTAACAAGATACTAAAATAAGTGAATTAGTTATAATTGTTGTAATTGCTTGATGTTGTTCATTCAGTCTTTAACGATTTATGTGCAAATATGACTGCCTTTTCTTAAAAAAGGCTTTATCCAGTCAGTGGGAGGCTACCACTATTGACAGCTTACATCTTTAGTGCAAAGTGCTTCTCCCAAGATATCAAACCTAGTATATCATTGGAATTGTTTTAATGAGATGTTCCACAAAGGCATATAGTATATGTGTACATAATTATAGACCAATGGAACCATGGAACAGTGTTGTGGAGGGTTCTTGAAGCCCAGAGCTGCAGATTTTATTCTCCATGCTTGCAACCAACAGGGCAAGTTTTTAATCCCAATCGTACAAATCAAATATAAACTTCAAGATGGTAATGATATATTTTCTAACTTTTCTGAGAGATTGATTAACTTTAAACTTAACAAAAATTAACTACTTCCATAACATCAATGGAATTCCAAAGAAGTTGTTTTTAAGAAAAGCATCACCTCTGCATATTATCCATCATTACATTAGAGACATTATTAACTCCTTCAGTGAAACATGTTGAAGGATGGGCTTTCCACTAAATATCTGAAAGACAATGATCTACCAACCTACTCTGCTGTGCAATATCCAGCTCCACCCACCACCATCCATAGTGGGAGCCACCTCTCAAAGAAGGCTGACATCAATGAAACAATGCACCACTGTCTCCACTGTGCTAGTGAAGCCATTGACTCTTGACAGAAAGTGTGTACAAAGACTAAGCTCTCAAATGTGGCACCAAACACATGGTCTACCAAACAGCAGTCATCCCTGCCCTCCTTTATGCTTCAGAGATGTGGGAAACTTAGAATAGGCACCTCAAGCATTAGAGAAGTACCACATGTAAAATTCTCCAAATCCATTGGCAGGATAGGCAAACTAATGTCGCACTCTCTCCCAAGGCAACATGCCAGGCATTAACATTGTGACCATGCTGAACCAGTTCCAGTGGGTAAGCAACATTGCCCACTTACCTGACACCAGACTTCTGAAGCAAGGAAACTGAGCGCGAAAACTTCAAAAGGTTTCCAGAACAACAGCAAAAACACTTCAGAAATATTCTCAAAGTCCTCATGAAGAAATATAATATTCTCACCAACTCATTGTAATTCCTGCACATGACCATTCAAAATGGAGAAGGATCATCTGGGAAGACCCTTGACTCTTCACAATGGGACTGTACAGAGTCCATGGTAGTAGAAGCTCACAACATCCAAACAACTTGCCAACCTGCTGCAGAACTGTCAAAACTGGAAATGGAGCAGGTCATTGCCAACTTTCATGGACAGCCAAAGAAGAAGCAGTTTCACTAATGGAAGTCTTTATGTGCTGAATGATGATAGCATGAGCACTAACATAGTATCTTTAACATTGTAAAAGATTTCAGGGCACTCTAGAATAGTGTAATGAAGTCGTGGAAGGAGATTGCAGGTGTTCACAAACTTGACCAAAGAGAAATGTTTGTTGAGCAATTTTTTATAAAGGAAATGAGAGAGAAAGAAATTTAGAGTGGGAATTCTAAAGTGTGGGTCTTGAGGCAACTGACAGTAGTGTTGTAAAGAAAGTCACAAGATGGGAATTTAAGGAACACAACTGTTCTCAAAGGATTCTAATGCTGGGTCAGTTTACAGTCACTGAAAGAAGTGATGCTACGATGATTTTTAAAAAAATGCTGGTTGCCAATGTGAGTTGAGGTGGATCCAGAAAGGCTTCAGGGGGAGAAAGGCAGGCTAAGTGAATGGATCAGGACAGGGCAAATGGAAAATAATGTGGAAAAATGTAGGGTCATTTAGTTAGCAAAAAAAAAGAAAAGCAGATCATTTTTAAAATGGTGAGCAATTGAAAGGTATCCAGAGGGACCTGGGGTCCTGGTACATGAATTACAGAATTTAATGTACAACAAGCAATTAAGGCAAGCAGTATGTTTGCCAATATTCCAAGAATAAAGATATCTTCCTGTAATTATTTGGGGTATGATCACACCTGGAATATTGTGTATAGGTCTTGTCTCCCTACCTAAGAAAAGATATACTCACAATAGAGGCAGTACAACAAGAGATTACCAGATTGATTTCTAGGATTGTGCTGACGTTGTTGAGTGAAGAGAGGTTAAGCTGACTGGGCATTAACTCTCTGGAGTTTAGTGGAATGAGTGGTGATCTCATTGAAATGTACAAAAGATTTTGGGGGTTTCACAGGATAGATGCAAGAAAGGTGTTTCCCTAGCTGTGGTGGGTAGAACCCGGGGTTAACCACGCAGTACTGCAATGAGAAAACATTTCTTCAGTCAAAGGATAGTGAATCTTTGGAATTCCCTATGCAAGTGGGCTGGGGAGGTTCAATCAGTGAGTATGTTCAAGACAGAGATCGATGGATTTGTGCAGTGGGAATCGAGGAATATGGGGCTAGTACAAGAAAATGAAAGTAAGGTATAAGATTTGATTCTTGCAGGGTAGACCTGGCACAAGGGGACAAATGGCCTACCCCAACCACTATTTTTTATGTTCTTGTTAAGAGTTTGAATAAAAATCAGTATTTTTAATTTGTTAACACAGATCAGCGAATAGAGGAATAAAGTAATATTAGGCACCTGCATTTTAGCTATGTGCACATCTATCTTGAGAAAGAATATGATGCTTTTCATAATCCCAGAATTGATTTATAGCCAGTGAAGTAATAGCATTAGCTGCGACTTTTTTTTTTCATTTTTCTCAGGGCTATCAGAGCAAAAACAAGCTAAAGCCTAAAAATAGATCTAATTATTATCAGTTACATGAGTGTGATGTTTCTTGATGTCAAGACCAGTGAAAGCATAGGCCATGTAGTATTGAGATGTTTCATGACATTTCATAAATGTACTTGATCGTGCTTCTAGGACAACAGGCATCTACACATGGAATAGCACAAGGAAATTCAAGATCTTTCCATCTTGGTTGGAATTAGAAACAGCTTTGACAGGACTATGATGGCTCAGCTTACAGACTTGAGCTGGACAGTGGATGCCTTCTGATTCACAAATAATAATGTATCTTCCTTCAAATTCTGTGGCTACTATTATGATATAAATTGGCCTTGACTAGGCAGATAAGTAAATTTCATGCTTAGCTAGTTGATTCACTAGTCCAATCCGGTATAAAATAAGGCAATACTTCACCTTCATCTAAAGGTCCTGGCATTTTCTTTCTGGCTATTAGTTACAGGTCTTCAATCTACTCAAGTCTGTATTGTTTTAAGAGGATTGCCAAAACTGTAATGAATATTAATACACAAAGGAATATATTAAAAATAGTTGTTATGGATGCATGACTTCAGTCAGCACTTCCATCACGATTCTGGCAATCGGCTTCGTACTCTACTGGGTTTTTTTTGATGGTAATGCAGGCACGGGCCCATATCTGAACCTCACATCTTCTGAAATCACAAACATCTTCAGCATTAGTTTAGCTTTAAAAGTTGTTATCCATGGAATGTGCAAAACATTTATTTACTCAAGTAAATGGAAAATGTTTTTAGACAATACAGCTAAATAACCTTTTGGAAAGATTTAATCTTAAGTCTTTCATGTATAAATGTATTCATGTACAACTGGTTGTATTAAGAAGGCAATGATGTATCAGACCACAAGAACTTTAAATAAAAAAACTAAAAAAAATGCTGATAAGCCAGTGAGCATTGGTGTGTACACCACTGTCAGTTGCATGGTTAGTCTGTGTTGAAGTAGGTGCACTCAAGCTAATTGGCATTTGTGCTTCTGAAATACAGAAGTTTTTAAAAAAAACTTCCAAAGTTCCTAACATTGTTTATAATCTTGCGTTGGAAGTTGACACATTGGATATCCCATGGGATCTTGACTGTCTTGCTGTGAAGGAATAGTTTTTGAATCTTTGCACTCAATCCTTGGATAATTGTGGCACAGGTAGATTAATACTTAGATGTGGTGTTACAGGCACACATTCCATGGTTATGATCATCTTTCTATAGTCAGTGGGATGGTTAATAAGTCTTTGTATGATTGGAAGTTTGTTGGAACTGGTACCTAGAAGGTAGGATGTTGGTGGTACTGGAGGAGAGAAATTGAAGGTAGGAACACACCAGAGCTTATTTCATTATTTCTGGAGGAGGTAAGGCAGGTGTTAGCAAGAAGGTCTAGTCCTATTTAATATCTGTAATCACTGCCGGAAGATGCATTTATTCAAAACTAAGCTAAAGTAGGGTGTACCCTCAATGACTTTATAGACTTTCACTGGGGAAAAAGAGATCCTACAAAGTACCTGTAGAATTCTACCTCAGTAGCTGCATTTAAGATAAGATGAAAGAGGCAGATAAGAAAAATAAAATCATTTAATTATGTATTTAATATTGTTGTAAGAGGCCATTTTTCATGTTACCTTGTTCCTAAAAATGCCTCTTCCTCAATGTCCATTCTGTTATGATGCATTGAAGTGAAGATCAGTCATCCATTTTGGAGTGTAATATCATTGGTGTTTACAGTATTCTGGTACTCTACCCAAAAAGATATTTTTCACATATAACCAGAGATAATGTGACCAGGGTATTCAGTTACATCACAGCTGAGTTTAATTCTGTTCTTAATTGGTGCTTGTGCAACAGATATCTCAGCAGATGCATTGCATACATAGGCACCTCAATTAAGTGATCATTTTTGAATTAAGATTGAAGTAGATTAATATTATTAAAATATTGTTATAGAATTTCCAGCAGGATTCCAAAGATGGCCAGGTTCAAAGAAATGCTTTGATTTGCTTTTTGAAAATGATAATTTACTTCTAATTTCCCTAAAATAGAGTACATACAGATTTAATAGATGATACTTTAAAGGTTTATTTGTTTTTATCTAAAATTAAATCAATTTCCAGGCTTCATTGCCAGTTCTATTCTCCGAATCCTGTATTTTCACAGGCAAGTTCTTAATACCACTCAATAAATGATCAAATAATTTCGAATAGGTTTATTTTATTGGTGATGTTTTAAGCTATTTTAAGCTCCTTATCTGTTACAGACTTTCCAAGAACTTTCTTTTCATTATCCAGCATGCAAGATGAAGTCTTATTGGCACTCATGTATCATCAAATGTGTCCACAAATCACAATTGTGGTTTGTTTTGCTGATCTTTCTTTGGCTAGGTTTGTGACAAGACAATGTTTCCATTAGATACATGACAATGGTTTTATCAAGACTTTAGTAATATTGAAGCATTATTTATTCAAATCTGTAATAATTTGAATGTTTACGTTCATTTTTATTGGTTGACTTCCATTTTATCAGATCTTTGGTTCACTCCATTAAAATGAACAACAGACCAACGTTGACAGTGATAGATGGCAGAAATCTAGTTTGTAAAATGCTTCTTTCTAGTGTTAGTTTCAAATATGGCACTATTCTGACTATTTGATTGGATTCTATAAAATGACACGTATTCCACAATATATTTGTACATGTGTCTTTAATGTTGCTTTAAGGTTCAATTAGGTTGTTAATTGTTTCCTTATTTTCCCTGACTGTTCCAAGTTTGTGTAAACAATTGTGACATGTTGCATGCTTTGAATTTGAACATTGTGTTGTACAAATGCGTTGTGGAATACGTTGAGGCATGTGAAAAAACTGAGATTGCACTGCTTTATCTTGTATTTGAGTGAAGTCATAATGATAAATTATGATAGTGTATCTTTGTAGAAAAGAATGAAGTAAACTGAAGTGATGAGGGACTTATTATTTGCCCTCTAATTACACCTGCATAATCAACTGCATTTACCTTAACAAAAGCTGTTATATTATGAATCAAGATGTATGGAGCATTCAGACTGATGCTAAAATCTTAGCAGATGTTGCAGTTTATCAAGTTCATTAGCAAAAAAAAACAGTTTTGACTATCTTTTTATCATTCGTCACTTAGCATTACGGACAGAATAAAAATGAAAGTAGTAACTCCCTTTAAAGTAAAAACTGATATCATCCAAGAATGCTGTATCTAATTTATTTTTGGATAGAAAAAATCCAAAAGATAAATAACGTTCCATGTATGGTAAGACACAGGAATTTAAATATGTTAATACTATTATATCAGTTAGGTATCCCAAGAACACTTTAAAAAAAAAGTTTACTTGGAAAAATGTTTCATTTATGGAATACATATTGTGAAGGAGGAAAATTCTACAGCATCATTTTATCTATAAATTATTTGACTGGAGCCATGAAGGTATGCCTGTACAGAATCAGTTGTTCTGTAGCTTATTTGTCTTCAGCTATGATGGTATGCCAATGCAATTTACAACCACATCAGCATGTTTTACATATGTAGTTACCTTAAAATCCACTGATGTCATATGTTATCTACAAAAATTTCAAAATCATGATTTTTCAAGTGATCTTTCTAAAGTAGAAATGAACTCCTTCAATGCAATTCCTGAGCTTCTAATAATTACACATTTATTAGTTCATTGAATTGCAGAAGGCACAAAGCAGGAGGAAAAGATATCTAAATGAATGTATTGCATTTGTAATCAACTCAATGAAGTGATCATTTTTGAATGCTGATGGTTGAAGTTAACCAGTATGTTAAAGTGTTGTTACAGGATTTTCAACTCAATGGCATAACACAATGCATAAAAAAAACACAAAAATTAAACCAAATTCTCCTATTTCAAATACTATGTAGCATACAGCTAAATGTAGCCAGATAATACAGCTGAAGTTATATTAACCCTTTTAAATAGTTTATATACAAACTTCAATTGAATTATTTGTTGATTCTAATCTAACATAATATTGATTATTAAACTAATTTTGGCAGCATCAGAAAATATAATTTTGTGAAAATTAAATGATATTCAAAGAGACATATTGTAATTGTAACAAAACAAATTGCTCTATTCAATATTTTTAAAGGCAGTCTGTATAACGTGAGTAGTCCACAATGCCATGATGTATTTTTTAATATTTGTTGTATTTCCCAGAGAATTATATTTACTCCAGTATGTGTACTGTATGATTAGTTGAGAGCATTATTAAAAAAATAATTGTCAGGATTATACATGTATTTCCTAGATATGTATTGCTTTTGTGCTTTATTTACATGAAGATACTTACTCCTGCCATTGATTATGGCTGTGAATATATTTTAGTGTTATTTTAAGCATTCATAGAAAGTTTGAGTTAATACCATCGTAGCTTCATTATAAATGTGAGAAAAGTAAAAAACAGAAAAAAAGAGGTATTTTAAAACTCAGATATATTAAAATTAAAGTAGAAAATGCAAATAACTTTCAAAGCAGTTGTTCTACTTTGAAGATCAAAGTATAATGCAGCAAATATATCAAACCATCACATAATGTTTAAAATAGTTATCTGGATTCTATCTCAGAAAACAAATTCCACCAGATACTTTTAGAAAATGTGTGCATTTTACTGTCCACATATGATATACAAGAAAGCTGGTGAGATATTAAGGATTTTTTTTTCATATGAACAGCAAGGAGACTAATGTTCCAAAGTTTAGACTTGTAAGTCATCCATAGATTGGTACAAGGATCCTGTTCTAATTTATTTTCAGAAATCTAATATCAAGATGAAGGCTAAAGGTTCAAAAATATTTAGGAACTGTTTCAGAAGATTTTCTGTTCTAGAAAACTATTTCTCTGCCTATACATAGATTACACAATATATATATTTAATTGAAAATTTATTTATTTTACATTTTGAGGAACTGAGGTTTACTGAATGAAATACTGAGAATCCATTGTATTTTTTGGAAGGTTTTTACTTACGTTCTTGTTTTAAACTGTAGCTTTTGAGAGTTTGTAAAAACTAAAAGCTATAGTTAGTATTAGACCCTCTGTTTCTCTCAAGTGACTTGTTTGTTAATTGCTTTCACCATTAATTCTGAAGTTTGTTTAATTAATCTTTGCAAAGCTTTTATGTGAATGAATGAATGTTACTACATGGTGGTGTATAATTTCATTTCTCTCAGGAATACTAAGGACTGTTTACAGCTATTTATTTAAAAATGTAATTGTGCAATTGGCAAGCAGTAATATTACCTTTTGACTTTTTCTTTGAGTGTAATTGAAACTTGAATATCTTACTGAATGTTGGATTATAACAATGTGTTAACAATCCACCTACTTCTTAACAGCGGGTCAATTATTTGCTGAGTGGGATTTTTATAAATCCCATGGCAGTTGTATGTCCTGATAATTATGATGAAGTATGGTGGTCAGTGTTGATTCAGCAATTCTATCTACAGCACGTACTTCATTCACTGATCTCCTTCATGCTCTTCTTTACGGTCATTAAACTTCTTGTGCCTTTTCTTGCCATCCCCTGTGGCCCTAATTACAAAAGGCCTTTATGAAAAGCATCTAGATTGGGGAGGAAGCTGACTGATGGATTGATAGCTTTGCAAAAGGGTCCAGAATTTAAATGCTATTCAATGGATGACTGGCCAACAAAAGGCACGTTTGCAGTTGTGCTTGACCTGGTGCAATTAATATTCTAGTTCATGCATGAATTCCTATGATGGAGGGGGACTTAAAGTGCCAAAAGTGTGTCTCTTGCATAACTCATTTCCTTTTTTTCATGACAACCCAGAATTTTATACTTAAAAATATCAATGTTGTCACAGCTCATTTGCCCTACTGTGTAATCAGTACACTAGCCAGAAGTAGAACTTAGTGCAGAGAGGTCAGTGGGAAGCTATTAACAGGGTCACTCCTGAGAATTCACTGGCATTATTGAGTTCAGTTTTAGCATGAACGTACAGCATGAACTCGGGTGTTTTGTTTTAAACATTTGGCACAGATTTCCCCATAGTCTTTATCAGTTTATAAAATTGCCAAAGAAAATGGATTCCCATGCCTCTGTGCAGGACAAGGGGTACTGAAGATTGTGATAAACTTGAGTGGTGGACAGAAAAGTAGGTTACTCACACACAAGCTTTTAGCAGATGTCACTGTATAAATCTTGGCACACAATACAAATTATAGTATGTAATGTAGCATTGACAGTTGCCTTTCTGAATTTCTGCAAATATTACTTGCCAAATGTTAAATGGAGTTAAATTCTTATTACTAAGTTCATTGAATATGTCTAAAATTAATGTGAATTGTCTAACTAAAATGAAACAAATTTGAGTGATATTTAATGTCTTGTGCAATGCTTCTTGTCATTCAGTTAATAATTGTTCCCTTTCTACCTAGATTCCAGGTATTTACAACTCTCCATACAGGCAGTACCCAAGTGAGATTGAGTATACATTACAACGTACCAGACCACGGAGTCACACTATATCTCTCAAAAAGGATGTCACTGAAGGTCTTGTAGATCCGTCAATACCAGGAGTTCCATGCATCTTTCCTCCATTACTACCACCAATACCAAGAAAGAAACCACAGGTATGCTATCATCTTGTATTGTCTAGAATTACATTTTTATTCAAAAAGTATTGCAGTGGAACAACGTGACATTTGATTTCCTTCTAGCTAATGTTAACAATTGTTCTTGATGAATCATGGCATGTGGACAAATATACAACGTAATTTAAAAATAAATCCACCAACAAATCAGTTTATAAAATTGCCAAGAAATGGATTTGAATTTGTTTAATTTTCTGTAGGATATGAAAATAATTTGATCTTTTTTTCTCAATACAATGGTCAATTGATGATATGCCAAAATATAAATTTGATAAACTGCTTAAGGGAATAAAGATGTATATTTGTATTTTCTATTAACGTATGAAACAGTTATTGATGTACTACGGAAATAATATTCATGGTTTATTTTGTACAATTTTCAATGTAGATATTGTTAAGTTATACAATTTGCATTATATTTCTAAAAATATCTAAATCCCCTGGCTAAATAATTGTATCAACACATAATTGTATTTATTTTTCTCTGAAAAGTAATGCTAGCTTAATTAAGAAGAATTGCACAATCAAGCAAAAGATTGATTTTTGTATGAAGTCTGGCCTGTCAACAGGTTTGGAAAACTAGATGTCTGCCACTATTTCAAAATATTCAAAAATACTTAGCTTGCATAGATGTCTTCTCTGTCTTACGCTGAAATGTCAGTCATTTCTTAGATGTAACGTGGTCACATCTGATTCTAAAACTTGAGTGTAAAATTGAGTCTGAATTCCTTTGAGGAGATGCTGCACTCTCACGAGTTGTTAAAGCCAAGCCCTTGTCTGTCCTACCAGGTGGTTGCTAAAGAAACTATGGTAATATTTTAAAGAAATACCCTGGCTAATATTTATGTCTAAATCAATATCACTAAAATAAGTTATCTGACTTGTGTCATAATGACAATATAGGACATGCCATCTTGAATTTTTCTGCAATGAGCTCTCTAGCTGCATTTTGCATATACATGAAATATCTTGTGTAATCTGTCGACTAGAATGATCCTTTGCTGTAGGTGCTCTGGAGTCCAGTAACATGACCAGCTAGCCTTATACAGGTGACCCCCACTTTATGGGTTGGTTGCATTGCTAGAAAATGGTCCATATGGCATTTTTATGTACTACAAAGCAGTATAATTTGTGCATGTGTCAAGAAGTGCAAGTTGAAAAAAATAATTGTTGCGTTTACTTGGATTGTTGTGTTTATTTGTTCACTTTTTTCCACATAAATTCCATCAGCGTGAATTTCATTCTGCATCTCAAATTTTTGGGTAGTAATTTGTGAATTCTGTAAAGGTGAAATTCCATTACCCTAACAGTCATAATGTGGGGTCGCCTGTATAGAAAAACAAAGCAATACAGTTGAATGTTCTAAGTTGGCACCTTGTAGCACACTTTCATTTGAATTAGAAGGTTAGCGTTAGAGTCCATGGTTTCAATATATAATCTAGCGCATCAGTGCAATATTATAGCAGAGTTACATTGTCAGAAATATCATTTTCTAGAAAAGATGTGAAAGGAAAACCTTGTTCACTTGTTCAGCTGGATAGAAAACATTTTATAATACTATTGGAAGAGTGTCTTGGACAAAACTGACAAAATTATTGTGGAAAAAGAAACCAACAAATAAACACAATTCAAATAAACACAATTATTTTTTTCAACTTGCACTTCTTAACATATGCACAATGGACCGTACAGCATTCTCGGGCAAAGTTAGAGGCAGAGGTATCTGTTTCTTAATCAATAACTCGTGGTGCTCAGACATGACAGTCCCAGCGAACTCCTGCTCACCCAGCCTGGAATATCTAACGGTGAAGTGTCGCCCATACTACCTGCCATGGGAGTTCACTTCAGCTATCCTTATGGCAGTCTACATCCCACCCCAGATGGACATGAAGCCTGTACTCAGTGTACTCTACTCTTGAGACAGGATACGCTGAGGCCCTTTTCATGATTGCAGGTGACTTCAACCAAGCCAACCTCGAGTGTGTTGCCAAAGTACTACCAGCATGTCTCCTGTCCTACTAGGGGCCCTAACACCCTTGACCATTGCTATACAGCCATCAAAGATTCCTTCCAAGCCACCCGTCACCGTCGCTTTCGTAAATCAGACCACCAGGCTGTGTTCTTCCTCCCTGCATACAAACAGAAACCGAAATGGGAGGATCCAGTACAGAGAGTTGTGCAGTGCTGGTCTAAGGAAATTGAGCTCCTGCGCAACTGCTTTGAGTCAGTGGACCAGTCCATGTTCAAGACTGCCAGCCTTGATGAGTATGTCACCACCATCACGAACTTTATTAGGTAGTGTGTTAAGGACTGTGTACCAAAGAAGACAATATGGGTATTCCCAAACCAGAAACTGTGGATGAACCGGGAGATCCACTCCTTACTGAAGTCCAGGACTGCTGCATTCCAATCAGATGACCTCAAGCTTCATAAGAAATTGAGATACAACCTCCAAAAAGCTATCAGGAATGCCAAGAGATAATACCAGTTCAAAATAGAGTCTCAGACCAGCCGTCAGTTGTGGCAGGGCTTACATGCTATAACAGGCTACAAAACGAAGTCAGGCAACATAGTCAACAACAGCGCTTCCCTTCCTGATGACCTTAACGCATTCTATGCGTGTTTTGAACAAAAGGGGAGTGGATTAGCACCACTCACCCTGACAGCCTCCAATGCAACTGAACCCATGGTCACTGTCAAGGATGTAAGATCAGTCTTCTGGAGAGTGAATCCGAGGAAAGCATCTGGCCCAGATGGTGTCCCTGGCCGCGTGCTCAGATATCGTGCTGATCAGCTGGTGGGGATATATGCAGACATATTTAACCTCTCCCTGCTTCGATCTGAGGTTCCCACCTGTTTTAAGAACACCATCATCCCAGTACTAAAGAAAAACAGGGTAACGTGCCTTAATGACTACCGACCAGTGGCTTTGACATCCACAGTCATGAAGTGCTTCGAGAGGCCTGTCATGGCACGCATTAACTCCAACCTCCCAGACAACCTTGACCCACTGCAATTCGCCTACTGCCAAAACAGGTCTCAATGGATGCCATCTCCCTGGCCCTACACTCATCTCTGGAGCATCTGGTCAGTAAAGACACCTGTGTTAGACTATTGTTTATTGACTACAGCTCCACCTTCAATACTATAATTCCAAGCAAACTCATCACCAGACTCCGAACCTGCAACTCAACACCTCCCTCCGCACTCAATCCTTGACTTTCTGACCAACAGAGCGCAATCAGTGAGGACAGGCAGCAACACCTCCAGCACGATTATTCTCAACACTTGTGCCCCACAAGGTTGCGTCCTCAGCCCTCTATTGTATTCCCTATATACTCATGACTGCGTGGCCAGATTCTGCTCTAGCTCCATCTACAAGTTTGCAGATGATACCACCGTAGTAGGCCGTATCTCAAATCAGGATGAGTCAGAATACAGGAAGGAGATAGAGAGCTTAGTACATGGTGTCATGACAACAACCTTTCCCTCAATGTCAGCAAAACAAAAGAGCTGATCATTGACTTCAGGAAAGGAGGCAGTGTACATGCACCTCTCTACATCAATGGTGCCGAGGTCAAGAGGGTTGACAGCTTCAAGTTCCTAGGAGTGAACACCAATAGCCTGTCCTGGTCCAACCACGTAGATGCCACAGCTAAGAAAGCTCACCAGTACCTCCACTTCCTCAGGAGGCTAAAGAAATTTGGCATGTCTCCTTTGACACTCACCAACTTTTATTGATGCAGCATGGAAAGCATTCTATCTGGATGCATCATCGCTTGGTATGGCAACTGCTCTACCTGGGACCACAAGAAACTGCAGAGAGTTGTGGACACAGCCCAGCATACACGGAAACCAGCCTCCCCTCTATGAACTCTGTCTATACCTCTCGCTGCCTTGGTGAAGCAGCCAGCATAATCAAAGACCCCACCCACCCAGGTCATTCTCTCTTCTCCTCTCTCCCATCAGGTAGAAGATACAGGAGCCTGAGGGCACATACCACCAGGCTCAAGGACAGCTTCTATTCTACTGTGATAAGACTATTGAACAGTTCCCTTATATGATGAGATGGACCCTTGACCTCACAATCTACCTTGTTATGACCTTGCACCTTATTGTCTAGCTGCAATGCACTTCCCTGTAGCCGTGACACTTTACTCTGTATTCTGTTATTGTTTTTACTCTGTACTACCTTAATGCACTGTGTAATGAATCGATCTGTATGAACGGTCTGCAAGACAAGATTTTCACTGCTTTGTAGTACAGAAAAATGCCATATGAACTATTTTCTAGCAATGCAACCAACCCATAATGTGGGGGTCACCTGTATAAGGCTGGTTGGTCATGACCTGGCATTTGAATGCTAAGGTCAAGGCTGAAAACATCTTTAATACGAAAGAGTCAAACCATCTACTGTTGGCAGTGGAATGTCAAATACTCCCACTATTAACTTCTTGGGGGTCACCACCCTTAATGGCATTGCCGTTGCCAACTGTCCCACCATCAATTTTTTGGAGGTCACTGTTGTTCAGAATCTCAGTTGGATTAGCCACATAAACACTGTAGCTATGGGAGCATGTCAGAGGCTAGGTATCCTGCGAAGATTGACCCACCACCTGACACCCCAAAACCTCTCCAGCATCTCCAATGCACAAATGAAAAATGTAATGGAATGCTCTCCACCTCTCTGTACAAATGCACCTCCTGCAACTTTCAGGAAGTTTAACACCATCCAGGACAAAGCAGCCAACTTAATTGGTACCCCATCCACAACCCTAAACATTCACTCAATCCATCACCAGCATGTAGTGGCTATAATGTATTACCGTCTACAGAATACATTACAGTTACTCACATAGGCTATTCTGACAGTACTTCCCAAATGTGGAACCTTTATGATCAAGGGAAGTAGGGTTACAGGAACACCAGCATCTGAAAGTTCTGATCCCATTTGCACACTATCCTCACTTGGAAATATATGATGTTTAGTTCATTGTCACTGGGTCTTATTCCTGGAATTTTCTCCCCAATAACACCAACGAAGTACCTTCAGCAAAAGAACTGCAGTAGTTCAGATAGGCGACTTACCACCACCTTTGCCTTGCCAGCAATGGCCAGATCCTGAAAAATGAATGTCTAAGAAATATTGCTTGTGGAGCCTTCCAGTTAGGTTCAGAAGCTTGGAATGAATATGTCAGGCGATCATTGCAACAGAATTTCAATGATGGTTTCTGACAACAGCCCACTGCTGAAAACTTCATTTCTTTCACAAAAGAAAATCTGCTGCCTTGGGTGCTCAAGGGGAAGAAAAAGCTGACAGTTGCAGGTCCAATCAGGATCAGTAATGTCATAATTGGTCTTGGCGTGTTAGTTCAGATAAGGGACTGGGGTATGTTGTGTGGTGGAGATGTTGGTCATCAGCTAAGTGACTTGAGTGAGGGGAGAGGATGAGTGGGTGAGTGAGATTTGATAAGTGTCATGTGGTAGAAAAGGTAAAATGGAGATTATAAAAGTGGCTGGGAATAGTGGCCAATCAGTCTTCGTTGGGGATCTCATGGGATCATTGGGGTGGAAATAGATTGGTGGATGTGGTGAGTTTCAGTTGATTGGAAGATGGGGATCAGAGTGGCAGTGGGGGAATGAGGGAGAACTTGGGAAATGATCAGTCAATGAGTTGGTAGAGGTGGTGCCTGGACCAGTCAGAGAGGAAATTAGTGAGTGTGGCAGCATCAGGGTGTAGTTTAATCAGGGGCATCACAGTCCAGTGCTGCACTGCAAATTTCTAAGTTTCCTAGGAGTGCACAGTGATGGTCACTCCAGTGGGAATGTAGCTTAAATACTCCTACAATGCCTCTAGAAGAACTAGTGCACTGGGAAGAATGATATGCTTATGAAATTATGTAAGCACACGTGTGACTCGCATTGGATCATACTTGGTCAAATTATTGCAGTCACATAAAATGGCCTGAAAATGGTCGTTACCATATGTTGCTCTGGGGTATGTACATATTACATTACATAGTGCTGAAATTAAAAGTACTACATAATCTAATTACTCAGCCCGTGGTTTCTTATATTTTCTACATTCAAAGGTACTTCAAATATATTTTGACTGTAACCAGTGTCAGTCTGGATTATGTGCTCAAATCTCTGGAATATGACCTGATCCCACAATGTTATGACTCTGAGGTGATAGTGCTACCCAGTGAGCTGCACGAATGAGGCTGCAAATGCTGTGGCTGTGATTTAAAAGTATCATAGCACTTTTCTTACCTTAAGACCAGTAGTTAGAATATTGATTTTTTTTCTCTCTGCTTTGAAGCTATGATTGCGTGGGCAATACTTCTGACATTGATGTTCTTTGTGATTTCCTACTGTCATTTATGTAGAAGCATAGAGGACCTACTGCCCCCTGTTTGAAGTGAGCAGATGTTTTTTTTTCTGTAAAGCACTTCATGATATCCAGAGGTCATGAAAGTATAAACACAAGTCTTCCAATTTTATCAAAAAAGCTTATTTATCGGTTGATCCTTCTTTCAGTAAGTTTGTGGCCAGAGTACATTTCTGCTTAAGAGGTGCCAGCCGACTTGAAGTAGCCCCCAGGCTCACAATTTAGCTTCTTCCCTCCCCCCACCACTGCTTTCCAATTAGTGTACATAGGCATCATTCTAATCAGCATCTATTATGTACTGTATATATTGTTTGCTTTTGTAGTATGTGTTACCAGAATTCAAGTCAAATCATCTTTTTAATACTGAATTGCAGAGAAATGATCAGCTGGAAGCTGTCTATTGAAAGTAATTGACGTTCCAAGAAGTCTCAGATTATTGCATCAGAAAGGAAACTTTTAAAAACTTTTCCACTGATCATATTCTTTCAAGGTCTTCATTTTTATTTAACTGCTATTGCTGTGATTTGCAATCACTGCTTTTCAATAATGTTTTCCATTTACATGTTTTATTAATGTAGTTACCAAGTGAACATAAATGAGCTAGAAATTCTTTCTTATTACTTCCTTTCTTTATATAATGTATAGCCATAAGTTAATAATGTACAATACTTTTAGAATGTTGAGACTTAAATTATAGAGTGGATCAGGGTATTTTGGGGATTAAATGTCAAATTGTATTTTTTTATATTTCTTCCCTAGGCAAGTATTCAAACTTAATTCCTTGAAATATGTTGTAGCCATATGGAGACCAGTTCTCTATAATGGTGGATGCATTCTTTAAAGTCTCCTGTAAAGTTCATTTTTGCTTCATTTAGATATATGAAGTTATAATCTATTCTCTATTCTGTATCCTCCAAATGAACTTCTCTTCTCCTTTGCTAAACCAGAGGCTCTTCTGAGACCTCTCAACTTCATCATTCTTAGACCTATCTCTAGAGTCTATTAAAAAAAATCACTATTACTTCCCTTGTCACCATATTATTTGCCAGTTTTATAATATCAAATCCTGTTTGCCTGCTGTGTCATGGGTTGAAGGAGCACATGTCATTTTGTTTAAGTACATGTTAATAAAATTAATTAAAGTGTATAACCCCAATTTTTCCTGTTGCTGCTGTCTTTTCTGTGCTCTTTGACCTGGATCAGTTACTTTTTAATTCTCTCATTTCTTTCACCCCACTCCACAGATTTGCTTGACTTTAAAGACCATCGTGTAAGTTTTTTTTAAAAAATTTCAAAACGTCACCAGTTATCAAAAGTCTAATCTTGCTGTTGTTGTCACCATAGCTAATATTCTGACGGTGTGAAGATTGCAATATTTTCCAGGGTATCTCTGAACCCCTGTAGTTAAAAAAAAATAGTTCTGAGTACATTTCACTTTCTAAATTAATTGAAAATGATCCAGAGAATGAAAGTTCACAGCTTTCTTTAGATAATGTCACACGTACAAATTACTATCAATCACTATTTTTACCTTAAAGGCGATGCCTGCAAAACCTTGTAAAAAAAAAGGAAATTGTCTTTATTCCTTTCAATAAACGCTGCATTACATAAACTGTTTACCTTAGGAAGTTTTATCCAATGAAAGTCATAGAAATCATCACGAATCACTGCAAGACAGGGCTGAAGAAACTTGTAAAGTGAACTTAAAAAGTTTTGTCAATGAAGCATGCAGCATGACTATGCAAGCTGTACTCTCATCAGTGACAATCAATGTATATGGAAAATGCCACAGTTGTCCCTTTGTTCTATCAATAACCTTTTCAGTTTAGCTTTCTAAAATAGTGATTTCATTTTTAAGCACATGTTGCATACTGAGGATACCCTCCATCACGTTGTTCGGTGCTATTCTGAGTCTATCCCATTAGCTAGAACAGATCAAGCACCTCAAACTCGCCACAGTGGATCATCAGAAGCAACAGAAATGTATTTCACCACAATCTTGTAACTTTGCACTACCATAACAATCAAACCAAGATCAAACAAAGTTCATCGAGGAGAGTTTTTTTTCCACGATTCATTTTTTCATGGCAGCGCTGGTAAGGCCAGCATTTATTGTCCTCCCTAATTCCCTTGAGGAGGTGATAATGAGCCACCTTCTTGACCACTATAGTCCTTCTGGTGAAGTTACTCCACAGTTTTGGGTAGGGAGTTCCAGAAATGAGACCTAGCGATAATGAAGGATTGCCAATATGTTTCTTAATGAGGAAGATGTGCAACTTGGAGGGAAACCTGGTAATGGCATTCCCATTCTCCTGCTGCCATGGGCCTTCTGGTACAAGTCATGGGTTCCAGACTATGTGTGAAGAATAATGCCAAGCATATTTAAAAATAAGTGATTAAAAAAAATCAAAGGATCAGATGAAAATTTTTTTCTTAATTATTACAACATAGAAGGAGACCATTCAGCCAATCGAGTCCATGTCAGATTCCCAACAGAAGAATCCCATCAATTTCATTCCCACTTTCATTTCCCTGTAATCTATTCACTGTAATTCCCATCAATTCCCCTTTGATTCTTTTGCCATTTTCCAACACTAAGTAGCCAGTTAACCTACCAGCACATCACTTGGTGGAGAAAATCAAAGCACCCTCCAGGAGCCCAGAGAATCACAGAGAGAACATGCAAACACCTCATTGAGAGCACCTGAGCTCAGGCTTGAACCCAAGTCCCTGGAGTTGTGAGGCACCACCATACCATCCATATAGCCAGGATTCTCGTACTCCAGACCACATCACAGCCTGTCCAATCATGGACCAAAGGTGAGATGAGAGTCAGGCACCATTTGTCAAGTGTAGCATCAAGGAACACTGGTAAAACTGAAGTTGATGGACATCAAGGGGAAAACCATACAAACTCATCTCCAGACTCCTAGATCTAGGACTCTGCATTCCCCTCTGCAATGGATCCTTAACTTCCTGATCAACAGACCATAATCAGTAAAGATAGGCAACGACACCTCCTCCACGATTACCCTCAACACTGGTGCCCTGCAAGACTGTGTCCTCAGCCCCTTACTTTACTCCCATACACTCATGACTGTGTGGTCAAATTCTGCTCTATTTACAAGTTTGCAGATAAAACCACCATCATGGGCTGGATCTCAAGCAACGACGAGATGGAATACAGGAAGGAGATAAAGAGCCTAGTGATGTGGTGTCAAGACAACAACCTTTTCCTCAATGTCGGCAAAACAAAAGAGGGGTGGAGCACATGCCCATGTCTGTGTCAATGGTGGTGAGGTGGAGATGGTTGAGAGCTTCAAGTTGTAAATATCACCAACAATTTATTCTGGTCCAGCCACATGGACGCTAAGGGCAAGAAAGTACACCTCTACTTCCTCAGAAGTGTAAGGAAATTCAGTATGTCCCTGATGACTCTCACCAATTTTTACAGAGGCACCACAGAAAGCATCCAATCTGGATGCATTACAGTTGGCATAGCAACTGCTCCACCTAAGACCGCAAGAAATTGCCAAGAGTTGTGAATGCAGCCTAGTCTGTCACACAAATCAAAGTCAAAGTTGAGTTTATTGCCATTTGCACAAATACATGTATGCACCGGTGCAATGAGAAACTTACTTGCAGCAGCATCACAGGCACATAGCATTAGATACACAACATTCACAAGAAAAACATTAATTAACAACATAAATTATATATGAAAGAACACTATCAGAACAAAATAACGAAGTCCGTTGTAGTGCAAAGTAGTCTCAGTGTTGCTATACTGTGGTAGTGATTAGGGTTGTGCAGGTTGGTTCAAGAACTGAATGGTTGAAGGGAAGTAGTTGTCCTTGAACCTGGTGGTGTGGGAATTTGGGTTTCAGTACCTCCTACCTGATGGTAGGTGTGAGAAGATGGCATAGCCCAAATGGTGGGGATCTTTGATGATAGATGTTGCCTTCTTGGCGCAGCATCTCATGTAGATACAACCAATGGTGGTGACGGATCTGCCAGTGATGTCTGGCTGAGTCCACTACTCTCTGCAGCTTCTTACATTGCTGCACATTTGAATTGTGGTACCAAACCATGATGCAACCAGTCAGATTACTTTCAACAGTACATCTCCCTCGACTACCTCCCCTCCCTTATCTCTGTCTACACTTCATGCTGTCTTGGGAAAGCAGCTAACGTAATCAAGGACCCCTCCCACCCCAGTCATTCTCTCTTCTCCCCTCTCCCATAAGGCAGAAGGTACAAAAGCTTCAGAGCATGTACCAACAGAATCAAGGACAGCTTCTGTCCTGCTGTTATCAGACTCTTGAATGGACCTCTCATATTGCCAAAAGATGAACTCTCAAACTCTGATCTCCCAATTTACCTTGTCGTGGCGCTTGCACCTTATTTGTCTTCCTGCACTGTACTTTCTCTGTAATTGCAACACTTTATTCTGCATTCTGTTTTTCTTTTTACTAGCTCAGTGTACTTATGTATGGCATGATCTGTCTCGATGGCATGCAAACAAAAGTTTTTCACTGTATCTCAGTACATGTGATAATAAACCAATACAATGAAAGGTAACTGTAGTTTTTGGAGAACAGTCATCCCAGCCAAAGGACATCATTGCAGAAATTTCTCAGGGCAATGTCCTAGGCTAAGCCATCTTTGGCTGCTTCATCTTCTTACTACACAATATTTAATTTCATTCACAGATCCTCAGTAAATGAAGCAGTTTTATTCTATATGCAGCAAGATCTAGAAAACATTCAGGCATGGCCTAGGAAGTATCGTAATGTTCATGCTATGTACCAGGCAATGACCATGTCCAATGACTGAATCTAACCACCTACTCATGACATTCAGTGGCTTTATCATCACAGAATCCCATGCCACCCTGAGAGCCATCAATGACTAGAAACTCTGATGGACCAGCCACATAAACACTACATGATCAATTCAGATGATGGGATCCTGGAGCAAGCGCCTCACCTCCTGATATCCCAGATACTTTCAACCAAAGCATAAGTCAGGAGCATTTCACTCCAGTTGCTTAGACAAGGACAGCTCCAATAACTCTCAAGAAGTGTGACGTTATTCAGGAACAAGTATCCTGCCATTTCTAAAGATTCATTCTCCCCATCACTGGTGTGCAATCACTAGTATGTCCCACCTGCAGAATGCATTGTAGTCACTGACGTTACCTCTAAAAGTCATGACCTCTACTCCAAGAAGAATAAGGAATGTTGGTCCATGAGAACATCACAACTGGCAGATTCTCCTCCAAGTGAGATGTCACCTGGACTTGGAAATGTATTGTTCCTTCATCATCAGTGGGTCTAAATTCTGAAACTCCCTACACTGCTGCAAAGTGGGAGTACTTTGAGCAGAAGGACTGCAGCTGTTCAAGAAGGTGGATCACCATCACCTCAGTTGGGAATGAGCAATAAATGCTGGTTTTACTAACAATTAATTTATTAACAATAATTAATTTGAATTTATTCTCAGGAATATTAACTAAATTTCATGTATTCACCTACCAAGATTAAACCAAGGGATTGGTGTTAAACGTTTATTGTTCAGTTTTAAAGGTGCCATAATTGTGTTTGACAAATGTATTTGATGTCATACAATAGCTCCTATTTTATCATGACAGAAAATAAAACCAATTTAGTCATACTCAATTGCAGGCTCTGACCACCAGATGTCTCTGTGGAGCAATTTATTTTCTGAATGTACTCTCATGTCATCCATGTTGCTTTTCTTCAGCTCTGTAAGAGTCATGAGGTTTATATTTAATTAATTATTTTAGATCTTTTTGCCTGTTTCCATCTGTTATTATTATCTCAAGATGTTATCTTCAGCTGGTCCAGATCTTTTATTGGTACAGCTGTACACTGGGGTCAACCTTACTCAACTGCAGCACTAATTGTTCTACATAACTATCTTCAGCCAACTCCAGCTCATGTTCTATTATCCATATTAAATTCTCTCCTTTGCTAATGCACCGCAAATTCTATGGTGATTCTTTACATCAACTTTTTTCACAGTTACTGTCGTCAGACAAGTCAATGACCTTCCTTTGTCCCTTGCCCTAGGTTCCACCCATTCCTTCAACTGCAGCTGTACTGAGTTGAAACAGATTATAGTTGAATTTTGTTTGAGGCACAGATTTATGGATATTATTACTCAAGATAATTGATCCTTTTTTCTCATCTTATGTGCCCTGCTTTCTTCCTTTGTTCATTTTTGAACTGGCAGATGAATACATTTGTCAGATGCTCTACCTTGTTCAACCAAGTCCCCAATCCCACTGTTCATTTTATTAATATTTTCTTGTAATTGCCAAAAGCCATAGAAAGAGGCCTTTCAACCCATCAAGTCTATGCCAGCTCTCAGACCAGTCTCATTCCCCCACCTATTTCCCTGTAATCTATTCTCTCTCATGTGCCCATCAATCCTCCCCTAAATCTCTTGCCATCCACCTACAATTGGGGTAATTTACAGTAATCAATTAACCTACCAACTGGCACATCTTGCCAAAGCAAACCCATATGGATACAAGGAAAATGTGTAAACTCCACACAGACAGTACCAAAGGTCAGTATGGAATCTGGGTCTCTGGAGCTGTGAGTCAGCAACATTGTCTGCTATGCTACCTTGCCACCCTGTCCACTCTTCTGTGCCTCACCCCTGTATCTCCTTTATCCCATCCAACATTCATCTCATGACATCATTTCTTCAGTTGCCCTTTTATGCATAGCTCTGCTCTGTTACCTATGCTATCTTCCTTTGGGCAAATATCTGAGTGAAGATTGAGTGAATCTGACTTTCCAATACTAAATGTCAACCAGTATTCACAGCATAATAAATAAAATCAGTTGAAAGTAAACTGAGGTTTTCCAAAGTTGGTGATGGGAAGTCAAGCAAGGGAAGAATCAATGACCAGAAACAGGATAGAGATGTGAGTTAGAGAAAAAGCAAGCACAGGCAAAAATAGTAATAGGCTCAGAAAAGTGAGACGATGAGGACTAAAAAGTCAGAAATGTTGCAGGAGGAAGGCAGCAAGAATGGACAGTTAAGACCATTGTTGAAGTAATGATGGTAAGAAACAGAAGTTGTGATATGGATAGTTGGAAGCCAGGCCTAAATGGGAGACACAGGAGACTGCAGACGCTGGAAATTGGAACTCAGCAGGTCAAGCAGTATGGGGGGAAGGAATTGTCAACATTTTGGGTCAAAATCCTATATTGAGTGGAGAGGGGAGATAGCTAGTATAACGAAGAGAGCGGGAGTAGTGAGACAGGATTCTGAGGTGATCGGTGGACTGAGGAGGGGCGAAGGATGATGGGAAGGGAGGAGTGGAGGTGGGAGTCAGTGTGGATGATAGACGGAGTCAGAGAAAAAAGGAGAGGCAGATGAAGCGAGATGGGGGAGGGGTAAGTGTAGCAGGAGACAGCTGCTAGAGGGTGATAAGCAGGAACACAAAGGCTACCACTGCTGGAATCTGATGTGATCCTGAATGGTAACCTGCCTAAATGGTAACCTGTCCAAATGGTAACCTGCAGATGGGTCATGCCGGACATGAATGAGAAACTATGCTAAATGATTAGTTCCTGGGATTTAATCTATAAATGTAAACAACAATGTTAATTATAAAATCTGGCTTCACTGTAAATAAAACAGCCTATAGGGGGAGTGGGAGGCAGAGTTGAATGCACAGCAACTTCACCAAACTGGTAGAATAGTGGTAAGTTTGGAAATTTATATAAGCCTTCATTTCTTTCTCGACATCACAGTCAGGTATTACTGCCAAGTACAATACAATTATGAAAGTATTCCAAGAAAATTTGATTATTAAATGAACATTCTCTAATGAATAAATCTTTATAAAGAATATTTTTTGAGTTAAAAGTAACTACCAAAGAATCACATCTCATATCTTTCAACTAGTTGATCAAATATCAATTGTTTGAATTTTAATAAGAATTACAATTGAAAAGGTGCACAGGACATGATTAAAATCATATTACAAAAGTAACTAGGGTTAGAAAATGGATCCTGGTCTATTCTAATTGGATGGGAAGTAAATTACAATAATGTTTAAAGGCACATTTAATGTGCAAATTTAACATATTTAACCTTTAGGCATGTCATATCATCAACCAGGAATGTATATTGGGATATTGGGTGCATTGTATTTGAAACAAGTGAACAGAAAATTGTTGGATTAATGCACATCAGTTCCTACTTGTTTGTGCAAATCTTTAAATTTGCCCTCATTAACTGTCCAGTTAAATATATGAATTTATAATAATTTTCTGCTTCTGATACAAAAAATTAAAGACATGAACATAATTTTTGGGAAAGTAAACATGAGGTGTTCTGTTAAAGAAAGAAAGTGCTTAATGGTGCTTTCTCCAACATGACTGATCATCCAATCTGTCTTTACTTCACTGCAATAGTGATTAAAGAATAGGGAAGGATTATTAGTTAATCAAAACCATGAAAGCTAATGAAGAATACAAGAAGAATTAATCTGAACTGAGTTTATGATAATATGCGGGGATCAATTTATGCAGAAAATATATTGCCATTAAACAGCACATTAATATTAATAGTGAATGAAAATTTGGATGAAACCAAGATAAATATATGTCTTTCAGTTTATTGTAAGTTTTACCATATCCCTAAATATTTTTGAATTGAAACAGAGTTAATCAAACTATAATTATAACGTTCTGATGGAAGGTCAGTTCCCTAAAATGTTAATTAGTTTAATAAAAATTGACAAGGAGGGAAATACTCAACAAGTCAGACAGCACCTGTGGAGAGAGATGCCAAGTTAACGTTTCAGGTCGATGATCTTTGTCAATTAGATTTTTCTTTATATGGATGCTGTCTGATTTGCTGGATCTTTGCAGCATTTTATGGTTATGGTCCATCATATCTATTTAATTCTGTGTCCCTAGAACTCAAAGAAATAGAGGTTAGAACTGTAATTGGTGAACAACCAGGCGGAGGGAGAAAGGGAGAGAGAGATGAGTTTTAAAGATGAAAATGAAGGTATTGTTCACCATATCGATAACTGCATAAATGTCATGGTGAATGGTGGGTCAAAGCTCTTAGGCTGTTGGAATTTTGACTTTGCAATTCGTGAAGGGGGAGAGAGCTTATTTCTGGTGCAGATGCAGAAGGAAGTTGGGCTGACAGTGAAGCATATGAAGCATGGTCAGAAGATGTTAATTCCCATGCAAAATTTTCAGATTCCCTTGTGAAATTAAATTGTGAATACATAAATAAAATTCTGTGTGGATGACACACAGAAAAGCGGTTTCTAACAGCCTGTACAAACCTGTGCTATTTGAGGGGATTGACAATCACTTTGCAGATGTGTTAAGATGTCATATATATCTGAGAATACTTCATTCCAAGACTGCAGAAGAAAGTAATTTCCAAAATCTGAGTGAGCAGCAAGTTCAAGATAGCAGTGAAATGAAGCTTTGGTAGTGGTCTAACTTTAGCTCTGGCACAACTGAGAATGGGAAAAGAAGGTTGGATGTCAAGATTTGTCATATGTGCTTGACTGAGGAGAGGAAGAAGGGCTCTGGCTGGGTTAGTTTGCCAGGAACCATGCACTTCCCTCTATCTGTTAGAATTATACATCCAAACTTGATAATGTTATTGGTTTATTATTGTCACTTGTACCAAAGTACAGTGAAAAACTTGTCTTGCATACTGATCGTACAGATCAATTCCTTACACAGTGCATTGAGGTAGTACAGGGTAAAAACAATAACAGAATACAGAGTAAAGTGTCATGGCAACAGGGAAGTGCATTGCAGATAGACAATAAGGTGCAAGGTCATAACAAGGTAGATTGTGAGGTCATGAGTCCCTCCCATTGTCTAAGGGAACTGTTCAATAGTCTTATCACAGTAGGATAGAAGCTGTCCTTGAGCCTGGTGGTACGTGCCCTCAGGCTCCTGTATCTTCTACCTGATGGGAGAGAGGAGAAGAGAGAATGACCTGGGTGGGTGGGGTCTTTGATTACGCTGGCTGCTTCACCAAGGCAGCGAGAGGTATAGACAGAGTCCATGGAGGGGAGGCTGGTTTCCATGATGTGCTGGGCTATGTGCACAACTCTCTGCAGTTTGTTTTGGTCCCGGGCAGAGCAGTTGCCACACCAAGCCATGATGCATCCAGATAGGATGCTTTCAATGGTGCATCAATAAAAGTTGGTGAGTGTCAAAGGAGACATGCCAAATTTCTTTAGCCTCCTGAGGAAGTAGAGGTACTGGTGAGCTTTCTTGGCCATGCCGTCTACGTGGTTGGATAAGGACAGGCTATTGGTGCTGTTCACTCCATGGAACCTGAAGTTCTCAACCCTCTCGACGTCAGCACCATTGATGTAGACAGGTGCATGTACACTGCTCCCTTTCCTGAAGTCAATAACCAGCTCTTTTGTTTTGCTGACATTGAGGGAAAGGTTGTTGTCATGACACCATATTACTAAGCTCTTTATCTCCTTCCTGTACTCTGACTCATCGTTATTTGAGATACAGCCTACTACGGTGGTATCATCTGCTAACTTGCAGATGGAGTTAGAGCACACAGTCTGGCCATGCAGTCATGAGTGTATAGGGAGTAGATTAGAGAGTTGAGGACACAGCCTTTTGGGGCACCAGTGTTGAGAATAATCATGCCAGAGGTGTTGCTGGCTATCCTTACTGATTGCAGTCTGTTGGTCAGAAAGTCAAGGGTCCAGTCGCAGAGGGAGGTGTTGAGTCCCAGGTCTCGGAGTTTTGTGATGAGTTTGCTTGGAATTATAGTACTGAAGGCAGAGCTGTAGTCAGTAAACAATAGTCTAATGCAGGTGTCTTTACTGTCCAAATGCTCCAGAGATGAGTAAAAGGCCAGGGAGATGCCTATACACTGTAGACCTGTTTCAGCGGTAGGCGAATTGCAGTGGGTCGAGGTTTATCGGGAGGCTGGAGTTAATGCATGCCATGACCAGCCTCTCGAAGCACTTCATGATGGTGGATGTCAGAGCCACTGATTGGTAGTCATTAAGGCATGTTGCCTTGTTTTTCTTAGATACCGGGATGGTGTTCTTTAAACAGGTGGGAACCTCAGATTGAAGCAGGGAGAGGTTAAATATGTCTGCAACTACCCCCGCCAACTGATCAGCACAATATCTGAGCACGCGGCCAGAGACACCATCCGGGCCCAATGCTTTCCTTGGGTTCACTCTACGGAAGACTGATCTTACGTCCTCGACGATGACCACAGGTTCAGTTGTATTGGAGGCTGTCAGGGTGGGTGGTGACAAACCACTCCCCTTCTGTTCATAACATGCATAGAAAGCTAATGTTTTCAAAGTCTGTCACCTGCAGCCCACTACCAATGCCTGGAATGCACTGCCTTTAGAGCTGAAGGTTATTGTCCCTCTGAGCTCAAACCCTGGATCATTTCAGGCAGTGGTGACTAGTCTACCATGCTTCACAGTTCAGTTAGCACTGCTGAATTTGGGATATATTTCATCAAATAATAGGGCAGGCCAGGCATCACAGGCATATAGATTTGATCAGATAAAGGCCAAATATTCAGGACTTGACAAAAACTGATATTGTTCTGGGTTCAATATGTGAACATGGAGCTCATGGTGTACCATGAAATCTGTCACTTCCTGAACAAGCCAGAGGTGTGTGTGTGAACATAAAAAGAAAAACTGATTGCCAATGCCAGGTATCTAGGAAGCATGCCTGATGCCTTCACTCTCAGGCAGTCTAAGTGTTCCTGCCATTGCTCAATCAATATTCTCACAGACAGCTGGCTTCTTGGGCAACAAAGGATCTTTCCTCTCCAGAGAAACGTTGACCGCCTGCTTTTCTCCACGGATGCTGCCTCCAGCATCATCGTGTTTTTCATCTTTCCTCTCTCCTTGGTTCCTGTTTGCGGTCCACATTATTGGTCATGTTAGAAACTGTAATCATAATCACAGCCATAGGGACCACTGAGAACCAAAAGCAACATGTCACTTGGGTCCTTATGTTAAGATTCTGCCGTTTTAGATTACTCAGGTGTGCCCTGCTGTACTCTTCAGGGAGGGTCTTCTTTGTCATCTGTTGCATGTTGCATATCTGCCCAGCATGCGGAAGAAGCCCTTGTTTTCTTGAGGATCCAGTTCCACCAGTTCTGCCCATGAGCAGTGAGACAGCACATGCTCCAATGCCACAAAGCCTTCCTACAGTTTTGACTTGGAACTTAAAATGGCACGTTACCCAAATGCCATACCAGTTCCCTTGCATTGATCATTTCCCCTTGGCAATTATCAATATTGCCTTTGTCACCCTCCACCCCCCCTCCCCCAACAATCTTATAAATCATCATCGATATGAACAAGGCACTAAGTTGTGGGGTTAGCAATATGTTAGATATTTAATCAATTAGTTCTGAGTCCAACTAAATTAGTGAGAATGACAGATTAATTAGAAACTCACACCTGGTTATAACACACTAATTATACAGCAGGAACAACAGTGCACAACAACCATACTGTTACCGACCTGCACCAAGCAGACATTGAGCATTGGAACACAGTTGGTTGCCACTGGAGCCAGAGCAGGGATCCTTCCAGTTTATCACTTCGGTGAACCTTACTTTTTGTTTTGCAACAGAGTGGTGTTGGGGAAGTTTGCTTGGGATACCTCATATCTTCAGCACATCCTAACACTACCTCTTCATTATTTGAAGCTATGGGTCGATTTTTGCTCATCGTTTACCAGGCAAAAATCTTCAAGCACTTATTAACTGTCAAACTGTATTACATGTTGGTCTGCCGGCCCCTATTGTGGACTTCAACCTCAGTGATCTCTCCCTTTGATTGGCTGCAGTTACAAGAGACATTGCATGATCAACCTTGTAGTCAAAAGTAATCAGTTACTATGACGATGCTAACCTTGTTGTCAAGTACTTCTTAATGCTTGCTTGCAGAAAGGATATGTCAACTTACACAAGGTCATAGACCTGAAATATTCATCTGTTTCTCTCTCCATGGATGCTGCCTGACAGAATCAGATTCAGATTTATTATCACTGACATATGACGTGAAATTTGTTGTTTTGCAGCAGCAGTACAGTGCAAGGATATAAAAATCAATAATTTACAAAAATAAATAAATAGTACAAAAAAACAGGAATAATGAGGTAGTGTTCATGGGTTCATGGATCATTCAGAAATCTGATGGTGGAGGGGAAGAAGCTGTTCCTGAATCATTTGAGTTTGGATCTTCAGGCTCCTTTACCTCCTCGCTGATGGTAGTAATGAGAAGAGGGCATGTCCTGGATTGTGAGGATCCTTAATAATGTATGCCACCTTCTTGGGACACTGCTTCTTGAAGATGCCCTCGATGGTGGGGAGGGTTGTGCCTGTGATGGAGCTGGCTGACTCTACAACCCTCAGCAGCCTCTTGCGATCATGTGCATTGGAGGCTCCATACCAGGCTGTGATGCAACCAGTCAGAATGCTCTCCACTGTATATCTATAAAAATTTGTAAGAGCCTTTGGTGGCGTACCAAATATCCTCAAACTCCCAACGAAGTAGAGCCACTGGCATGCCTTCTTCATGATTGCATCAATGAGTTGGGCCCACGATAGATCTTCTGAAATGTTGAAGCCCAGAAACTTGAAGCTGCTCACCCTTTTCACCAGTGACCCCTCAATGAGGACTGTGAGAACTGGTGTTTGTTCTCCTGACTTCCCTTTCCTGAAGTCCATAATCAGTTCCTTGGTCTTGCTGACCTTGATTGTGAGGTTGTGGTTACAACACCACTCAACCAGCTGATCTATCTCACTCCTGTAAGCCTACTCATCACCATTTGAGATCCTACCAACAACAGTGTTGTCACTGGCGAACTTATAGATGGCCTGCTGAGTATTTCCACTATTCTCTGTTTTTATTTCATAGTTCCACCATCTTCAGTTTTTTGCTTATTGGCAGGTTGATATGAGTCATCAGTTTTAGTTAGAATACCTGCCATGACCTAACAGTTCAGGCATTTCATGTTTTAATACTTGCTCCTATTGAAATTGTGACTTACACCAAGTCAAAAAATTAACTATAATTATTCAGCATGTGATGTATATTAACCTCACCCGACCTAAGAAATAAACATAGAGGATCATAAATAGAACATAGAACATACAGTAGAACAGTACAGCACAATACAGGCCCTTCAGCCCACAATTTTGTGCCGACCTTTAAACTTCGCCTAAGACTATCTAACCCCTTCCTCCCACATATCCCTCAATTTAAATTCCTCCATATGCTTATCTAGTAATCTCTCGAATTTTACCAATGTACCTGCCTCCACCACTGCTCTAGGCAGCACATTCCATGCCCCAACCACTCTCTGGGTAAAAAAAAACTTCCATAGAACCATAGAACACTACAGCACAGAAAACAGGCCAAAGATTGAAAGAGTGCAGAGAAGATTTACTAGAATGTTGCCAGGTCTTCAGGAGTTGAGTTACAGGGAAAGATTGAACAGGTTAGGACTTTATTCCTTGGAGCATAGAAGAATGAGGGGAGATTTGATAGAGGTTTACAAAATTATGAGGGGTATAGACAGAGTAAATGCGAGTAGGCTCTTTCCACCTAGATTAGGAGAGATAAGTACAAGAGGACATGGCTTTAGGGTGAAGGGGGAAAGGTTTAGGGGGAACATTAGGGGGAACTTCTTCACTCAGAGAGTGGTGGGAGTGTAGAATGGGCTGCCATTCCTCTGATATCTCCCCTGAACTTCCCACCCATTACTTTAAAGCCATGCCCTCTTGTATTGAGCATTGGTGCCCTTGGAATGTGGCGCTGGCTGTCCACTCTCTCTATTCCTCTTAATATTTTGTACACCTCTATCATGTCTCCTCTCATCCTCCTTCTCTCTAAAGAGTAAAGCCCTCGCTCCCTTGATCTTTCCTCATAATGCATACTTTCTAAACCAGGTAGCATCCTGGTGAATCTCTTCATTTTTAGTACCTAACAAAGCCATGGCACTACATCCAAGGCTTGAATCTGCATTGAAGAAGTCTGCAAGGGAATTGTCAGGAGGTGATGGGAGTGTGAATTCTGTATTCCAAAGGACAGCAGATTTACATTTCAGTGATCCACTGATAAGCTCCTGGGCCTGGGTCGTTGCAACCTGCTGGAGGATATGTCACAGAAATGTCTTCATAAACTCAAAGCAGCTACCACCACTGAACTCCAGCACCATGCTGGAAGCAATAGGCACTTGATTAGCATTACAGTAGTCTGAACTTCGTCGGCAGCACTGAGACATTGGGTGGCCTCCATCTGTATGGTAATAGAAGACATGACCTCTGCCAACTTGCACTGCACCATGAGAATTGACATGCATCTGGCCACCACTTCCATGGGATCCTGGCTCCACGGCAATACCACCACAAAGTTGCAGCTGAACTCCATTATGCCCTTGAAACTTTATGCAGAGTTTCAGTCCATTCAGACAGTGTCCCAAATATCTCTGTGGAAATATCACCAAATTGAAAGTTCCCCTACAAATCAACACTATCTGACTTATTGCCAGTCCTTCTACATCCTGTAAAATCACCCCGGCCCCAACTCTGTGGGAGTTATTAGAATCAATCCTCAAGGATGCAAGGCAAGATAGATCCAAGCCAACATGGTTTTGTGAAGGGAAGATCCTGCCTGACCAACCTATTGGAGTTTTTTGAAGAAATCTCAGGTAGGATGGATAAGGGAGAGGTGGTAGATGTTGTGTATTTAGACTTTCAAAAGGCCTTCGACAAGGTGCCGCACAAGAGACTGATTAATAAGATGAGAGGTCATGGAATTACAGGTAGGATAACAGAATGGGTGGAGCATTGGCTGGTTGGCAGAAAGCAAAGGGTGGGAATAAAAGGATCCTGTGCTGGTTGGCTACCGATTACTAGTGGTATTCCGCAGGGGTTGGTGTTGGGGCCACTTCTTTTTACCCTGTACATTAACGATTTGGATGATGGAGTAAATGGTTTTGTGGCTAAGTTTGCGGATGATACCAAGATAGGTGGAGGAGTAGGGAGCATTGAGGAGACAGGAAGTTTGCAGAGATACCTAGATAGTTTAGGAGAATGGGCAAGGAAATGGCAGATGAAATTCAATGTTGAAAAATGTGCAGTTGTATACTTTGGAAACAGAAATAAACGGGCAGATTATTATCTAGAAGGGGAGAAAATTCAAAGTACAGAAGTACAAAGGGACTTCGGGGTACTCGTGCAGGATACCCTAAAGGTTAACCACCAAGTCGGATCGGTGGTAAGGAATGTGAATGCTATGTTGGCTTTCATTTCGAGAGGTATGGTGTATAAAAGTAGTGTTGATGAGGCTCTACAGGGCACTAGTGAGGCCTCATTTGGAATACTGTGTGCAGTTTTGGGCCCCATATCTTAGGAAGGATGTGCTGATGTTGGAGAGGGTTCAGAGGAGATTTACGAGGATGATTCCCGAAATGAAAGGGCTTACATATGATGACCGTTTGTCGGCTGTTGGACTGTACTCACTGGAGTATAGAAGAATGAGAGGGGACCTCATAGAAACATTTAGAATGTTGAAAGGACTGGACAGAGTAGATGTGGCCAAGCTGTTTCCCTTGGTGGGTGAGTCCAGGACCAGAGGGCACGATCTTAGAATTAGAGGGTACAGGTTTAAAACAGAGATGAGGAGAAATTTCTTTAGCCAGAGGGTAGTGAATCTATGGAATTCCTTGCCACGTACAGCAGTGGAGGCCCGATCATTGGAGGCGTTTAAGGAGGAGATAGATAATTATCTAATTAGTCAAGGTATCAAGGATATGGGGATAAGGCCAGAAATTAGGGTTCAAATAGTTTTTCTTGCTCATGGAGCAGACTCCTCCCCCCCCCCCATTTTTCATTTCTTTTTTCTTTTTCCCCTTTTCTTTGGAGCAGACTCGATGGGCCAAATGGCCTACTTCTGCTCCCTTGTCTTGTGATCTTATGATAAACTTTCCCTCCTTGGAGTCAGTTGATGAACTATGCCTGGCCTAACAGATGCCCACTCTAACCTGGTATTTCACCATGTGCAGAGCCGATTACTTAGCTATCCTTTACATGAAATTCATAGATGCTGGAGAAAGACACAGTAATGGCATATTGTTTCTTCCTCTTTGGATAAGCACTGCTCACCTGGCAAAGTCTAGCTAAATAGGATATTTTGTGCATCTGAAATAAAATGCCACTATGATAAGGTCATGTTGAGGAGATAGGACTGGTTAGATATTGATATGTTCATATTGAAGGGAGAGGATGGTTTGTGGAATCTATCGAATCATCAGGATATAATTAGACTGACAAGGTTATGAGATGAGGTGAGGCACATATGAGAAGGCACATGATAACAATTTTGGTAGCATAAAATGGGAGAGTTTCCTTTGCAGAAAAATATTGTGAGCACTTTTGAGGAGGTTACCAAGAAGGTCAATGAGGGAAAGGCAGTGGACGTTGTCTACATGGACTTTAGCAAGGCCTTTGACAAAGTCCCACATGGGAGGCTGATCCAGAAGTTTAAGTCGCTTGGCTTTCAGGATGAAGTAGCCAATTGGATTCAACATTGGCTCAGCAGGAGAAGCCAGAGAATGGTAGTAGATAGTTGCCTCTCTGACTGGAGGCCTGTGACTAGTGGTGTGCTGCGGGGATTGCTATTGGGTCTGTTGTTGTTTATCAACTATATTAATGATTTAGATGATAATGGGGTGAACTGGATCAGTAGATTTGCAGGTAACACCAAGATTCGGGGCATACTGGACAGAGAAGAAGGCTGTGAAAGCTTGCAGCCTGATCTTGACCATCTCAGAAAATGGGCTGAAAAATGGCAGATGAAATTTAATGCAGGCAAGTGTGCGGTGTTGCACTTTGGGAGGACAAACCAGGGTAGGACTTAAACAGTGAACGGTAGGTCTCAGAGGTGTGTGGTAGAACAGAGGGACCTGAGAATACAGATCCATAGTTCCTTGAAGGTGGCATCACAGATAGGTAGGGTTGTAAAGAGAGCTTTTGGCATTTTGGCCTTCATAAATCAGGGCATTGAATATAGGAGTTATGTTATGTTGAAGCTGTACAAGATGTTGGTGAGGCCAAACCTAGAGTATTGTGTGCCGTTCTGGTCACCTACCTACAGGAAAGATATCAATAAGCTTGAAAGAGTGCAGACAAAATTTACAAGGATATTGCAGGGACTTGAGGACCTGAGTTCCATGGAAAGGTTAAATAGGTTTATTCCCTGGAGTGCAGGAGAATGAGGGGGGATCTTATAGAGGTATACAAAATTATGAGGGGTATAAATAGGGTGAACGCATACAGGCTTTTTCTCCTAAGGTTGGGTGAGACTAGAACTACAGAACATAAGTTTAGGTTGAATGGTGAAATTTACAAGGGGAATCTGAAGGGAAACTTCTTCACAAAGGGTGGCGCGAGTGTGGAATGAGCTGCCAGTGGAAGTGGTAAATTGTAACATTTAAGAGAAGTTTGGATAGGTATATGGATAGGAAGGGTTTGGAGAGATATGGTCTGGGTGCAGGTAGTTGGAACTAGGCAGAAGATCAGGTCGGCATGGAATGGATGGGCCAAAGGGCCTGTTTCTGTGCTGTAGTACTCTATGACTCTACGATATTAAAAGCTGGTCTCAGTCAAAATCAACATACTTTGGATTTTGTTGTGGAAGATAATTGCCTGTTTTATCCCCCAGAATATTGCCATTAGATTCATAGGGTTATATAGCATGGAAGCAGGCCCTTTAGCCCAACCCGTCCCTACCAACCAAGTTGCCTACCTGAGTTAGTCCCATTTGCCTGAATTTGGGTCATATCCCCCTCAACCTTTCCTGTCCATGTACCTGTCCAAATTTTTTTTTAAACATTGTAATTGCACCTGCCTCTACCACTTCCTCTGGCAACTTGTTCCACATAACCACTACCCTCTGTGTGAAAAACTTGCCCCTCAGGTCCCCTCTAAATCTTTCACCTTAAATCTATGCCCACTAATTTTAGGCTTCCCTACCCTGGTGAAAAAAACTGTGACCTTTCACAGTCTATGTGCCCCTCATAGTTTTATACATCCATGTAAGGTCACAGCCACCTACAGTATGCTCCAGGGAAAAATGCCCCAGCCTATCCAGCCTCTCTTTATAGTTCAAGCCCTCCAGTCCCGGTAACATCCTTGTGAATCCTTTCTGCAGCCTTTCCAGCTGAATGACAACCTTCCTATACTGGATGGCCAGGACTGCACCAGTGCTCCCAGTGTGGTCTCACCTACATCTTGTATAGTTGTAATACGACATCCCAACCCTTGTACTCATTGCCCTGACCCATGAAGGCAAGCATGCCAAATACCTCTTCATGACCTTGTCTACCTGTGTTGCCACTGTCTGGGAATTATGTACTTGTACCCAAAAGTCTCTCTGTTCTACAACACTCTCCAGGGTCCTGTCATTTACTGTGTAAGTCCTGCCCTGGTTTAACTTACCAAATTGCAATACCTCACACTTGTCTGAATTAAATTCCATTTGCCATTCCTTGGCCTACTTTCCCAATTGTTATCTATCATAACCTTAGATAACCTTCACTGTCCACTCTACCACCAATTTCTGTAAACCTTCTAACTATGCCAACTACATTCTCATCCAAATCATTAATGGCTTCCAACCTGAATAACAACCCTCCACTACCACCCCCTATCTCCTTCCACCAAGCCAATTTTGGATCCATTTGGCTAGCTCAGCCTGGGATCCCATGTGATCTACTGACGTTCCAGACCAGCCTACCATTTGGGACCTTGTCAAAGGCCTTGCCAAAGTCCATGTAGACAATGGCTACCATCCTGCCCTTATCAATCATCTTTGTAACCTCTTCAAAAAACTCTATCAAACTTGTGAGACGCGATTTCCCATGTACAAAGCCATACTGACTATTCCTAAATTAGTCCTTACTCTGCTCCTGTGACTCCACACATAGACGGCCACATTGTTCCTTAAGGGAGGCTATTCTCTCGGTAGTTACCCTTTTGTTCTTAATATACTTATAGAATCTCTTAAGATTCTCCACTACGTCATCTGCCAAAGCTATCTCATGTCCTTTGTTTGCTTTCCTGATTTCCCTCTTGTGTACCCCCACCCATTATAGCCCCCAAGGGATTCTCTTGATCCTAGCTGCCAATACCTGACATATGCCTCCTTGTTTTTCCTGATCAGAGCCTCAATATCCTTTGTGAACCAGGGTTCCCTATTCCTGCCAGTCTTGCCTTTCATTCTAATAGGAATATGCTGGCTCAGAACTCTCCCTATCTCACTTTTAAAAGCCTCCCATTTGCCAGATGTCCCTTTACCTGGAAACATCTACTGCACTTGTGCAAGTTCCGGTCTAATTCCATTAAAATTATCCTTGCCCCAATTTAGGACTTTAACTGGCTCCTCACTTTAGTAACTTTAAAGGATATTACATCTGTGACCATCCTACCTGGTTAAATCAGAAGTTATTTAGAGATGAGAGGGATTTACGGGAAGAAAGTGTGATTACATTGAGTAGTAATTAAAATGTAAATTACAAGGCTTAACGACTGTGCCCAACTCCACATCTCCATTCTGCATTATTTGCAAATAATTTTTAACTCAATACAATATTGATTAGCAGTTTAAAATTCAAACTGTTTTTTTCCAGCTCTGGACACTTTTGAATTCTCATCTATCAACAAAATGTTATCAACTTTCATGTTCTTTGTAACTGTATATCAAAAGGTATTACTTTTATAAATAATTTACAATAGAGAAGCTTGCAGCACTTACACAGACGTACAGATTCCTCAGTCATCAATAATGTGTCAAAAAACATGACAATAAAACATTTACCTTATCCTGTACCTGTCAGGGTCCCTTCCGTGATACTGCTGAAGTATTGCAACAGCGCTACAAGCCTTTGGAGCCAACCTTGCGGGTGGCAACATCAATCATATCAGAGGAGGAGGCCAGGGAGGAGATGAAAAGAGAAGAATGGAGAAATCGTGTACACGACAATATGTAAGTCACTATCTTCAACATCAGTGGTACTTATTTTTTATGTAGTTTGCTATTGTTGTTATCCTTCAGTATTAATTATATTTTATAATTATTGATTTGTTCAAACAATAACACAATATTGCATTTCATTTTAAAAATTACGTATTTCCACTTTATATTTATTGATTATTCATCGCAGAACAATGAGATATAGTAATTGGATCTTGGCCGCATGGGGGCATTAGGTGGCTGTAGCACACAATACACATGTCAGAAGATGCTTGCAACAGGAGTATAACATGCTGGTCAGCTAATTTCATTTATTTATTACCATCAAGGTGTGGATACCTGTCATGGCTCGTCTGTAATAAAATGGATATGTAATAAGATTGGGCTGTGAAATCATGGACTAATGTCCCAAGGTGAAATTGGGTGGGGTGAAGTAATCAGCAACAGAACAAGGGGTGGCCATAAAGTGGCCTTAATTTTTTTTTTGTAGAGCTAGAAGGAATACTTCTGCTTCTACATGCAGCACGATTAGGTAATTTATCTTTCATAAATTTAATTATCTACTGGTTTGTAAGGAACACCAATCCTTGTATATCTGGTAATCCTGAACACAGAAAAATTGAACTAATTTTTATTTGGAATCAAAAACATGCAAGGCACTTTGAAAGCACATTTCATGGGGTGAGTTTCCAGTGCTATCAGATGTGGAAAGTTAGTTTGTTAACTTTACTACTTCGCCTCTGTTTTCTGCCCAGGTGCATTGTGATCCAATTCCTTGGCCAGAGTTTCATTAACGTGGAAGTAACTTGAGTTGTGAATAAAATTAAGTTTTCTTATGAAATCTTACTTTCCCACTAAAATCACCACAACTGAAACTGCTTTGCCTCTCGTGGATAGCCACCTCTAACAGGACTGAATGCACTCACCATGAGTGGTGGGTACCATAGCTGGCGTGTTCTTATATTAACAATTTGATTTGAAAAGAGAGGCTCCCATCTGCGCAATTTGATATGAAATAAAACCTTGGCTGGCTAATGCAAGGGAAATATTCTATTTTATTTACTCTTATTCTGGTAAACAAAATTCCATGACCATTAGCTCTTATCTCTTCTATCATTGATAACCATTCACATAACATTTAGCCTTTGAGGTGAATGCACAAAGGAATTCAACTCTGCCGTACCCCAGCTCTTATGAATTGATAATTGGCACTAATAATAGTTTTTATTCCAGTCTCATGAAATCTGACACATGTTGATATTTGTGAACATAAAACCATGATATTAAATAATTGTAATACTTAAGCATTATACCTTACCATAATAAAAGAAAAGCTTCAACATGTATATAACATACATATGTGCTGACTTATCAGCAGTCAACTATTTTACCTGTAATTGTATAGTCCAATTTGGATGTAAAACAACAGTGAATCTCCTTGAGAAACTATGATATTGGAAGATGAATGCACTATTGCTGCTTTAGTTTGGTGCCTAAAGCTCTAAAAGAAATTTGAAAGCTTAGGTGCAATAGAGAACAGTTTGCTAAGAAAAATCTTCTTTCTGTGCAAGGGGTATCTATAACATCATGTTATGATATACATCAGTTAGTGTCACGAAATAGTTTTCTGAATGTGATGTTGAAGATTTGTAAGTACAGTTGCTCGATCTACAAGCTCAAAACTGATTAGTTCACTTGGCTTTATGAGTTGTCTTGAGTCAGATGACAAAATGGGGCAAAGAGAAAGCTGAGGAGTCTGTGGAAACGCATGATTCATGTCAACAGATTGATGCACAATCGGAAAAATACTGACAGGGTGCAGGGGCAGGGATTTCACCAACATAAGCAGTGATATACTGTCCTCGCGCCATGACCTGCTGCTTTTGCTCCAAGTTCAACAGAGGAATACAGTTTGGCAGAAAGTCAGTCACACAGTGTCACTTGGGATCTGACTGGATCATTTGAGGCAAACTCAGAGTGTGAGCTAAATTCACTGGTAAGCAAGAAAATATGTAAAAGCAAGTCAGTGAATGATTCATCCCCCAACTTTCCCAAAGCTTTCCCACCATAAATAAGACAGAACTGAGGAGTATGATGAAATACTCTCAATTTGCTTGGATGAGTGCAGCTCCAAAAATCCTCAAGAAGCTCAACACCATCCAGGATAATGTAACCAGCTTGAATAGCATCCAAAGCATTCTCTCCCTCCACTTCCAGCTAACCATGGCAGCAGGGTGCACTGTATACCAAATATACTTCAGTTAGTTGCTTCTGCTACTCTGACAGTAACCCCTGAACCCATAACTTCTACCATCAATAAATACATGGGCAATATTCATATGGGAACTCCAATGCCTGCACAATCTCCTTCAAGTCGCACACAATCTTGACTTAGAAATACAGTCTTCAAGATATAGTTCTAGGTTCTGTGAAGAGAAACCATCCCCTCCACATCAACCCTGCCAAGATCCCTCAGGAATTTATGTTTCAATCAAGTATCATTCTTCTGAACTCCAGCAGATACAAGCATGCCCTGTCCAACCTTTCCAGGTATCAGGCTAGTAAACATACCTGAACTGCTTCCAATGTGTTCATATCCTTCCTTAAATAGGACTGGTACTATACACAGATTTGTATTATACTCCAAATGTGGTTTCACCAGTGCCCTATATAACCAAAGAATAACCTCCCTGCTTTTGCATTCAATTTTCTTACTAATAGATAATGTTCTATTAGGTGTCCTAATTACTTGCTGTACTTGCATACTAGTTTGTTATGAATCATGCACTATGGTGCCATGATTCCTCTGCATATCAGAGCTCTCCAATCTTTCAACATTTAGGTAATATGCTTCTTTTATGAAGGGGAATTGTTTGCTGAAATTGGATCAAAATAGAACATAGAATATGGAACAGTACAGCACAGGAACAGGCCCTTTAGCCCACAATGTTGTGCTGAACTAATTAAATTAGTAATCAAATGCCCAACTAAACTAATCCCTTCTGCCTACACATTGTCCATATCCCTCCATTTCCTGTACATTCATGTGCCTTTCTAAGAGCCTCTTACACCTCTATCGCATTTGCCTCCACCACCACCCCCGGCAGTGCATTTCCAGGCACCCACCACTCTCTGTGTAAAAAAAACTTGCCCCACACATCTCCTTTGAACTTACTCCCTCTCACCTTAAATACATGCCCTCTGGTATTAGACATTTCAACCATGGGATTGGATCAAGTTATGTCTGGAAATTAGTGTGCTCTTTTTTGGAACATTGAAACATCATCGTGCTTAACACCAGCCTGGCTTTTAATAAACATGCATTAGTGCTATCATGTTTTTCCACCAAACACTTCCTTAACTGGTAAGTGGCATAAGTTCTTAAGGATACACTCTGAAATTCATCTAGCTACCAACATTTTCATTGCAGCAGTCACAATGGGATTTTAGCCCTCAAAGTCATATGGCAGCAAACAACAGCAACAAACATAATAGTTTCCATGGAGTACAAACAGGATGCTGGGGAAAGGAAGAGAGCTCTAAGATATTCCAAGAAAGATTTAGAGAAGTTGATGGATGGTCATGATGTCTTCTGTGCCAGGGCAAACAAGAAGCCCATGAGTGCAGCCACAAGTGAAGCAAAGCAGGAGGTGGCTGATGACCTGTCCTCAAAGAGTTACACACCATGGACAATGGAGCAATGTAGGCAGAAATATCACAACTTCACTAGATCTGTCAAAGTAAACACCATTATGTACTACTTATTGATACTATCTCCAAATGAGGCACTCATACAAATCCACACACCACCACTCCTACTCACACTCATACACAAAGCCACACATATATATGCCTTATGAATATAGGACACTATTTATTCTGCTACATTTATTCTGCTACATCTTACTTTCAGTAAAGACCATCAGTGGTAGAGAGAGGCCATCAGTATGGGAGCATAGCCCTCTTGTGCTCAGTGTCTCTTTAGGTTGGAGGAGATGGTTCTCCTCTTCATGGCTAGAGGGGGCACAGAAGCCCAGATGTAATCAAGAGCAGAGGCTGCAAAGAATTGGCATGGAATGCAGAACTGGGATGCACAGGATGTAATTTATCCTTCCCACGTGGAATTGATGTACCCAAGCAACATGTGGCATCTAATGATCAATTCCTCGGCTTCTATTGCAGCACAAACATAAACTACCCAACATCCGAGAGCTGGTTTGGACTATGTAGGCTCAGACTACTGTCATCATTGCTCTGGATATCCAAATAGACTTGTAGAGTATCACAACAGTCCAGCTATCTATCCTTTGCTGAGATGCTGCCTTAGAGGAGAGGCAACTATTAAGACAACATAGAAGATGAATATGCAGTCCTCTTTCAGGATGACAACATTTATGACCTCACCACCATCAATAAATAAGTGCCTTTGTTGTTGCTTGAGTGCATGCAACCCAGACTGCTGTAGGTCATGTCAAGAAGTGGCAATCTGAATCTGGTCCTTTGGAGTTCAGAGCTGCTTGAGGTTGTACTCCAAGGTCCTCTGTTGCCTCCTCCTTTGAAATTCATCATCCTTCTACCTACCATGATACAGCCACACAGGAGCCCTAGTTGGAGTATCAGGACAGGCAAAGACACCTCAAAGACAGGAGTTAGGGATTAGTTGATGTTTATTTAGCATGTGTTCCATGGATGTATTTGGTTTGGAATATTGACTCTTTGTTGGTTTTTATTTTGTTGTTGTAGTCAATGGAAGTTCTAATGATCAGCAATGGGGGAAGATAAGATGGGAACTATTGGAGAATGATGAATTGGGATCACTTAATTGGTATTACAGATCAATGAGTTGGTTTCTGACACAGGACGAGTATATTTTGAGGATTAACCATCACAATGCATGTACTAGTTACACGTTCAGAGAGTGATTTCCCTCTTAGTTGTGAGAACTTTTTACGTCAGAAGCTGTCCTTAGTTTGCTTTTATAAAATGAACCAAAGGTAGCCCCTGGCCAAACTGAAGGTTCAGTGTTTAAGTAATGATAGTAATTAACTTGTGAATTACACAAAATTAAGGAGGAAAAAGATGCATTCAAAAGTTTTTCCTGCAGTTAAAAGTGCTTTCTGCTACAATTGTTATCTATTGCAACCAATATTATTTAAATTCTGCAACATTTCATTTCCCTAAAATGAGAAAATGCACTTGTTCTTCAGGAAGTAGAATTTGAAAATTGTAGTGTAGATTCATTAAACTGCAGTCCTTTCAAGTAGAGTTGCTTACTGAGAACAAGAAATCAGTAATTTCACCAGATAGAATCTACCAATATGGCTTTGGAAGACTTTACAAGGATGTCTTTTGTCAAATAAGGCAGTTGCATGTGTATATCACTGTGGTATTTAGAATACTGAAAAGGAGTTTTATTCATTGGTGCTCAATATTATTTTAGTTTTTCATTGACCCATTTACTAATTACAAGTTATAAAGTGGTAGGAAGAATATTGGAGGGTTTTGTTTTATATTTCCCCACACATTATCCATGATTTCAAGAGTATTTGTAATTCCTACATATAGAACACATGTAGAGAATTACTTTAACCTTTGTCTTTACTATTTCAATAAACATACATAAGCTAAGCTTGTTCTGAACTTCTGAAATTCATTGTAAGTAGTCCATTTTATAGTTCTTTAGTAGGAAGCCAGTTATCTCAGTTTCCAATTAAATAAGCTGGAGTAATCTTAATTTGTGTAGAAGTAGTTTTCGCTTATTCATTTGTGATTTCTTTTTGTAAGGTTTTTAGCTGTTTGGTTAAAACCATTCTGGGCATAGGTCCAAACTGAAAAATCCATTCCAAAGAACTAATAATTTTGGTATTACTTATGCGACTGATGAAAATTAATTTTATATGACAGCTTTACTCATTTCAGAATCATTTTTGTAGTTGTCAAGCAGAAAATCCACACTCAAAAGATAAATCCTATCTTGTGACAAAATACAAAGAATTTTAATGCTACCATTTAAAAGTTTTGAAAAGGTTCCTAAGGGATGGCTTCTTGCTAATATAAGCTACTTAAGAAATTAAGGATATCCTTTTCATGTAATAATAAAATTTTGACTGCAAAGTTATTTTATTTTCAAACTATAACTTCATGTATAGATCTGTGCACAGCAACAAGATAGTTTTCTTTTGAATATTTCAAGGTACATGTACTCATAGTTAAATCAAGAATGTTATTACAATTGTAACACTTCTACTTAATTGAATACATCATAGAAATATTCTATCCTTATAATATCACTGTGCAACCAATTTTTTTCATGCCTTATAATCCTTAAATCTGAGATAAATTATTGCCCTGAGTGGTGGGGAATATCATTCTCTTTGAGACAATGGAAGTAGAAGCATATGTTGCCTCTTGTTCTATGAAAGTATTATTCATGTTCTATAACAGTAATATGTTGCAGTAATATTCATTTTTCTCTCTTCCTATTCCATCAGTTTCAGCGTTTCTATTAGTTGTTGAAGTTGAAAGGTTGCATGATTTTTATCTTAGTCTCATAGCACATGTGATGTATTCTGTGTTGACTGTGGCCTGTACCTTTATATGAAAAATGATAACCACTGTGATACCTAAATATGAGTAATCTCCTTTCTGTAAAAATGCTTCCGTGCAGATGAGAAAAGATATTTTCATGTGGCTTGCATTTTATTTCTATTTACAGAAAAAAGATTTTGTGCAAAGTATCAAAACTGAAGTTATTAAAAGAGTAAAATCGTTTTTTGCAAAGATGTAGCTAAAGTGCATTGTACTTTAGTAGTCTTGATATCCTGCAGTATTATACTGTGAAGTAAAGATGTTGAGTACAGTGCCCCAGGTATGACTGATAATTAGCAAACTTGCAGCTCCACTTGCACAAGGATCACAAATTAATTTACAACCTTCTTATGAAGCAACATTTGTTTGTGTTTCATATTTCAACTCGCCTATCTGAGTCACTTTTAACGTAGCTGGTGTTGTAACAGGTGTGTCCATTCTTGGCTGTAATCTCTCACTGTGCCACTGACAGTATCGGAGTATACCTGTTTTCCAAGCCTAAGTCCACAGCCTATTGTAGGCAAGATACTGAATCAAATACCTTTGAGGTAGTCTGGAAATAAGATCGGGGTCCTTTTTCAAAAAAAAAGGACCCCCGATCCATTGTCTCTCTCAATTCCACTTGCCAAAAGACATTGATAGAATTGATCATTTAACCTAACATGTTCACCCAAATACTGACAGAGCATAGGAAGTAAACTAAACAAAAACAGCATACATGTCTTGTATTCTCTTCCTCATTACTAATAGTCTAAGGCAACTAATTTGTTCTCCAGCTTAAAATTACTGGCTGTTTTTGGTTTACCAATAGCTCCCTGAATCCAAAATACTTTTAGTCACAGCTTACTGTTTTATTTTTATGTAATATGTTGTTAGAATCTTGAAAACAATTTACCTTATTTATTGATTGAGCAAGCATCTGGATTGATTTAAAGTTGATGCTGTTTCAGTGTGTCATTCCGTGGACCTGTCAAAAGGCCTGAATCCAATCTCAGACGTGAGTACAGGCTCAAACCTGGAGATTTCACTCAGTTAGTTAAAAACTGCAGGGAGCTTGAAGATTTTGGAGCAAAATGAGCCAGTGGAGTTGGCCACTGATTTTCTGCTCAGCCGAAATCAAACTGTTAAATTTGTCTTCCTTTTGTGGGTTGTGCCTTGTGCACTACTTCAGCATTAGATTGTGCTGCTAGGTAAACATGGAAGGGGCCCAAGCTGCCAGAGCTTTATACCAGCTTCACATCAGCTAACTTTACTTGAAGCATTTGTTGATAAAATTAGCTTTTGAATATCAGGATTCATTTTTTCAAAATCCATCCTTGGAAAGCATCCTCCTTCAGCGTTATCAAAAATGGGTGCTGGCAAACCACAATTGCTTCTTCAAGTGTTACCACACCTCTGAATCTGTGTGAGTGCCATCAGTTCTTAGGACTTCCCTGGGACACTAGAAAGGATATTCTACTCCCCCAATGCAACTAAGACCACATTCATACCCTTTCTCCAGCCAGGTGTTAACTGTTGGCCTGTGAAGGTTGTTAGATCTTAAATTATTTTACTGAATAGAGGCAAGGCAGTTCTTCTCAGTTTGCTGCCAGATGTGAAAAATCCAGGATGTTTCTAGCTACAAGCAGGAAGTATCTTTACTGAAAGGATAAAGGTTAAAAATCCCATGTATTGTGCATTTCTCTGCATATTTCTTATGGAGTTGTTACACAGTTAAGATTATGCCCATTCTACGTCTAGATGGATTTTGGACTTTAAGCAGCAGCTGCCTCACCACAGTGCATCTGCAATACTGCGTGTTATGTAGTTAGCAAATTTCAGTTGCTGTACATCCCACAACTTAAGCAACTACATGCAGTGAGGGAATGGGTATTGTCACGAACCAGCAACAAAAGAAACACACTGAGCATGATTTAGTGTTAAAAACTATTTTATTAATCACTACTTATGATAATACGTAAAATAAAAGTAAAAATGTTAGTATGTTAGAATTCAAGAATGTTAAACCTCGAACGTTAACCCCAAAACTAAACTCTTCGTGTGTGTGTGTGTGACAAAGTCCAAAACTCCCAGTTCCGGAATGGTTCTTAAAGTTCAGTTCCGCAAGCCATAAGGTGAAACATGAGCAAGGGCTTCTTCAACAACCACCGTTGTCTGAAGATAAGATGTAGATGTAGAAAAACATAGAGAGAGTACATACGAAATCCAAATGTTCCACGATGGAACCCAAACGACACTCCAGTGTTTACTCGGTAGTGACTTCCTCACCCCGAAAAGCATCCGAACCGTGGTCGTCCACACACAAATACCTGTTTCCTTCTACAGGTCAGCAACAAAGTGAACTCCACCGGATTACTTCCAACTTCCATACATGGATTTCAGTGGCAAACACAGTTATTGTTTCTCATCCATCGATAGAGAAAACAAGCAGGCTGGTGTCTCTCTCCCTTCTCTCTCTCTCTTTCTTCTTCTTCTGACCTCTTCAACAACGTCATTACGTCTTTTATCTTCTATTGACGTAAGCACGCCCCACACACACATACACACACACTCTCTATCTTAAAGGGACTTTCACTGAGTCCATAACACCTCCCACCTAAAAAAAATTTTTCCCAAGAAAAATTCAACCGCGCATACAGTTAGTAATGTTAATAATTATCATGCTACACAACTACAGACTATCAGATTAGTACAGATACATGTTTCCCATTTAACATCGGGAAAGACAATCAGCAATCACATTATCTTTGCCTTTAATGTGAGTTATCATGAGATCAAACTCTTGCAAAATTAAACTCCAGTTTAACAGCCTTCTGTTCTTGTTTTTGACTCGGCTCAGAAACACCAATGGGTTATGATCTGTATACACAGTCAATGGTTTCTGAGCGGTGCAAACATATACACTGAAATGTTGCAAGGCTAAAACAAGCGACAGTAATTCTTTCTCTATGGTGGAATAATTCTTTTGATGCTCATTAAATTTCTTTGAAAAGTAAGCTACAGGATGGTCAATATCATCAAGGTCACCCTTCTGCAACAACACAGCTCCTGCAGCTTCATCACTGGCATCTACTGCTAATGAAAATGGCTTTTCAAAGTCAGGTGTTCTGAGCACAGGATGGTAGCATAAAATGGCTTTCAGCTTCTCAAATGCTTCTTGACAAGAATCTGTCCAAACAAACTTTACTCCCTTCTTCTGAAGATTAGTTAGGGGAAGAGCAATATCAGCAAAGTTTTTACAAAATTTTCGGTAATATCCAACCATTCCCAAAAATCTTCTAACAGTCCTCGTACCTGTGGGAATAGGGAACTCAGATATTGCTTGAACTTTTGCCTGAACAGGAGCTTGCTTGCCTTGACCTACAACATAACCAAGATACGTCACAGTGGCATGGCCAAATTCACTTTTAGCCAAGTTAACTGTAAGGTTAGCCTTGGAAAGTCTTTCAAACAACCTTTCTAACGCAGAGATGTGATCCTCCCATGTATCATTCCCAGTCACTAAGTCGTCAATGTAGGCATCTGTATGTTTTAACCCATGAATCACTGAATTAATCATTCTTTGAAATGTTGCCGGAGCATTTTTCATTCCAAATGGCAAAACATTGTATTCATACAATCCAGAAGGGGTTACAAAGGCTGAAATTTCCCTTCCTCTATCTGTTAATGGAACACACCAGTACCCTTTTAATAGGTCAATCTTTGTAAGAAATTTTGCCTTTCCCACTCTGTCTATGCAATCATCCACCCTAGGAATAGGGTAAGCATCTGACTTTGTTACAGCATTCACTTTCCTGTAATCTGTGCAAAATCTAACAGTTCCATCAGGTTTAGGTACAATAACACAGGGCGAACTCCAATTTGAAGTAGAATGTCTAATAATATCATTTTCCAACATGTATTTTATTTCCTGATCAACAAGTTTACTTTTTTCCACATTCATTCGATATGGGTGTTGTTTGATTGGTTTTGCATCCCCAACATCAACATCATGGGTAATTATCGATGTTCTGTTTGGAACATCTGGGAACAGATTTTTAAATTTTAAAATTAATTCTCTCATCTGTTGTTTTTGTGAAACTTGTAAATGGTCCAACTTCGTTTCAAGGTTCTCCAGGATATTTTGGTTTTTTAGTTTTGATGGAACAATATTTGGTCTAAATTGGCCTTCCTCAACATCAACATCAGGCATTCTAGAAACAACCTTTACACCATCCACCAAGGCCACCACTGAATCCCTCTCATAATAAGGTTTTAGCATGTTTACGTGACAGAGTTGTGTTTTCTTGCGTCTATCTGGTGTTTTGATTATATATGTTAGATCAGTCACTCGAGATTCAATAACATAGGGTCCAGAAAAACGAGCTTGCAAGGGATTATTTTGGCTAGGGAAAAATACCAATACCTTTTGCCCCACTGCGAATGTCCTAGGCCGAGCACGTCTATCAAAATATGTCTTCATTCTTATCTGGCTTGTTTTCAGATTCTCTCTCGCTAGCTGGCAGACTCTCTCCAACCGAGTTTTAAATTTTTGGACATAGTCCAACAGACTCAAGTGAACTTCCTCATTAACCCATTGCTCTCTTAACAACTCCAAAGGTCCTCTCACCCTATGTCCAAACACAAGCTCAAACGGACTAAATCCGATTGACTCCTGGATCGATTCTCTAACGGCAAACAAAAGTAAATGGATACCTTCGTCCCAATCCTTGGTGTTTTCAAAGCAATAAGTCTTCAGCATATTTTTGAGAGTAGAATGAAATCTCTCCAGAGCTCCTTGAGATTCTGGGTGATATGCAGATGATACAATCTGCTTTGCTCCCAGCTCATAGACTATTTGTTGAAAAATTTTTGACATAAAATTACTACCTTGATCAGATTGGATTTCTTTTGGCAAACCAAACAAGGTAAAAAATTTTACAAGAGCCTTTGACACCGTCTTGGCCTTAATATTTCTAAGGGGTATTGCCTCTGGAAATCTAGAAGTGGCACACATGATGGTTAACAAATACTGATTTCCAGTCTTAGACTTTGGTAATGGACCAACACAGTCCACAATCACCTTCGAAAAGGGTTCACCAAAAGCAGGAATTGGTTTCAAAGGAGCCACAGGGGGTTTTTGATTTGGTTTACCTACCATCTGACATGTGTGGCAGGTTCGACAAAACATCACCACATCTTTTCTCAAACCAGGCCAATAGAATTGTTTCAAGATCTTCCCTACAGTTTTATTCACACCAAAATGACCACCCAAAGGCATACTGTGGGCCAGGTTTAAAATCTCATCCCTATAAACTTTTGGAACAACAACCTGATGAATAACTTCCCATTCCTCAGTAACAGGAACATGAGGAGGTCTCCATTTCCTCATTAACACTCCATTTTTGACATAGTATCCAGTTGGCACCTTTTCAATCTCCTCACATGAGAGAGCTTTTTCTTTCAATTCTGTCAACTCAGGGTCCTTTGTCTGTTCCACCATAAAATCCTTCCTCGACAAAGACAAATCTTTAAATTCAAGCTCACTGTAAGGATGTTGATCCTCCAGTGAAGACAGAAAAGTCTCAGATAAGGCATCAAAATTTTCTTCCTGTTTAGGACTGTCACAAGGAACTACATCAGACTGCACCGGACTGTCTGTCTTGGCTAATTCTTTAGCTCTAGCTCGAGTCACCGCACATGATGGGTAAACATCTGAATCATCCTCAGACTCATCAATCCTTGGTTTGGTTGTTAACCGTACCACAGGATCACTTTCTCCATTTGCAAGGTCATTTCCCAATAACAAAGAAACTCCTTCCACTGGCAAACTAGGTCTTATCCCTATCTCGACTGGTCCTTCTACGAACTTTGACTTTAAAATCACCCTGTGAAAAGGGACAGACATGGTCTCACCTGTAACGCCTCGTACTAGATTTACTTCACCAGTGTCACTTTCTTCACCAAAATTTAAAACACTGTCCAGCAAGAGAGATTGACTAGCCCCAGTATCTCTAAGAATTTTCACTGGCACCTGGGGTGACTCATCATTCAGTGAAACAAAACCCTCTGATACATACGAACGGAATTCCTTTCTCACCTCCTCCAACTTTTCCGCTTTTCCCTCTTGCAAGGACTGATCTTTAACAGCATCTCCTGAACCTTTTTGATTTTTAATTGCCTGAAAACAAGCATTGGGCCCAGCTTCCTTCTTTTTCTTCAAAAGGGCACAATTAGATATCACGTGGCCAGGTTTCCTACAGTAATAACAAGTACGCTCAACAGGTTTCTCCAGCCCTGGCTTCTTTTCATCTTTTCCTTTTTGATTACCTCCCAATTTACTCTCCGGTTTCCCTGGATTGTCTTTGTAACTCTTTTGAAAGGTTTTAGGTTGTCCCCATTTGGATTTATGGGTTAAAGCATAATCATCTGCCAACCTAGCAGTTTCTTGTAAAGTTTCCACTGCCTTTTCATTTAAATATGTTGTTAATTCAGCTGGAACACATCTTTTAAAGTCTTCCACTAGTATCAATTCTGTCAATTTATCGTAATCCCCATCTACATTTTTAGCCAGGCACCATCGTTCAAAACATATTCTCTTTCCATTGGCAAATTCCATATAAGTCTGATCTGCAGATTTCCTCAAGTCTCTGAATTTTTGTCTATAAGCCTCAGGGACCAATTCATAGGCCTTCAAAATAGCTTGTTTTACCTTGGTATAATCAGCTGCATCCTCAACAGACAAAGCAGAATAAGCTTTTTGAGCTTTACCTTTAATCACACTCTGTACCATAAGAGCCCATCCTTTCCTTGGCCAGTTTGAACTCACAGCAACCTTTTCAAAATGTTGGAAATACTGATCAACCTGATCTTCTTCAAACGGAGGGACTAATCGAACCTCCCTGCTGGCTGAAAAACCATCATCAGAATCAGATTCCGAACTCCTACGCTTCATTTGTAACTCATGCTGCCTCTGTTTTTCCTTCTCCTCTGCCTCAAACTTTAACCGAATTAGTTCCCGTTCCCGTTCAGCCTCTAACTTCATCCGAGTTATCTCTCGTTCCCGTTCAGCCTCTAACTTCATCTGAGTTATCTTTTGTTCGGCCTCTAATTTATTTTGCTCTCGTTCAGCCTCTAATCTCTTTTCCTCTTGTTCGGCCTCTAATTTCTTTTGTTCTCGTTCAGCTTCTATCTTTAACTGGGTTTGTTCTCGTTCAGCTTCTATCTTTAACTGGGTTTGCTCTCGTTCAGCCTCTATCTTTGCCAGCTGCACCTGTGCCTCAGAAATTGCTATTTCACTGCCAGGAAACTGTTTTAACACTTCCTTCTCAAACACCTTCTTTTCCACATAATGGCCAGCTATCAGTCTCTGAATATCTGCCTTTCTCATAGACTGCTTTACTTCTGTAAGGTTTAGCCTTGTAGCAATCTTTATCAGATCATCCTTTTTCGCCACCTCCAATCCCTTTTGGGTTGGTGACTCCAAAAATGCCTTAATATCCATTGCTGCTGGTTTCCACACACACAAGCCAATTAAAAAGAATTTATCAGACCTCCCTCAAAATCTTTGGATTGAATCCCGAACAAATCTCGTCAATCTGGGGTACAATCCCAGACGACACTCGTTAACCTTGGGAACTATCCCGGACGAGCCCCCAATTTTGTCACGAACCAGCAACAAAAGAAACACACTGAGCATGATTTAGTGTTAAAAACTATTTTATTAATCACTACTTATGATAATACGTAAAATAAAAGTAAAAATGTTAGTATGTTAGAATTCAAGAATGTTAAACCTCGAACGTTAACCCCAAAACTAAACTCTTCGTGTGTGTGTGTGTGACAAAGTCCAAAACTCCCAGTTCCGGAATGGTTCTTAAAGTTCAGTTCCGCAAGCCATAAGGTGAAACATGAGCAAGGGCTTCTTCAACAACCACCGTTGTCTGAAGATAAGATGTAGATGTAGAAAAACATAGAGAGAGTACATACGAAATCCAAATGTTCCACGATGGAACCCAAACGACACTCCAGTGTTTACTCGGTAGTGACTTCCTCACCCCGAAAAGCATCCGAACCGTGGTCGTCCACACACAAATACCTGTTTCCTTCTACAGGTCAGCAACAAAGTGAACTCCACCGGATTACTTCCAACTTCCATACATGGATTTCAGTGGCAAACACAGTTATTGTTTCTCATCCATCGATAGAGAAAACAAGCAGGCTGGTGTCTCTCTCCCTTCTCTCTCTCTCTTTCTTCTTCTTCTGACCTCTTCAACAACGTCATTACGTCTTTTATCTTCTATTGACGTAAGCACGCCCCACACACACATACACACACACTCTCTATCTTAAAGGGACTTTCACTGAGTCCATAACAGTATGCACTAGGTGGACCACGTGGATCAAGCAGGTAGTGTAGAAAACCACTGAGTTCATGGCATCCTGTAACAGGTATTCACCTTTAATTACTGGAGAGAGTGATGTTTCTGTAGACACAACTGATGTGGATGTTTACTATGCAAAATGAGATTAGAAGAGACAAGAGAGCTCCTGGAAAGGGAGATTCATTATCTAGGGAGAACAGATTTAACACAGGTTAGTTAAGGACAATAGGATTTACTAAGGGAAAGTCATGTCTGACTAAGTTGATCATATTCTTTGAGGATGTAACAAAGGAGGTAATGCACTTGATATAGCCCACATGTATTTTTGTATGGTGTTTAGCTGATTTTCACTTGATCACAAAAATAAATGGAACCAACCAGTAAATGGCAATTTGGATTGAGAATAATCCAGTGAGAGAAAGGAAAACTCACTCACTCGACTGACAGAGTCTCATGTCTTTGTGAGGTTAAAAATCCCACGTATTATGCATTTCTCTGCATATTTCTCGTTAAGTTCTTACACAGTTAAGATCATGCATATTCTACCTCTATATGAATGGAATCCACACCGTGAATCAGGGTGTAACTCTGCAACCACTGGGAGAAAGTGATTGAGGAAGACCTTGGCAATGGCTTTCCTTATGGGAGATAACAAGGAGACACTTCGTTAAAAACTGTAATTGATTTGACTTATTTTCTGAAGATACTCATGTTTATGGCATCTCTGAAGTCTCCTGGCATGCCTTCTTTTCCCGGAGTTGGGAGATGAGATTGTTAATTTGTAACAGAAGTTCCTTTCTGCCAAGTTTTAGATATTCAGTTTAGCTGTAGTTGAATGAGAGAAGGGTTGTAAAGAAAGGATAGTTCTGCAGTGAAATTCAATTGGGGCAAGGAAAAGGTTTTCCATTAGGAAAATAATAATTTTGTGTATATTGTGAAGGGGGGGGGGGGTGGGTTGGCTTGGCTGCAGAGATGGTGGAAGTTGTGTTGGGAAGGACCCCAGTCAGGAAAATACTTGGGAGATCTGGCGCTTGCATGGTAGTTGGGGAGTTAATCCAGCATATCAGGAGATGAGAGAATAGATCCATTCAGGGAGATAATTGGGAAGGATCAGTGCAGGAGTTAAAAGGTTGGGAGATGTTTGAGAGTTGATTGTGGAATGCTTAGGAAATTGGGAGAAAAGCAAAATTTACAGGAAATCATTAATTATGAAATTTAGAGAAGGCTCAAACATGAAAGAAGGTGAATAGCTTGGACGCTCTGATAATGACCCAGTTAAATGCAGGCCCTTTAATTACTGCCTAAGAAGGCCTTAAACCTCAAGGTAAGACCCACTGCAAGGGGGAAGGTCTGTGTCTTTGATGATCTGTGAAAGTTCTATTGCAATTATATAGGGCCTTTGTGAGATAGCACCTGGAGTATTGTGTACAGTTTGGGCCTCACTAACTTAGATGGGATGCACTTGCCATGGAAGGAGTGCAGCAAAGATGTCAACTTCTAGGGATATTGGTTTGCTGAATGGGGAGAGATTGTGTAGACTGGGGATGTATTCTTTAGAGTTTAAAAAAATGAGAGGAAATCTCATTATAATTTACATAATTGTTAAAAGGCTGAACAAGCAAACAAAATGTTTTGAAAAATCTTGGCAAGTCAGGTCTGGTCAATGTTTCAGGTCTGTGACACTTCATCAGAACTTTTTTGATTTTCAAAAACAAGATGGTTCTCCTTGCTGCGGAGTCTCAGACCAGTTTGAGAATAAGAAGTAGGCCAATTAGAACTGACATGAGGAAATATTTCTTCACTTTGAGGGTGGTGACCTTTGGAATTCCCAGAGGTCTGTGGCTCATTCGTTGAGTTCATTTAAAACAGAGTTTCTGGACATTAAAAGAATTGAGGGATATGGCAATGGTAGTGGAAAATGCTTCTAAGTCAGAACATCTAGAATGGTGGAGCAGGCTCAAAGAGCCAGATGGTCTTCTCCTGCTCCTATTTTTTAAGTTCTTATACGTACAGAGGACCTATACGTAATTTCAGGAAATGTGCTATCAACATTTTTTTTAGAACGTTGTAATTATCAGTGCACAAAGATACTGCATCAAGAGATAACATTTTTGACTTATCCTTAATTTATTCTCATTTTTTACCAATTGTCATTTTTATATGTCCCATCAAAAATGTTGTTCCATTTAAGTGTAAACAAGTGTCATATTTATCTAAGTTGAAGTTAGACAGCAATAACTACAGATTTGTATCCTGATTATTATCACATTATGGAAATGACACTGTATTAAAAATTTCCTTAAACTCCTAAATTTCAGAAGCCTATAATCCAGTTTCCACTATGTCCATATACCTTGCATCAGTATTCACCAAGGAGAAGGACATGGAGAATACACGATAATATGCTAGAGCATTTTGAGATAAAGAAAGAGGTGGTGTTGGGTCTCTTGAAGAACATGATGGATAAGTCCCCGGGGCTGAATAGGATATACCCTAGGTTATTGAGGGAGGCAGAGATGAGATCGCTGGGGCCTTGACCAAGATCTTTGTGTCCTTTCTAGCCGCAGGTGAGATCCTGGAGGACTACCGTGTAGCTAATGTTGTTCCTTTGTTCCAGAAGGAAAATAGAGATAAACCTGGAAATTATAGACCAGTGAGTCTCACGTTAGTGGTAGGGAAGCTATTGGAGAGGATTATTAGGGATAAGATTTATGAGCATTTGAAAAAGCATGGAATAGCATATTGGCATGTTTGCCTTTATAAGTTCAGACCTTGAGTTTAAGAGTTAAGAAGTTATGTTGCAGCTTTATCAAACTCTGGTTAGGCTGCATCTGCACTATTGCATTCAATTCTGGTCACCCCATTATGGGAAGGATGCGGAGGCTTTGTAGAGGGTGCAGAAGAGATTTACCGGGATGCTGCCTGGATTAGAGGTCATATGCTATTAGGAGAGGTTGGACAAACTAGGGTTGTGTTCTCTGGAGCAGCGGAGGCTGAAGGGAAACCTGATAGAAATGTATAAAATTACATGAGGTATGGATAGAGCAGATAGCAGTTTCTTTTTCACAGGGTTGAAATATCTATTACTAGGGCACATGCATTTAAAGTGAGGGGACAGTTCAAGGGAGATGAGCGGGGCAAGTTTTTTTACACAGAGAATGCTGGGTGCCTGGAATCCCCTGCCAAGGGTGGTCGTGGAGGCAAATACGATAGAGGCATTCAAGAGGCTCTTAGATAGGCACATGAATATGCAGAGAATGGAGGGATATGGGCCACATGCAGGCAGAAGGTATTCGATGTTATTAGCTTAATTAGTCTGGCATAACATCATAGGCTGAAGGACCTGTTCTTGAGCTCTACTGTTTTATGTTCTATATGTTATTGAAGCAAAGTGGGTTAACTTGTCTCAGTTTTGAGATCCATTTCTCATTGATTCTCCCAATACCAAGCACCAGCTTAACATTCTTTTTGAAATCTCAATATAGTACGGAATCTGTTGAAAAGCTAGCTAATCATCATTTAAATTGAATGCATGATCTCTTCAGAATAGGCCATGATATCACCAAGACTTACAAAATTGTTACAGGACTCTATCGGGCAGATGCAGGGAGGATCTTTCCTCCACTTGAAGAGTTTAGAATCACAGTATCAGAATAAGGCATAAGGCATGTAAGACAGATGAGGAGAAATTTCTTCACTCAGGACATGGTGAAACTTTGGAGTTCTTTATTCCAGTGGGCTACAGAGGCTCAATCATTGAGATCATTCCAGAGAGAGATTGATAGAGTTCTGGATATTAAGGGTTATGGGAATTGTGCGTGAAAGTGGCACTTCAATTGAAGAGCAGCCACAGCCTTGATAAATAGCAGAGCAGGCTTGAGGGACTCCGAGTACCTACTGATGCTCCTCTTTTTTGTGTTTTTAACGTTATTTCCCCTTCCCTCCCAAGCTTGTCACAATGAGTTGTTGGTGTCAAGGGCCCCATCAATATTAAACATGCCAATTCCAAAACCCCTCCCCCACACCACCTAAAATCACATCACATTGATAGTCTTTGGTATCTAAATCGTGCTCATCTCTATTTGAATGTATGAACCAACATTTAAATGGTGCTTAATCACAATATTTGTGACAGAGTTTTGGAAGGGACTTCTAAGTACTGTGTTACTGAATTGCACTGTAAGATATGTCTACAATGGTTCTGAATTAGATATTTTAGACAGATGCTAATTTATTAGTCACATGTACATTGAACACACAGTGAAATGCGTATTTTTGTGTTAATGAGAAGGTGCTAGGGGCAGCCTGCAAGTGTCGCCACTCTTCTGGTGCCAACACAGCATGTTCACAGCTCCTAACCTGTACTTCTTTGGAATGTGGGAGGAAACCGGAGCACCTATAGGAAACCCACGCAGACAAGGGGAGAATGTACAAATTCCTTACAGACAGCAGCGGAATTGAACCCAGGTCGCTGGCGCTGTAACAGCATTACGCTAACCGCTACACTAAACAGAAAATGTTTGATGTACTTGGCAGGTCAGCCAGCATCTGTGAAAGACAAGTAAGTCAGCATTTCAAATTAATAACTTTTCAGCAGAACTGCTGTGACTCAGCTCTGCTATTCAGTTGCTTTAGTTCTACCTGCTGCCCATCCTTATCAGCTGCAGTTACTCTTTCAGCTTCTGACAGTACTTGACTGCACTTTTAGTTTCTCAGCTTTATTTTGCTGCTGTGTGACTGTTGTACAGAATTTCAGTTTCTCCATGTCCTGTCTATTGCACATATTGTTTGCAGGGCCCACCTCATGCCCTCTTTATTCCCTTCTAATAAAGCTGCTGACCATTTAACTTCTTGGACCCTATGCTGTAATCATTGTAAGCAATTTCCTTTCTTTATGTACTGTTCCCATTCTTTCTAAAACTGTAGTTTTCATTCTTTGCTTATCCCCACTTCCATCTCTCCTGAGACCCCTCCCAAAAAAAACTCTCAGTACTGTTGAGAGCTTTTCACCCACCCTCTCAGTAACCTTCTCCTCTATATTTGTCCATTTATGCTCATCTCCAAAAATATATTTTTAGGACTTGAGGGCATGCCAAGTATTTATTAGGTGAATCACATACTAAAATGATGCAGTCCTTCCGGTGCTATTGAGTAGAGGGTTCCATGATGTAGACCCAGAAATAATGAAGGATCGATGAATTATTTTGAAGTCAGAAAGATGCACAACATGGAAAGGAACCAAAAGGTGGTGAGGTTTCCATGCATCAGCTTCCCTTACCCTTCTTCATGGTAGAAGTTGGGGTTTGGGAGATGTTGTCAGAAGAGCCTGGATGAGTAACTGCAGTGCATTTTGTAAGTAGTACACATTGCAGCCACTGTGCACATTCGGAGGAGGGATTAAGTGTTTTGAGTGATGAATGGGGTGCCAAATAAGAAGATTGAATTGGCCTGGATGGTCTTGAGGATTCTTGACCCTGCACTCATCAAAGTATGTGGATTTTATCCCATCACACTCCTGACTTGTAGATTATGGGGAGGCTTTGAGGTGCCAGGTGGTGATTCATTCATCACAGAACACCCAATATCTGACCTACTCTTGTAGCATGGTATCTATGTAGCTTGTCCAGTTAAGATTCTGATCATTGGTGATGCCATGGAAATTCAGTAATGTCAAGGATTCATCGTTAGATTCTCTCTTTTTGGAGGTGGTCAATGACTGGCACTTTTGTGCCACAAATGCTGCTTGCTACTTATTAGCTTCTGTCTGAATATTGTCTAAGTGTTGCTGCATGTAGGAATTTGCTTCTTCATTTGCTGAGGAATTGCAAATGAAATTGTACATTGTGTAATCATTGGCAACATGCCCGTTTCTGACTTGATGATGGAAAGAAGGTCATTGACGAAGCAGCTTAAGATGGTTGGCCTAGGATGCTGCAGAGGAACCCCTGCAGCTGTGTCCTGGGGTTGAGATGATTGAACTTTGACAACTATTACCATCTTCATTTATGCAAGGTATGACTCCAACCGTTGGAATGTTTTCACTTTGCTCATTGATTTTCATTTTACCAGGGCATCTTAATACCTTACTCGGTCAAATGCTGCCTTGATTTCAAGGGCAGTCATTCTTAACTCATCTGTGAAAACCAATTCTTTGGCTTAACATTTGACAAAGAATGTGATGAGGTCAGGATCCTAGTGGACCTGATATCTCTTCTTCCCCTTCCCATCTCTCTTCCCCATCTTTTCCTTCCCTCAAGCTCTCTCTTAGCCATGTTTAATACTGCAATATAGAATAAGTAAAATTAAGTCGTTGTTATTAAAGTGCAATACACAATGTTTCTTTAACAGTATGATCCTTTTAACCAACTAAACATGTAACATTTACATTAATTACCATCTCAGTATGGTGCATTTATCATTTATCCTTCTGAGTAAAGAATACTGATTCTGCTTTGCCTAATAGCACTAAATATCCCAAACAACTAATATGAGAGACAGTTACTGTGCAAATCACATTATGTATGTGTGTGCTCTAGGGCACAGTTAAGCATGATTAGCTTCCTTTGATCCAGTGTTACTTTGCTCCAGCTGGCTAATTTTCATTGGAAATTTTGAAATAAGGCCCTTGCTTATTCCAGTTTGTGTTTTTTCTTCCAATAAAGTCTTACTACTCTATAACATTTTGTATAGATAATATCTTATGCATGACCGTTACACAAAATAAATAAAACTATAATTCTGAAAATTTAAGATGCAGTGCCAGTTTCTTGGCATTCTGAAAAACATGGGAATGTATTGATAACTTGCTCTTTTATCGTGATAAGTGAAAGAGCTTCTAAGAACTGAAAGTAATTTCCATTAGAATCTGATTACAACTGAAATCTTTAGTAACTAATTGTATAATATTATTGACTAAAAACCAAAAGGTTACAGGGCAGTAAATAGGTTTAGACATACACAATTATTAACAGTTTGTGAACTGCTGTAGAGTAAACTGCAGAATTTTCATGGATGTATGCCATAAAATAAAGTTACTTTTATCAAAACTTTTGATAATGCTTTCTCTGCCTGCAGTGCTCCCAATGGATGAATTTTAGTAGGCTGAGCAAAGGTGAAAGTAAGCCAGTATGGGACAGTAAGGCATACTGGTTAGGATGTGTCCGGACATTTAGTATAAATGGGTTAAATCAGCAATGTTAGCATTACAACTATATTGTTACTTTCACCCCTGGAACTGGGATGATTATTTAGATCCTACAATATCATTTATAACATAAATGCTTTAGATTACTTTTGAATCAAGAAGTTGCAAATACAGGGTTAAATTTTCTGTGTGCTGCTAATGTTGGATCTAGCCCATGGTACCCACCAAGCTATCTGTACCTACCTTTTCCATATGTAGAGTGCCAAGCCACCTGACCTTATGCACACTGCAAAGGTAAGGCTCCAGGTGAGCCTCAGGCAGTCTATCCTGACACCCCACCCCTCAAAACGTCAAAAGAACAATTTAGGTAGATTTAACTATTTTTCATTAGTTTTATTAAAAATAATTAAGTAAATGTAATTGTATAAAATATTAAAAGCATAATTAAAACATAAAACTACATTTAAAGTAAAACTAAATAATTTAAATGCATGCTTTATTCCATGAGGTTGCAAGCCTATATAAACGAATGGGATTGCAAACTGTATGCCAGCTCACTCCAGCAGGACAGTGGGAGGTCCAACATTGCCTCCAACCGGCTTTGAATTTTGAGTTTGGGCAAGTATGAGTGTAAATCTGAAAGACCTGATCCGTGAATGGGTGACAGCTGCCAGTTCCCTATTAACTCACCAGCTGTTCGGCAGCTAAATTCAGCACAATATTTTGTTTAGTTTCTTTCCAGCATGATTCTAAAGCTTATGAAACTATTCCACATGACCCAGAAAGTATTACTACACACTGTTTTTTGGTGAAATAATGAAACAAGGTCAATTTTAAGTAAAATATTGAAGTATAAAATTATAACTAAGGTGAGAGAGCAATATATCAGAAAATGAACGATAGCTTGAGTTAAATTAGCTCTTCATCAATGGGACAATGGGACGTGTGAAAATCAGCCATTTGCATGAGACTCTCCTTGCTGATTGTGAATTAAGTTTGGACAGTCTAAATCTGTATAATCATGTGGGTGAAGTGAACTATCTCTAATTTTCTACTAATTGGCAAATTCACATAGAAGCCATATTATAGGTTGTGTGGGAAATTAAAAGTAGGTCATACTAGGGCTCTTCTGAAGTTTGAACTAATAGCATTGGATGAGCTTTATTCAGTAAGAGTATGTTGTACCTAATAAGATAATTTGATATTAACAGTGAATGATCAAAATCAGAAGAGTTACATTTCCTAACCTTAGCATTCCTCATTCTGCAAGTGCATTAGAATGATGTGAAATATTGCCATCCCAGCTCTTTATGCACATGGCTCTCAAAAACTTCAGTTGGACATATCTCAGATGCTTGGATCCTTTACATTAATATCATAATAGGCTTATTAATGCCCTCATTTTGTCGCAAAAAAATATGCTAAGGGCTACAAAATGGAACTCTGATGAGGGAACTACAAAATCAGTATAAAACATATAAAATTACATTTGGGTAATGAGCACAGAGAAAACTGTGGACCTTTTGAAAAGTAATAATGGTATATTGCAAATGAGAAGGAAGAAATAAATGGTAATATTAAAAAATGTTTTGTGCCAGTAAATTCTACCCTTTGCAAGGCTTTGCATTAAGATTTTAGTTATATTGCTTTGTCCAAGACGAAGACAGACTGAATCAGTGATGGAAACTCACCGTAATTAAACAAAATAATAGCAATGGAGAAAATATTGCACAAAGGATTGTCAATTTAAGTAAAACATTGTACCACATACTCTTGTTATGCAACGGCATTACCATCACCAAGCCTTCCAGTATCAACATTCCTTGGGTCACCGTTGAATGGAAATTCAATTGAACCAGGCACATAAATACTGCACTTTCAAAAGCAGATCAGAAACTGGGTGACTCTCCTCTTGATACCCTAAAACAGTCCAACCATCTGTGAAGCATATGATGAAATATTCTCTATTTGCCTGGATGAGTACTGTTCCACCACACTTTAGGACCATGACGTCATCAAGGATAAAGTAGCCTACTCGATTGACACAGAATCCAACATCCTTGATGCTCGTTCCTTTCACCATCAGCACCCATGACTACATTGTGAACTATTTACAAAATGCATTTTCTTGTCTAAGCTACTCTGAAATTATTTCCAAATCTCTGATGATTACCACCAAGAAAGCCAATGGAAGCTAGTACATTGCAACACCATCACCTGCAGGTTCCCGAGCAACTCACATAACTCCCTGATTTGGAATTATACTGCTATTCTTTCATCATCACTGGTACTGTCCTCCCTACAGCAGTATAGAGCACTTTCATCTGAAGGACCACAGTGATTCAAGGATATGGCTGACCACCATCTTCTCAAAGGCAATTCTGGATGAGTAGTAAATGCTGCATTTGTCTTTACTTCACGTATTCTGTCAACGAATAAATAGAATAAAGATACTACCACTTTATAAAGCTCAATTTAGACCATATTCGACAGCTTTGGAGTGCTGTGATTAGATCACGTTTGACTATCTTGAACATTCTTGGGCATTTGGAAGAATCGACTTGCTTGGAGAAATAGCAACATTAATTTACCAGAAAGATTCCTGGACCTCATGAGTTAAATTACAAGGGAAGGTTACACAAAATGGAGTTGTATTCACCTGGAATTTAAAAGGTTGGATATTAATTCAATAAAGTTTTCAAAATAGTAAAAGGAACTAATAGAATAGACAGGTGAATATATTCCAGCTGATTAGGACGTCTTGGACAAAGCAATATAACTAAAATCTTAATGCAAAGCCTTGCAAAGGGTAGAAGTTTGGAAAAATTTTGTAGATGGGAATTGATTCAAGTCCATTATGAAATCTGAGGATAGACTTTTACTAACTTAAGGTATTAAAGGATCTGACACATAAGCACGTATATAGAAATTAGCTGGAGATATATCAGCCATGATGATCAGCCAATGAAAGGCAGAATATAGGAGTTACTGATTCTCTTCTGTGCTTGGAACTATGAATGACACATATTTCAGGACTTCATAGAGTTCTGCTGCAGGACCCAAAAAGACCAGGTTTCCATGCACTTCATTTGAAGTGCTGCAAGCTCATATAAGCAGTTCATGGAGACCTCAACCTCCAACTTCTCAATCCTAATGGGATAGGCTACAGATTGAGTTCCTCTAATGATTTGCTGTTACCCCATGTGGCCCCTTTCTTATTTCCTTTCTAGACACACCAGCCAGTGATATACAAAGTAATGTGCTGGACACATACAGAAAGAAAGGGTTCTGGGTAGAAGCTGTAAAAGAATAAATTGCCGATTCAAGGGTCAGGAAATATCACAATCTTAATCTACAGGTTCTGCTTTCAAAAGAAGGATTCCTGCAGGGCATCAAATATATGTTCAGACATTGGGGATGTGCAGCAGATGGTGGGTCAATTGGAACAGTCCACTACCTGCATCCTTGACACTATGATAGATGGCTTCCCAGGACCACAGCTCCCCAAGAGCATGTGGCCAATCTGCAGCTGTGACCCCCACAATAGAGACCCTCAAGGCAATCACAGCTTCTGTTAGGATGTTCAAATTGCAGCTGTAGAGGCCTAAGGCATCAGAGTGGAGAAAGCAGTTGTACTTTGCAGCTTCTACAAGCTTGGAAAATAATTGCAGATAATCATCTTTCTGAACTTCATTAATCTGATTTGTACCATTACGTCTGTCTCCCTCCAGTTCAGTGAGCCTGCTGAGTGAGCCTTTGCCCAGTACCAGTGTCACAACAGGAATTAATACATGGCGATTGTCTTTCAGGATAGAAATTTCTGTGCTTTTATACCAAGCTCATTTGATATCTGCACATATGACAGAAAGGAAGCAGAATTAGGCTGCACATACAGCATTAAAGATGGTTTTAATGAAACTATATAAATCAATGTTATCTATATTAGTGTATACAGAGAAGGAAAAACAGAAAACACTGAAATATATGGCAGGTCAAGCAGCATCTGTGGAGAGAGGAACAGAGATTATATCAAAGCTCTTACATCAGAACTAGGAAAAGTTAAAAATCAAATATGTTTTAAGTTGCAAAGGAGTGGGTGGGGTAGAGAGAACAAATGGCCTGCGATATAGGCTGGTGACCAGGGAGAATGAATAATACAAGTGGTGGTTGGGCAATGAAGACTTGTTGTCTGAGGAGATAAGATGAATGAGTACAGAAAGAAAATAAACAATGTTGTGTAACTGTGGAATGCAATTATTTGAACCGTGAAATAAAAAAGAATGCTGAAGATGTCCTGCAGAATCTGTGCAAAGAGAAAAACAGAATTAACTTCACAGGTTAATGTCCTTTTATTAGAACTAGACTGAAGGGGTCTGCAGAGAAACTACTAGACGTTCTGCCCTCAAATCTCCAAACCCTAATTGATATGCTTCTCCAAACATTTGGGTACCTTGCTAATAATGTGACCATAAGAAAATGCTACTGGTTTCTGACTGCTTCCATTAATCAGGGATTTTTCCCATGCCCTTCTTTGGAAGAGATAGATCACATTAGAATTGACCCCATGATGATTTATGTTTCTTGTAGCCTGACTTTAAGGCTTGTTCTCTATCACTGAAAGTTCTTCTTCATGTATCTTCTGAACCGTTGAAAATGCAGACTGCACATTTGTTATTCATAATGGCATTCACTGACCATTGCTCAAAAATCAATCCAACTGTAAGCAGGACTAAGTATCAGTACTGCTGGACGATATCTTTGAGACAGAGGCTGAACGTGATTTTTTTTTATTGAAGGGAGTGCAAAAAAGGTGCACTAGGTTGATTCCTGGGATGAAGGGGATGACATATGAAGAAGGGTCGAGCAGATTGAGTCTATATTCATTGGAGTTTTAAAGAATATGAGATAGTTTCACTGAAATATTTAAGATTCTGCAGGGGTTTATGAGTAGATGTTGAGAGAATGTTTTCCATTGTATGTTTACCTAGAAACTGGGCATAGTTTCATAAAAAGGGGTTATCTATTTAAGGCAGAGATGAGCAGAAGACACAAGCTAGTGCAGATGCTGGAGCGGGTCAAGCAGCATCTGTGGGGGGGGGGGGGGGAAGGAATTGTTGACTTTTCAGATCAAAATCCTGCATCAGGACTCATCAGAATTTCTTAAGAATCATCAATCTTTGAAATTCTGTCTCCTGGTGATCTGAGGAAGCCTAGTCATTGAATATCTTCAAGGAGAGATTGACAGGCATTTAAATTATAAGGAGTCAATGGTAATGCAGAAAGTGCAGAAAAGTAGTGTAAACTCAAGAGTGGATCAGCCATGACATTATTGCCCTCCTCTTGCCCCTGTTTCTAATGTTCTTTCTCTACTCTTTCAAGTTCTTCCTATTTCTATTCTTCCTCCGTCACTGATAATGTTGCAGGACAACTCTATTATTCTAAATATGCAATTAAAATTGGGGTGCTCCCTCTTTGAATTGCATACTTATGACAAATCCAGCAAATGATGGTAATTTTTTTGCACTTTCTAATGACTCTGGAGCAAGCTACCATCTGAAATGGTGTAATCTATTTCAACATCACAAGTATGCCTTTGATAAGAATTCCGGTGGAGATATGAGCCAAATTGTAATTTCTTTTACTCTCCGCGAGTTGCTCACTGGTGTTCAGAATGGTGGTTCACTGGATTGTTCATTTTCCTTGCAGCCAGCTGTTGAATCTTCCCATCTCTTGAAATAGTGCTGGCAGAGTGGTCCAGCACAGAAAGAAGCCATTGTGACTATTGTCAAATCACACAAAAAGAATAATACGTATGAATATCATTCACAATGACAGTGAAAATGGCACCATGTCAGCTACAAAGGACTTCTGTAGAGTTGATTTTCCTCTGTCACATAAAACATATTTTTCTGTATATATTTTGTTCCTGTAATCTGTTGCTACCCAAACATTCATGAACAGAAAGCCTTTCTTATTCTTTTATGGCATATAGTCATTGGGTGCCTTGATGGTAGAGTCCTCCTTATCTGATGATGATTCAATCCCATTGAAACTGCATCAGGATGGTTGTTCTCTATAATTCTTAATAACACCATCACCAGAGCTCACCATTGTAACATCTCCATAAGAATGTGCAGCCAGTTTTAAAGCTACAGCTGACCTTTTTTTGTTGTTGCATGAACCAGTCCTATGTCACCTATAGGAAATGGTAGAGCTCTGGAGCCACCTTGCTGCTAACAGATCCTGACAAGACATTTCCCACAACCATTGACAGATAGATGTGACAAGGTCTGCTAAACTGGTTCATGGCATTTTGTTGCCTAAGGGCAAGCACATTTACTTGAAATTGATTAAGTTTTAGAGACATGCATTAAACCCACAAAAGCATAAACCCATACATACATATCCTTAAAATGCTTTTGGTCATATGGGGTCAGGTGGGGATGGGGGATGACTTGTGCTAGCCTGTCCATACTCCATGTCCCTGGTCTGGCATGCATCAATTTGGATAGTGCTACTTAAAGTGTGACCTACTGTTACTGATGTGTATCTGAGGAAGCATAGAACATTATTGTCATCCATTCACGTATTGATACTATCAGAGCTTTGCACTAACTCTTTGTGGGGATGTAATCTTCATCGATGCTACAAGGTAATTTAACCTCTGTCTGCCAAGGTAAGTTTGGAGCTACCACTAGATGGACAGAGCATACCTGTTCTTTAGCTGTCATTCCTTAGCACTTCTTAACAAGTTCTTCTGTAGATCTGCACCAGTTCAGAGGAAAGCCTTCAGAAATCTATTAGTTGCAGTAATGGAGATATGCACAAAAGTTGTTTATTTTGAACTAGACGCAGAGTCATGAGAACCTAAGGAAAAATTACAAATTAAAAGGACTTAAAACCACTTACTTTTTTTTTGTTTTTTTAGACCAATTTCATATAGTAATGCTGGGTTCCCTCTTTTCTGGATATTTTGAAACAGAGCCCTGTGTGTCTCCACAGCAGTACACTACGTGAAGGATGTGGTCATGCTGTTTCAGATGTGATTGCCATCACCTGTTCTTGTCAATTGGAATCAAAGAACAATTTTGTACTTGGTAGCTCCTTTCATGTTCTTAGCATTTCCCAAAACATTTTACAACTTACAACATATCCTTAACATATTGTCACTTTTGTAAAGTAGAAAACTCAGCAGCTGGTTTATACATAAGATAAGATATCTTTATTAGTCACATGTACATCGAAACACACAGTAAAATACATCTTTTGCGTAGAGTGCTCTGGGGGCAGCCCGCAAGTGTCACCACACTTCTGGCGGCAACATAGCATGCCCACAACTTCCTAACCTGTACATCTTTGGAATGTGGGATAAAACTGGAGCACCTGGAGGAAACCCTTGCAGTTTCACACAATTTCACACAAAAATGATTCATTTAATCTGCTGTTTTTAGTGATGCTAGTCAGGGATAAATATTGGCCAGGGAACTTGGGAGAACTTCCCTGTTCTTCAGATTATACCATGAGATCTTTTACATCCACCTGGGTTTCAGTTTAATGACGCATTTGAAAGCCAACAAGACTGACAGTGCAGTATTCCCTCAGTACCACAATGATGTGTCAACCTAAATTATGCGCTCAAGTCTCTGGAAACAAGAAACTTCAACTAGGCAAAAAATAGGCGGAGATCCATTGTGACTGTTCTCTGCCAAATTTCACACACCATTACATCCCATCGACAACCGTTTTCAGATATAATGAGTCTAAAATTGGTCCCTATAATTCAAATAACAGTATGTCCTAAGATAACTGGGGACAAAGACAATAGTAATAATAACATAATTATTTACCTGACAATCTAACAATTCCTTTTTATAGGTGATAGACTGAAGCACTTATGTTTCAATTCAGCAGAGGTTATGTACTTTAGACTCCACATGGATGTTTTTTATCCTTATTGTGGTGAATTGCCTACTGTATTTGGAGTGTCAGAGACCAAAGTGATAGATTTGGGATTTTTGACAGAGGTTGGCTGATCTCATTTCACTGGAAGCTCTGAACAGCTATTTGGAAGAGGTGACCTTTGTTACCAACTCCTGGGCTAGATTCAAACCTACACCTTTACATGTGAACAGCAGTGTCAGACTGTTTCCTTGGGTACAGCACCAAGCAATCCATGAGAGAAAAATCCACTATTTTAAATAGAGCTGAAAAGAAAGAAAGATAAACTGTTCTGATATGCACAGGATGGCAACCGCTACCAGAGCAGCCGGCTCACAGCATCAGTTCCATATATTCTGGGAGATTGGGGCCACATTAATTTTTGGTGATGTCTGTCCCATGTGCAAATTAGCAGTCCTAGCACTGTAATTTGTCTTGAGTGAACGCTGTTTTTCTCATGAGTATTTTAACACCTATATACTCATCTCATTTTAAAAAGGCAATGCTTAACTTAGATTTTGTTTATTTTTTCTTTTCTAAAATAGCAAACTGCAATGGAAATTTATTCATAAAATCAAATAAAATTATTTACAGTCCTAAAGGATATTTATCAATTAATATTTTGTATTATTCCACAGTTACTTAATCTGGTGGGCCCCACAAATAGTCAAAAATACCCTGTAAAACATAAAAACAATAAAAATAATCCAATGGCATGGCCCAAAACTAAGCATTCAGATAGCTGACAAATTATGCTACTGTTCTTTTAAATGTTTGCCTATTCTTCACAGATTGGGTACAATGGTAAAAAAGTATCAGAGTGAATAATGTCAATTTTGAATGTGTTTTTATTATCTCAAAACTGATTTTTTATGAATGTTTATAGTATTAATGTGCTGGAGTGAAAATACAACAGCACAACTACTTTTTAAAACAATTATTTTTCTTTTGTACTGACCATTCAAGAGAAAATAGCATTCTTATCACACATGTCACAAAATATTTATTATTCGGAGGAAAAAAACTCAAGAAATGAAAAGATAACTGATAAAACCTTAATCTATTTATGCAGGAACAATGATGCACAGCAGTGGCCTGTGTTTTACATAAGGTATTACTTAGATTGGAAACATGCTGATATTGTAACCATGGAAACAAACCAATTTCTTCCAACTTACAGGCGGAAGCAGGAGGTAAAAGGCTGATATTTGCCAACTCATGCTGAGGAGAATCAAAAAGGTCCAAATGTAAGAGTCAGGGATATCTAGTTCCAGGGGTTACTGTATTCTTACAGGCAGTGGCAGAACATACAAATATGTCAATTGGAGTAGGAACCAAAGGTTTCTATCAGTAAAACCAACTAGTTGTGTAAATATGTAATCCATAATTACTCATCTTGAAGAAGGGCATTCGTTATAGTCTTTTATATTCCAGCATGGAAATATATCAAGCCACTGCAAGTTATTGCTTTCGTTTAATAACTAACAAAATAATTTATTGTAGAATCATGAGATCATTCTTATCCGTTATAACTACTTCAATATTGATTTTTCTATTGATATTTTATTTGCAAATATTATTTAACAGTGGACCTTGATTATCAACATTAAACAGAGTGTGGGTTAAAAGTCCGGGGAAAAATAAATACTGACAAACCCTTGTCACCAAACATCCAAATCAGGGCCTCGCCCTCATGAATTTTATTATCACCTGTTGCTTGATAATTAGAATTGCATATTTTGTAAGATTGAAAATTAGTGAAAGTAAGTCATAATCATGATTTATGATAATTATTTTAATTCAGACATGGGTTATGTGGGTACAGTATGGCGGCATTACTGTAAAATATTGCATTTTTTCATAATCTTCTGTCCTCAGTTCCAAGAAAATGCAGCGATATGTTGTTAGAAAATTGTATAACTAAAAAACCCTCAAAACCAGTATTCATTGAAGAAATTTAGTGACATCTGTATATAAAACAATATTGCCTAAATACTGGAATTGCATAGCATTATGTGCACTGCACATTCCAATCTTTTTAAAACAAATAATAAAGGATTGATATCTTGGATTAAAAAGACAGCAATTTTCTTTCTTGATTCCTCCAAGAAAGGACCCAAAACATGCACATTGATGTTGTGCACATCTGGACATTACTTGAGGTTCTTCAATCACATATGAATGCCCTATACTGTCTCGATGTGACTCCACCAGAGGCAGAAATGGTTGTGAGGCTGCTTCTGCATGGCTTAAAGGGACTTCCCTGATGAGGACCAAGGTCTTTGCTGGAACATGATGCATATGGGCCTCCTTTCAGTTACTTACTTTTTTTTTTAATCTTCTTTCCAATCAAAGCAGTAGCTCCTCAACACCCTCCAGCTCAAAATCGTCATCCAACCCAAGCTCCCCAACACTCATCAACTGAGCACAAAAACAAAACAAAACTCTAGATGCTGGAAATCTAAAATAAAACCAGAAAATACTGGAAATACTCAACAAGTTAGGGTGCATCTGTGCAAAGTGGAACAGAGTTATCATTTCAGGTTAAAGGCTCTTCCTCAAAACCGGGAAAGAGGGAAATACTGTAAGCTTGTTAAGTTGTACAAAGTATGGGGGAGGACAGATGTCTCTGACAGTGTAAACCCAGGGTGACTATGGGACTAAGTTGTAAACAAGGTGACCTAATCAATGAGTGAATAGGAGCATTTAGAGAGTGAGAACATTGACAAAAGAATGCAGGAGTTGTGAAATACAGAGCAGGAGGAGATATATGGCAGGTCAGGTTGGGCACTTCCAGAAGGAAAAAAAAATTAAAAAATCAAGTGCAACAAGTCTGAAGTGATAGTTTGGGAAGTTAAACCAGGGCAGGACATACATAATGAATGCCAGGACTCTGGGACTTGATAAAAAAGGAAGACTTGGGAGTACAAGTACATAGTTCCCTGAAAGTGGCAACACAGTTGTAGGCAGGATGACGAAGAAGGCGTGTGTCATGATTGCCTTCATTGGTTGGGCACTGAGTACAAGAGTTAGGACATTATGTTACAGTTGTACAAGACATTGGTGAGACCACACTTGGATATTATGTGCAGTTCAGGTCACCATGCTAATCAAAGGATGTGATTAAGCTAGAAAGGGTGCAGAAAAGATTCACAAGTATGTTGCTGGGACTGGGGGGCTTGAGTATAATGAGAGACTGGTTAGGCAGGGGTTCTCTTCCCTGGAGAGAAGGAGGCTGAGAGGAGACCTTATAGCAGTTTACAAAATCATGAGGGACAAGAAAGGTGGATGGCAACAGTCTTTTTCCCAAGTCTAAAACTAGATGGCATGAGAGGTGAAAGATTTAAAGGGGGCCTGAGGGGCAAGTTTTTTACACAGAGGTTGGGGGTATATGGAATGAGCTGCCAGAGGAGGAAGTAGAGGTGGGTATAATTACAATGTTTAAAAGACATTTGGACAGGTGAGTATAATTATAATGTTTAAAAGACATTTGGAAAGGTTTAGAGGGATATGGACCAAATGCAGGCATATGGGACTAGCTCAGCTAAGCACCTTGGTCAGCATAGATGAGTTGGGCTGAAGGGCTTGTTTTTGTGCTGTATAACTCTGTGACTCTAAAACAAACATGCAGAGCCAATATCATAGATGAATGATTGATACACACAGAGAAATCAAGTTACCTGTAGAACTCAGTATTGAGTCCAAAAAACTGAAGCTTGTCCCAATGGAAGATGAGGCAGATTATGACGAGTCTTTAATGCTGCATCTCACACCCACTATAACCTGTCAGTATGTAGCTTCTTGCACTGTAACAATGAATCCCAATACAAGCTTGAGGAACAGCTCCTCATCTTCCCTGCTGGATATCTCTTCTTTCTCAGTACTCCTGCATTCATTTGCTCACTCTCTAAATGCTCCCATTCATTCATTGAGCACTTTAACCCGGTTTATAGTTTATCCCAATGGTAACCCCTGCTTTACCTTAAGATATCCCCCTTCCTCCACCCTCCCCACAGTTTAACAAGCTTATTTTCTGTCCTTCCTAGTTCTGATGAAGGGGCTTTGACCTGAAACATTAACTCTGCTTCACTTTGCACAGATGCCACCTGACCTGCTGAGAATTTCCAGCATTTTCTGTTTTTATTTTAAATCAACTGAGCACTGCCAGTTCCCCACACCCACTGATCATCTGACCACATCTTCCCACACACAGATTATTTAACCAGATCAACTCACTAATTACCTGATTCTCCAAACTGATCAGTCTCAGCCTTCTCCACCCCAACCACCACTGACAGCTGACGACACCTCTCAACATCTCTCCCCTCCAAACTCTTAGACTCTCTCACTCCTTAATGGCTTTTCCAATCCCGGCCATGGCCAAGGACTTAACTAATTTATATCACATATGCCATGAACCTCTAGTGCTATTGAATTTTCAAAATATGAGCCCATAACCAAAATGGTTGTTATCATACTGCAGGATGCAAGAAAACTCTAGTCTCGTAAATTTTATTTTCCTATGCTTATATAGTAAATGTATGGAATATAAACTGCAGTTTCTTTATGTGATACATTCTTCTGGTTTGTTATTCTTACATGTTTATTCTTAAAACTAGTTCTCCATAAAATATTTCAATTGCCAAATTGCTGGGAAAAGCCAAATTGCTGGCAACACAGAAAAACATATGTACATAAAGCTGAGCTTGCATAAATCTGTTTTTAGAAGTTTTTGGATTACATATCTTTGTAAACAAACTTTGTTGTTATTACATTTATAGCTCTCGATACACTTGCATCTCTTAAGTTAATGAATTGTCCAGGCAAGTTGTTCTTGTCCTGCTAAGAAACTTGGACACATTACTGGGATGCTAGAAAAAAGAACAAGCAGAACATTTTGTTTCCAATTCTTCTAAATGGGATTTTTTTTTAGTTGTATGGTTTATTTACTATTATAATAACATTTCTAACATTATGCTAAAAAGGAATGGAATTGCAATATTTTATTTAATCTAATGAAAGTAATCTAACTGCTGTAATGTAATATATTTTATATTACAACAATTTGGCTTTTTTAGCATTCAGTAAAAACATTTGGAAAGCGTGCAGAAGGTTCCTTTCACTGTAAAACATTCCACATTATGAAACTTCCAAATTTCTAGGGTAGCCAACCCTGTTTTGAATTTAAGATGTTAAACAAGTTTGGTTTTGCCACAAGTGAACCTCTGAAGTACATTCTTTCCGCATCAACATCGGCATCAGCAAGCCCAATGGTATTTAGAACTCCTCTGACACTCCACCTTTTCATGTTGGTTAAATCTGTTTATAGAATACCCCCAGCTAAGTGTCTAGGGTGTAATTTGAAAAATCAACATACACTTTAATTAACATTTGGCAGTCTTCCTAGAATTCTATTGTTTACACAATACCACACCTTTATGTCATAACCCTTCTGTTAAATTCCACACATAATTTAGAATTTCATATTGAAACATTGCTACCTGTTCAGGGTGTTAGGTGCCATCAGTAACATTTTTTTAAAATGATATTGTAGCAATTAATCAAGACTCATTCCAATGTTCTTTTAATGTCTATTTAATTAAGTTTTATAGGTTTGTTTTTTGGTTGATATTTGCTCCAAAATTTTACTTGTATCCTGAATCTTAAAATGAAAACCCTCTTCCCTTTCTCCCCAGAATACAGGTATATTTCTGGAAGGTTGTGTCTTTGTGGCCATGTACTGATTGCCTCATAATCATTAATCTCCAATATTCTTTGAATTGATATTCAATTTTGATCCATTGAAATAATTTTCCTGGTTTCTGTTAGTTTTATAAACTACTATTGTGTCTATTTCAGCAAACCTAATAAACAGAGAATACTCAAGAGGGACAATGAAGTAGCCAGTTTATTCCACGAGTGAGAAAGACCTAATAACTCATGAATGACAAAGTCACCAGTGAGTTATTAAAGGTCTTCTCATGGGCCCATTGCATCCGTCACTGTCGCACGGGCAGCCTGTGAAATGGGGTCAGACTGTTGGTGGGTGGGAAAGTGCAACCACACTTACTCATCCCACCCACATTGAAAATGGCACTTCAGGCAGGGTGGCAGGAATGGCTTTCTGCTGATCACAACAATTTGTGTTTATATAGAACCATTAACATAGTAAAAATTTCCAAGGCGCTTTTGAATCATATTAAATACATAACTATAATTACTAAATCAAGTTTTCTAGTGGCAAGTTCATAGAGTCATAGAGCACTACAACACAGAAACAGGCCCTTCGGCCCATCTCGTTCATGCCAGCCTGGTTTTCTGCCTAGTCCCATCTACCTGCACCCAGACCATAGCCCTCCATACACTGGGATATTGATGGTGGGAGACTCAATGTTGGTAATGTCATTCAATATCAAGAGAGGTGGTTATACTCTCTTTTGCTGAAACAGGTCATTGCATAATGCTTATGTGCTGTAACTGTTCCTTGCCACTCAACAGTTCATGCAAATGATCTGCTAACATCCCCACTCGTGCTGGAGGGAATATCATTGATTTTAAGATGGTTGCAACAAGGATATTTTCATGAGGAACTTCTAAAATAATGTACTGGAACTGAGATGGTTGACCTCTGACAAAGGCAAACATCTTTCTTTCTTCTGGTATAACTTAACTCAATGAAGGGTTTCCTCCTGGATTTCCATTAGCTTCAGTTTTACTCAGTCAGTCAAATGCTGCCTTGATATTCAGATTCATTACACTCTGAAACTGAGCTCACTTGTCCATAAAATCATGGAATCAGAATCAGAATCAGGTTTATTATCACTGACTTATATGTCATGAAATTTGTTGTTTTGTGGCAGCAGTACAATGCAAAGATTTAAAATTACAATAAATAAATAATGTAAAAAAAAAGGAATAAAGAGGTAGTGTTCATGGGTTCATGGACCATTCAGAAATCTGATGGCAGAGGGGAAGAAGCTGTTCCTGAAACATAGATTGTGGGTCTTCAGCCTCCTGTACCTCCTCCCCGATGGTAGTGGAGCAGAGGGCAGGTCTTGGATGGTGAGGGTCCTTAATGATGAATGCTGCCTTCTTGAGGCACCACCTCTTGAAGATGTCCTCGATGGTGTGGAGAGTTATGCCCATGATAGAGCTGGCTGAGTCTACAACCCTCTGCAACCTCTTGAGATACTGTGTATTGGGGCCTCCGTACCAGGCTGAGATGCAACCAGTCAGAATGCTCTCCACTGTACATCTATAGAAACTTCCAAGAATCTCTGATGACATACCAAATCTCCTCAAACTCCTAATGAAGTAGAGCCACTGGCATGCCTTCTTCATGATTGCATCAATGTGTTGGGTCCAGGACAGATCCTCCGAGATGTGGACACCAGGAACTTGAGGCTGCTCACCCTTTCCACCGCTGACCCCTCAATGAGGACTGACGTGTGTTCTCCCGAATTCCCCTTCCTGAAGTCCACGGTCAATTCCTTGGTTTTGTTGATGCTGAGTGTGAGGCTGCTGTTGCAACACCACTCAACCAGCTGATCTATCTCACTCCTGTATGCTTCCTCATCGCCATCTGAAATTCTACTGACAACGGTATGTCACGGGCAAATTTATAGATGATGTTTGAGCTATCTCAGAATCACAGAATCAGAGGAATTTACAGCACAGAAGAAGAAAGCCAGTTGCCCCAAATGGACTTTGGGTTAATCTTACTTCCCATTCTGTGACTCATAATGCTGCTGGAAATGTCTTTCCAAGTGCTCATCCAATTACTGTTTAAATGTGATGAGGGTTTTGGCCTCCATCACCTTTTCAGACAAATGTTTCCAAACCTAGACATCTGGCCAAGTAAGATAATTTTTTCTCAGCTCCCCTTTAATCCCTCTACCATTTGATTTAAATCTATGCTCTCTAGTTATACTTCTTTCTACTAAGGGAAATACATCCTTTATATTTACTCTGTCCAGAATATATCTTACAAACTAAAAGCAGGGGTAGCCTCTTTAATATTTTTACAATAGGGTGAGCATAAAGGTGACTTTTCTTTCTTTGTGTGAAGAAACCTGATGAATCAGATGGCAAACATTCCACCATTATATGCAGTATGTCTGTGCTTCAGCAGCTTTTGCAGGTTGATATTACAGCAGCACGGTAGTGTAGTGGTTAGCGTAACGCTATTACAGCCCCAGTGACCCGGGTTCAATTCTGCCGCCGTCTGTAAGGAGTTTGTATGTTCTCCCCATGTCTGCTTGGGTTTCCTCTGGGTGCTCAAGTTTCCTCCCACATTCCAAGGACGTACAGGTTAGGAAGTTGTGGGCACGTTATGTTGGCGCCGGAAGTGTGGCGACACTTGCAGGCTGCCCCCAGCACACTCTCAGTAACGCAAAAAGACGCATTTCACTGTGTGTTTCGATGTACGCGTGACTAATAAATAAATATATTATTTTCAAATCGACTGTGTTACCCAGATTTTTCTAGTATGGGTCTATCACACACAGTAATTACCCAAAACAATCGCACACCCAGATTTGTCTGCTCCAGATTTAAAGAGCCTATCTTAAGCAACTAGAGTCTGTAGACATGGCCCTGAGCAGTAGCACTGTCTTGAAGAATGCAATGGAGAAGTCTCACCCTTAAACTCCCCTGTCATCTTTGATGGCTGATATTCAGAAACATTTAAGAACAATTAATTTAAATTTAAAAAAATATTAAAAATGTTCTACACATTACAAAAATAAAGTACAAGATTGATTATGAATTATTAAAAGAATTAATCAAAACATAAATAATTATAAAAAAAGACCTTACTTTCTTCACATCTTTCTTCCTTGCTGTTTTAACCCCTATTGAAATCATCAGGCCTGAACGGGTACAAGAACCAAGAGCCAATTACCGAGCTTAAGTGCTGGAGAATCTCCATTCAGATCTGCGAGTATTTACCAGAAGGAGCTAGGCAATTGTTCCTGATAAAAATACAAGAATTTTAACTCTGAACATTTTGTACACTGTCAATATTTTTGTCTTTATTCTTTATAGATTCCTGCCATTCAGCCATGCAAATAGGTTTAAAACCTATGAGCCACTCCTACATACTAGCACCAAATATGGACCCATTGCTTATGGAACTAAGCACTTTAGAGCAACAGAAGACACACCAATCATGAATAAGGTAGGCAAGCAACAATGTATCACTGTTCACTTCTTATGTATCTTTCTGTGATAATAAAGATTGGTTATTAGAGTTTGTTAATATCTATATTCATCATGAAAGTGTAATATGATAGTAGGTTTTGCAATATAAAGATACTTTTAAAAAATCAATGGATGACTTTTTTTGCATTGTAATTTCAAATTGATTATTGGTTTATTGAAAAAATGTTGCTTGTTAGCAATATCCCTAATTTTGAAAGCATGAGTAAAAGGATGCACTCTTGCCCTATAGGTGAATTTGTCCATCCATTGCATCTTTAACATGAGCAAAATAAGATTTGGTGATGTTTATGAATTTGATGTTTGACAGCATTATTTGAATTATGCATTTTCTTAAAGAGTAAAAATGTAGGTTTTTATGTGTGTGTATGTGTGTTTGACTGTGCGTGCACATGTATATGTGTGCTCACAAACACAGTTTTGGAGCTTTTTTTAAATACAACTTTTAGCGCTCATGAAACAACACCCAGCTGACTACAATGTGCATATGTTTGTTTCACAGCATCACCTTAGTGTCATAAATGAGTTTCCCGAGCAGTTAAATTGGTGCTTCACTGACACTCACAATATATATTTGATTCACTTAACTCAATTCCAGTAAACATTTGAAAAAAAGGCATAAAAAGGAGAATGCTCTTGTAGCTAAACAGAAACCTAGATTCCTGATAGAAAACATTTCAGGAAAGTATGATGAACGTGACTTTTAACTTGCAGCCATGCATTATTATGCTGGAGAAATGGGTGATAGGTTTACAAATCTTGAGAATTTTGTGTTTGATCCTTGCAAAAAAATGTACCTGATGCTATTATCTGTAAACTTATTTACTTGCACCTGTTTTTCTGATTAAAAATTAACACAGAGAAGAATATACAAATGATATACATAATTTGACGCTGTTATCATTATACATCATAGTTGCTAAGCAGCTCAGCATGTCACCTTATATGATCCAGCAAAGGTTCAGCATAGTATTTTGCTTCATGGATGCCCATGGTACACTGTATTTGTGTAAGTGAAAATCTGCTTGGAAACTTTATAAGTGAAAGCAATGGATGAGCATCATTAAAATGTTGTAACTTGTAAAAGCTATTCCTGTGGCTACATGAGTTAAAGAAATCTTCAGCTTGAATGATGTGAATGAGAAGTGGTGAGGCAGGATAATATAATGGAAAATCATAAAGTGTTTGTTAGAATTCCATTATTTAATTTAATTGAAAAATCAAACTAATTTGTAGTGATCATTGTTTGTTTCAAAATAATCAAATTAATACATTTAAGAGCAAAAGTTGTTTGCATTAAAATACTACCTTTGCTAATATTATTAGCTGTAAATTATATAACAATGTACAAATGTGAGTTAGAGACTTTTTTAACCACAACTTGTTATATTTAAACTTAATTTAACAGTAACCAGTTCATTTTACAATGCCACAAGCTACTTACAATTCACATATTTCTAACATGATTTTATTTAAATAAAACTGTGTTCCTTTGCATTTTATTTGTTGCAGCAATAAATTTCATATCTTTATTTTAAGTCCTTGGCATGAATATCAAGAACTGGGAGTGTAAAGCAGTGGCTAGTGTCACTGATGAATAAAATATGCAGGTGCAAACTTGGCTGCTTCACCCAAAATTTAAAGTTCTGGAAAAGTTATATTTTAAGAACAATGTCATCTCATTAGCGTGTTTTCATATGAAACCCTAAAATAGTGAAACATTGCATATTGAAAATTTTCTGTTAACCACTCACTGAGGAAAAGAACATAAAAACAAATCAGTAGGAAATTATCTTAGTACATAATGTAGAACATTAAGTCAACCTTTCTTCCTCAATAGTTCTAAAATAGAGTGGGAAGTAGAACTGATCATGGATTTAATGTTGCAAATCCCTGGGTGCAGAAACATGGGTGCAACTATGACTGCCTGCCCATTGCAGCTGATGATTGAAACTGCTGTCAGTAGCATCCTGACAGTAATGAACATTCGGCTTAACGACCGTGATTATGATTATCAGAATTGATGTGCAAGTGCAATGTGCAGGGATCATTACAGCTGAACTTTACAGCTGTGAAGCAAGCTTTGGTTATGGATAATTGTACTTTTACACGTTGATTGAGATGAAATATGCTTTCAACAGACAACATTGCATTATTCTTCAAGTCTCTGTCCATCTTTTAATTTTTACCATCGTCCAGGCAAAACCACTATCACAGAACTCTTATTTTGACCTGCAAGCTCAAAGCCCTTTAAAGTATACCTTTGGAGCACTAAGCATGTGGATGACACAACATGGGAATACAACCTTTTACCCTTCCTTTGGTATCGAAGATCTGCACACTACTATTTTGATAATGATCTTGTGCTGAAACTGATTTTTAAATTGCTCCATCTACACGGTACATTCTTTTGGTCTTCACTATAACAGTAGTCCTAACTGTTTACTTGATATGTGCCCCAGTTGCGTATTTTTTCTAACAATTCATATTGGTGTAATCATATTTGCAACCAATGATCTAGCAAGGAAAAATTATTTTATAAACAGAACAATGTAAATCAACAACTCAAAGCCAATTGGCAGTATTATTCCAGTCAACACAAATGTGACAGAGATCATATGAAAACTCAATATACTATTACATATGATTATGAACAAATCAACTTCACACTATTTCATTAAGATTATAGTGTTCATTGCATTTTGTAGGGATGTTAATAAGGAAATATTATTATGTTTTCTTTTTGCTCCATGATTAAACATTGCATGATGTGGAGAGAAGATGGTCATTCATAAGTATTTGTATTAGGCTAAGCTGTTGTCAAAGTAAAATTGTTAACTCAATAGTCCACTGGGATAGTATTGTAATGCAATATATTTTGTAAGCATTGACAGTGCAGTCATTTGACACATCAACAGGTTAGATAGAGTAAAAAATCCATGAGTTTGATTCATGAGTTACACTTTCTAAAAGCCAGCAATTCTAAGTCTTACTGCACATTAAACAATTGTTAAATATTGATATTGGTATTGGTTTATTATTGTCACATGTACTAAGGTACAGTGAAAAACTTGTCTTGCATACCGTTCATACAGATCAATTCGTTACACAGTGCATTGAGCTAGTACAAGGTAAAACAATACAGAATGCAGAGTAAAGTGCCATAGCTACAGAGAAAGTGCAGTACAGGTAGACAATAAGGTGCAAGGTCATGACGAGTTAGATTGTGAGGTCAAGAGTCCATCTTATCGTACTAGGGAACCATTCAATAGTCTTATAACAGCAGGATAGAAGCTGTCCTTGAGCCTGGTGGTACGTGCTTTCAGGCTTTTGTATCTTCTGCCTGATGGGAGAGGGGAGGAGAGAGAATGTTTGGGGTGGGTGGGGTCTTTGATTATGTTGGCTGCTTTACCAAGGCAGTGTGAGTCCATGGAGGGGAGGCTGGTTTCCATGATATGCTGGGCTGTGTCCACAACTCTCTCCAGTTTCTTGCAGTCACAGGCAGAGCAGTTGCCATACCAAGCTGTGATGCATCCAAATAGGATGCTTTCTACGGTGCATCAATAAAAGTTGGTGAGTGTCAAAGGGGACATGCCAAATTTCTTTAGCCTCCTGAGGAAGTAGGGGTGCTGGTGAACTTTCATATGTGGACATTGAGGTATTAATTTGAAGCAGCCACATGAATTTCAGAAGGGAAGGTTATCTTTGACAAACTAGATGGGAGACAAATGTGATGGAAGGCTTATGAGGCACTGACAGGCTGAGGAAATCTTTCAGAAATGATTAATGTGATTTTTCAGAAAGAGTATTAAAACATTAAGGGAAATTGAATTATGGAGTCACAGTTGGGGGTTTGGGGAGGGGGGGAGTGGGAATAACAAATTGGATTGAAAACTTGTTCGAAGAGAGGCAGGAAGTACAGAAGCCTGAAGTCCCACACCACCAGGTTCGAGAACAGCTACTTCCCTAACCATTTGGTTCTTGAACCTACCAGCAAAACCCTAATCACCACTGCAGTTTAGCAACACTATGACCACTCTGATCACTTTGCACTAAAATGGACTTTGTTTTTTTTTGTTCTAAATGTGTATTTTTTCTTGCTAACATTGTGTATAATTTATGTTTAATTTATGTTTTTCCTGTGAATGCTGCTTATATGATGCTATGTGCCTCAAATGCTGTGGCAAGTTTTTCATTGCACCTGTCCATACATGTACTTGTGCCTATGACAATAAACTCGACTTTGACTTTGAAGTAGAGTAGGAATTAAAGACAATTTATTAGAGAGGTTGCCATCTCTGGATTGCTTCCAGTGCCACGAGGCAGTGGGTTTAGGAATAGAAGGAAAGGTCGGCTGAATATGTGGCTGAAGGGGTGGCACAGAAGGATAAGCTTTATATTCCTAGATCACTTGGACCATTTCTGGACAAGAGGGACAGGTTGCACCTAAACTGGAACAGTTTGCTAGTGCTATTAGGTAAAGTTTAAACTGAGTTGGAAGGGGAGTGGGTCTCAGTAGATGTTCAAATAGGAAAGTAGAGTCACCTAGAGGAGAAAATATTCATAACTCCAGTAGGCAAAGCAGGCAGATAAAGACACATAAGAAGAACACAGAACTAAATTGCATCTATTTTAATGCAAGGAGTCTAACTAGTAAGGTGGATGAATTCAAAGGTTTAGTTAACACATGAGACTATGATGTTCTTGCTATCACTGAGACATGGTTGATAGATAGGCAGGACTGGCAACTTGGTGTCAGAGGGTATAGAATTTTCAGGTGAGACAGAAGAGGACGAAAAAGAGGTGACAATGCACTGTTAGTCAAGAAATGCATTATTTCAATATTGAGAGAGGATATCCTAGAAGGCTCCTCAAATGAGGCCATATGAGTAGAGATAAGGAACAAAAATGGTGCTGTCACTTTGCTGGGAGTGCATTACATTCAACCTAATAGTCAACAGGAGATAGAGAAACAGATCTGCAGCCAATAGCAGGGAAATGTGATAAAAATAGAGTTTTGTACAAGGGGATTTCAGTTTCATAAATATTAACTGGAATTGCCTTTGTGTCAAAGGCTCAGAGGGGGTGAAATTTTTGAAGTCTGTCCAAGAGAGTATTTTGACACCAATGTGGGAAGGAGCATTACTGGACCTTGGCTTGGTAGCAAGTGAGGTGAAGGGAGTGTCAATGGGGAAGCATTTGGAAGTAGTGACCAAAACTCCATATGTTTCAAAGTGGTTATGGAAGAAGATAAGGATGGACCAAGAGTAAAGATCCTAAATTGGGGGAAGGCCAATTGCATTAAAATAAGACAGAACCTGGCAAGGATAGGCTGGGAGCACCTACTTGCAGGTAAGTCTGCACAGTGGGAAGCATTCAAAGGAGAAATAGGAAGAGTTTGGGGCCAACCTGTTCCAGTAAGGGTGAAAGCCAAAGGTAAGAAGTACAGGGAACCCTGGATGTTGAAGGATGTTGAGACTGAGGTAAAGAGAATAAAAGAAAGATATAACAGATGTAAAGAATTAAGGAAGGCCTGTTAAGAGTATAAAAAGTGCAGCATGATGCTTAAAAAAGAAATTAGGAAGGCAAAGAGGGGTCATGAAATATCACTAGCAAATAGGATTAAGATAAATCCAAAGGCATTAAGGACAAAAGAACAACCTGAGGGTGTTATTGGTAGGGGACTTTGCACTGGTGGTTGGACTCTTTCTAATTGGTGATGGTCATGGCCTGGCATTTCAGTGGCATCTTGTCCAGGTCTTGCAGGTATGGACTGCTTTATTGTCTGCAAATGGAATGAATATCTCCACTTCTGACCTTATTTGGAAGGTCATTGTTGAAGCAGCTGAACATCGTTGGGCACTGAGGAACCCCTTTTAGGACTGGGATGATTGACTGCTATCAACCAACTAATTAGCATGTGAGATAGAACAGGCTACAGGGAATTAAGTGGGGAAATGAGATTAATGGGCCTGTTCTTCAGTGTAGACTTGATGGATCAAATGACCTCCTTCTATGTCAAGAGAAAATATTAAATAAACTAAAACACATCAATAATTAAAAACATTGGACTAAAGCAAAACAATTTAAGAAGGGTAATTTAACTTCCTGTTTATTTCCTAATCCTTTGCCTGACGCACCCCATTGAAATCAATGGGTGTCAAATCCTACACCAGGATTAATCTGCTGTAGGATTCAAATGGGATTCAAGTGATTAAAAGGGATTCAAATGTAGGATTCCCATTATAAATGCAGCAAAATTTGAGCACAACTAGACCCAAGAGCAGACTCCATGAGGAATCCGGTGTTGGAATGAGCTGGTGATAAATTCTGGACTGCCCTTGTACAGAGTAAATGTACAGAATTCCAAAGCTAACCCTAGTTTCACAGTAATTCTGATTGAAACCATTGGCAATAGAGACAGTGACATTACCCTTTAAATTCAGAGTGTACAAAGATTTAATAAAACTTAAAAATCAATCCTTGGTAGTCTTAACACCTACCTCTGTCCCATGCACCCCATGGCACCTATACATGTGAAAAAATGGGAGGTTATCCACTCGTGCACAAAGGAAAAAGCAGAATTCTTTTTTTACATTGCTGTTTAAAGATACAGAAGTGCCCTGATACACAGGTCACTGAAAATCGGACATGCAGGTGCAGCAAATGATTAAGAAGAGAAATGGTTTGTTGGCCTTTATTACGAAAAAATTTGAGTATAGGAAGAAAGATGTCACACTGCAATGATCTCAGGTCTCGGTGCAGCTTAAGCTGGAGTATTGCATACTGTTCTGGTTACCTTACCTAAAAAAGATATACTTGCATGGAGGGAGTGGAGTGAAGACTCACTTAACTGGTTCCAGGTATGGCAACTTAGCTGTATGAGGAGAAAATGAATAGATTAAGCTTATATTCACAAGAGTTTAGAGGAAAGAGATGAGATCTCATTGAAATTTATAAAATTCTTACAAGGTGGATGCAGAGGGGACATTTCCCTAAATGAGTAGTCTAGAACCAGGAGTCAAAATCTCAGAATAAGGGAGAGACCATTTAAGACTAAGGTGAGGAGACAGGGTTGTTAACCTTGGAAATCTCTACCTCAGGTTTGGAGGCTCAGTTAATGAATTCATTCAAAACAAAAATTGATAGATTTCTGAAATGCCATATGGCCTACTTCTGTTCCCCTTTCTTATATTCTTGTAGAGTCATAGATGCAAACAGAACAGAATCAGGACACGCAACCCACTAGTTCTACACAAACCATAAAGTACCTGTTTTCTTTAAACCCATTTTCCAACACTCGGCCCAGAGCCTTATACGCCTTACTATGTAAAAAGTATTGCAAATCAAAACCTTGTTCAGTTTTCAAATGTACCTTTTCCCAGTCCTTACCTATTTCCTTAAAAGAAAACTCCCCAAAGATCTTCAAATGTATTCATGTGAGAAGGGCACCACTAACAAAAAAAATAAACATACATCCTATCACAGTTAAATCAGCACTTCATTGAGAATCATCACATTTGGAAGATAACTCGAATCAACCTGTCGGGGTACAATAGTCAATTCCCTTTCTTAAGCTTTCTGAATGATTTAAACTTTTCAGTTTTGTCTTTTCTACAATTTGTTACTTAGAATTCAAGAGATAGAATTTGAAATGTTTCAATATGCATCATTTTGTTTGAAATTAGTAAGTTGCCAGCTTATGTGAAGTAATAAATGCATGTTGTTAAGTTTTTACTTAAGACAGTTCGGTGACTTTTTGATGGATTTCAAGCTTTCATATATTCCACTTCAGTAAATCATAAAGAGTACTATCTTAGGAATCTGGAGTAATTTAGGTACAATTTCTGGTATGCACACAAGTCACAGATTGACCAAACTCATTGCTCCTCTGTTGCTGTTACCTACTTAATTGAGTGGAGATTGTTTTTAAATTTGACTTTGGGAGTGTGGCCAATTATGCTTGTTGAATCAAAGACTTTGAAGATGTGTGGTTGGCGCTCTTCTTTCTGTACATATTCATACACGTAGGTGATATGAGCCCTTGTGGACTGTACTGGAGCAAAATCATAGCTTTTTAAAAATCTGTTTCCTATGCATTGTACACATTATGAAAGACTGTTTTTCAGCTATTACAGTGAAACCCAAGTCCCCAGGATCTATACTGCAGTTTAATAGCAAAAAAAATGACTTGAGTAATTAAGTGATTGTTATTATTTCTTTACTGCACTGTCCTGATAAGATGGCTGAGGGCCAACTGGAATTTAATATTGGTGATTGGGCACAGGAATTTGAATTATCTGACCAGACTTTAGTAGCCCTTAGGGAAAAGGGGTTCTCTTCAAAACGAGCATTTTCTAAATTGACCCCTGAGATGATTAAAAAGGAGTTTATTAAGTCTATTACTCTGGCACAACATATGCTGTTGATTGATGTAGGAGCTGTTTCATGATCTGTTAGCCAATTACCATTGGAGCAGATTGTTGAGGCAGGTGCTTCCTCCATTTCTGTGGAGATTTCAAAGGAGCAGTTAAATCCTGCTTTCAAGTTTTATTGAGTTTTTTTAGTAACTCTTATCAATTGGATCTTACCTTTTTTTTTCTAATCAATGGCCAAATGCACAGAAATCATTGTCTTATTTATTGGACGATCAGAGTCAGATCCAAGATACTTCCACACTCAGGCGCCACAAATCCACCACAATCTAATTGATCTAATAAATGGGCAAATAAATCACATTATTCCTGATGACTGGAGTTGCAAATATTGTAAATCTAGTGCCTTTAAACATATTGGACTATGCTGAAACATTGAAGTAATTACCGTAGACTTTGTAATGTACTGAAGATTGTTTTACATATGGCAAAAGGTTTTTAAATGTGCAGTGATCAGATAAGCACCAATATAACTCCTGCCTTGCCAAACTCCTCTTTTCCCACCCCGACATCAATTAGTCTTGGCATACTGGTCTTAAAAATGTATTTTGTCCCATGATTCTTAAACAATATACTGAATATTATAATTGTTAAAATTTTACTGCATCAAATTATTATTAAAAATTAAGCATCATTTTATCTTGTTTAAGATTTAATGTAGCATTGTCATTATTAGACGTATCATGGCATGAAAACCACAATTTTATGCAAATGAAGCTCATATTCTAGATTAAACTGATGCAGCTGTTATGGATTTTATTCATATTGTTCATGCTTGCTGTTTGAGGGCCCTTCCAATTCAAGTAAAATTATCTTGTGGATTCTGATTAATTATCAGTGGCAGATTTTTGAATTCAGCTAACAGTAATTCAAATTGTGCTGGTTCCAATTACATTTTTGAAAGGCATTTATTTAAGTATCTTGTTCTAAGTAGTAGGTCTGGTCATAACTTTCATAAGGGAAATAGGCCAGTGAGCTTTGGTAAAATGTAGGAATAGTACTATTGTGTAAAACAAAATTACTAATTATCCAGTAAAGCACATCTGTTAAAATGGTTTAATAAATGCTTTCAAATATGTGAATGGGACACACAAGAGACAAGTTAAAATTAAAACGACTAATAACTTAAGTCATCTAAAACTACAATTTCTTTGTACTTTTACATTTAAAAAACTGTTAACAGAAAAGTGCTAAGTCGAAGATACCACATGAAGATGAGGTTTTTATAAAAGCATTTGATAAAACTAGTAGGTGAAATAGATCAAAGAGCCTTTATTTATTCCATTAGTCTGCTGAAAATTTATCAAAGGTAGGAAGATATCATGGGATACAGAATTTAATGGAGATGGAAGCAAATTCTGAAGTCGAGGGGATCAAGAGTGAAGTTCTCTGGGTGCTACGTGCTCATGGTTGCATGGTACTCAACACTAATCGCTTTTCTTTAGATAATGAAGTAATCCAATCCCATATACAGCAAGATTTGAACAATGTTTAAGCTTGGCCATATAGTAGCGAGTAACATATCTGCAAGGAAATAACAATCTACTTTTGAGTTTCTACAGCCAAACTTCTGTAAAATCACCGTCAATGTTTTAAGAATATCCATTGATCAATATCTCAACTGAACTGGCCGCATAAATACTATAGCTGAAAGAGCATGTCAGAGGCAGAGTATTCTGTTACAGTTGGTTGATTTCATGACTTCCCAAAATCTTTCCACATTTACAGGACATAAACAGGAAACGTGAAGGAATAATTTCCATTTGACTGGATGGGACAGAACAGCACATTAGGTTGTTACATCTACCAGCATACAGATCAACACCATTCACAATCTGTGTATAGCGGTTGCAGTATGCACATTGCAGGGAGCATGGCAGCAAATCAACAAATCTTGTTCAGCAACATCTCCTAAACCTGTAATATCCACTACCTTGGTGGACAAGTGCAACATGCCTTTGTGAATTGGGCACTTTTCTTCATTATTAGCAAGTCAAAATCCTGGAACTCCCACCTAACCAGCAGATAGGTTGCAGAGGGTCAAGGTGGAAGCTTCTCACCTTCACAAACAACAAAAGATGGACAATAAGTGCTGGTCGTGACAGTGATGCCCATGTCCATAATATATCAAAGAAAAAACTAACACAGGAAGCATAAAAGGGAGAGAAGTTGGCATATGATTTTGGTTGGAGACTAACCAATCAAAATCCTGCCACTACCAAGCCTACCATGGTCCTTATACTACCTCAGTACTTCTGACCTTCTCCCTACATAGTGTTATGGAAACATAAAAAATGAAGTACATAATCTTGGATACCAGACTTTGCCTTCATTCACATAGTTCATAAATTTGCTACAGGGAAGAGAAGGAAGTCTACTATCCTTAGCCCATATATGACTTCAGACCCATCAATGTGCTATTTCACAAAGTAATAGTCATAACTATTGACATTTTTGCCTTCAATACAAGCAGAAATCACAGAATTTATTTTGTTTATTTTTAGTCTGTTTTTCAGTAGAAATCAGGTAAGGGAGAACTTGACTTTGGATGATCACAAGCAGAGCATGTTTCAACCCTAATTTTACTACAATGGTTCGGACACTGGTAGTGAAACATGGAAACACTCAATAGGAAATTAAAGGCGGCAGCTATTGATGATTTAGTTTCTAGACATTCTACAGTTCTCTATATTGGCAGGAAATGCAGTCTAAAAATCCTGTACCCAAGCACTCTGAATGTCTGAGCAAGGATTCTGTGAGGATATAATTCTACAATGGCAGATATATATGGATAAAAAATGATAGTATTTTTGTATAATATATTTTTGGTAATGTTCTACCAACTCCCAATCAAGTGAATGTGCAAATGGCCAAAGTAGTCTATTTTTGAATTGTTATTTGAGAAAGCAATATTGACCCAGACTCAGAGAACTCCCTGCTGCTCTATGAATATTTTCTTAATCATTTAATATGTATCTGAATAGGCAGAAAGACTTTGTTTTTATGTTTTACTCAAAGGATCTTACCTCCATCAAGGTACCATTTGTTCACCACTGTGCAGTAAAGTAACAGTTCAGATTTTGGCATGAAAGCCTGGGATAGTAGGTGAATTTACAATTTTTTGACTTCGTAACAGGAACTCTACCTGCTGAGGCAGCTGTACAACTAGATTGAATGATAGGCATTTGCAATAGCATGGAGAATACAATCCATCAACATTTAAAAAGACCATAAACTCTATGTACCTATCTTGAAAGCCAACATCAAATCCTTTGCTTCAGAACCAGAGGTAGTTTTTGATATTGCAACTGCATAGTATCATGCAGGAAATGAAAATCCATCAGATCATGTGTCACAATGTCCAAACCCAGCCTCTGTTGGGAGTCCTTCTTTAAAGTTGACGGACGAGCTCATCAGCTTCACTGCACAATGTACAACTCCCAGAGGTGCTTAAAATTGATGAAATAGACAAGAAAAAGCAAAATGTTCCACTACAATCTTTAATACCTTGTCAACACAAAGGTAAACGGGAGATGATAAAAAAAGTTACACAAAGTACTGTGGAATGCAGGGGAAGAAATATTTATAGCTGATGATAGAGTCATGTTAAGAGAAGGCAGGATCATTATATTTGAAGAAAAACCAGGTTGGATATTTAATCTAAGAGCAAAAAAATGCTGGAAGCAGAAAATATTGGAGATACTCAGCAGGTCAGGAATTATTTGTGGAGATCGAAATAGAGTTAATATTTCAAGTCGACGAACTTTTATCAGGACAGTTCACCAGTTCTGATGAAAGGTCATTGACCTGAAATCTTAACTCTGTTTCTCTCTCTAGAGATTCTGCCTGATCTGCTGAGGATCTGTAACATTTTCTATTTTTATTTAAGATTTCCAGCATCCCTTTTGATTATTCCTTGATCTCAAATAATCAGTCCTCAGTAGAGACGTTAGCTTCATCCCCTGCATTCTCACCTCAGTGAATTCTGACTATGACGTTGATCTCCTCTTTCAACACCTTCACTTCATACCCTTCTCCTTGCCAGGAGTCTTTACCCAGAATGTGGACCTTTCTCCTGCCATCAAAATTCCCTATCCACCTGGACCTCTCCCTCTGAACCTCTTAATCTTTCTAGAACTATTCATCATTAACTGCCAATGACTTCAAATACTCCATTATTCTTGTTCCTTCCAGGCTAGTCCTCTCTGAACCTGCAGAGGTCTGCTCACTAAGGACCAACCTAATATTGTTATGAAAACTGCTAACAGGGGTGGTGTTGCAGTAGTTTCACTAACTGACCTCTACATCCTAGAGGATGAACATCCACTATTGTCAATATCATGGTTCTCTGGCATTAACAGAAAACTTAAAGAACTTATGAAGTATAATATGGATAATTAGACAAAATCAATCTGAACTTATCAAATCATTTACAATATCTAAATATCTCGTGCGTGTGGCAAATTATCATGATTCCTTTCCAGATGGTGATTATAGATCATCAATCACAGTTTCCATAAGTTTAAATTCTTAAACTAATATTAGCATTGCCATATTCACCTGAGTCAGAGGTCGTGAGTTTAAGATGAATATATAAACTCAGATAACATTTTAATCAACTACTAAGACAATCCTGAGAGTGTCTCTTTCAGACCAAACATTAGAATGAACTTTAATCTCTCCCTGCTTCAATCTGAGGTTCCCACCTGCTTTAAGAAGACCACTATCATCCCAGTACTTAAGAAAAACAAGGTAATGTGCCCCCATGACTATGGCCTGGTGGCTCTGACATCACTACAGCTCTGTCTTCAATACTATAATTCCAAGCAAACTCATCACCAGACTCTGAGATCTGGGACTCAACACCTCCCCCTTACCAGATCCTTAACTTCCTGACCAACAGACTGCAATCAGTAAGGATAGGCAGCAACACCTCTGGCATGATTATTCTCAACACTGGTGCCCCACAAGGCTGTGTCCTCAGCCCCCTACTCTACTCCCTATATACTCATGACTGCATGGCCAGATTTTGCTCTAACTCCATCTACAAGTTTGCAGATGATACCACCGTAGTGGACTGAATCTCAAATAACGATGAGTTCGATTGCAGGAAGGAGATAGAGAGCTCAGTGACATGATGTCATGACAGCAACCTTTCCCTCAATATCAGCAAAACAAAAGAGCTGGTCATTGACTGCAGGAAGGGGGACAGTGGACATGCTCCTGTTTACATCAATGGTGCTGAGGTCGAGAGGGTTGAGTTTCAAGTTCCTAGGAGTAAACACCAATAGCCTATCCTGGTCTAACCACATAGACACCATGGCCAAGAAAGCTCACCAGTGCCTCTACTTCCTCAGGAGTCTAAAGAAATTTGTAATGTTCCCCCTTGGCACTCACCAACTTTTATCGATGCACCATAGAAAGCATCCTATTTGGATGCATCACGGCTTGGTATGGCAACTGCTCCGCCTGTGACTGCAAGAAACTGCAGAGAGTTGTAGACACAGCTCAGCACATCATGGAAACCAGCCTCCCCTCCATGGACTCTGTCTATACTACTCACTGCCTCGGTAAAACAGCCAGCATAATCAAAGACCCCACCCACCCCAAACATTCTCCCTTCTCCCCTCTCCCATCAGGCAGAAGATACAAAAGCCTGAAAGTACATACCACCAGGCTCAAGGACAGCTCTATCCCACTATTTTAAGACTATTGAATGGTTCCCTAGTACGATAAAATGGACTCTTGACCTCACAAACTACCTCGTCATGGTTTTGCACCTTATTGTCTGCCTGCACTGCACTTTCTCTGTAACGGTAACACCCTATTCAGCATTTTGTCCTTATAGAGACCTCCCTTGGAATCTCCTGTCAAGGGTGCCTAGTTGCGGTCCTCGAGGGTGTTTGTGGTCCCCTGACATAAAGAACATACCTCCTGCAGGCATGGCCCTTCACCTGCCTAATGAAATGGGTCTAACTCCCTAAGAACACTCTTCCAACCCACCTCCCTTCTTTGAAGCAACCATTCATTCAGCATCAACAGTCTCCAGTAACTGGAAATGTGTTCTTTGCGTTCTGGAATTTCCTTTTAGGATACGGCTTCAAAGATTACAGCTGCTCTTCTGCATATCATGGGAACTCGCAGTACATCAATAGGGCTCGCTATGCTGAAACCAACAATGCCAGTTTCAGTGCAGCTTTACTCAGGGAACCTGACAGTGTTGTAATGTGAACCTCACAATTGAAGTTCTTGATCTTTATGCAACTCCACAGTCAACAATAGGGTGATTCACAATGGAGTCTTAAAATCAGAAATGGCACTGAATAATGTCAAAACCCAATCATATGCACATAAGCTGCTTAACAATGAAATTCAGGCAATGCTTTCAGTGATAGACTATTCATCTGCCATGTGATCTGTTACAGTCTTGTCATATGGAATCAACATTGAATCAGTGAATTAACTTGAATGTTTTATGCACTAGTCTCAATATTAAGCCTTGTTGAATGAGATGTGAGTTTCAGTAGCATACAAAGAAATGATTATTGTTGAATTACTTCTCACGGCCCAGAAAACAAATTTTAAAATTCATGGATTCTCATTCCATCAGATTAACTTGTGGAAATTCCATTGTTTTTAAAATAATAAATTACATTTTTAAGATTTATTTTATGATATTTCAGTTTCCACCTTAATCCCATGTATATTTCCCAATCACTGTTCCACTCATTGTAAAATATCTCACATCCCTCAACACTTTACCTCTTGTCTTGCTATCTGTAAAAATTTGATTAGCTACTTACTCAACTTGTTGTCAGACCATTACTAAAAGGCCCAGGTCCTCTGTCGATGGTGTAATACTCCCTACCACCTAAGAAATGAGAAAATCTGTGCCACACAAACAACTTAATCTTTGAGGGCAAGTTATCTTAAGGCCTGTGTTGAGCACCATCATTTCACCACTAACCGGAAAATCTGGGCTATACTTTTGTTTTTGAAATATTAGTGAAATGCTAATTTTATGCATAACTTATAACCCTCTAATAAAATTACAGAATTATGTACTTCCTGAACATGTGATTTTGTTAATACTCATTAAAATTGCTGAAGTCCATCAGTGCACCTGCATAATGTACAATTTTTCTGGTTAATAGTTAAACAACAGATACAAAAATCCTGATTTAACAAGCAGGTTCTTCAAATTCTGCTCATGTATATAAGTGTGTGGAATGAATAGTTCTATCACACAAACCAGCCTCCCCTCCATTAACCCTGTCAACATGTTCCCGCTGCCTCATGAAAGCAACCAACATACTCAAGGACCCCTCCCACCCTGGTCATTCTCTCTTCTCTCCTCTTCCGTCGGGCAGAAGCACGCTCGACGACAGCTTCTATCCCGCTGTTATCAGACTCTTCAATGGACCTCTCATGCATGAAACAATTAACTCTTGATCTTGCAATCTACCTCGTCATGGCCCTTGCACTTTATTTGTCTGCCTGCACTGCACTTTCTCTGTAACCACAAAACTTTATTCTGCATTCAGTTTTGCTTTTAACTACCCTGATGTACTTATGTATGGAATGATCTGGCTGGTTGGTATGCAAACAAAAACTTTTCATTGTATTTTGGTATATGTGACATTAATAAACCAACACCAAACAATACCAATACTAAATATGCTATAAGGAAGCTAGTTGAACACAATCTGGCTGCTAATACAAAATCTATGATAATTATTTGGAGGACCAATTAACCATATGAAAGAAGTTAAATAGTTTCAGATTCTAATGTAAGGTGTAAGTATTCTTGTATAGAGGAACAGGAGATGTATATGAAGGGAAGTCAAAGGCACATGTATCAATGGTGTAATGACACAGATACAAACTGTGCATGTCCACCAAGGCCTACATTTTAATTTCTTGCTTTTTGGGTTCCTTCATGGCCTTGTCCCTCTGCTTCTCCAGAACCTCTCCCAGCCCTATATTTCTGCTCTGTAGTATCACAGAACCATCCTTTATTCTGTAATCCTTTGACAATGACATTCATAACTTCACAGATTCAAATTGATTATGTTACTTAAATTTCAGTCTGAACTGAGACTTTAATTCCAGTTGCTATATTTGACAAAATCTTAATCAGACGGCAATTTGCAACTGGGGAAGTTCTGTGTCCCAAGGAAGGAAAGCCTAGGAAAACCAATATTATCTATAAACTGCTGTATTTATTTGAAGGAGTAATTATTGGCCACTATTTTGTTTCTGACTCAGCTGAATATAGAGCTGCATAAGCTATAGCTAAAATTTGTAAATATGTAATTAGTATCTATTTACACATTAACATCAGAATATATTAATTAGAAGTTGAAGATTGTTGCTAAATTATTTCTGAATTTGGGGTTGGAAGAGGAACAAGTTATTTCACAGCAGAAAGTGTGTTTCTCCATTATTCAGGGAGACCAGAGTAGATAATTACGTTTTAACAGATGGGAAAACTTTTAGCTTGGTGAGGTGGATTTTCTTTCTACAAAGGCAGACATTAAATGCACTTACTGGCAGGGGCCAGTGGAATATTGAAAGAATATGGCAGGATTCTTAGCAGTGGGGAGGAACAGAGGGATCTTGGGGTCCAAGTCCATAGATCCCTCAAAGTTGCTGCGCAAGTTGATAGGGTGGTTAAGAACGCGTATGGTGCGCTGGATTCATTAGTTGGGGGATTGAGTTCAAGAGCCGCGAGGTAATGTTGCAGCCCGATATTATAGGAAGGATGTGGAAGCTTTAGAGAGGGTACAGAGGAAATTTACCAGGATGCTGCCTGGATTAGAGAACATGTCCTATGAGGAACAGTTGAGCGAGCTAGGGCTTTTCTCTTTGGAGCAACACAGGGTGAGAGGTGACTTGATAGAGGTGTATAAGATTATGAGGGGCTTAGATAGAGTGGACAGCCAGCACCTTTTCCCCAGGGTATAAGTGGCCAATACCTGAGGACATCAGTTTAAGGTCAGAGGAGGAAAGTTCAGGGGAGATGTCAGAGGTAGGTTTTTTACACAGAGAGTGGTGGGTGCCTGGAATGCACTGCTGGGGATGGTGGTAGAGGCTGATACAATAGGGACATTTAAAAGACTCTTAGATAGGCATATGGATATAAGAAAAATGGAGGGTTATGGGCTGGCAGGAGGGAAAGGTTAGATTGATCAAGGAGTAGATGTTTATAAAGGTTGGCACAACATAGTGGGCCAAAGGGCCTGTGCTGTGCTGTTCTAAGTTCTATGTTCTAATATTTTGCACTCAATGATGCAGCAAAGGAAGGGGCACAGATGTCAATTTGTTTCTATTCATGAAATTCAAAAGGGAGGAATGGACCAATAACTTTGGTGGATTTATGGCTAAATTAAGCAGCCCATCCAAGTTCAGTCATGAGATAATGTAAACATTGACAATGTGTAACAATAGGAGATTGCAAATTTTTTTCCAAGTTTTGGCATGGCCTATGTGCTGATTTTTATTGATCACGTAATACAAGTGGGTCAGTGAGTTTTCTATTTGGCCTCTTAAATATTCTGATCATAACTCTTCCATATGTCTAAATAGACTTTCTCACAGAAGCAATTCCCATAGTTTTCACATCACTTTAGTAATTAAGCTGGAATCCTTATTTTACTAATGGTGTAGTTGTTTGATCTTTTTAAACAGTAATGCAACTCTTGTCCCATCCCAGCTGCTCTAATCTTTATCTTGCAGCAGTTAAGGGAACAGGCAAATGTTACAATAACACTCCAGAACCCAGGTTGTCATGACTAACAGTACGTGTATTTCCAAGTGCTTTTGTGACATTTAGCTCCAACCACAATTTTAAAAAGAGTTTTCTGTATTATTAATGAGCTATATTGCATTTTTAAATACTCTGCTGATTTCAGAACATTCTCTTGGTTTTAACATAACACAGTGTGAAAACATATGACATAAAATATAAATTAATATACCTGCAACAAATTGATTTGGTAGATTTTTAACAGACACTGGAGCAAAGGTCCCAGAATTATAAATAAAATTATGTTTTGGTAACTGCAATGCAGAATGCTCAACCCTGTTCACAATTATTTGCCACATATCTATCAGAAACTAGTTGACGATGTGAAAAATTCAAATTCTTGGTTCTCTAATTTCTCAGTAGGCAAACAAAATCCCTTGATGATGATCATCTACAGCTTTAGAAAATAAATTGATTTCTAAAGAGAAAATTAGATGGTACTTATTATACTGTCTAACTAGCAATCCAGTGTCATTTATCTGTCGTGTGATGAATGCCTTTCTTTTGTCTACCTTCCTCATTTAACAATGAGTGCTGTGGATTTGTGGCACAGAAGGGATGTTTAGTTTTAATGAATGTGCACTGACCGTCGCTCAAACCTCTACTCACAGCAAAATGACAATGGATTGAGTTTTGTATGGCTGGTTTAAAAAGGAAAATGAACAGTGATTTTTGAATGCCTTTCAGATTAAGAGCACCTGGTACTTTGCTCTTCCTCTCTACTCATAACAATAAAGAACCTGCTGATGTTGATTATGTAGCTTTCATCATTACTGAAGGTTTCTTGTACATTATATATTTCTTTCAACAAAACACCAGCAGAGCCATTACAAGGAAGGTCAACAGATAGTCAGCTTTGTAATAGATGTTATAAATGGTTTCTCACAGATTTCTGGAGAAATAATAAGACTATTAGCATTTGCATCATTAGTTTGTTGTAATAGTGTCTTGTAGTGGCAAAGGACCAAACTGGAATGAAACAATTTAGTTTTGTTTAGATGATGTGGCATTCCTCTGACATTTAGAATCTGTTCACCAAAATGCTGTTTTAAGTTGACTGGCACATCAATTAATAAGTGTTTCAAAATGAGAATGAGTCAAGTATCTGCAAAGGGTTTTATGCCCATGAGTGAGTTGATATCCAGGAACAGCCATAATGAAAACAGAAAATGCTGGAAACACTCAGCAGATCAAGCATCATCTGTGGAAAGAGAAATAGAGTTTACGTTTGAGTTCAGAGATCTGAACATTCTCAGTTCTGACAAAGAGCTTCCAACCTAAAATGTTAAGTCTGTGTCTCTTTCCACAGATACTGCCTGGTCTGCTGCTTGCAGTGTTTTCTGTTTATATTTCAGATTTCCATTATCTGCATTTTTCTTTGGATTTTCCTTTCCAGAAACAACTGTTTGATTTTAGCTTAACTTGTGGTAAAGCTACAAACAAAAAATCCCCATTGATTTGCATAAATATATATTGTAAAGCAAAATAGCAGCTAAGCTCACATGACATGATCCAGTCATTGGTTTAGATAGTTACTGATTAGCAATGCCCAGAGCTGTTTTCTACCTGAAGTATATAACTCAGCTTGCATTTTGGTCATTAACATCTTTCAGCATAAAAATTTGAATAAATTTATTCTAAGCAACAAGATTCATGAGTTTCTGTCCATGATCAGCTTAAGTTCATGGGAAACCCAAGAGAAAGAAATAGCATAAATGGCTGTGGAGAAAATCCACCATCCTCACCTTGAAGGAAAGAACAGAAAAGCCATGAAAAGGGGGCAATCAGAGATAAAGAGAGAGAGAGAGAATTAAGATTTACAGGATCCAGAGCTATGAGAAATGCCCAGTAGGTCAAGTGATGCAAATGGAGAGAGAGAAAAAAAAGAGAGTATCTGCTTTAAATCCACAGGGGTGACCACAGCTTGCTATTGACAGCCACTTTAATTCTCCATCCCCCACTCTGACACATCTATTAGAAACCTCCTACACTGTTATAATGAGGCCAATGTAAGCTTATGGAACAGCACCCAGTATTTTCCATTTGGACACATTGTAGCCTTCCAGGTGCAATATCAAATTCTACAACTTAAGGTCACCATTTCTATCAGAACCAAACAGTTGTTCTTCCATCCGTAATATTGGCCCAGTTTTTGTTTTCTTACCCCATTAGCACTGCTTGACCTACTGAACATTTCCTACAGCTCTACATTTTATAAATTTTACACTCCATTGCTAATGTTCTCTCTTTCTATCCACTTTTATTTCACATCTTTTATATGCCTTTGTTCATGTTCTTCCTCTCTAACCTACCTCAATAACCTATCAACTAGATGACTCCAACTATAACTTATCACTATAGCAACCCTAGCTTCACCCCATGGGAGATATTCCTTTTGTCCTATTCATCCCCTTTCTCTCTCTCTGCAACTTAGAAATAATTTGTTTTCACTCTTTCCTAGTTCTGATGAAGAGTCATTGATCTGAAGTGTTAGCCTTGTTTCTCTTTCCACAGATGTTGTCTGACCTGTTGAGTGTTTCCAGTATTTTCTGTTTTGATTTCAGAAATCCAGCATCTACAGGTTTTTGATTTTCATATTGCAGAAGTTGGTCAGGCTATGTTTCAACATGTCAGAGTAAAATCAGCAAACAATGCATTGAACAATAGTAATATAATGAAAGATGGTTACACAATTCTCTAAATCAAATGCTATACCAAAGTTGAGATGGATGAGGAAATGCAATTATCAAAGGCTTAATGCATGTAATTTGAGTTTATAATAAAGAAAATGTTTAATTTTGACATCTCTAAAAGGAAGATGTTAAAAAAAAGTGAGATTTTAATTCTCTTGATGTGAAGTCTCACAGGCAATTACTTGTGCTGTGGTATTTTAGAACATTAGTACAATCTGCATCATGCAAGAAGAAGAAAACAGATACAGGAGCCTTTCTTTTTAAAACTCACTGACGTCCTAATCCAAAACTCTACAAAGCAGATTTAAAGGTTTATTCAATTTCAGAACATTCTGCTTTTCAGTTCCAATGTCTACATTTCACTACTAATGTTAATGAGGACTCAAATAGCAATTGCTATTAGTTTATGTCAGATACCGCAATGGTACATTGCACTACATGCATTTTTCTGTTCATTGATTTTTGAATTGAAAATGTTTGTAGGCTCTGGACTTCCAACCATTGGAATTGGAATTTGTACTGTTAGAAATATTCTGAAATTGTGTGTAGTACTTTTCAATACTGACTCAACAAATTTCCTTTGCATTGTATTTTTAATAAATGTTTGATCATGACCTTACTTTGATTTATTGAAAATTAGTTTAGAGTACAACATGAATTTTGAATTTTATAAGGTCTTTGGGAATCTCCTTTGTTTAGAAGTTCTGTAAAAGATTGAGTTGTCTTTTCAGTGTTGTTTAAGACACTTTAAAAGATTTTCATGTCTTCAATATTCAGATATGCTCTGTTGGAGAACTTATACACCAAGGTTGCAAAAAGCAGAAGAGAAAGTGGATAAATCAGGAAGCAGTGATTTGTTGGTGTTTAGTTTTGGATTTATAAACATCAAAGTTGAGGCAGAATGAGTTCCATAGCTTTGAGATTCTTGAAAGAAGACCTAATTAGGACAGGTCAGGTTTAGTATTTGTTATTTTGTATTTCAGAAATGTAAAGTTTGTTCCTGGTATTGATTTCCTGTTTTTTTATATATGCAACCTATTATCATAGTGATAGAAATACTGAACAGTTCTGGGTGAATAACTAATGCAGTGCAGTTAGTCCTCATGCACTTGAAAAGCAGGTGAATCCCACCTGTTATGTTGAGTGCTGTCAGTTTCAGCAACAGGGTTCTATGACAACTGTTGAGTGCATCATACACATAAGGGCACCTGTATTTGTCAGTCTAGGTATAACTGATAAATTACTCAATCTACTACAGGCTGGATATTTTTAATACATCTTTGGTGTACCTCAGAAATATGTACTTGTTGAGGCAACTTCCCAAACATAAAAAGGTTTGAATTCTTCAGTTTCAAAAGAAGGGAAAAGACCTAAAACACTGAACTTTCAATGGAACAGCTTCTTTATTCTTTCTGATAGGGGACATATCTCATCATTTTTTTTAGATATATTTTGTTATATAGGCAATTCTGACAAGGCAGTTTTTACAGAAGATCACCAGATAACTGAAAGGCATTAAAGATCAGCTGTTTTGGATTGGGTGCTGTGTAGCGAACCGGAGGTGATTAGGGAACTAAAAGTAAAGGAACCATTAGGAACCAGTGATCACAATATGATTGAGTTCAGTTTCAAATTTGAGAAGGAGAAGCTGATAACCGGTGTATCGATATTTCAGTGGAACAAAGGAAATTACAGTGGCATGAGAGAGGAGCTGGCCCAAATTGATTGGAAGAGTAAGCTAGCTGGAGGGACGGCAGAGCAGAAATGGATAGCTTTTCTACAAGAAATAAGGAAAATGCAGGATAGATATATTCCAAGAAAAAAGAAGGTTTTGAATGGAAGAAAGGCACAAATGTGGATAATGAGAGAAGTTAAGACTAAAATAAGAGCAAAAGGGAGGGCATACAAGGAAGCAAGAATTAGTGGGAAAACAGAAGACTGGGAAACTTTTAAAAACCTGAAGAAAGAAACAAAGAAGGTCATTAAGAAAGAAAGGATGAATTATGAAAGGAAGTTGGAAGATAACATTCGAAAGGATAACTAAGAGTTTTTTTAAATATATGAAGAGTAAAAGAGAGACATGGGTTAATATAGGACCAATCGATAATGGTGCAGGAGAAATTATAATGGATGATAAAGAGATGACAGAGGAACTAAATGAGTATTTTGCATCGGTCTTCACTGTGGAGGACATCAGCAATATACCGGATAGTCAGGGGTCTCAAGGAATGGAACTAAGTTCAGTTAAGATTACTAGAGAGAAGGCGCTAGGAAAGCTAAGTGGACTAAAGACAGATAAGTCTCCTGGACCGGATGAGGTGCATCCCCAGGTTCTGAAGGAGGTGGCTTTAGAGATTGCGGAAGCACTGGTGATAATTTTCCAGGAATCGATAGACTCCGGCATGGTTCCAGAGGACTGGAGTGTCGCAACTGTAGTTCTGCTGTATGAGAAAGGTGGGAGGCAGCATAAAGAAAATTAAAGACCTATTAGTCTGACATCGGTGGTGGGAAAGTTATTGGAATCGATCCTCAAGGATGAGGTTATGGAATACCTAGAGGTGCAAGGCAAGATAGGTCCAAGCCAGCATGGTTTCGTGAAGGGAAGATCCTGCCTGACCAACCTATTGGAGTTTTTTGAGGAAATCTCAGGTAGGGAGGATAAGGGAGAAGTTGTAGATGTTGTGTATTTAGACTTTCAAAAGGCCTTCGACAAGGTGCCGCACAAGAGGCTGATTAATAAGACGAGAGGTCATGGAATTACAGGTAGGATATTGGAATGGGTGGAGCATTGGCTGGTAGGCAGAAAGCAAAGGGTGGGAATAAAAGGATCCTGTTCTAGTTGGCTACCGGTTACCAGTGGTGTTCCGCTGGGGTCAGTGTTGGGGCCGCTTCTTTTTACTTTGTACATTAACGATTTGGACGATGGAGTAAATGGTTTTGTGGCTAAGTTTGCGGATGACACCAAGATAGGTGGAGGAGTAGGGAGCATTGAGGAGACAGGAAGGTTGCAGAGAGACCTAGATAGTTTAGGAGAATGGGCAAGGAAATGGCAGATGAAATTCAATGTTGAGAAATGTGGCATTGTACACTTTGGAAACATAAATAAATGGGCAGATTATTATCTAGAAGGGGAAAAAATTCAAAGTACAGAAGTACAAAGGGACTTGGGGGTACTCGTGCAGGATACCCTAAAGGTTAACCACCAGGTCGGATTGGCAGTAAGGAAAGTGAATGCTATGTTGGCATTCATTTCGAGAGGTATAGTGTATAAAAGTAGGGAGGTGTTAATGAGGCTCCATGGGGCACTAGTGAGGCCTCATTTAGAATACTGTGTGCAGTTTTGGGCCCCATATCTTAGGAAGGACGTGCTGATGTTGGAGAGGGTTCAGAGGAGATTTACGAGGATGATTCCTGGAATGAAAGGGCTTACATATGATGACCGTTTGTCGGCTGTTGGACTGTACTCACTGGAGTATAGAAGAATGAGAGGGGACCTCATAGAAACATTTAGAATGTTGAAAGGACTGGACAGAGTAGATGTGGCCAAGCTGTTTCCCTTGGTGGGTGAGTCCAGGACCAGAGGGCACAATTTTATAATTAGAGGGTACAGGTTTTAAACAGAGTTGAGGAGAAATTTCTTTAGCCAGACGGTAGTGAATTTATGGAATTCTTTGTCACGTACAGCAGTGGAGGCCCGATCATTGGAGGTGTTTAAGGAGGAGATAGATAATTATCTAATTAGTCAAGGTATCAAGGGATATGGGGATAAGGCTGGAAATTGGGGCTAGAAAGAAATAGTTTTATTTCCTTTAGCTCATGGAGCAGACTTTTTTCACCCATTTCTCATTTCTTTTTTTCTTTTTCCCTTTCTTTTCTTTGGAGCAGACTCGATGGGCCGAATGGCCTACTTCTGCTCCCTTGTCTCGTGATCTTGTGATCTTGTGATCTTGTGATCAAACCCTTGATATAGGATCAGGGTCATTTGTAGCCCAGACCACTACAGCTGTAATTCCCTTCACTGAAGAGCATTAATGAACCACTTGGATTTGTAATGATTAAAGATCAACTTCTCAAGTTGAAATTATGAACTTACAACCTTTACTTCCCTAAACTACCTGTTGGTTATTTTGAGTGGATAAGATTAGGTATCATACTTTTTCAATTGTAATTTTGTCAAATTTTTCCACAATGTACCATAACATGGAAGTTTTAGTATCAATCAGATTGCATTTTTCACAGTACAAAGCAGGTGTGCTGGAGAGCCAATTAGTTATTGAATAATCAGACAATCAACGCACCCCAGCCTGAAAACTCTTTTCACAGCCATCATACTGTCTACCATGTCACTGTTCTAGTACTTTATGTAATGTGGGCAGACAGACTGACAATCACTACGCAGGCTCACATCTACTGTAATTAGCCTTTTTGTTAATGTACACTAGATTAAAGCCGCTCATCATTGCTTTTCAGAAGTCTGAGGGCCTGCATTTTGATGTTTGTGTTCTAAGAGAATTGTCAGCACCAGCTCTAACAAATTGAAACACCAGGCTAATTATGGTACCTAATGAAGTGTGTGGAGTGGTTACAGCTCACTGCAAAACTGTTCCTTCGGCTTGGATTAGACTTTCATCAATCACTTTTTTTAACTGATCCAGAATTGCTTCTGCTGCACTTGGCATTTTAATGCTGTTTCTGTAATTGCTTTCAGAGCTAAGGCTATTTTGAAATATTATGTGTGCAGAACTGTATTTGGAGATTCTAATTTAAAATATCATTTCATTATTACTACCATCGGCTGATCAAGTGGTGAATGATTCATGAAAAAAGTATCAAAATTAAATAAAAGCTGTTTGATATATTGCCTTTTTACACACTAAATATATTTCTTTTTCTTATTTAAGCATTTTAGCTGCAGCACTTCATAATTATCTTAATGGTACATTTTAAACCTGTTTCAGTTACTATATCTATCTGCTACAGGAAAAATTGAGTATTTCAAAGTTGTAGGATTTGAAAAGAAATTATTTTAATTCAGTATAATGCAGCACACTATTCATATTGTTTGTACCAAAGAAAGGTGTTTAAAAGCGACATGAATATAATAGCATCAACTTTGTCATCATCTTCATAAATGAATTACAAACCAGTCAATGATTATTCTTTTATGTGATTTAGATGACTCAAGAAAGTTATTGCTGTGGCCCAATCTTGTAGCAAATTAAAATCAGTAGGTTAAGGTATTATATGACTTAGCAACTCAGAAGTGACACGTAATGAAAACTTTTGAAGATATTTGTATAAATAAAGCACTTGAAATATTGTTCCTTACAAAGCAACTGAAATATAGCATCATGGAATAGTAAAGTGCAGAAGGAGTCTATTTATGCAATTTGCTTAATTTTCCTCCCTTCCCTTTAGCTATATCTCTATAATGTAAGATAAGATAAGATATCTTTATTGATCGCATGTACATTGAAACACACAGTGAAATGCATCATCTTGCGTAGTATTCCGGGGGCAGCCCGCAAGTATGCCACACTTCCAGCGCCAACATGTTCCTCCTTCAGGCATTTTAAGGTCACTGTCTGTTTGCACCTTATCAGGGACTACATTTCCAATTTTAGCTACTTAGAGCTATAAAATCATTACAGCGTAAGTGGACGCTTTTCTGGCATCACTTCTATGCCAGCTCTTTCTAGATCAATCCAACTAGTCCCATTCTGCTGTTCTTTCCTCCAGAGCCCTGCAAATATATTTATCCAATTACTTTATGAAAGGCACAGTTGATCATAATTTCAGGCATGTATTCAATTTTATAGCTATTCACTGCTTAAAAAAAAGGTTTTCCTCACAACTCTCCTGGACCTTTTGTCAATTCCTATCACTCTGTGGTCCTTGACCTCTCTGCTAATTGCAACAGTTTCTCTTTATCCTATCAAAATACATAATGTTTTTTCTCCCCCTCTATCAAATCTCCTCCTGGGAGGCAATCCCAGCTTCTCTAGGTTATCCTTGTGACTGACTTCCTTCAACCCTGGAACCATTCATTACTTTCCACCATAAGAAAAATGGCCATCCTGTGTACCTTTGACATGGAAATTTTGCTGAAAGTGTCCAGAGTGATGCAAAATGACTCAGAAGCTGTTATTACCACATTTCACCCACAGAAAAATGATTTTCAATTACTATGCATTAAAAAAAACACTGCTAAGGAATTGAATTTTTAGACAGGAAATGCCTTCCCTAACATAGACAAAGAAACAGGAAGTTGAAGCAGATATAGTAATATGTTACCTGAAGTAGAAAGATCAAAAGATGGAGTTGTAGGATATATCAGAAGAGTTGGTAAACGTTCTCAAGAAATTCTCATTACAAGACGAGTTTCATAATATTCACAGGAATTTCACATCAGCAGTTAAGATGGAAAGTTAGCAGTTGCTAAAAGCAAGGAGAAGTGATAATTGTCAATCAAAAGAGGCTGTGTGCTTCAGAACCATTGCCTTCAGTGGTATCAATATTTCATCCTGAAAATGTCTCTGCTGAATGGTGCAGGACTACCTGAATACATGTCTCAATTAGGAGAATCAGGATGCTCAAGAATGACTTTTCTTCAAGGTGGGAGATGCTATCAGGAGGTCTGATCTGTAAGTTAAGGTATTATATGACCTAATGATATTATATTAGCCTAATGATAGAGTGCATTTTGTCAATGATACACAATGCAGCCACAGTACACAGGTGAATGTTAAGTTTGCTAGATGGATTGGATAAATATATTTGCAAGGCTGTGTTGTCCTGAATGGTATCAAGCCAAGTTGGATCTTTACTTATTGCAAGTTCATGGAGAGTATTCTATCACATGTAATCATGGTTAATTAATGTCAATGGAACAGGTTACACATTGGTGCCACCATTGCAGAAATTGACCTGTTCTTATTCAGTAATCACATGTGCTTGCAAGAGTGCTTGCTAGTCTGTGATCAGAACTGGAATTCTATTTGGTATTCCCACAACTACAATTCAAAACTACTTAGTGCTATTGTAGCACCCTTACTTCCACTCCAGCTAAAATTGGTTAACCCAGCATGAATTGAACCTGGGACCTTTCTCATTAAATGAAATGAGCTTTCAAGGGATCACAGCTAAAGTGATGAATGAACTTTTTGAGTTTAACATATAGTACTTTTTTATCTTTGTGCCAGCATTGAATACAACATCCTTGCATTCTTTGAAAAGAAAGCTGCTGTTCTATGTTGTAACTGCATTGTCATAAAGACAGGACAAGATCTTTGCAATGTAATTTCCTCAGTCATGCTCGCATGGAAATTTTGTTCAATATATTTAGCTTCTGTAAGCAGATCTTTTCAACAGGAAATCATATTTCTTGAGATTTACTGTGGGCTTTATGCAGAATAAAATATTGTTATTATTGCTGTGGGGCAGTCACAAACAAACATGAATTAGTCTCCTGCATATCACTGGATTAATATCTTTTTGAGATGGAGAACAAATTAGAAGCCCCTTTTTCTGGACTTATACTAAAATATCCACTATTAGTTTATACTGCCTTTCTTGTCTTCCCTCCAAACTAGAAACAGAAATTGCTGGAAATACTCAGCATGTCAGGCACATCTCTGGGAACAGAAACAAGAGTTAACATTTCAGGTTGAAGACTCTTCATCAAAATTTGTTTTAGTTTTGCAGCATCTGCAGTTTTTTTTTGATTTTCACTTATTTATATATTTTCACAATCATTTACTTCTGCCCATGTGTGCCATTTTACAGTTTTTATCTTGTTGAATTCTGCTGCTGGCTTCTGCATTTCCAAGATTTTGTAATCTGTAAACTTTAAAAATTATCAAATCCGAGTCAAGGAAATATATAAAATAGTTTTTATCTTATTCCCCTCTATCTTATTTGTGAAAATTAAATACTGAACCACAATAATGAACACTACGCACAGATGCTACGGATGTGTTTTTCTCCATTGATATAACCACTTTTATAGCCATTGAAAAATTCATTCAATGATATGAAGCTATGCACATTTAAGCAAAAAGAAACAAAGTCACTATAATGTGTAAGAAGTAGTAATGTTAAATCCTGCTGTTTCTTTATAGCAGTGCATTTAATGTTGTTTGCAAACTTCCCTCTCTGATTTGTATGGCGTCAAGCTGTCTCCTGTATGGTGTTGAGCTTCTTGAGTGTCATTGAAGCTGCACTCATCCAAGCAAGTGAAGAGTTTTTCATTACACTCCTTACTTGAGGCTTGTGGATAGTGGATGTGCTTTTGGGAGTCGGGAGGCGAGTTACTTGCCGTAGAATTTCTAGCCTCTGGCCTGCTCTTGTATCCTCATTGTGTGTATGGCTGCTCTGGTTCAGTTTCTTGTCAATGGTAATCCCCAGGATATTGATAGCAGGGGATTCAGTGATGGTAATGCCATTGAATGTCAGGGGGTAAAAGCTGAATTTTCTCTTGTTGGACATCATCATTGGCTGGCATTTGTGTGCTGCAAATGTTACCTGTCACCTGTCAGCCAGGTCTGAATATTGTCTAGGTCTTGCTGCATTTGTTTGCGGACTGCTTCATTATCTGAGGAGTCACGACTGATGTTGAGCATTGTGCTGTCATCAGCAAACCTACCTATTTCTGACCTTACAGTTGAAGGAAGGTCATTCATGAAGCAGCTGAAGCTGGTTGGGCCTGGGTCACTACCCTGAGGAACTCCTGCAGTTTTGTCCTGTGGCTGAGGTGATTGGCCTCCAACCACCACAACCATCTTCCTTTGTGCTTGGTATGATTCCAACCAGCAGAGAGATCCCTCCCAATTCCCATTGACTCCAGTTTAAACAGGGCTCCTTGATGCCATACTTGATCAAATGCTGCCTTGATATCAAGGCCAGTTAATCTCACTCTCTTCTGGAGTTCAGTTCTTTTGTTCCTGTTTGAATCAAAGCTGTAACGAGGTCAGGCACTGAGTGACTTTGGCAGAACCCAAACTGAGCTTCTGTGAGCAGGTTATTGCAAAACAAGTGCCACTTGACAGCACCTTCGATTATCCCTTCCATCACTTTGCTGATAATCAAGAAGAGACTAATGGGGCAGTAATTTAGAAATTACTGAAGGATCATCCAGTGAGGCTTTATGGGCGGAACTGAGAAATAACAAGGGAATGATTACTTTGTTGGAGGTTGTACTATAGGTCCCTAAATAGTCAATGGGAATTAGAAATTAAATATGTAGGGAGATTGTGGAGAGTTGCAAGAATAATAGGGTTGTCATAGCAGGGGACTTTAACCTTCTTAACATAAACTGGGACTGCCATACTGTTTAAGGGCTTAGATGGGGTGGAATTTGTTAAATGCGTTCAGGAAAGTTTCCTTGGGCAATATATGGAAGGCCCTACTAGGGAGAGGGCAAAGCTCGACCTACTCTAGGGTAATAGGGAGGGGCACATGACTGAGGTGACAGTGGGGACCACTTTGGGACCAGTGACCATAGTTCTATTAGTTTTAAACTAGTTGTGGAAGGGGACAGAACTGGTCCACAGGTTCAATTTCTAAATTGAGGCAAGCTGAATTTTGACATTATGAGACGGGAGCTTCCAAAGGTTGATTGGAGTAAGTTGTTTGCAGGCAAATGAACCACAGGCAAATGGGAGGCTTTTAAAGGTGAGATAGTGAGAGCTCAGGGTTTTCATGTTCCTGTTAGAGTGAAGGGCAAGGCTGGTAGAAGTAGGGAACCCTGGATGATGAGGGATATTGAGGCCCTGGCCAGGAAAAAGGAGACATGGGTCAGGTGCAGGCAGCTGGGACCAACTGAATCCCTGGAGGAGTATAGGGGATGCAGCATTGTATTCAAGAAGGAAATCAGAAGGGCAAAAAGGGGGCATGAGATAGCTTTGGCAGAGAAGATTAAGGAGGATCCAAAGAGATTTTATCGATATTAAGGGGAAAAGAGTAATTGGGGGGGGGGGGGGGGGTCTTGCAGATAGTCTGCATTATGGTAGAGGAGGTGCAGAATATCTTAAAAGATATGAAGGTAGACAAATCTCCAGGGCCTGACCAGGTATATCCAAGGACATTGTGGGAGGCTAGAGAAGAAATTCCGGGAGCCCTGGCTGAGATATATGTATCATCATTAGCCACGGGTGAGGTGTCATTTGACTGGAGGGTAGCAAATGTTGTGCCTTTATTTAAGAAGGGCGGCAAAGAAAAACCTGGGAACTACAGACCAATAAGTCTAACATCTGTGGTAGGTAAGTTACTGGAGTGTTGCAGAACAGAGAGACCTTGGAATACAAGTACATGGTTCCCTTAAAATGGCGTTACAGGTAGAGAGGGTAATGAAGAAGGTTTTTGACACACTGGCTTTCATCTGTCAGGGCATTGAGTATAAAAGTTGGGAGATCATGGTGCAGTTGTACAGGATGCTGGTGAGGCCACACTTGGTGTATTGTGTTCAGTTTTGGTCACCCTGTTATAGGAAATATATTATTAAACTAGAAAGAGTACAGAAAAGATTTACAAGGATGTTGCCAGCATTTGAGGGACTGAGTTATAGGGAGAGGTTGGACAGACTAGGACTTTATTCCTTGGAGTGTAGGTGACTGAAAGGTGATTTTATAGGGGTGTCAAGAGGGGCATAGATAGGGTGAATGCACTCAGTCTTTTTCCCAGGGTTGGGGAATCAAGAACTAGAGGACATAGGTTTAAGGTGAAAGGGTGAAGATTTAAAAGGAACTTGAGGGGCAACTTTTATACCCAAAGGGTGGTATGTATATGGAATGAGCTGCCAGAGGAAGTGATTGAGGTAGATAACAACATTTAAAAGACAGTTGGACAGGTCCATGGATTGGAAAGGTTTAGAAGATTATGAGCCAAATGCTGGCAAATGGGACTAGCTTGGATGGGGCATCTTGGTCGGCATGGACCAGTTGGGCTGAAGGGCCTGTTTCTGTGCTGTTAACTCTATGAACACTATAAATGACCGGGTTGGATTTGTCCTACTTCTTGTGAACAGGACGTACTGTACATACCTGGGCATTTTTCCACATTGTTGGGTAGATGAAAGAGTTGTAGCTGTACTGGAGCAGCTTAGCCAAGGGCACGGCAAGTTCTGGAGCACAAATCTTCAGTGCTATTACTGGAATGTTGTCAGGGCCCATTGCCTTTGCTATATCCAGTACCTTTAGCTGTTTTTGATATCACGTGGAGTGAATCAAATTGGCTGAAGACTGACATCTATCATACTTTGGACCACTGGAAGAGGCCAAGGTGGATCATCCACCCAGCACTTCTGGCTGAAGATTCTTGCAAATGCTTTGGCTTTCTCTTTTGCATTGATGTGCTAGGCTCCCCCACCATTGAGAAAGGGGATATTTGTGGAGCTTGCTCCTACAGTGAGTTGTTTAATTTTTGACCACCATTCACAACTGAATGTTGCAGGACTGCAGAGCTTAGATCCGATCATATGGTTGTGGGATCACTTAGCACTATCTGTTGCATGCTGCTTATGTTGATTGACATGCAAGTAGTCCTGTCTTGTAGCTTCACCAGGTTGATTCCTCATTCTGAGGTATGCCTGGTACTGCTCCCGACATGCTCTCCTGCACTACTCATTGAACCAGGGTTAATTCCCTGGTTTGATGGTAATGACGGAGCGGAGAATATGCCGGGCCATGAGGTTACAGATTGTGGCTGAGTACAATTCTGCTGCTGCTGCTGCTGGCCTGCAGTGCTTCATGGATGCATAGTCCTGAGTGTTAGATATGTTCCCAATCTGCCCCATTTAGCAGGGTGGTAGTACCACATAACACGATGAAATGTATTTTCACCATGATGGACTGTGTGGTGATCACTCGTAAAACATAGAACACAGAACATAGAACCCTACAGCACAGTACAGGCCCTTCAGCCCACAAAGTTGTGTCGACATGTTATCCTGCTCTAATATCTATCTATCCCTTCCCTCCCAAATGTTAACCCTTCCCTCCTATTTCTCTATCATTCATATGGCTAAGAATCTCTTAAATGTCCCTAATGTATCTGCCCCCACAACCTCTGCTGGCAGTGTGTTCCAAGCACCCACCACTCTGAGTGTTTAAAAAAAATATCTCCGACATCCCCCTTATACCTTTCTCCAATCACCTTAAAACTATGCCCCCTAGTGTTAGCCATTTTCACCCGGGAAAAAATCTCTGCCTGTCCACTCAATCTATGCCTCTTATCTTGTACACCTCTATCAAGTTACCTCTCATCCTCCTTCTCTCCAAAGAGAAAAGCCCTAGCTTGCTCAACCTATCCCTCCTACCGATAATGTTGTGGACAGGTGCATCTGCAACAGGTAGGTTGTTGAGGACAAGACCAAGTGGGTCTTTCCCTCTTGGTTCTCTCACCACCCGCTGCAGATCCAATCTAGCAGCAGTGTCCTTTTGCACTTAGCCAGCTCGGTTAGTCATGGTGCTGCTTAGCCACTCTTGATGATGGATGTTGAAGTCTCCTGCACCTTTGCCACTCTCTGTGCTTCCTCCAAGTGGTGTTCTGCCTGGAGTAGTACTGACTCATCAGCTGAGTGAGTTGCGGGATGGGGGAGGGGAGAATGGTAGGTGGTAATCAGCAGAAGGTTTCCTTGCCCAAGTTAACTTGATGCCATGAGATTTCATGGGATCTGGAGTCAATGTTGAGGATTCGTAGGACAGTTCCCTCCCAACTGTACACCACTATGCCACCGTCTCTGCTGGGTCTGTCCTGCTGATGGGACAGTATGTTCCCAGGGACGGAGATGGTGATGTCAGGAATGACTATGTCAGGCTATTGCTTGACAAGTCTGTGAGGCAGCTCTCCCAATATTGGCATGTGTCCAGATGTTGGTAAGGAGGTCTTTACAATGTCAACAGGGCAGTTTTTGCTGTTGTTTTCAGTACCTAGGTCCATTCCGGTTGGCCAATCTGGTTTTATTTCCTTGTGGCTTTCTAGCAGTTTATTACAACTGAATGGCTTACTGCACCATTTCAGAGGGGGGGTTAAGGGTCAATCACATTGCTGTGTGTCTGGAGTCACATGCAGGCCAGACCAGGTAAGGACAGCAGATTTCCTTCCCTACAGGACATTAGTGTACTAGATGAGTCTTTACAACAATCAATCATGGTTTTCATGGTCATCGTTAGATGTTTTAATTCCAGAATTCGAATTTGAATGTATCACTATTTGCTGTGGTTGGATTCAAATCCAGGTCCCCAGGACTTTGCCATGGACATCTAGATGATTAATCCAGTTATAATACCATTGTGCCATTGCCTCCCCTGTAGGGTGGTATTTTGTTGATGGTCAGTTTTGGTCATGCATACAGTGATATGATCGCAAGACATGTGCAAACACTGTCCATAAACCCAGAAGTCAGTCAGCAGCCCAAGGTGCCCCGCTGGAGAAGGGAAACCGAGCGAGAGATCAGAAGTGGGATGGGTACTAACTGCAGACAGATTTTGGGAATTCTCTCAAGTTAAAACCAGGATTCCTATCCTTCCTAACTCTGCAAATGACGAAAAAACATGCTTTGGGAAACTCATCTTCCATTTGCTGCCTCTGTGTCAGCAGTCATGGCGACTGAAGAGCTGGAGCAGGTGGGGCCAACCACTCAGTGCTGAGCAGTTTCAGCAAACATCCCAGAAACAACGTTATGCCCTCATTTATTTTTTCAAGGGATCTAACATATGATCCTGAAATTTGAGTCTTGTTACATCCATGTTATATACATTCTATATATCATCAAAAAGCATGTTAAATTAATGTTCTCTATTGTAAAAAGCCATTCGTATACTGTAAATCCATGTGTTTGTAATATTAGATTACCTGGCTAAGAAATCCTTGTACACAAGGAAAGGCGGTTAAAGCAGTGAGCCATTGCATGTTACTCTGTTTTCTATTTCATGGTGCTCTATTTTCCCTCATATCTTTGTCCACCTCCCCTTCAGGGTGTCTATACTATTCTTTCCACATGGTGGGGAGTTCCTTGCTCCTCAGTCTAGATACCCAGGACACCCAACAGGGTTACTAATAGAAAAGCCTGCTAGGAGGTTGAAGTTGTTTCCCAAGGTTTGAGAATCCCCATTCAGCTGAGCAATGCACAAATATATTTCCTCATAGAAGAAAACTGGATAAGCTGCAGACAACTGAAAGAAGACGAAAATTGCTGGAATTTCTCAGCAGGTCATGCAGCATCTGTGGAGAGAGAAACAGAGTTAATGGTTCAGGCCAACGACCTTTCATCAGAACAGTTTTCACTGTTTTTCAACCACTCAAAACAATTGTAATCAGAAGAGCCATGTGTGAGGAATTTCCCACCTGACTATTGGTTTATTGTATTGGTGGTAACAAGTGAAAAGTGAAGGGATTTGCTTTGATGACTATCATAGACTCATAATGGAGATCAGTTTTTTTATTCAGGATTCAAATATATCTTAAGTGACCTTTGCCTACTTTCTCTGCTCAGTTGGGAATGAAGCTGTGGAAGCTGAGCAGGGACAGCCCCCAACAGACTTCTTTTCCCAGCCTCTCTTCTCCCTCCTGCGCCTTATGCTCTTGCTGCTCTTCAGGCTTCATCCCATGGACCTCAGGCTCTGCGGCTTCTTGCTGTCCTTCCTCCAGTGCTGACTGCTCTCTACAGTTTGCTAGAAAGTGCAGAACAAAGTACACAAAGTTTCTGTATCTGCTCAGCGTGTCCAAACTGAAGTGTGCAATGAAATGTCAGCTTGAAAAGACCAATGTCAATTTACACTATTATCTGGGGACTTCTGTGGCTCCTGCATCTCTGCTCAGCTACTGAGGAACAAGGGCTACCTTCTATTTCCCTGGGAAATAGATGGTAGCCCTTGTTTCTCAGGATCCTTCCATCTGGACAGTGTTGGCTGTTGAAAATGGCCCACAAGGTGGCCCACAAGGCTGTGTCTTCAGTCCCCTACTTTACTCCCTATGCACTCATGACCGCATGGCCAGATTCGGCTCTAGCTTCATCTACAAGTTTGCAGATGACACCACTGTAATGGGCCAAATCTCAAATAAAAATGAGTCAGAGTATAGGAAGGAGGTGGAGAGCCTAGTCGCATGGTGTCATGACAACAACCTTTCCCTCAATGTCAGTAAAATTAAAGAGCTAGTCATTGACTACAGGAAGGGGGGCAGTGGACATGCTCCTATTTACATCATTGGCACTGAAGTCAAGAGGGTTGAGAGATTCATGTTCCTAGGAATGAATATCACTAATAGCCTGATCATTTCATCACATAAGTACGTCGAGGTAGTACAACGGAAAATAGTAACAAAATGCAGAATAAAGTGTTACCGTTACAGAGAAAGTGCAGTGCAGGCAGACAATAAGGTGCAAGGCCATGACGAGGTAGTTTGTGAGGTCAAGAGTTCATTTTATCGTACTAGGGAACCATTCAATAGTCTTATTACAGTGGGATAGAAGCTGTCCTTGAGCCTGGTGGTACATGCTTTCAGGCTTTTGTATCTTCTTCCCGATGGGAAAGAGGGGCAAAGAGAGAATATCTGGAGTGGGTGGGGTCTTTGATTATGTTGGCTGCTTTACCAAGGCAGCAAGGAGTATAGTTAGATGACATGGCCAAGAACATGTACCAGCGTCTCTGCTTCCTCAGGAGGCTAAAGAATTTTGGCATGTCCCTTTTGACCCTCACCAATTTTTATTGATGCACCATAGAGAGCATCCTACCTAGATGCATCATGGCTTGGTATGGCAATTGCTCGCCCGTGACCGCAAGAAACTGCAGAGCGTTGTGGACACAGCTCAGTACATCATGGAAACCAGCTTCACCTGCATAGACTCTATCTATACTCCTTGCTGCCTTAGTAAAGCAGCCAGCATAATCAAGGACCCCACCCACTCCAGATATTCTCTCTTTGCCCCTCTTTCCCATCAGGAAGAAGATACAAAAGCCTGAAAGCATGTACCACCAGACTCAAGGACAGCTTCTATCTCACTGTAATAAGACTATTGAATGGTTCCCTAGTACGATAAAATGAACTCTTGACCTCACAAGCTACCTCGTCATGGCCTTGCACCTTATTGTCTGCCTGCACTGCACTTTCTCTGTAACGGTAACACTTTATTCTGCATTTTGTTACTATTTTCCGTTGTACTACCTCGACGTACTTATGTGATGAAATGATCTGTATGGATAGCATGCAAAATAAAGTTTTTCACTGTACCTCAGTACATGTGACAATTAATAAATTTAAATTTAAACAAACATTAGGTCCAGCGATGTGACTCCCTCAGGATAAGGGAGCTGAATGCATTTCTTAGAAATTTAGCATTCGCTATGAGGAAATTCTTCTTGTGATCCATAACCAGCTATATAATGAGTGGAAACATTTCTATTGATGAAAAAGTCTGAGTTAGCAGAGGTAGTTTTGGAAGTTGACATTTATCTCCATTCATAGAAGCTAGCAAATCCCAGAGTCCAGGATGCCAACTGTTCATCACTGGAAAAAAAGCAGATTAAATAAGTAGAGGATAGAGGCAGGTATTAGTGCAAGGTCCATTCTCTCATATGTTTCAAAGAATGAGTCAAAATTAAAACAGAAAATGCTGGAAATATTCAGCAGGTCAGACCGCATCTGTGGGAAGAGAAACAAGAGAAAATGTTGCAGGTTGAAGACACTTTCTCAGAACTGGGAAGGAGAGAAAAGAAACTTATGGAGAAGGAGGGATGTCACTGATAGGGTAAAACCAAGTTGGCCATGGGAATATGCTGTAAACAAGATTGACGAATGGTAGCAGTTAGAGAGTGAGAACATAGACAAAAGAAAGTAGGAGTTGCAAAATGCAGAACAGGACGATATGCCCAGCATGAATGAGTCAATACCGACATGGACTTTGGACTCCAAACATGCAAGAAATAACTACATACTGTAGCTCTCCAAGTGAAGTTGGCCTGACCTTGGTTCCCATGTAGAGGTGACATAAGTTAAACAATTTCCCATTTGTGCTGTGCTGTACTTCCACTCCACTGGAAGGCTGGTAGTGATGATCTTGGGTTGATGGGCACACTGTACTTCACATAAGCTCCATGTGTTGGTGTGCCTTGCTGTTACACTAGAAGCAAGTACAATTCTTTTGAAACTCCTGTGTCCTGTTGGAGTTATTATTGTAGTTGTAGTTACTAACACTCCAAGTATAATACAAATTCCATCCAATACACATAAAACTCCCTTCAAATAATCCAAAAAGCAATTAAATAGTGCAATTTGCTCTTTGTTGCAGTGGCCTTACATTGCTCCTTTGAACTTCAAATTTTGGCAGAAGTGGGTAATGTACAAACTAGAGAGCACCAGAAAAACATAAGTGTGCTAATCTGAATGATGTGTGGAGGTGCCAGGGCCATGTCCCTTTTCACCAGGATATGAGCGCTGGCATGGTCTACTCAAGGTTAGTATAATTTTGTATAATTTGCACATAAAATACAGGCATTAATCAAACCAGTTTCTGAGGCCCCTTCCTGAAGTTAGTTCCAGCTGAGTGGCTCACGTGCTGGGCCTCCTTGAGTGAGCCTATAAAATTAGAAAGTGGAGACTTCTGTCTGTACCTTTGTAACATTAACAAAGCCATTATGGTGGTGAAATGTGGTACATGGTGCATGGGATGGGTTTTAGCCTATCCAATAGCTTTGATCTTTCCCTTTGAGCTTAGGAGTTTAGTAATGCAGAATAACTATAATAGTCAATGCTATTAGTTTGCTTCAAATCCCGGTACCAAAGAAAAGCAAGGTAACGTGCCTCAATGACTACTGACCAGTGGCTCTGACATCCACCATCATGAAGTGCTTTGAGAGGTTGGTCATGGCACACATCAACTCCAGCCTACCAGACAACCTGGATCCATTGCAATTCGCCTATCGCCGAAACAGATCTACAGCGGATGCCATCTCCCTGGCCCTACACTCAGCTCTGGAGCATCTGGACAGTAAAGACACCTACGTTAAACTATTGTTTATTGACTACAGCTCTGCCTTTGATACAATAATCCCAAGCAAGCTTGTCACCAAACTCTGAGACCTAGGACTCAATACCTCCCTCTGTAACTGGATCCTTGACTTTCTAACGAACAGACCGCAATCAGTGAGGATAGGCAGCAATACCTCCAGCACGATTATTCTCAACACTGGTGCCCCACAAGGCTGTGTCCTCAGCCCTCTACTCTACTCCCTATACACTCATGACTGTGGCCAGATTCTGCTCTAACTCCATCTACAAGTTTGCAGATGATACCACTGTTGTAGGCCATATCTCAAACAGCAATGAGTTGTAGTACAGGAAGGAGATAGAGAGCTTAGTGGAATGGTGGCATGATGACAACCTTTCCCTCAATGTCAACAAAACAAAAGAGCTGGTCATTGACTTCAGGAAAGAGGGCGGTGTACATGCACCTGTCTACATCAATGGTGCTGAGGTAGAGAGGGTTGAGAGCTTCAAGATCCTGGGAGTGAACATCACCTGGTCAAATCATGTAGACGCCACGGCCAAGAAAGCTCACCAATGCCTCTACTTCCTCAGGAGGCTAAAGAAATTTGGTTTGTCCGCTTTGACTCTCACCAACTTTTACCAATGCACCATAGAAAGCATTCTATCTGGTGTATCATTGGCTTGGTACGGCAACTGCTCTGCCCAGGACCGCAAGAAACTGCAGAGAGTTGTGGACACAGCCCAGCGCATCACGGACACCAACCTCCCCTCCTTGGACTCTGTCTTTACCTTTCGCTGTCTTGGTGAAGCAGCCAACATAATCAAAGACCCCACCCACCCGGGACATTCTCTCTTCTTTCCTCTTCCATTGGGTAGAAGATACAGGTGCCTGAGGGCACGTACCACCAGACTTAAGGACAGCTTCTACCCCACTGTGATAAGACTATTGAACGGTTCCTTTATACAATGAGATGGACTATGACCTCACAATCTACCTTGTTGTGACCTTGCACCTTGTTGCACTGCACTTTCTCTGTAGCTGTGACACTTTAGTCTGTACTGTTATTGTTTTTACCTGTACTACCTCAATGCACTCTGTACTAACTCAATGTAACTGCACTGTGTAATGAATTGACCTGTACGATCGGTTTGTAAGCCAAGCTTTTCACTGTACCTTGGTACAAGTGACAATAATAAACCAATACCACTACCAATTTTAATCACTAGTAAAGTGGCATCAGTGTAGGATTGGCTATGTAATAGAGCTAAGTGCATGTATAGAATTGAAATGTATATAAAGTGAATGTAGACTAAAATGTTTATTCTATTTCCAGTGATGTTAATTCCATTACTCCTTTGTTGTCCCCTGCAACTCTTCCTGTCATCAGTGTAGGATAGTCAAGAACAATTGTCTCCATGTCAATTGAACAGTCAGAGAAAAACTATGTTAATGATCATTGAAAGAAATATATGAAAATGGATGGTGTGATAGATTACATCAAATTTTAATATCTCTGGCACCAAGATTTGAATTTAGCCTTGACTGATAGAATAAACATTCTTTCATCTTGGCAACTGTATTTGTATACCACTCATATCCTATACATTTAACAGATGGCTTCAATTTCCCAATGGAATCACAAATGAATTGCTTGCAAAAATGTGTTGCCATTCAATGTTGTTAACTGTTTATTAGCTGATTTTTTGACATTTTAGACATTTATAAATGCATTATGGATTCTGATTGTGCTACCATGCAGTAGATTACACTGGGTTCCGAACACAGCTCAGTGTATAATGAATGCAGTATGAGTTTAAGGACTCTGATCCACATACTTCACAAAGGGGCATTGTGAGTCCAGGTGGCTAACCGGATTTGGATTTTACTCTCATGCAGGCTTTGGCTAGCATGCTGTACTGACTGATCTTTTCCTTTTGAGTTTGTCTACCAATTCCTTTTGCTTTGAGACAGTGGACTGGTCCACATTCAAAGACTCAGCTGACAGCTTTGATAAGTTGCCACCACCATCACAGACTTTATCAGCAAGTGTATGGAGGACTGTGTACCAAAGAGGACAATACGGGTGTTCCCAAACAGGAAACTATGGATGAACTGGGAGATCCACTCTCTACTGAAGGAGAGGACTACTGCACACAAATCTGGTGATCCTGATCTGTACAAGAAATCGAGGTATGACCTTCGGAAAGCTATCAGGGATGCCAAGAGCCAATACCTACTCAAAATAGAGTCCCAGACCAGTCGTCAGTTATGGCAGGGCTTACATGCCATAACAGGCCACAAGACGAAGTCAGGCTGCATAGTTAACAACAGCGCATCCCTTCCTGATGAATTTAACACATTCTATGTGCCTTTTGAACAGAAGGGAGGTAGATTGTCACCATCCGCCCTGACAGCCTCCGATGCAGCTGAACCTGTGATCACAGTGGAGGACGTAAGATCAGTCTTTCAGAGAGTGAACACGAGGAAAGCACCTGGCCCAGATGGTGTCCCTGGCCGTGTGCTCAGATCTTGTGCTGATCAGCTGGGAGAAGTATTTGCAGACATACTTTACCTCTCCCTACTTCAATCTCAGGTTTCCACCTGTTGTAAGAAGACTGCTATCATCCTGGTACCGAAGAAAAGCAAGGTAACGTGCCTCAATGACTACTGACCAGTGGCTCTGACATCCACCATCATGAAGTGCTTTGAGAGGTTGGTCATGGCACGCATCAACTCCAGCCTACCAGACAACCTGGATCCATTGCAATTCGCCTATCGCCGAAACAGATCTACAGCGGATGCCATCTCCCTGGCCCTACACTCAGCTCTGGAGCATCTGGACAGTAAAGACACCTACGTTAAACTATTGTTTATTGACTACAGCTCTGCCTTTGATACAATAATCCCAAGCAAGCTTGTCACCAAACTCTGAGACCTAGGACTCAATACCTCCCTCTGTAACTGGATCCTTGACTTTCTAACGAACAGACCGCAATCAGTGAGGATAGGCAGCAATACCTCCAGCACGATTATTCTCAACACTGGTGCCCCACAAGGCTGTGTCCTCAGCCCTCTACTCTACTCCCTATACACTCATGACTGTGGCCAGATTCTGCTCTAACTCCATCTACAAGTTTGCAGATGATACCACTGTTGTAGGCCATATCTCAAACAGCAATGAGTTGTAGTACAGGAAGGAGATAGAGAGCTTAGTGGAATGGTGGCATGATGACAACCTTTCCCTCAATGTCAACAAAACAAAAGAGCTGGTCATTGACTTCAGGAAAGAGGGCGGTGTACATGCACCTGTCTACATCAATGGTGCTGAGGTAGAGAGGGTTGAGAGCTTCAAGATCCTGGGAGTGAACATCACCTGGTCAAATCATGTAGACGCCACGGCCAAGAAAGCTCACCAATGCCTCTACTTCCTCAGGAGGCTAAAGAAATTTGGTTTGTCCGCTTTGACTCTCACCAACTTTTACCAATGCACCATAGAAAGCATTCTATCTGGATGTATCATTGGCTTGGTACGGCAACTGCTCTGCCCAGGACCGCAAGAAACTGCAGAGAGTTGTGGACACAGCCCAGCGCATCACGGACACCAACCTCCCCTCCTTGGACTCTGTCTTTACCTTTCGCTGTCTTGGTGAAGCAGCCAACATAATCAAAGACCCCACCCACCCGGGACATTCTCTCTTCTTTCCTCTTCCATTGGGTAGAAGATACAGGTGCCTGAGGGCACGTACCACCAGACTTAAGGACAGCTTCTACCCCACTGTGATAAGACTATTGAACGGTTCCTTTATACAATGAGATGGACTATGACCTCACAATCTACCTTGTTGTGACCTTGCACCTTGTTGCACTGCACTTTCTCTGTAGCTGTGACACTTTAGTCTGTACTGTTATTGTTTTTACCTGTACTACCTCAATGCACTCTGTACTAACTCAATGTAACTGCACTGTGTAATGAATTGACCTGTACGATCGGTTTGTAAGCCAAGCTTTTCACTGTACCTTGGTACAAGTGACAATAATAAACCAATACCACTACCAATTTTAATCACTAGTAAAGTGGCATCAGTGTAGGATTGGCTATGTAATAGAGCTAAGTGCATGTATAGAATTGAAATGTATATAAAGTGAATGTAGACTAAAATGTTTATTCTATTTCCAGTGATGTTAATTCCATTACTCCTTTGTTGTCCCCTGCAACTCTTCCTGTCATCAGTGTAGGATAGTCAAGAACAATTGTCTCCATGTCAATTGAACAGTCAGAGAAAAACTATGTTAATGATCATTGAAAGAAATATATGAAAATGGATGGTGTGATAGATTACATCAAATTTTAATATCTCTGGCACCAAGATTTGAATTTAGCCTTGACTGATAGAATAAACATTCTTTCATCTTGGCAACTGTATTTGTATACCACTCATATCCTATACATTTAACAGATGGCTTCAATTTCCCAATGGAATCACAAATGAATTGCTTGCAAAAATGTGTTGCCATTCAATGTTGTTAACTGTTTATTAGCTGATTTTTTGACATTTTAGACATTTATAAATGCATTATGGATTCTGATTGTGCTACCATGCAGTAGATTACACTGGGTTCCGAACACAGCTCAGTGTATAATGAATGCAGTATGAGTTTAAGGACTCTGATCCACATACTTCACAAAGGGGCATTGTGAGTCCAGGTGGCTAACCGGATTTGGATTTTACTCTCATGCAGGCTTTGGCTAGCATGCTGTACTGACTGATCTTTTCCTTTTGAGTTTGTCTACCAATTCCTTTTGCTTTGAGACAGTGGACTGGTCCACATTCAAAGACTCAGCTGACAGCTTTGATAAGTTGCCACCACCATCACAGACTTTATCAGCAAGTGTATGGAGGACTGTGTACCAAAGAGGACAATACGGGTGTTCCCAAACAGGAAACTATGGATGAACTGGGAGATCCACTCTCTACTGAAGGAGAGGACTACTGCACACAAATCTGGTGATCCTGATCTGTACAAGAAATCGAGGTATGACCTTCGGAAAGCTATCAGGGATGCCAAGAGCCAATACCTACTCAAAATAGAGTCCCAGACCAGTCGTCAGTTATGGCAGGGCTTACATGCCATAACAGGCCACAAGACGAAGTCAGGCTGCATAGTTAACAACAGCGCATCCCTTCCTGATGAATTTAACACATTCTATGTGCCTTTTGAACAGAAGGGAGGTAGATTGTCACCATCCGCCCTGACAGCCTCCGATGCAGCTGAACCTGTGATCACAGTGGAGGACGTAAGATCAGTCTTTCAGAGAGTGAACACGAGGAAAGCACCTGGCCCAGATGGTGTCCCTGGCCGTGTGCTCAGATCTTGTGCTGATCAGCTGGGAGAAGTATTTGCAGACATACTTTACCTCTCCCTACTTCAATCTCAGGTTTCCACCTGTTGTAAGAAGACTGCTATCATCCTGGTACCGAAGAAAAGCAAGGTAACATGCCTCAATGACTACCGACCAGTGGCTCTGACATCCACCATCATGAAGTGCTTTGAGAGGTTGGTCATGGAACGCATCAACTCCAGCCTCCGAGACAAACTGGACCCATTGCAATTCGCCTATCGCCGAAACAGGTCTACAGCGGATGCCATCTCCCTGGCCCTACACTCAGCTCTGGAGCATTTGGACAGTAAGGACACCTACATTAGACTATTGTTTATTGACTGCAGCTCTGCCTTCAATACGATAATCCCAAGCAAGCTTGTCACCAAACTCTGAGACCTAGGACTCAACACCTCCCTCTGTAACTGGATCCTTGACTTTCTAACGAACAGACCGTAATCAGTGAGGATAGGCAGCAATACCTCCGGCACGATTATTCTCAACACTGGTGCCCCACAAGGCTGTGTCCTCAGCCCTCCTACTCTACTCCCTATACACTCATGACTGTGGCCAGATTCTGCTCTAACTCCATCTACAAGTTTGCAGATGATACCACCGTTGTAGGCCATATCTCAAACAGCAATGAGTTGGAGTACAGGAAGGAGATAGAGAGCTTAGTGGAATGGTGTCATGACAACAACCTTTCCCTCAATGTCAACAAAACAAAAGAGCTGCTCATTGACTTCAGGAAAGGGGGTGGTGTACATGCACCTCTCTACATCAATGGTGCTGAGGTAGAGAGGGTTGAGACCTTCAAGATCCTGGGAGTGAACATCACCAACAGCCTGTCCTGGTCAAATCATGTAAATGCCATGGCCAAGAAAGCTCACCAATGCCTCTACTTCCTCAGGAGGCTAAAGAAATTTGGTTTGTCCCCTTTGACTCTCACCAACTTCTACCAAAGCACAATAGAAAGCATCCTATCTGGATGTATCATGGCTTGGTACGGCAACTGCTCTGCCCAGGACCGCAAGAAACTGCAGAGAGTTGTGGACACAGCCCAGCACATCACGGACACCAGCCTCCCCTCCTTGGTCTTTACTTCTCATTGTCTTGGTGAAGCAGCCAGCATAATCAAAGAACCCACCCACCTGGGACATTCTCTCTTCTCTCCTCTTCCATTGGGTAGAAGATACAGGAGTCTGAGGGCACGTACCACCAGACTTAAGGACAGCTTCTACCCCACTGTGTATAAAGGAACCACTCAATAATCTTATCAATGAGATGGACTATGACCTCACGATCTACCTTTTGTGACATTGCACCTTATTGCACTGTACTCTCTCTGTAGCTGTGACACTTTACTCTGTACTGTTATGTTTTTTTACCTGTACTACCTCAATGCACTCTGTACCTACTCAATGTAACTGCACTGTGTAATGAATTGACCTGTATGATCGGTTTATAAGGCATGTTTTTCACTGCACCTCAGTACAAGTGACAATAATAAACCAATACCAAATGTTGTTTTAAGATTTGATGTTCACTGTTAGATGTTTATCAATACATTATTAAGCTAAAGGAAAACCATTTTTCTCCTTTTCTTTTGTGTTTTTTTTCTCTTGCAAGTTAAATTCAGGAAAAATATATTGCATTTGCTTCAAGTTCACGATGAATTTGGACACTGAGTGACCATGCTGCACATTTTAATCAGCCATAGACAATGCATGGGATGAAAAACGCGATGATGCTGGAGGAACTCAGCAGGTCAGGCAGCATCCATGGAGAAAAGCAGGCGGTCAATGTTTTGGGTCAGGACCCTTCTTCAGCACTGAAGATAGGAAAAGGGGAGGCCCAATACATTGGAGGGAAAAGCAGAGCAGTGATAGGTAGACAAAAGAAGGGAGGCTGGGTGGGCACAGGGTGGTGATAGGTAGATGCAGGTGAGAGATAGTGACAGGCAAGTGCGGAGTAGGAGGGGAGAGCAAATCCACCGGGGGATGGGTGAAAGGTAAGAAGAGAGAGGATAAAAAGACTAGGAAAAGGAAGAAGGAAAGAGGAATGGTTGGGGGGGGGGGGTGGTTGTGGGGAAAGGAGGTGGGGATTACCTTAAGTGGGAGAATTCAATATTTATGCCGTTAGGCTGCAAGGTTCCAAGATGGAAAATGAGGTGCTGTTCCTCCAGTTTGTGCTTGGAATTCTCCTGGCAGTGGAGGAGGCTGAGGACTATCATATCAGTGATAGTGTGGGAGGGGGAGTTGAAATGACTGGCAACAGGAAGATGCAGGTCGTGGTTACGGACAATGCATGGGATCTTGCTGACTACCACTGGTTTTCAACTGTTGAAACTGAAGTATGATCAGGATTTCTGTGAATGCACTGTCAAAGATGGAAGTTCAAGACTTATTGTTGGATTCAAAATGATAAATCTCTGAGATGGCTCATCCACTGGTCAGTGTATGGACTCCAGCAGCAGTGCTCAGGATGGCAGGGACTTCCCAACATTTCATTTGAACTGCCAATCAGTACCTGAGGCTGGTCTGATCTAGTGCAATGTGGATTTCACTGGGGATTATAGAGCAAAGATTTTGGAAACAAAGCAGAAAGACAGAGCAAAAACAGAGTTCTCTTAATCCTTATTTTCCACCCCACCAGCCTCCATATTCAATGGATCATCCTTTGCAATTTCTGCCAGCTTCAATAGATACCACCAATTCAGTTCTCTAACTTTTGATAACTCACTCTTTCTGTCTATTTGTATGAGAACTGGCCATTTTTGTCTTCCATCCTTTTCTCTTTTCCATTTTTTTGCAATAGTCAGACAATACAACTTTACACAGAAGATAAGATAACATTAGCAACACATTACACAGACAAATAAGCTTAATCTTATCTTAATAGCCCCATAATTTCACCCTTTAAGAAAAAAAATGCATTTGTTCCACCCATCACCCTCCCTGGAGTAAATTGTTTCTCTCTTTCTCAGTTCTGATGAAGGGTCTCTGAACTGAAATGTTAACTGTTTCTCTTTCCACAGATGCTTCTTGACCTGCTGAGTTTTCTTTTTTTTTATTTTAGATTTCTTGTAAGTGCCATTTTTATTTACCAGAATGTTGCCTGGATGGAGAGTTTTATTTATGAGGAGAGACTGGGTGGATTGGTCTTGTTTACCTTGGGGCAGAGAAGGCTGATCGGGAACCTGATTGAAGTATATAAAATTATGAGGGGCATAGACAGGATAGACAGTAAGAAACTTTTCCCCATAGAAGAGGTGTATAAAACTGGAGGGTATTTGTTTTAGGTAAGGGGTAGGATGTTCAGAGGGAATCTGAGGAAGAATTTTTCCATCCAGAGGAATCTGGAATAGTCATAGAGTCATACAGCACAGACACAGGCCCTTCGGCCCAACTGATCCATGCCGACCAAGGTGCCCCATCCAAGCTAGTCCCATTTGCCAGTGTTTGACCCATAACCTTCTAAACCATTCAAATCCATGTGCCTGTCCAACTGTCTTATAAAAGTTGTTATTGTACCAGCCTAATTCCAATTCATCATTAGTTGATCTCCAAGTATGATGCTGTATCAGAGGAATAAAAGTAATGTCCCATGAATAGCGTTGGTGTTCCTCATCTGATCAAATGTTGCAAGTGATATAAAAGGAGACAAATAAACTGAGCTCTTTATATTTTTGCAGAGATAAGGGTCAACTTCTGCCACAGGGATTCCATCCTGTAGATGATACTTTAGAATTCTTTTTCATTGTATGTATGGCCTTGGAATCTACTCTATTTATACAATTGTTTTAACAATTGGAATAAAAACATAAAGAAAGCAATAGGAAAAACCTACTCCTTCCACAGACCTTATATGAATTTGGTTTATCAATGAGCATTTTTAAAACCACCAGAAAGGAAAACATGGACACTTATTGATTTCTAAAAGGTGGTCAATCATACTACAGGTACTTTCTCTGTCTCCATATCTCTATTATTGAAACAAAAGCAAAATAATGCAATTGGTGGAAATCGAAGATAGGCAGCATCTGTGCAAGGGAAATGTTAATCTCTCAGGTCAATGACCTGTCTTCAGAATTCCACAGTTCAACTCTAATCATTTACTCTTAAAACAGGTAGCATACAACAATTGATCTTGGGTTCTGTGATTGCCTCAATCCAAAACCACCTCCATTCTTACACCCAAACCAACATACAATTGAAGTTCTCATTCAAAGACTTGCCACTCTTGCAGCCAAATCATTTACTTAATCCACCTTTTGTAAGATGGTAAAGATATAGTTAATATTTTTAATATATACATACGCATTTACTTGTTTTTTCATTGTTGATTTTTATTTGGCAATCAACTCTTCAGGTTTTGCAGCTCTCTCACTTTCACTAAATAATATCTGAAGCTGTGACATAGTTTGGTTTTCCACACATTTTTGTACTGTCAGCAAACTATTCTGCTTGCAAACCTCTCAAGGTCATTGATGAAGATTATGAATAGTAGAAGCCCCAGGACTGATTCCTGTGGGACCCTACTAGTTGTAACCCTTTGATCATGTGTTTGAATCCCAAGCCTAGTTGATAACATGAACCTGCCAGCCATGCTCCTGGTGTGCTATTTTAAAGAAGAGGGAAATTTTGAGGTGGAAATGTTGTCTTTTACTTATAACAAATATAAGTTTACAGGTAAACTTTGAATGAGGTATAGGGATGGAGTGGTGGTTCAGAGAGGACTAACAAAGAAAGGTTGTATGATAGCTAAAGCTCAATCAAAAAATGATTTGGAAAAATAAAATAAAAGAAAATGTATGAAAAACTTTACTCTAAAATAAAATCAAAGGAAATTACATTTTGAACATTATGTAAAACTAAAATAATTAATAAAAGGTTATATATTGTCTGACTTATACATGGGCATGCCTAAGGGAATTTAGAGCCACCTGATTGGTTTTATTCTGCCTGAGCAAAAAAAAGATGGTAATAAGCCAAACACAAGGTGACCAACATTATATGCAGCTTATCTCACTATTCACCGGAGATGTCCCTGTCTCACATATAGTGTTGTATTTGCTAATTCAGTTTTGTCACATATGGCAGTGATTGAAGAAAAATAACCATAACAACTAACTAAAAAGGCAATGAGCTGGGTAACAACTGCAGGCTTGTCACTTTTATACACATCCTAAAATGAAGATCTCCAATTAAATTCTGTAACTAAATCAAATATTGTCAATGTCTACAGTCCTGCCCACCTCAAATCTTTATCCTCTTTGTTCTATTCTAATCTATACAGGATGCACACAAAGTAACAGAAAGAATGTCCTTGGAATTTAGAGAGACATTTATAAATAATGGATAAAACAAATGAAAGAGGAAAAGATGTGGTCTATGAGAACATGAATAGCAGCAAATTTAAAACATGCAAAATCAAGGTGCAGAGTTGAATAAAACACAAGAGGGAGAATTGAAGATTAAGTTATGGGATTATCTTCAAAATCATCATTTTTATTTTATCTCTTTTTTGTTAGAATTGGTTATATTCACCCTGTCCTTGTAAGTGAGAGAGGTTTTGTGTGAAACATTATCACATTAGTTTTTAGTCTTTGGTGGCCCCAGGAATTATTTTCAGGATAGTGAGTTTAATTTCACACTTAATATAATTCTCAAAATTCCAATTTATTTGAAGTTCTAAATTTTAAATCTGTCAATATCCAGAAGGCTTTCTATGCAACGATGGTCATGACTGGTATCATCCTGCTAATCATACCTTTTCAGTTTTTAAGTTCTGCTGGAAATGTCATGAAAGGACCAAAAAGAAGGGCTTCCAGTGACTTGAATAGCTGATGACATTGGGAATGACTAAAGCACTGACTGTTCCTCTGATCATGTCTGAGGACATTAAAGTTCTCTTTTGGATAGATATTACAAATGAATGATACATTCAAAATTAACATTGAAACCCGAAATCTTTTATCAGAAGACCACCAAGTGTGGGTGGCTGTTGTACAATGTAGCACAGGATGTACAACTTGACAACAATGTATTCAACATACAATCAGTTCCTAATAAACTGTCAAAAATGCAAACATAACTTTCCTGAAAATCAGAAATAAACTGCAGATGCTGCAACTCTGAAACAAAATCAAAAGATGCTGGAAAAACTCAGTATGTCAGGCAGGATCTGTGGAAAGAGAAATAGAATTAACATTTCAGGTTAAGGACAACTCTTTGTTCTGACTCTGTTTCTCTTTCCACAGACATGACATAACATTCCTGTTGGGAATGAAAGCAAACAAATTTGTCTTCTGCCTCCTGCCATATTTCATTATCTTCATAAATACATCATAAGTAAAGTAAGGAAGATGGCTAAGGGTTGCAGTGGAAACAGTGAAGCAGCCAATTAAAAAATACAATCCTCGGGATTTTATTAAACAAAAAGCTTCCTCTTAAGGTGCTTATTTCTTGAAAGAGCTTTGTGCAATTGATCCAACAGTAGATAAATGATAATAGTGTTTTTTTAGAGAGGTGTTAATCACTAGCCAAGCCTAAGAGATAAGTCACATTTTATTATTGGAAATACTTTGCAATATTCGTCACTGAATAACATCACAGCTGAGTTAGGCAGCATCAGGCGGCAAAGCAAGATAATTTTTAACCTGCTCAGCATAGCAAATGTATTAGATAAAGACAATCAAAGTGGTGTGCCTTTTTCTTTGTTTTGTAGCATTGTGTGTGCAGAAAATGTGCTGAAAAATAATTCTTTTTATACCTATTGTAAATAATATTCCACAGAATAAAAGAGCCTACAAATAATAGCAAATATCATCTCAACTTGCCTTTGAAAGTTTGAATGGATTTACGTATTTAAGATGTGGAGCTGGGTCCAGATACAATTATAATATTCTTTGGTCTTTCATTCCTGCACAATTGGGTACAGTTCAGTGAGAACCAACTTCAGTTAGAAGTAGGCGCGTGAACCACAGCAGCAAGTGACTAACATCAGTAAACCCCAAATGTTATTTAGGATTTCTTTATTTTTGTTACATTAAGTAAGGAAGTTTCTACAGGCAGAGATTTCCTAGAGATTGTTTTGGACTTCGACAGCAGTCAAAATTTGTTAGGCAAGTTACATCAGGATCCCTGATTATCAATTGCAAAACTCTTGAACCTGCATCTGCAAAGACGAGTTTAGCCTGTGGGCTTCTGAATTCAGGTAGATGGTTGTTGTTATGCAGCAGGCTCCACAGCATCCAACCATCAGCCTTAGAAATGGAGGAACATACTATTTCTTTGAACCAGACTTTCAGTTTTTGGAAACGGGCTGTTTACAAATCTAACTAAGAATACTGAACCAATCCTAGTTTATGAGGGATCATTTTTCAACTAACCTTTGTACTCTTCAATAGAAGCTTAGCAGTGATAAATAAAAAAGGAAAAGCTCACACCCCTTGGCAGAATGAACAGACGTAAGCATCAGTTTCTGTCAATAGAATACAATCATTAGTCCAGCACTCTGCCTCACTGCATTCTCCTAAAAAGATTGATTTATCTGCTCTCACATTTCTTTGGGGCAAACTTTTTTTTACAACTGAAACCAATTAGTGGGCACGGCACTTGTAGAGCAGAATGTAGGTCAACATCAAGTAATAAAAAAGTATCGACTTTTTTCCATCTGTAAGCAGCATGAAAGGGGTGCCATGGCCTTGTCTTACATGAAAAGAGGTCCATTAATTTCACTTATTTCAAGAAAGCCTGTCAAATACTAATGCTTCCATTGCACTTTTCCCATAAAGTATATTGACACAAATCCCAGCCCCAGTAAAACAGGTTTACCATATTTCAACTGGGAAAATGTCTGTGTAATGATTTTTAATTCCCGCCAGCGCAGAAATTGCCATTTAGATGTCTTTAAGCTGCTTTGCTTTGGAGACAAAATGTAACTTTATTAACATGAGATGACTCTCTAAAGAGAGACTGATCTCTTCATCATCACTGTTAATGGAATGAGTGGAAACTGTAGCACTTGCATGACTTTCATGGAGCTACCTGGATTCATAAGTAAATGAGTGCAATGAAAGAATTAGATCACACAGACACAATGGAAAATTGAAATTTGTTATAATTCGAGTGATCTTCCAAAATGGCAGTTTATATCACATACACAATAGGTATGTTATCAATGTTGATTTCCTCCCTTATTCATTAGGAAAGCAAGCACCTAGAACATGGAATATAGAACAGTACAGCACAGGAAAAGACCCTTCAGCCCACAATGTCTGTGCTGACCATAATGCCAAATGAAACCAACCCTATCTGCCTATATGGGGTCCATATCCCTCCATTCCATTAATGTCCATGGGTCTGTCCAAGTGCCTCTTAAGTGCCACTATCATGTCTGCTTCCACCACCACCCTAGCAGCGTACTCAAGGCACCTACCACTCTCTGTGTAAAAAAGAAACTTGCCCTGCAGATCTCCCTTAAACTTTCTCCCTCTCACCTTAAAGCTATGCTCTCTAGTGTTTGACAAAGAGACTCTGGCTATCTACCCTATCTACGACTCTCATAATTTTATGAACCTATCAGATCTCCCCTCAGCTTCTGACGCTCCAGAGAAAAAGAAATCCAAGTCTGTCCAACCTCTCCTTACAGCTATTACTCTCTAATCCAGGCAGTATCCTGGTGAACCTCCTCTGCACCCTCTCCAAAGCCTCCACATCCTTCCTGTAAGGGCATGACCAGAACTGAACACAATGCTCCAAATGCACCTAAGTTTTATACAGATCCAACCTAACTTCCTGGGTCTTATATTCAATGCTCCTACTGATTAAGGCAAACATGCTGTATGCCTTCTTTACCACCCTATCTACTTGTGTTGCCACTATTGGGGGCTATGGACTTGGACCCTTATTTTATATTTTTATTTTAAAAGTGAGTCATGGCTACATTAAAAATATGAGCCTCACATCATTTTCATACTTTTTAATGTTGTGAGCCCACATTCTTTTCAATAGGCAAAAAAGTAAGAAAGCTGAAGGGTGAAGCAGATATGTAGTTCAGATATAGAAGCTTCTTTCAAAATTGTGAACTTTCTTTCTTTGGAAGTTTCTTTTACAAATTTTAAGAGTAAAGCAGTGTTAAAAGCTGGAGGAGAGCTCAGGTTTGCATTTTATTAGAAACAAGCTGCATTGCTTTTGATGCTGACAGTAAAAGCCCCAATGAAGAAACATCCTACCAGGCTTTCTGAAAACAATAGATGTAGTGCAAAAGGAAAATACTGCAGATGTTGGAAATCTGAAATAAAACAGAAAATTCTGGAAATATTCAGCATGTCAGGCAGCATCTGTGAAGAGAGATAGAGTTAATGTCTCAGGTCAATGATCTTCCATCACAATGGTAACCAAAAAGTAGACAATGTTGCAGTTTTACATATGTTCTTCTATGTTAATGACCTGAGACTGGTTATAAAAATTGAATGCCATCGAAGTTGAAGAATATTTACACCTTTGTTTGACACTTGGGGAGATTCTTCTTGCCTTCCATAATAGGCCAACTACACTTGCAGTAAAGTGGTGTGAAAAGAAAACCTGATGCCCTATGCAGGTTATTGATCCTGTGTTTCATGCTTGAAACAAATGGAGGGAAGAAATGTGAAGATATGATTATTTTCTGAGATATCAGTTCAGGACATTACCACAAAGGCCACTTCTGTTGCCGCAAAAGCACTGCATTCCTTTAAACATGAAAGGTTCATTACTAATAACAATAATTCACTGGCTGTCATGTTTGAAACATCAGCCATTTCAAGTCTGTTTTGCTGTTTTGAAAAATGGAATTTCAGACTGTGTTTGGTAATTGCTACAACATACAACCTTAAGTACTGATTAGCAAGGTTTGACCTTATGAGAGGGCGTGTTATGTCAAGCAACAAGATACAACTGATTTAAGTAACTGCTTATTTACATAATGCTGTAATGTAGCATTGTCAGTACTTATCAACACTAATTATTGTACCTTCCCTACCCCATCATCATACACAATTCAATAGCGTTCTGTGTTTTCACCATCCTTGAGGTATTGAAATCCTCCTAAGTTATTTATTTGATCATTTGAAGGGTATTTTCTATCCCCTTTCCCCTTGTTCTGGATTTTTGCTGAATCTACCCTATTTTAAAGAACTTGATTGGGACTTCTCTTTTCAAAGGAAGGAAACCCAGACCTGCAGTGAAAGGTGTATGCACTTTTTTTGAAATACAGTATGGAAGTTTATAGAGGAAGAGTTTTGGGTTAATGTAGGAAAAGGTGTTGTGACTTTGAATAAGTCACACAGCGACCAGAGTTTTAGATGTAACAGGTCTTTATTCACCATAAGCAGACAGGCAGAGGAGACATGGTGGAAAAAAGTCACCTGGGAGAAACCCATAGTAACATCCCTCTGAACTCAAAGTACATTGAGTTTTTATACTCTCTAAGCACAGAAATAACAGCAGGTGATAGAATTAAATTTCAATAGTTATAATTGTATAGTTTTCCTCAGTATTTCAGTATTTAGGGTGTCGACAGATGGTTCCATAGAACTACATGTTTACAAAGGGAACACATCTTAACTGCCAAGACCAACTTGCAAACATTTTTTTTAAGACAAAGTAATTGATATGGTTGGTCTAAAAGCATTTTAGGCCAAAATCCCAGAACAAGTACAGCTATGACATATTTTGATGTGCTAAATGACAAACTAGCCAATCTGAATCCTTCCTTGAGCCCTGTCACAACAGTGCAAAATATCTCTGTTCAAGAGGCATTCATTGGGTTTAGGCAATTAGGAACAAGCAAATACCACCGTAACTATAAGAAGTGTAGGAATAAACTTAAGTGCAAAATCAGGAGGACAAAAAAGAGGGTATGAAATGGATCTGGCAGGCAAGGTTAAGAAATATCCTAAGAGATTCTACAGGTATATTAAGAGTAAAAGGGCGGCTAGGGAGAGAATAAGTCCCCTTAGAGATCAGCATGGCATCTATGTGTGTAGCCATAGGAGATAGGCAAGATTTCTAATGAACAGAGGTCAGTGGAGGGACCTTTGTTGTTCATTATTTATACAAAAGATTTGGATGTGAATGTACAAGACATGGTTAATAAGTTTGCAGATGATACTAAAATAGGCACTATTGTAGACAGTGAAGAAGGTTATCAAAAATTACAGGGGTTTTGATCAGCTGGGTTTGCGGCTGAAGGTTGGCAAATGGCTTTTAATTGTGATGAGTGTGAAGTATTGCATTTTGGAAAGTCAAACCAGAGTAGGATTTATACAATGAAAGATCAGGCCTTGGGGAGTGTTGTGGAATAGAGGGACTAAGGAGTACAAGTACGTAGTTCACTGAAAGTGGTGTCACAGGTTGACAGGGTGGTGGAGAAGGTGTTTGGTATGTTGGCCTTCATCGGTCAAGACAGTGAGTATAGGAGTTGGGACATTATGTTGCGCTTGTATAAAACATTGGTGAGACCGCACTTGGAGTATTTGGTACAGTTTTGGTCACCCTGTTATAGGAAAGACATCATTAAACTGGAAAGAGTGCAGAGAAAACTTACAAGGGTGCAGCCAGGACTTGAGGGCTTGAGTTATAGGGAGAGGTTGTGCAGGCTAGGTCTTTATTCCTTGGAATGTAGGAGATTGAGGAGTGACCTTATAAAGGTGTATAAAATCATGATAGGTATATATAGGGTGGATGCTCATCTTCTTTTTCCCAAGGAAGGGCAACTAAAAATTAGAGGGCATAGTTTTAAGGTGAAAGATTTAAAAGGGACCTGAGGGGCAACTTCTTCATGCAAAGGGTGGTGCGTATATGGAATGACCTGTCAGAGAAAGTGGCTAAGACAGGTACAATAACAACATTTAAAAGACATTTGGATAAGTACATGGATAGGAGGTGTTTAGAGGGATATGGGCCAAACGCGGGCAAATGGGACTAGCTTGGTGTGCACCATGGTTGGCATGGAAAAATTGGGCCGAAGAGCCTGTTTCCATGCTGTATTACTCTACAACTGTACATTTGAGGACTGTGTGAAGGCTGGTTTTTGGTTGTAATATTGGCTACTGTATCTTACACTTTATATTTACTGCCTACAACTGCTTCTCCTTAACAAAGGTAGGTTAGGCAGTGAAGAAATAATGAATGAGTGAGGGGTGGAGTAGCATAATATTGAAATGCTAGAAATTGGTAGTGTTAGTAACGATCATGCTTTGGGATTTAATTGTCATTTTTAATCAAACAGAACACACAGATTGCTAGGAAAGGGAATAGAATCAGGAGTAAAAGGTTTCTGATGAGAAAATAACAGCATTTCTCGGGCCTCAACAAAAGTTTCAGCTTATCAGATATTTCTTGTTAAACTGGCATTTGGGTAATATACTGATGGCTGAAGAATCAAAAGAAAGAGCGAAGAAGTAGAGTTGGATGTCTTCAGCATACATACGCAGCTTCTTGCCTGGGGATGACTTCACTGAAAGGGGGCATGTTAATGAGGAATAGCAGGGGGTTATGAATTGAAGGGAGAATTATGATATACTTTACGCAGATAAATATATATCCTAGTGTTATGTTGTTCTTAGTTAATTTCATAATAATTAATGTTGCTTTCACATCATTACATTTAATCTGGCATATTTCTTTGGAGAATGCTGATTATGTGTACATTGCCTTATTCACAACTAGAACAAAAATTTGTTCAGGGAAAATAAGCAATTGATTAGGTTTGGTGAATAAAATATATGATAATTAACAATGGCCAAAGTAAACATCATCAAATTATTCACACAGCAGGGAATCTGCGGAAAATGTTTCTCTAATCTAGTTTCTTTAAAGCATACTATCTTTCAAGCACAAAACTATAATTACAGTTTCATATATATGCAATTAAAATTTGCACATTTTAATTAACTTTGAAGAATCTGTGAAATGGGATCCAAGAGACTTTGATTAGTTTAATATATTTACAAAATAACATCTGGAAAAAATATTACCCACCATGATTTACAGAGAATGAATTTGAGCTTTCAGAGGCAGTATGTTTGGCTAAAGTGAAATTAAAATTGCAGACAGAAAATAAATCATGTTCTAATGATGATGTATATTTACATTAATTCATTAAAATATCTGTAGGAGTCCATAGGAAAACCTTCAAAATACACTACGCAGAATTTTATGATTGCTTAACATGGTCCAATGCATTAATGCATGAAAAGTTCCAACTTGTCTAAACAAATTTAGGAATCTGGAATGAGGGAACTGGGTTAACATATGGGCCTCATTCTGTAATTACTTTACAATGGCTACTTTTCAAAAGCAGGTCATTGGCTATAAAATACCTTGGGACATCCTTAGGTTGCAAAAGGCACTATATAAATGCAAGCCTGCCTTTTCTTAAAAGAATTAGCCTAGTCCCATTTCAGTATTCCCAGGCAGAGAAGGAGTTTTCCTTTGCCCAATTAAATTCATTGAGTCAGTGTTGCATAGCACAGAAACAGGTCCATTGCAACCATCAAGCAGCCATTTATACAATCCCATTTTATTCCCCCCCAAATTTCCATCAACATTCCCAGATTCAACCTACACAATAAGGGCAATCAACAGTGGCCAATCAACTTACCAACCTGCATGTCTTTGGAATGTGAGAGGAAACCAAAATGCTTGTAAAAACTCCACGTAAATAGCACTGGAGGTCAGGATTGAACCCTGGTCATTGGAGCTATGAAGCAGTAGCTCCACAAGCTGTTCCATTATTATTTACCATCACACCTATGAAATGAGTACAAATCTTCCAGAAGGAAAGGGTTTTGGTCTGTTTATTTACCTTAGTCCCTGATTTTCCAACTGCTTTTCTAAATAGTTTGAAGTACAGAGAAAGGACATTTTACACAGAGAGATAAGACTGATTATATCTTATTATGTTTCATTTATTTCAGCATGTGAGATATTTTCTGCACACTTCTGTTTTGCACGTTTGAAATTTCTAAACAAATGTAGAGTAATCAAAATATGATGATCAATAAAGCTGCCCTTTTTCTGTTGTTAATAATTCTCACAAAGGATCCCAGACTTTTGGTTTCCATGGGACTATTTTAAACTTGCTGGAATATTACACTAAAGCATTGAGGGTACATACTTTTATTTATGTATTCTACAGGCAAAGAAAACACATTTTGGCCAGAGCGATGAAGCTGAAAGATCTGGTTATATCTGTACAGAGTGGCTTTGTCAGCATGTAAGATAATATTTTAACCATGGCCACCAGTTGTAGACTCCCTCAGGTAAATACCAGTTGCAGTCTATTTGCAGGAAATCAATAGTCTGCATGTTACTGAGGATGCACTGATTTGTTTACACCTTTAATTCAAACAGTTAAGTTTATTGAGTTAACAGAAAGGGTAGGTCCATAAATTGCAAAAGCAGGAAAGCAAATGTATACGATAAGAATGAACTATTTCCCTTTTTAATGTTGGTAAATCATTTAAATCAAAGAGAAAAATGGAGCTCTGTCTGTAAAAAGAACTTCATGGATTTATAAACCTCCAGATCATTTTCTTATATTTGAACATTAGTCTCATGGGAAGGAGAGTGTTTGGCCCCAGTTTAACCCTTTTGTGGTTATCCTCCACCCAATTAGGGTCCCTAATCCCATAAATAGTTTCTTTCCACTTACCATAATTTCTTTTAATTTCTTGAAAACTTCAATCAGATCACCACTTAACTTTCTAAATTTGATGGAATAAATTTCTCCTTTTAATGCATTAATGCAGCCATTTTTTAGGCAAATCTGTGCTGAACCCCCTCCTGGATCAGTACCCTTCCTGAGGTGTGGCGTTCAGATCCGCACAAGTGCATAGAAGGCACAAAATAAAATTGTTTCTCCCGCTGTCTGAAACCTCACACATTTAACCTTATATTTGTTTCTCTCTACTCTAAGAAGACTTTTCATTTACTGGAATCATCCTGCTTCTGCCTATCCTTAAGCACCATATGCCCACATTTTTCTAATTTTTTTTAGATCTGTATCTCCTCCTAACAACTGACATCTTAATGAATCTGCACTGTGCCTTCACCATTGCCTTAATATCCTTGCTATGGTTGGAGTCAAAAACTATATGTCATAGAGTCATAGAGCATGGAAACAGGCCCTTCAGCCTAACTGGTCCACGCTGACCAAGATGCCCATCTAGGCCAGTCCCATTTACCCGCGTTTGACCCATATCCCTCTAAACCTTTCCTGTATCTGTCCAAGTGCCCTTTAAATATTATTGTGTCTGCCTCAACCACTTCCTCTGGCAGCTCATTCCATATACTGACCACCCTCTGGGTGAAAAATTTGCTCCTCAGGTTCCTATTAAATCTCTCTCCTCTCACCCGAACCCAATGCCCTCTACATTTATCGTTACTAATGATTTTTACAATTTTATTATTATATCTCAACATACTGCACCACTTTTAAGATCAAACATTTTCTTAAATTAAGTTATTGGCAGGAAACTGCTATGAAATGTCGACAGTTCCATGATGGATTGCCTACAATTACCAAGTATGAGCAACTTTAGGATTCCAACTTCACTACAGAATTCCTGAACATAATAGCCGGTGGTTTAGCAGATGCACACCAGTTTTGGACTGCCTATAGGATAGGAACCTGGTGAGTTGCCCAGCACATACAATGGGTAATTTGTTCACTGGCCCTGCACAGGTTAGCCCTAGCACAGGAACAGCAAACTCATTCATATGAATGGGCAGAAATGGCTGTACAAAGTATTTCTTTTTTAATTAATTGGTTTTTTTAATGATTTAATTATTCATATGTATATGATTGGAATTTTTAAAAAATAGTTATTTAATTTATTTTTATAGCTTTTCCAGCTGTTAATGTTTCAGCTCACAGGCAAGGTTTTATGTTGTTTGCTCATATGACAGCATTACACTGCCAAAGCCCTGTCACCATGCAGATCTCACTACTTTGGACCTCAAACTTCTCATGCAAAAATTTAGATCTGGTGATCTCCAAAGGTTAACTTTATAGTGTTTCCACACATCAGCAAGACAACAGGCCATATGTCATTGTAGTCAACAAATTCCAGCCCCAGCAGTTATTTATCTTTTTAGCTATTAGAAGGAGCTCACTAGTGAGGTGCAAGTAACTTATCAATATATGTATTTTGCATAATTGTCTTGAATTTCCCTTTTGTATGAACAATAATTCTAAATCTAGTCTTTGAGTAATTTTCAGAGTCTTCTTCAGATCAGCGCTTAATCTGATTTTGAACTGTTCAGTTCTGGATTTCAACTCAAAGAAGGTTCTTTTTCTTTGTCAGAATTGCTTAGATTTGGAACTTCACTTCCTGAAGTCTGTACTAGATCCAGCTCAGACACAACTTCATGTTTCATCAGATTTGATTAATCTCTAGTACAGATAATTTGATCTACACTTGTTCCTACAATTTTGGCAAATGATTTGGAGATACCATCCAAAGAAGACATTAAACCACTCAATGACTCCATTGCAGTGGCGTTCATGCTGACTATACCAATGTGTTCATTAGAAGTTCAGCTGAAAATACTTTCTCTTGAATGAAGAAGGCATTACCATTCTGAAACCCCACTTTATATTTCAGTTCCTTATTTGAACATTATTCAAAATTAACCCATCCTTCCAATGTCTGTTAATAAACCCTTTTTGATCTTTCTGGGTCATGTTTATGATTTCAGATGCAGTACCTAAAAAAAATTGTTCTCGATTGCATTCTGCATGTATCCCATTTTCACTTACAACATCATATTTTTCATGTGGCAGTCAGGACTGAGCACCAACAATGGCATCCTGTGGCATAGTTTGGGAGTTATCATAGTAGGGGCTTAAGATTTATTACAAGGATAAAGAAATGCCAAGCAGAAACTGATGGAATTTTTTGTTTCTTCCTCCTTCTAATATTATTATTTTTTTATTATTATATTTTTATCTTCCTTCTCAGTTTGTGCATAATTGTGGTCACATTTTGTGTGAGTGCAAGAAATAAAAAGGATGGGTTTCTCTTGCCCATCATCTATTATGTGATTTGTACTGCACTAAAACTGTAACTTGATGCATCACTTGCCAGCTTCCATTCACATAAATGATGAGCAACGAAAACTTCTTTTGCCAATTTTTTATGCACTTTATTTATTTTTGCCCCATAACCATTTTGCATCCTTTTGTAACAAGTTATGCAATGGTCTTAAGCACAATCTCAAGACCTAGAAGGAACAATGCTTCTCCATCCCTTGGTACAACCTCAGCTCTGCTGTATTTTCAAATCCTTGGTGCATTGGAAATTATACTTTTCCATTTTTGGTGTAGGCCATTGACATTAACTTTCAAACAAAGTTAAAATATTTCTACTAGAATAAAAGAAACATGGATTTGTCTTATAATGTAATTTCCTGAACGTTTTCTCCAAAAGTCAAAAGATTTTATCCTTCTGAGCTCATGGCAACCAACTGATCATTCTGATTACATGAACAATGATTCACTACTTTAAGATCTTATCAACTTTATGTTGGAAAGCTTGTTGAAAAGTTGACTGCATGAGGCAACTTTGTGAATGAGCAGAGATTTTTGTGTGTGTTGATGGTCAGATATTGCTGGCTATCTTTGTCATTATTCATCTGAGCATGAGAATGAGCGACATTTAATTAGGATTAGGGTTAGATCCTGGTAACTCTATGCTTGAGTATGGCAAGGTAGGTAGCAGATATAGCACGGTAGTGTAGCAGTTAGCGTAACGCTTTACAGCGTCAGTGACCTGGGTTCAATTCCGGCCGCTGTCTGTAAGGAGTTCGTACGTTCTCCCTGTGTCTGCATGGGTTTCCTCCCACATTCCAAAGATGTACAGGTTAGGAAGTTGTGGGCATGTTATGTTGGCGCCAGAAGTGTGGCGACACTTGGGGGCTGCCCCCAGAACACTACGCAATTCATTTCACTGTGTGTTTCGATGTACGTGTGACTAATAAAGATATCATAGAATCATAGAACAGTACAGCACTATACAGGCCCTTCAGCCCTTATCTTATCTTATATCATCTACAGTTTGATTTTGTGTGACTATCATTTCCACACATATACACTTATTTACCCGTCTTAGCACAACCACTATTGGCATTACTGTGCTCATTTTGGTTGATTTTCACAAACTTATGACAAGCCGAAGTAATGATTTCTCAGCTTAACTCTTTAAAGCATACTGGACTAGTCTGGATTTTCAATAGACCAGCATTGCATATTGTCTGGTGTGAATGTGTCCATTCTACCCTCTTATGCCAACTTAGCATTCTACTAACACATTATCCTACCTTTCCACCAAGGTGATGCAAAAGGACTTCAATGTGTCAATGCTGAAAACATTCTTAAGTTGTCTCAGCCTTGTTCCACTTTCTCCAACCAACAGCCCCAGTCATAAGTGCAACATGTGCACAAAGTCTACTAATTTCACAATTTCACTGTGTGGGAAGTATATTGTAATTGATTTTAGCACTCCGATCAATCACATAAAAAAGTGCTCTGTCTTTGAATTTTCATGTCTATGAATATATAATTCAAATTAAAAGTAGTGGATAAATTGCTTGTATAGATTGTAAGTAAAATGAAAACAGATGCTGGGAATGTTTGGCATTTCAAGCAACATCTATGAAGAGGGGAAGCGAGTTCATGTTTCAGGTTGATGATCTTTCATCTCTGCAGATGTCACTTGATGAATTAAATCTTTTCTGCTTTTACGTCAGATTTTCAACATCTGTGGGTTAAGTAATACTGCTTCATACAAGAATATTTTTCCCTGATTATAAATCTTTGCTAATCTATTTGAATTGTAAACAAAGGCAGACACATTTCCTACATTAATTCTGAACATAAGATGGACATTCAAAATAGATTCCCCTTACTTATATATATTTTCTGTACCCATAAAATCCTCTCGCTAGAGTTATACTTTGTACAGTTTCAAATTGACCAGTGACCTAAGCATAGGCAACCAATAAACCAGTCAGGTTTACAATACTGACTACAGAGCTGTCTGTCAAGATCCAAAAAGGATCATGACCTTGCTTTGTTCATAACTGTCTCAAGTCATCAATGCAGACAACACCTGTCAATCAAACCTATTTGTTTAAAGAGATCCCCAAGGTGTCAATCACTAAGGAAGTTTGAATTGAATAGAATGACATGCAAACTCCATTGATCAGTTCTAAACACTCAATGATCTGTGAGACAGCCTCCATCCAAGGACAATGTTAACAATCATCCTGGATTATCTAGACCTGGTCCTGTGGTATATATCAGTTAACTGTTCCTGCCTTAACCTTGCACAGATGACCCACAAGAAATAATACAATCAGTAATCAAAATGCTTATTTTTTGCCATACCAATTAAAACTAAAATATTCCTAGAATAAAATAAAATTAAGTATTTGTACTGCACCTGCTATGGTGGTTGGAATCTATGAATGCAGGAGAGAGGAAAAGTCATTTCCAAGACTGCAACTTACTTGTTTCTGTGTCATATAAGCACCAGTTTGTATGAATTTTCAGCTCCACCTAGTCTTCGGAGATTTCAGTACAAGGTTTTGATCAGTGATCGCGAAGAATCAAGTCAGGATAAAGTGTAACATTGAGAGGAACATGCAATGTGGTGGTGTTTCAATCTGCTTGCTGCCCTTGTTCTTCTAGGCAATGGAAATTACAAATTTGGATTAAGCTGGTGAATTATCAAAGTGCAGTGCATCTTGTAGATGGTACATTCTGCTGTCATAGTATTATAGTGGTGAAGAGAGTGGATATTTAAGATGGCAGATGAAGTGCCAGTCAAGCAGTTGCTTATTCTTGGCTGCTGTTGTTGGAGTATTTCATCATAAGTTTCTGGTCAATTTTACTCCTAGCATACTGATAATAGGATCATTTTACATTGGCAATGCTGTTGATTAGCAAGGGGAGATAGTTGTCTGGTCTGTTATTGGAAATGGTCATGGCCTGGCACTTGTGTGTCATAAATGTAACTGCCACTCATTCGTCCAAGTATCAATGTTGTCTAAGCTTTTTTATGTGCATATATAGAGTGGTTCATTATCAGAAGAGCCATTAGTGGAACTAAACACTCCCATCATTTGTAAACATTTTTTGATGTAAGGAAGGTCATTGATGAAACAGGCGAAGATAGTTGAGCCTAGGTCACTGCCCTGCAGCAAGATTTCTGAGCTGTGAAGATTGGCTTCCAACAACCACAACTATCTTCCTTAATGCCAGATATGACTCCAGCCAGTATAGAATTTTCTGTATGATTCCTATTGAATGTAATATTATGAGGAAACTTTGATGCCACACTTGCTCAAATACTGCTTGGTTGCTGAGGCCTGACCTTCTCATCTCACCTGTGGAATTCAGTCATTTTTTTTTCCATATTAGACTTAAGCTACACTTAGTTTTGGAACTAAGTGATCCTGATGGATAACTTCACAATTAATGAGTAAGTTATTGGAGAGTGACTGCCAATTAATAGCATTATTACAAAAGCTTACTATCCCTTTGCTAATGATTAAGACCGGAATGGTGGGGCGATATTTGGCTATATTGAATTTTCCCCTTTTTCTTGAACAGGATGTATCTAGGCTGTTTTCCACATTGTTGAGTACTTGCTAGCTATACTAGAATAGTTTGGTTCAAGGTACAGGTAGTTTTGAATCTCAAGTCTTCAGTATAACAACCTAAAGGTTATCAGGGCCCAAGGCCTTTTTTGCACTTAGCCATTTCTTGATATCACTTAGAATGAATCGATTTAATTGAACACACTGGCTTTGGCAGTTATAGAAACTTCATAAGGAGTTTGAAACGGTTCATCCACTTAGCGCTCCTGGCTGAAGATGTTTGCAAGTGCCTTATTCTTGTTTTTCACTTCATCAAATAAAGTGAGACTAAATCTATGACTCTTTGCCAATTTGATGTGGTTATGTTTTATTACTTATACACAGTGTGTGTGAAATGCTGGCAAAGTTGCATTTACTGTCCATTCATCAATTCTAGCATGGTTGAGCTTTTATTTGAACAATCATTGCTATTGTGATAGTATCGCTCTTACATTGCTTTTACAGAAAGTAGGACACATAAGGATTGTGACTTAGCAATGTGTTGATCAATACGGCCAGAAGATTTTTAGTAGAAATTCTTCGCTGGCGATGAAGCGTGAGGCTTCTGTTGATTAAGAAGTGCTTTCCTTGGATTTAGCTAAGACATGTGACAAAAGAATAAAAATAAACAGAGAATATGAAACAGTTTTGTGATTACATCCCAGCATTCTCCTAACATCTGTTGTTCATGCCCTTTCTCTGTTTTCTCTTACAGCATAAAACTCAGATGAATGAGTTGGTAATCAATGTTGTGCCCCATCATTACCCGTGTAATTTCTGATTCTTGAATCTTTTCACCCTCACTATTGATCAACCATCAAGCACTCCCACAGGATTGATCCTATAATTCAGCCGGATAAGCAGTAATGTTTCATATGTCCAATTGCTACATAGCTCTTGAGGGATGTTTCAGGATGTTCAGGCAATTAAAGAATTTTGTGACCATTGCTCCACCAAAAGATGTTTGAAGAAAGAGCTTCTTTATATTTTATGTTTCAATTGTATTTCACAAACAGGTGTTTAGAAAAAAGGCACTTCGGTGAAAGGTGAGTAATATGTTATTATCTTCAAAGATTATTAAGCAAGTTGCCAAGATATCTCAGCAATCAGTTAATGCCTTATATTCATTGGGGTGATTTTAACCCCAAATATGGAAGACTTTGGTCTGAGAAGTTAAAATATAAAAAAATTCAAAAGGAACTCAACTCAGTTAGATACACCTACTTTTAGTTTTAATGCAATTGAGACAATTGCATGGGAACCAATCCTGATTTAAGAGGCAGGACATTTAATAAAAGCATTTAATGAGGTAGCATACCTTGATTTTTAAAACAATTTTCTTTCTAAAAGGTGTTTTCTGGTCATGAGAAACAAGGCATATGAAAAGAGTCAAGAAAAACTGTATTCGTATGTTTAGTATTTTTACAGTATGGCAGGTGGCTAGGGTGTCCAAAATGTTTACTTTTAAATCTGTTCACCTCTCTCCATGTCCTACCTCCTCGATCTCTCCTGAGCACCACCCAAATGGTCATTGACCATCCCCTAGCCCCAAAATCAAGATCATGAACTCTCTACCATGATCTCTCATCCATGATCTCATACTCAATCTGTCTATCCTCTTTCAGCTCTTTTATCTTACACCCTCTTCCATCTACCCCCAACTCGCCACTACAAGTAGACCTACCTGCTTCACAGCTGCAAGCTAACAGTTTCAGGTGGAAACTCAGAGGTGAAAATTAAAACACATCTACTGTTGAAACTGGAGTGCAATCAGAGAACCCATGACTTCTCCCACCTGCTCTGAATGAACACTTCAGTTAAGATCAAGGTCATTGTTTGGGGAAATTACCTGTTCCTGGGCACTTTTGGGAGATCCTTGGCTCAACTGTGGACAGAAGGATATAAAAATAGATGAGCCACACAAGCAGGCAGTCAGGCCTAGTGAAGGTTACAAGATCAATAAGGGTTTTCCAACAGGACTTTATAAGGGCAATCAAACCCAGCAGTGATGAAGAAAAGATTAGAATACAGGGTACTAGTTTGAAGTTATTTTGTTTAAATTGACCAAGGCACCCACTGATGTGGAGAAGCGTATTGCTTTCATTATTTTGTGTTATTTCACAAAGTGAGTTGTACTGATGGAACTAAGTGAATCTGATCATAACAGTTGCACTGAATGTTCATTCACTGTGAAATAACATAGCTTAATGATTCGTATCTAGCCTCATCTCACCCAGTGTTCGGTCCATTGTCAGGGAGATTGAGGGAGCACAAGGGGATATTGTTGTTAGATTCCTGGTATATGCAGTAATATAGTTTTATGAAATATGGGCACATACTCAAATGGAATCCCATTTACGGGAATGAAAAGCACCAACGTACCTCTGACAATATCCAAGGCAAGACCCTAAACTTGTAAAATGGGGGTTAATTTGAAGTAAATTGAGTTCCAAGTGTTGTGCAACATGGTACATTGTAAACAAACAGAAAAAGTAGATTGTGGAGAGTTACGATATCAAGTGTGAAGGTTTTACCAGTGGTACCAGCTTCAACCTATTGGGAAGTGATCTGTCATTGTCTTATCAATACTAAAGTGTTGCAAGAGCAGGTATTCCATTCTTATTTCAATGAGAATTTATGTTGCTGCTATTTTTGCACTTAAGTGTGAATCTACATTCCTGGCTTTTCATCTCCACAAGTTGTAGGGGTCTTGCTGTAGTGCAGTGCTTCATGTATTAGTCATAAATAGAATCCCTGTACAGGCCATTCTACTAAAGTGGTGCAGTTTTTTTAAGAATATGAAACACCTTTGGAAAGCTGTTAGAATTGAGCACTTCCATTGCCAGAAAGCCACTGTATTGAATATTAAGAGTGGGAAAATGCTGTGCACATTTGGCTTGGCACAGAGATCTCTGTCTCAAAGCTCCCAGCTTGATTACTGCTTGAAGAAGTGATGAAAATAGCAGGCTCAATCTGGAGTGCAGATTTTTGTGAATTTGTTTGTAAAATTAATTTTTATGGGGAGGAAATCTAAATGCTGTAATGAGTGAATAAATATTCAATAGCACCAAAAGCAGTTCTCAGAGGACCACTTGCCACCTCCTCTTCTCGGACTCTTTCCAAACCTACTGTTTCACTTGTCTGACAGAACCTGAAGCCTGATGGCTCCTACAGAAAAAAGAGAATGTAAGTGATTTAAAGAGGTGAGTGCTTTCTGTTAGATAAATGATTCTGGCTTTCGAGAATCTAACTGCTCAGAGTTGTGGCCCTTGGTAAAAAGACATTGAGTATTCTGCTCCAGGGCAAGAACTTTATACAGCTTCAACATGGATATCAGACTTTTTTTTAGAGATGCTAAAACAGTTAAATAACTTGTACGTAAGCTAGTGGCCAACAAGAAAAAAGGCAGAAGAAAGGGGAGAGATGTCGGGCCTGGAACTCACTGAGGTGCAGGTGTAGGGGTACAAAGGTGAGGCCTCTGCTGAGGGCTGACTGCTCAGGCTCATAGAGGGGGAATTCCAATGTGCCATGTCATTGCAAAATGCTCTTAATCTTCCTTGCTGCAGTACTTCCTCTTTCTTCCAACAAGCTTCTCTTTGTAGATGTTTAATCTACAGGATCAACAGGAAACTGTTCAAGCTTCACATCTCCACTTCAAAACAAGGATGACCATAAGATATATAGAAATGACAGGGTAATATTTTCAGCATTGTGAGATTTGGCATCAATATCACTTGCGGCATTTGAGTTAATAATGTGGGCATTAGAACTAAGCAATACCACGCAGAGTTTTTTTTTAATCCAAAGTATGAAGAGGTGAATTAGGCTTGCAGAGAAGGTGAGCTTCAAGTGACGAAAGTCAGATATTAATGCTCGAGAAATGACCAGCTATTGCCGTTTGGAGAGAAAATCATGGTGGACATTCCTGCTCCAAAATCTGACATGCTTTCTCATCATCTGAACCATTGCACCAACTGAAACTTCATAAAATCTACACTGGGGTGCAAAAATGTATGTCTGGGAGTGATCTATGAGCAAGGAAATGCCTGTTTGGCCCAAGGCTTTTTCATGTTCCTAAAAAAAAGTCTATATTAGTATTCATCCTGCATTCTCAGTACTATCTTAAGCACTGATTTATTGATTGATTGGTTGACACGATATTACCCAGAGGGTCAATGATTTTGAAGTATTGAATGATTAATCCAGCATTTCCCTATTGAATTTAAATAGTGTTATAAAGAACATACAGCACAGAAACACAACATTCGACAACACTGATCTATGTTTAAAGTCCACACAAGCATCCTGTCATTCTAATTATTTCTTCCCACCCTACCTCATCATCTCCCTAGTCCCTTGTTTCCCATGTAAGCATGAAGCCTCTCGTCAACTGTGTCAATGCTGTCAGCTACAAACTCTCTGGATGACAGAGCATTTCAAATTCTCACCACTGTCTGTGCAAAGAAGTTCTTTTTAAATATTTTGTTTGATCTCTTAGTGGCCATCATATATTTATACTCCCATCGTAAGTGGGAGAAATGGTTGACCTAAATCCTTTCTATTGAATTCCTTCATAATTTGACAGACCTTTTCAGGTTATGTTATAGTCTTCTCTTTTACAGAGAAAATTCCCCAGCCAGTCCATTCTTTCCTGTCAGCTACATTATCTCAGTTCCAGTAACATCCTTGAAGATCATTTCTACATATTTTGATGCATGGAACTCTATAAATGTATCATTTTTGGGGTTTTTTTTGCATTTTGTACTCAGCACTATATCTATGCTCTTTACGGCATTATCACTGGTGTGTTTGCGGCTTTTGGCAAGTTATGTACATGGATTCCCAGATTACTTTGTTCCTTTACCCTCATTTCATTTTTTATGCACCAGGAAACAAATGGCATCATTGTTTTCTATCAAAATGTGCCACATCATCTTATGCTACATTACACTTTATTTCCCTTTTATTTGTTCACATTGCTGGCCTGTTTTCTCTACTTGGGTGCAGTTGGCTATTTTGCTAACTGTACTCTACAACTTAGTATAACCTTCAGATTCAGACATTGTATCTCCAAATCAATTATATGCTAAACAAAACAGTCCCAGGACAAGGATCTGTGGGACAGCATTTATGCTCAATGCCACATTGAGAAACCCTCCTTAGCTTTTATGCTCTGCTTTCAGCTTTGGAGGCACTTCTCAATCAATTTTGCAAGCTACCACTGACTTTACATTTCACGTCTCTCACATCATGCTTTATCAAGGGCCTTCTGATAGTCTTTCATATCTTCCGGATGTTCATTTGGAGGAAATTTCTGCTCAGGTGCTACTGTCTGTCAAACAAACAGTGTGACATCTCTTACCTGCATCTACCTATCACCACCTTGTGCCACCCCGCCTCCCCTCTTTTGTCCATCTGTCACTGCTCTGCTTTTCCCTGCTACATATTGGGCTTCCCCTTTCCCTATCTTCAGTCCTGACCCGAAACATTGACATCCTGCTTTTTTCCACGGATGCTGCCTAGCCTGCTGAATTCCTCCAGCATCATCACGTTTTTATTCTAGATTCCAGCATCTGCAGTCTTTTATTTCTCAAGCAGTGTGAAAATTTAGAGTAAAGGGATGGTGCTGAGGTGGAACTGAGTTTTGCCATTGCACATGTGAAAATTGAAGTATTTTCCAATGATTTTGCTGAGAGACAACATGTAAATAAGAAAAAGGGAACAACCCTGGATAGATCCTTGGGGGACATCTAAATGAAAACTGAGATAAAAAAATTCTATTCATTGTCCCTATCATTTCAATATTATCTCCTCTGAGAATGGTCTTGCTCATCCTTTGGTGAATATATCCCTAGTTTTTCTTTTTGTTATTTATATAGCTAAATAATGCTGTATTTTATACATTCTTTAAGAGTTTCAGTTTGCAGTTCCTTTTTATCTTTCTAAATGTCATCCATGATCTGGCATACCTTTCTCCATGCACCACCTTATTCCGATCAACATCAGATATTTGTACTGAATTTCTCTACACAAAAGCCGGAACTTTATATTTTAAAGACTTTAGTTAGAGTCAGTCAATCCAACTGATGCCTTTGAATTCCTTCTATAACCCAATGTTCAGTGAATAACATTTGTTTTATATATTTTGATAAATTCACAGTTCTTCACTAATATGCTATTTAAATATTGTTCAGCATTAACATTTGCTTGAAGTCCTGACTAGATTAAAAAAATTACAACTTTTTCCCAAAATCTTACACAATTTTTGATTTTAAGCTTATAATTTATGTTCAGACAATTTTCATTTAATTTCTGTAATTTTTCAGTGAACATTTGGCTAGTCTGGGATCTGCAATCAAGCTCTGCAACATTTGGAAAAATTATTGCCTTCTTCCCAATCAACTTTTGCTCCAATTTGTTCTCAACCAGCTCATCAACATATGCCCTGACATATAATTACTAGCCTTGTAAGGGTTGTATTTTTTTTTTTAAAAATCGCTCTCAGGGGTGGCCATAATGTAAGCCTTACACCAAGGGAACACCAGAAGGCCCTCGGTTTCCATAGCAACTGTACCAGTTATAAAGCATGAATCCAGTAAAACTAAAAATATCTAGATTTTCAAACGGAGCTAGAATGAGGTCATGATTGCTGTTGTGCTACTTGCATTTATCATTAATGGTTTGACTGCACCTTGTGATAAATGTATTACAGCTGTGATTAAAAGCCTCGTCAGTTCCAGAAGCAACACCCTGATTTAAGCTGTCATGGGTTACAAGAACATTCCAAATACCCAGCACAAATAGCTTCAACAAAATATTTAATAATGTTTCATTAAAATCTGTTTTCAAAACAGTAAGCACTCTCTTTTTATTTTTAACTGTACAGGACTGGCTGTTTTGTCATTTTCTCCATTACTTGTCTCTCATAATAGTATTCCTAGGCTGCCACTCACAATTCCACCTGAGAGAACAAGTGGACAAACGAGTCCCAGTCCCCTCTGTCTATTCTGCTCTTCAGTTAACTGCAAAGAGCAGCTGCAGGGTGACTCACTTGGTGATTAACCGTCCCTAATGCTAAAAGGTACTAGCCTCTAGTTAGCATCTGTCCTCAAAAGCATAGGCAAGATTAAGGATTTAAATTGATATAAGGTGAGTGTAGCTCCTTATTCTTACATTATGAAATTCAGTGCAGTATTTTACAAATTATCTAATCAGATCTTTTAGTGTTTTAGATTTGATATTCAAATATTTTAGAAGGTAATAAAAAAGCACAAGCATATAAAGTTAGATTTTTAATCTTGCTTTTAAATCTAAACTGTTACAATAATTTTTTTGTGAGTTATTTATCATCCTTAGCTGTGGAATAGAAGTTATTTTCAGCTAATCTATCGTGTTCATTTTATTGCCACAATGTGCATCTCAAACGTAAATTGTAGATGTTCTAATTGAAACATACTACTTGACTTCTTGGACCAAGATTCCTGCCCCTGTACATGACATCTTAAAATTTTCTGCCAATTTAAGTGAATGAGTTGAATGAGTTAACAGCGAATGATCACTGAATTTGGCTGGGCCATCCTTTAGAAGTCGAACACCTGAGTGAGTGTTTTTGTCAAACTGGTCATTGTTTTCTTAACCACCTCTTGTGGAATAGACAGCTGGCTAGCAGCCGCCTTTATTGCTCAAGTTTCATTGCAGTATTGTGTAGATTCTTAATATATAGAACATAAATGTGCCACATTGAGCAGCTCACTAGCTAGTACTTGTGTACAAGCTGAAGCACTTGTGTCAGAGCTCACCTGACTTCATCATCTGCATATTGAAAAGAGGAAATCACAGACAAGCTTATGGATCTGACCGCTCACTGTGCTACTGAATTCAACAGAGTTGTCCAATAAAACAGTTGTTGCCGGTAAACGACTCTGCTTGATGGAATAGCTGCAGTAGCAAAGCCTTGAAGACCTTTGGATCCCCAGGGCACAAAGATTAAGCATGGCCACTGGAAATGCACAAGGGAAAAGTACATGGAATGGGACAGATCAAGCACGATCTAGCCCAATGTCATCTTACATTTATGTAAAATAATAAAAATTTAAGTATGAATTTAGGCACCATATTCCTTGCGCTAAATGAGTAAAATATGAAAACCTGGAAAAGCCAATCAGCACAGATCTTCATCATTGTGGTAATGGAGGGTGGAACTCTCCACAACCTGGCTGCATTCTTGACCCCAGATGATTTTCCAGATTTGGGGAGAGGATCATTTAAACCATTCTAATTCTTATGAGCACCAATGAACTCCATTTGGGAGTGGAGGAAGGCCGGCTGCCCTGACTAACTGCCTCATTATAGCCTGGCTAATCGATTCCTTGCTGGCAGTTGTAGTAATTTTAAATGTCATCAAAGCCTAAGAATTAAATCACTGAAAAATGACAGAGCACCTGGGAAACCAATTCTTTACAGATTTCCCACACTGAAAAAACCTTCACTGAGCACAAAATCCCATTTTGTGTGCATGAAAATGGTTTAATTTTCAGGAGAAAATGGAATCATTACATTTAAGAAACCACTGTGTTCTTCACCTCCCACTCCCAAAAAAAATCTCCATATCTCTAATTCTGGCCTCTTGTCCATCAGCAAAGTCATTGCTCCACCATTGAATGGTAGTATAAACTGTGGAATTCCCCTTTTATACCTATCTCTACTTTCCTCTTTAACTCAGGGGCATGGTTTCAGAATTTAGTGTCAGCATTTGAGATGGGGATTTATTTACCCCAGAGAGCTGTGGAGGTTGCATCACTGAATGCATTTCAGGCTGAAATAGGCACAACTGTGGACTAAAGGATTGTCAAAGTGGAGCTGAGGCTAAGGTCAAGTCAGCCATGGTTTTTCACAATGGCAGAGTAGGTTCAAAGATCTGTAGGGCAAATGGAATGCAATACAGAGAAGTGTGAGATTATGCATTTAGGGAGGGCAAACAAGGGAATACATATGGAAGGGCAGAGGGATCTTGGACTTCACAAATCCTGAAAGCAAGTAGGAATTGTTAAGGGGGCATATGCATATCCACCTAAGGCTCCCAACCATTAAGCTCCCTTCTCCCCCTTTTAGTTGGTTCTGTCCTTCTCTTCCCACAACAGGGCCCTTACCTCCATGCTCTCAGAAGTCCCGAGTTCCAAATCTCCAGGATTGTTGATCAGGTTCCAAAGCATAAAAACGCAGGAGCAGGGGAGGTGACAGAGTGGGTGGGGGGGCGGGGCGAGCGGTGCGGAATGTCATGACAGAACTGTATGAAACATTAGTCAGGCCACAGTGAGAATACTCCGTACTGTTCTGGTCATGTCTCTACAAGAACAATGTGATCACACCAGAGAGGATTTACAAGGATGTTGCCAGGTCAAGAGAATTGTTCCTGAGGAAAGATTATCTGGGCTGTGGTGGTTTGCTTTGAAACAAAGGAAACTGTAAGGTGCGGGGGGTCAGATTTGAATGAGGTGTACAAAATTATGAGAGGCCTAGTCAAAGTATACAGAGAAAGGACCTTTTCCCTTTTCCCCTTAGAAGAGAGATCAGTACTAGGGATAAAACATTTAGGCTAATTAGTGTAATGGAATCCAGTTTTGACCAGCCTTGACACAACGTGCCATAAATTGCTATGATTCCGTATCCTTCTTCCTCTTCCACAGAAAACCTCAGTCCCCTTCCTGGCTTCCTGAAGATATCAGAGGCATTGAATGAGAAAAAGCACTTACTTCTACAGGAGCATGTCCAAAATCTCATCTACTTTTTTGCATTATTGTAGGTGTGTGATCCACTCTTCTTGGTTTTCCTTTGTGTGCTGGTGATTTGACATGTTAAAGTGGAAGAATCAAAAAAGGTATCCCAGGAGATATAAAATTAAAAAAGAAGAGAAATTACGTGAAAGAAATACAACCAGACTGGACCCACTGGCCCCAGTCCATTTTACTTTCATTTTAAAAGGTATATCTGAGTGTAATAATAGGAAAAATAATGAAACTGGACATTACAATAGCATTATTTCTGCAAACTAACCATTTTTTCCAAGTCCACAGTATATGATCCTGTTAACAAGTGGTCAGCACATTAAAACATTGTCATTGCAATCCTTGAAGCTCTTCTGCTTTGTCAGCATCGCAGTCCATTCTTGGATGACATTCATAGAGATGTGTACTCCTTTGTGATAGTATTATCACTAGTTTATAAGTGGATCACAAGGTACCTGCTGACACACGATTCGTATTCATATTAGAGGAAAGAAAGGTAGGAAAGGCCAGGGATTGATATTTATAAAGAGAAGTACATTTTTTTGCTTCTCTTTAACCTTTGTAATAATCTTCATTCCTTGAGATTTTCCTTGGCATCTATGAACATCCACTTGAGGAGATGAATGTGAGCTTGTCTGTCGCTTCAGCTAGAAGCACGTATCTGTAGCATGTCCCCTCAAAACAGCACAAAGTTTCAAAACATTGTCATGCTATTTTTTAAACAGTAACTGCACAATTGTTATCAGACTAATTGCTCTATTACTTCAAAGGCCATTATTGGTACAGCTTATCCAGGCATACAGAGCTACAGAATCAGGAAGCCATGGAATGGTTACAGCAGGGAAGGAAGCCATTCAGCCCACTGCATCTGTATCAGGTGTAGGTAAAAGCAATCCAGCTAAACCCATTCCTGAGTCCTCTCCCCTACAAATTCATTCCTTTCAGATACTTATCCAGCTGCTCTTAGAATGCTACATTTGTCTCCACTTCTACCCTAACAATACATTCCTGGCCCTAATCACATGCTGTGTAAAAAAAAAAGTTTTTCCTCATGCCACTTCTCCACTTTTGGTTCTGGACGACCCACCAACTTGCACCACTTGATCAGCCTCGCTCCCTAGAATCACGTCCAGTGATGCCACCTTCCTCATTGGGCCGTATTGTACTGACCCAGAAAGTTCTCCTGAGGTTCTTCTGAACATTCTTCAGAAGCTCTCCGACCCCCCCCCCCCCCCCCCCCCCCCACCTTTGGCTTTATGTTACAGCTAATTCAATCTATATTTGGATAGTTGAAGTCCCCATTATCTCTAGGCTATGGTATTTGCACATCTCTTATTTCTCTGCAAATTTACTCCTTGATAACCTTCCCATTAGTTAGCAGCTTGTAGAATAGCCCCAATGGTATAATCACACCTCCATTGTTTCTTAACTGTAAACAGATAGATTCTGTCCTTGAAAATCAAAGAACTGCAAATACAGGACATCTGAAATAAAAATAGAAATACTCAATTGTGGAAAGAGAAACAGAGAAATCAGGTCTTTCATATTACAAGTAAAAGTACTTAATATTAGAGTCATAAAGTTGTACAGCACAGAAACAGGCCTTTCGTCCCATCACATCCATGCCGGCCAATTTATACTAAATCCCATTTGTCCACCTTAGGTCTGTATCCTTCAATGCCTTTCTACTTGAGTATCTGTCCAAATGTTTCTTAAGCACAGTGACTGTATCTGACTCAATCATCTCCTCTGTCACTGAGTTCCAGATATCAACCACTCTCGGTGTAAAAATCTTTCCCTTCATATCTCCTTTGAAGCTTCTTCCTCCTATGTTGAACCTACGCTTTCCTGTTTTTGCTACCCCTACCATGAGGAAAAGATTCTGACTATCTACCCTACCAATGTCTCTTATAATCTTGTGTACCTGTCTCAGGTCATCCCTCAGCCTCTTTCACTCCAAGGAAAACAAGCCCAGCCTGGACAATCTCTTCACATAAATCAAGTCTTTCAATCCAGACAACATCTTCCTAAGCTTCCTCTGCACTCTCTACAGCACAACCACATCCTTCCTACAGTGTGGCAACCAGAACAACACACAATATTCTAAGTGCGGTCTAACCAGTGTTTTGTAAAGTTGTAACGTGAAATCCCAAGTTTTATGTTCTATGCCCCTGCCTATGCAAGCATGTCATATGCCTTCTTCACCACCCAAACTACCTGTGTTGCCACTTTCAGAGAACTATGGACATAAACTCTGTTCGTCAATATACCGATGACGCACTGCAATACTCTTCTTAATCCTTACTTCCACTCTCCCCATTTTATCCCCATCACTATCTTTCTAAACACTTTACAATTGGCTTTTTAGGGTATGTTTTACTCATTGCTACTATGGAAAGTTGGTTAACTAGTTACTGAAGCGAATGTCTTTGCCAATAATAGCTTTTGTGCTCCTGGAATTCCTAAAGAATTCAACAGATTTCCCACTTCAACTAAAGTAAGATAATGGTCAAATTCCTCAGGTAATAGTACAAATCTGACCTCACAATCTACCTTGTTGTGACCTTGCACCTTATTGTCTACTTGCACAGCACTTCCTCTATAGCTGTGACACTTTAGTCTGTACTGTTATTGTTTTTACCTGTACTACCTCAATGCACTCTGTACTAACTCAATGTAACTGCACTGTGTAATGAATTGACCTGTACGATCGGTATGCAAGACAAGCTTTTCACTGTACCTCGGTACAAGTGACAATAATAAACCAATACCAAATAGTGAAGGTTCAACAAGAAAACTAGAAGAAACCCACTTGAAGGATTAATTTTATCAGAAGCTCAATGGGTTTCTACTCGTCTCACAATGGGAATTGAGGGAAGTTCATGGAGTCAGTCCATGGTGTATATCAGCAGCAAACTACAAACCAGTGCACTTAGTATTCTGGTGATCTATATAATGTAATTTCAGTGTAGGCATAACAGCATGGCAACAGGCAATAACCTACTGCTCTCAGGCAACAAACCACTCCCTTCCTTCAGCTCTTCTAACTATCAGCAAAGTTTTCCATCATTATAGTTTCAGTTTTAAAAAAAACTGCTTTACTTTGCATAAATTATATAGCTTGAAAATTACATAGTGATGTGCTGCACTCTGATAGATGACATTCATAACCCACTCAAGCATTGCTCTCACGGTACACATTACCTGAATTTGATAGGCTGCAGTCTAAGTATCTTTTTTGTCCTTCAGCGCAGGTTTTCCTCAGGTTTACTTCTTTGCCTGCATGACTGATTGGAAAATTTAAAATCACTTGCAGTACTCTCAATGATGCCTCTTCCTTTTAGATACCCTCTCTCTATCACCTTGCCCAAATCAGTTCTTTCTGACTCTTGGTCTGAATATGCAATTTTGCAATATTTTTCAATTTCTATTTCTTCCATGTCATGGCAAGGAAATACGTGGTAATGTTCATTTCATAGTTTTCTATTCTATAAGCAGATAAACCATAAGGAATTGGGACATGAGTAAGCCACATAGCCCCTCGAGCCTGTGCTACCATTGAATCTGATCTGATCTTGGCTGCAACTCCACTTTCTATCTGTTCCCCATAACCATTTGACTGCCATATAGCTGAAAAATCTGCCTATCTCAGCCATGAATATAATCAATGAGCTTGGCTCCACAGCTCCCTAGGGTAAAGGAGTCCAAAGATATAGATTTCTCCAAGACAAGAAATTCTTAAATAGGAGACGATTTGTTCTGAAACTATAATCTCATGTTCTAGATTCCCTTACATGAGGAATTTAGAATTGATACATCTCATTCTCATTGGTTCCAACTGTATGCATTCTATTGATGTTGATGATCCTGTTGCAAGCTCCATTCTCATGGATGAATGCCCTGTCTGGTTAGATACTCACCATTTTGGTGCTAAATATTGTATTTGTGCTAGCATCAAAAGCAAAGTAAGTCAGCATTGACAAGCTTCAGCCAAGTGACCAGTTTTCTGGCATTAAGCTTTGAATTTCAGCACCTGGAAAAAGACTGTCTATGAAATGAGCCAAAGATTTGAAATATCCAACAAATGATAAGAGTAAAGGTAACCTTCTTCTAAGTGACACCTGTATTACCTATGGGACTAGGAAGAACTCTTGATCTCTTAATTTTGAATAGTCCTTGAACAATTTCAATTTATCTTGTCACCTGGTGATCCTGGATGGTTCCTTAAAGTCAGATTCAAAAATTGATTTCTGCACAACCAGTACTTGAATCATTTGGTTATTTAGACTTTGTTAAGGATGTTGTGGAGTAGCACTTGTGTAGTGTTGCCTGCAGATTTTGTAGTCTTTCCCCTTGACCTAATATGGTTTTCCAAATATTAAATAAAGCACATTCTTAACCTCATGTACTCATTCCATGCTCTAAAGGTCAATCATATCAATGAACAATTTTTACCTGTGTTAGTTATTGAGCAGAAAAAAATGTAGCAAATAGTCATAGGTTCTTTAGTCATATATTTCTGTGAGGCATTTTGGTGTAAAAAGACAAAGAAAGCCAAATCATTGCCTGTTTGCTCTCTGCTCACCTTGGGATGTATGGGATCAAACATTTAAAACAGTTGGGCACTTCATTTAAATTCATACTGGCCTGTTATATTATTACTGCACACCATTTTTTCTGCTGCTCTAGCCACACAGGAATCTAGGAAATGTATGTCCTGAATTGTAAGCAACAGGAAGCATATTGAAGTGAAGGAAAGGAAGACTAATACTAACATAGTATGTTTCAGCATTTCCTTAACTGTTTTTTTCTCTCTTCTGCTATTTGGGTTCTTGTGGGCCTTAGTATTATTGCTGTGCATTTTTATATCAATGGAAACCTAATGTAAGGATAGCAGGTAAGCCAAAAGAATTAGACAGATGCAGTAAATTACTCACTGGGTCCCACACATTTACACTACACAGACAGACAACCTTACCTCGCTTTGGTGAAAGAAAGTTGGGAAACAGATTTGATGGTACAGCTAAGATTTGTGAATGTGTGTCAAGCTGTCATGTTGGAAGTCTGTGATCTGAATGTTCAGAAGGCATTAATTTGACTTTATAGCCAAAATAATGAATAAGAGCAGCTTGTTATGCAGTGTTTTGTTAGAACCTAGGAAACCCTACCAGAACACCTGGAGAAGATACTTTTAAAGGGGAAGTTGGGGATTATTGAAGAAAACTGAAAAGGGGCGTGGGAAATGGGTAGGGAAATGGAACTAAGCGGCGAGCTCTTTATGAAATCCATCATAGGTGCAATAGGTCTTTAACATTCTCTACTTTAATGCAAGGACTCTAATTATAATGGAAAGGATTTTCCTGAGAAATGCCACCAATTCTGACAGAAATGCAGGAGATCCTAACCACAGTCCAAGCTTTGGAGCATGGTGATGGAATGCTAACCCCCTTGCAGTTACCTTGTAATTTGGCTGGGAAACCTGCCCGCTGAACCCATATCAGGTTAGACCTGGCATAGGTCCAGCAACTCCATACGTCTCATGCCTTTAGTGAATGCATGCATGCATACATTTCATTTTAATGCACCTTTTAGGTACAATCCATTTTTATGTCAACAGGCTGCATAAAAGATAAAAGAAAATGCAAAAATCTGCTGAGGAAGCCATTGAAATAAATGATAAACACGATGCTTTTTAGAATAAAAGCATTGTGAGGATTTGTGAAAAGACAGGAAGATGTTTTGAGATCAATTAAAAATAAGCCAACTCACTGGAGCAATCAACCTTTCCTTCCTCCTAAATACATGAATTCTCCAAAGGATTTTATCCTGTTCCCAGTACCCAATTAAGTTATACCAAATTCTGCTTTGCAATTTGCATTACCATTGGCTAACAATAATGATATCAGTACATGGAACTTCATTTCTACACACTAATCTGTTTTGTCTTTAAAGAAGATGCTTAGAAGTAAGATAGAATGCTATAGTTTGGGAATGCCAGTTATCCTGACCTATATGGTAGTCTAACATCAGAAAATGGAAGACATCTGGCAATCTTTTGAGAGTAAGCGCAAATTTAAGTCTCCCAATGAAAAGCTTCTGCATGTGACAATAAATTTTCTCAATAAAACTGTTCTAGATGTTTTTAAAGGTTCAGGTCTTAAGTTTTGACAGAGTTAGCTACAAAAGTTCAGGTTAAACCCCAGAACCTGTGGTCGCTTGTGTCTCCAGGTTAAACCCTATGTTTCTTTATGTAGAAAATGCTTTACAGAGAAGTACCAAGTATATCTACATTTGCACTTTTTTGCTTTAACTCCAAAATCTGTTTTAAATGGATTAATTTTAAATTGCATATATATTCAAGTGAAAATGTGTAAATAAAATGTAATATAAAACCATTTTGCTTCAGCAAAGTAAGTACATTTTGATATTCAGTCAGTAACAAATGCAGTGGCTCATACTTGGGAGGTAATTGTTAGAAATGTTATCAAATTCTATACATACCCTTGATTTAGTGTATTTTATACGTTATCTTATTTACTGAATTACTTGTGATCTGAACATCACAGCTGAAGTACCCATGCCCTTCTCAACATTGTATATTTAAAATAAATGAATAGATACTATTTTGTTAATGATGTTTTATTTTCTCTTTCTAGCCATTCAAAACTGTGTTTACATCTATTTATCTTTTTGAGAAATTTCAAAAAACATATTCCAAAGCTGGAGAAGTGTCTTAAGAAACATGGGAAAGCATTTCCTGCCATGATGTGTCAACCAAATCAACTGCTTCCTGTGTGATAAATATTCCCAATGGAGTAATGGAAAAATTGTAACCTCCCAGTTATTGATAGCATATTATGTATATTGCAGAAAAAGTACTAACCTATTAAAATAAACTAGCAATGAATCTGTGATTGAAATACTACTATTTTGTTCTGTGATTTTTTTTTGATCTGAGTGGTTCTGGGTGGTTTATTAATGAAGGTGAATTTTTTCCCACTATTTTCCTTAGTATAGGTAAGGTTGTTGAGCCTCTCTCTATCTTTTGCAGTTAGTGTGAGAGCAGCTTTAAATGCCATTTGTTGTAAATCTATTTTTTAAGCATGACAAAATCTGTTAGTAGGAATTGCTACTTTTTTTTCTAATTGATCTCTTATATTCAGAAAGGCTACAGATTCAAATGTCATTTCCAGACAAAATTTAAAACACTAGTGTGTACCTGGCAATTCGTTAATTACTTAGAACGCAGTCTATTAAAACGTAAATATGTTTGCCAATGCGAGAATTAAAGTAGATTTCACTTTAGCTTATAAAATGATTAATTTGATGAATAACATTGTAATTGATTCACAATGAGTTGGATTTGGATCAGAATATCAACACAGAGCAAACTTAAACCGCCAAGCATCATATTTTTCTCTCTACTCCGTAGAAAGATATAATTGATCTCCATTGCAACAACTAGAGAAATTTGAAAATGAAGAATGAAGCAATTCACTTCACAAAGAAAATCATCTTTAGCTCAAACAGTTCAGCTACATTCTTAGAAAACAGCTTTAGTTGAACACTTCAATATAAATTGTTAAAGAACTTGAGAAAAAGATAAAATGATTTCTGATTACTGCAGTACTGCCAGAATATTTTTCACGAGATGAGCTCTATAGAAACACTTAAGTGCAGGAAGATTTTTTAAGATTTCACCATTTTTTACATCACGTTATTCATTCAAGTAAAGGACTTTCCGTGAGGTGTAATGTTGAGCATTTTAAGTCTTTAGCTATGAATTTTTCAAAATCAAAACAAAAATCAATGCTAAATAAATATCTGAAATGCAGGAAAAATACATCGTCTATTTCCACAGTATGAGAGAATAGGTTAGGGGAGAGGGGGGAAGCGGGGGTGAAAATTGTTGTGTTACGGTTTTATTTAAGTTGTGCTGGTTCACAAATCTCATAAGGGCAACTCAAAAAGATAATACAAGCTGATATACGTATCAATACAAGTAAATTATGTCTTTGGTTGACTTTTAGATACCAGCACAACCATAAAAATATTCTCTCCATTTCCAAAATTATATCGAGTCTTTCAATCCAGCCCCACCTCCAACACCACTCTACTATATGGATCAAAGTTCTGAAAAATTGTAAAATTTATTAACAGAATGTTGGATGTTTTAAATAAAATATAAATACATTGCTTTTATCATTGATTAAAGCGTCACTGTTATTATTGGAATGTTACTTCAAAAAAGTTCATTTTCAGAGCATGTGTTCCTTGGAGAAATGATTGTGAAATGGTTCTGCTGTACTTTTGTGGATTCTGTTTAAATTAAAGGCTGGGCTACTGTAGAGAATAAATGTGCTTTAATTTCAGTGAGTGAAAAGGCGAACCCAAGTTGAACCCCTATTGTGATTTAATTTCAGAAAATAATTCTGAGTGCTTTATTCTGTATGGGGGCCGAGCAACAGTCATACAGAAAGGCTGGACAGACTGTTGATGAATAAAAACGCCAGAGCAATTTTGGATGTGAGTGCTATCTCTTTGATTACTCAAGCTCCAAGGTAGTCCATCACACCACAATAATTCACCCGCTGTTGACTCTCACCTCACTACCGCATTTGTCCCATCAGTCCGATTAGAAACAGCAATGCCCTTATCAGATTAATCTCATACAATTCCAAATCTGACCTCTGAATAAAAAAAGCCTTCCGAGGCTGAGTATCATTGCAGGCAAGCAAGCTCCAACAGCTGACAGCACTCGGCATGGATCATCCTAAAATGGGTTGTCTAATACATTTATGCCATCCCATCATAACATTGTCTGAGAACACTGTTTCCCTGCATGGGTCTGATTTGCTGTGTTGCCTTTATACTTATTTTCTCAAGCAGAAAATAGATAGTCAGGGTCAATGGTGAAGAGACCTGTCTCTGAGTACAGAAATGTGGCCTCTTTGGAACCAGTAATGGGGGAGGGAATAAACACAGAATAACTCAAGGGATATGTTCATCCCAAAAGAATAAAGAAACTTAGTCTTCAAATGGCTTGACCATACCTATGGTGCTTTATTTCAAGAAGGTATTTCTTACAGATTTTGATGTCTCACAATAAACAAAACATATGCATATTCAGGATTTTCATGTGGATAATTTTCTGCAGATTTAAAAGATTCAGGGTTTTCCTGGAGAACTGGAAAACTGTAAATGTTACATCCTTATTTAAAAGAGAATAGGAGGGATAAACCAAATATCTACAGACCAATTAGTCTGAAGTTTGAAAAATCAAGGACCAAATTTGCAGTTACTAATTGCAGAGTTAGCCAGCACAGATTTGATAATGGGAGATACAATCCAACTAACTTTTCATGGAGTTAAATACAGTTAATGAGAGAAATGCAATTGATGTGGTATATGAGCATTTCCAAAGTGCCACAAGAAAAGGTCTGTCATCAAGGTTAATGGCCATGAAATGAAAGCATCTATAGCAGCATGGGTAGAAAATTAGCTAAGTAAATGGAAACAAAGTGGTCATGTAAGGTTTTCAGACAAGGAAAACAGGATTATCCAGTATCTCCCAATAACTGAAACGTTCAATCCCAGGCAACATCTTGGTGAATATCCTCTGCACGCTCTCCAGTGCAATTATGCCCTTGGAATAGAGGAGTTGGTGAGGCGATCTTTAAAGTCTTTAAAATCATGAAGGTATAGAAAGAAAAGGGTGAGAAACTATTCCTGTTGGTCGAGGAGTCGGGTGATGTCAGAGGGAGGTTTTTCACCCAGAGAGTGGTTGGTGCATGGAATGCGCTGCCTGGGGTGGTGGTGGAGGCTGATACGTTGGTCAAGTTCAGGAGATTGTTAGATAAGCATATGGAGAAATTTAAAATAGAGGGATATGTGGGAGGAAGAGTTTAGATAGTCTTAGGTGTCGTTAGATGGTCGGCACAACATGGTGGGCCGAAGGGCCTGTATTGTGCTGTATTGTTCTATGGTTCTATGGAGTCAAGAATGAATGAAGGTGGTTGGCAAAAGAACCTAAAGTGACATGACAATTATTTTTCACAAAGTGATTAGTTAGGGTCTGGTAGTATAGGCAGATTCAAATCAAGTGTTGAAAGGGAGCTGGATAAGTATCTGAAAGGGAAGAAAGGGCTTTGGGAAGAGGGTGAGAACGTGGGACTAGCTGCATTGTTCTTTCATAGATCCAGAACAGAATTGATGGGCTGAATGTTCTCCATCCATGCTGAAACCATGCTATGATTCTGTGATATTATTAATGGTAAAGAACTGGCCAATTATGGTATATCTATAGAAATGTTCTTTTAATATTTTTTCCAGCAGCTAACAATCTATGCAAATAATATAAATATCAAAAAGTCAATTAATGTAGCTGTAGAACATAAGATATAGGAACAGGTGTTCAGCTGCAGGAGAAACATACAACCCATCAAGCCATTCAGTAAGTTCTCATCTGATCCTTGACCTCATCCACCTTTTAGGAAGTGATTCAGCAGCAAATTTTCAAATTTCTTTCATTAATTGGTGCACTGAGAATAGCGAATATATTTCTAATCCAGGAGGGAAGCTCCACATTGGTTTGGAGACAAAGTGCAGAGAATTATGTCACACATTATGTAAAGGTAGGCTAATGGGAGGTACAGTAGAGGTTTCACAGCTTGAAAAAGACTCACAAAGTTAGTCAAAATGCCACTGCAAAATTGTAATAGGACATCAAGAAAAATACACGGTGCAGACAGAGATATGCTCAAAAGTTGTACAAAGAGAAGTAGCATAAGCAAAATACATTCTAATGGAAATTATGTGCCTTATTGCAGAGGGAGTATACTTCAGGAAGAAATTGCACAGCAGAATCACTCAGACTTCACTTACACTTATTGGCAAAAAGGAGGGGAGAAGTGGATTGGCTCAGGGTTCTAGTACAAGAAAATAATGTAACATGAAGGCTGAATTGTGAAATTAATAGGAAAAAAGGCTGCCTAAAGGACCAGACTTGAGGAGATGGGATGACATGTCGAGAAAATATGATGTACTTTGGATATCTACTTTATAATTTGCAAATCATGTTATATCAAAAAATTTCTACACACTGACTGTGGATGAGTACCCACGAGCAGTAGTGGTACCCAAATGGATAAACATTTTAATGTTCACATACTGTAGATACTTATTGGCTGTATACATAGAGCAGAAAGAGTCAGGTTGCCTCAGAGCCATCAAAACTTACATCATGGAAACTTTTCCTTCAACTCACCTAGTCTTTGCTGACCATCAACCATCTATGGATCATTGAAAGTAGAACATAGAACAGTATAGCACAGGAACATGCCCTTTGGCCCATCATGTTCATGCCGACCATTGACACTAATTCCATTTGTCTACCTTAGGTCTGTATCCTTTCATGCTTTCTATTTGAGTATCTGTCTAAATATCTCTTAATCACAACAATTATATCTGACTTTACCATCTCCTCTGTCATTGAGTTCCAGATATCAACCACTCTTGGTGTAAAAAACGTTACCCTTATATCCCCTTTAAAACTTCTTCCTCTTACATTAAACCTGTTTTTGGTACCGTTACCATGAGGAAAAGATTCTGATTATCTACCCTATCTCTGCTTCTTATAATTTTATATACTTCTATCAGGTCGCCCCTCAGCCTTAGACACTCCAGAGAAAACAATCCAAGTCTGTCCAACCTCTCCTTATAGCTGCAATCCAGGCATCATTCTGGTAAACCTCTTCTACACTGTTTCCAAAGCCACCTTATCCTTCCTGTAGTGTGGCGACCAGAACTGCACGCAATACTCCAAATGTGACTCAACTAAGGTTTTAGACTGCTGCAACATGACTTCCCGACTTTTATACTCAATACCCCAACAATGAAAGCAAGTATGTCATACGCCTTCTTTACTACCCTATCCACTTGTATTGTCACTTTCGGGTAGCTATGGACTTGCATCCCAAGATCCCTCTGTACATCAATGCTCCTAAGGATCGTGCCATTTACTGCATACTTTTCTCTTACATTTGATCTCTCAAAATGCACTACCACACACTTTTCCAGATTAAATTCTATCTGCCATTTCTCCACCCAGATTTCCAAAGAACCCCACCCACATTTTCATCCAAGTCATTTATATATCACAACCAACAGAGGTCCCAGCACTGATCCATGCGGAACACCACTGGTCACAGACCTCCAGTCAGAGAAACACCCTTCCACCACTACTCTCTGTCTTCTATGACCAAGCTAATTTTGTATCAACTAATCAACTCACCGTAGATCCCATGTGACTTAATATTCTGGACCAGCCTACCATGAGGGATCTTGTCAAATGTTTTACTGAAGTCTATGTAGAGAACATCTACTGCCCTACCCTCATCAATCATTTTTGTCACCTCCAATAATTGCCCAACCACTGATGTAAGGCTTACCAGCCTATAGTTTCCTGGTTTATCCCAGTTGTCCTTCTTCAATAAAGGAACAACATTTGCTATTCTCCAGTCTTCTGAGACTTTGCCATTGACACAAATCCTACACCAATCCCATTATTTTCTCCCTATGTTTCCATTAACTCCATGCCCTCTCTCATCTAACCTAATATAATACTAATTTACAGTGGCTACTTAACCTACCAACCTGCATGTCTTTGGGATGTAGGAGGAAATAGAAGTGCTTGGTCACGGGGAGTGTGCAAACTCCTCATGGACAGCAGCAGAGATCAGGACTGAACCCTGGTCACTGGAACTGTGTCACTGTGTTGTCTTCAGAATTCATTCACAGAGGTGAACAACAACAAAGCACTAAGCATTAAAAGGTGCACCAGCATGCATCAGCCCTGGCACAAACAATGCGTGACAATTATTTGTTGATGTAGGTCAGGGAATCCCAGAACTTGCAGGAGTCATGAGAACCCAGCAACTCTAGGTGAAAGTCTAATGTGCTGACTTCCTTTTCTGTTTTTATCATTATAGGGCTTTTACAGAACTGGTTTCCCATTGGTGGATGTTACAGTAGAGGCTGAGCATTCACATGTCTCCATACACAGAGCAGTGAAAGATGATATGGCTTGAATGTTTATGTGCACTGAAGTCTTATGTCAGGCAAGGTACAACCTACAGGAGAAACTGAAAAACATCCAACTTGGGCTTATCCGTGAGAGGTAACATAAGCGTTACGTGTGCCAGACAATAACAAACACAACATAAGGTGCCTATCCACTTTCTTTGTTATCCAATGACACTAACATTGCTGAGACACCCACTGTCAACATCTTTAGGGTAATCATTAACCAGGTGTTTACCTGGATCAGCTATAGGAATAGCATAATCAATAAAGCAATACTCCCTGATTGGCAACTTACTTCCAATCTCTCCATTACCTCTCAATCATCTGCAAAGTACAAATCAGGAATATGATTGAACACTCACCACTAGTCCAATGCAGACAGAACAACAGTCAAAGAGCTGGACACCATCCAAAGAGAGAACATTCTGCATATTCATCGCTCCTGCTGCCAAACCAACATCCACTCTCCTCACTACATGTACACACTGTCCATAGGACGCAATGCAGAAATCATTGAGCTTACTTTGATGCACAAGATCCAGTTCCAAAACTGAAAGGGCAAGAGCAACAAGATCAAAGAAAAACTATCGTCTTGTAATCTTACAGGTTGGCTGATGCTGTGCTATCTGCTCCTTTTCTGGAACAAAGAATTTGAATCCTTTCCCACTGTCCTTGAAGTGGCACTAACAACATAAAGGCTGCAATGGCTCAATTGGTAGGCTTGTGATTTCTTGAATAAAGAAGATTAAGGGGTAACCTAAATAAAGTATTTGTATGATTTTTGGTAATAATTGGGTGAATACAATCCACTTCCTTTGTTATGGGAGTGCAGAACAGAGGCACAACCTTAAAATTAGAAGGAGGCCATTTAGGGCATTGCCAGAACATAGAACATTACAGCACAGTACAAGCCCTTCGACCCACGATGTTGTGCTGACATTTTATCCTGCCTTAATACCTATCTAGCCCTTCCTCCAACGTAGCTCTCCATTTCTCTATCATTCACGTGGCTATCTAAGAGTCTCTTATATGTCGCTAAATATATCTGCCCCCACAACTTCTGCTTGCAGTGCATTCCACACATCCACCACTCTCTGTATAAAAAACTTACCTTCGACATCCCCCCTATTCCTCCCTCCAATCAGCTTAAAATTATGTCCCCTTGTATTAGCCGTTTTCGCCCTGGGAAAAAGTTTCTGTCCACTCGATCTTTGCCTCATCATCTTATCAGAAGAACCTTCCTCACCAAAAGAAATGGTGGAAATATTCTTGTTTTGTGAAGCCCACCATTGCTTTCTCAGGGCAATACCTGCACCATTCCAATAATAAATATTTATAAAATACAATATATGTTATATTTTGTATTTTATTTTCAAACAGTTCACACCAATTTGAAAATTTCTCCAAAATTACCAATTTTTTTTTAAAAGAGTACATGGAAAACACACAGTAGGAGCAGGCACTTGCCTATATCTCTCTGAAAAATATTTAATATTGGCAGCTTGCCCATTTTCTAACCTGGTTGTCACATTTGAACTGACAATTTACAGCCAACGTAGAAAAATAATTTAGCCTCACTGGAAGACCACTGAGAATGTACTTTCAGTTAAAAGAGTTTTTTTCTTTCCATTTTTTAGTAGAGAGAAACAATAACAATGTTTTTTGTTTCTCTTATTAATATTTCAAGAAGGTATAAAAAACAAACCTCCTTCAATTAGACACAATTTCCTTCGCATTTATACTACTACTCACTTGGATGATAAATACTGCAGTGTACGTTCTCTGTAATTCTATATAAAGCACTATTGAACACCATGTTATTATACTGCTTAATATTTCTATATATCAATTGGATGAAATTTCTCTTATACTGAAAAGTGTTGGAATTCTGAAAACAATCCAGCAGTGAATATAAAGGTTCAGAAAGATTACCTTTCAGAGCACTGTTTCCACTATATCTGAGTGGAAACTCAGATATAGTTGTTAATTTTGATAGATTTAGACATAGTCCTGTTTTCCTGTTTCCAAATGTAGCTTATGAATAGTGTTCCTCATCCATTCATGCAATGCAAAACAATAACATTCAGCAAGCCACTAGCCTAAGTGACTCTGCCATTTATACAAAATTATAGTGTTTTGTTGTTTAGTGGCTCAGCTGATCCCAGTTTTTTCATCAACATTGGCTTCTTAGTGAATGTTATTCTTCACTACGAAATGGGTTAAATGTGGAAGATAGCCTTCACTGGGGCACTGAGACACAGGGAAGCAGTCAGTGCTGTAACTTCTCTATCGGAGATAGTGTAAGATTTACTTTCCATCATTAAAGACTTTGTGAAGATATAGAACCATTAAACTAGAATTGTAAACTTCAACCAATCTGCTAGGTTGAGGAAGCACTGGTAAAGATTGTAAACCTGCAAACTTTAGTTTCACCTACATGTTTTCTTATAATTCAGAGCTGTAAAAGTCACAGAGCTAGAAATTTAAACTAGCATTGTGACAAATTGGTCAATTATAATGCTATTAAGGCTGTACGATTTTTTTTAAACTGAACTCTCCACTAGGGGGATTGTCAAAATGGTAGCCAGTCATCTCTGAAGAAATGAGGGGTAACTCAAATAATTCAGTGGGTATGGGGGATATTAAAGAGCCTTCACTCTCATTAACATTACTATGATTCAACTTGTGGTACATAAAGGCTACATAATGGTCAGCAATATGATGCAACAAAAAAAATTCACCTGCTGAAGCTGGCTCTAACTTTATCAATACTTGAAACTTGCAGTCAGCTTCTCCTTGGAGTGATATTGATTACATTTCACTGGTGTCTGTGACACACCCTCAATTTACTGCAGCATTTTAATTGTTCTTAATCTGCAATGTTTATATCATTACAATCATTTGCTTTATACTTAACTTGCAGCATACAGTGATATTTATACCAGAAAGGCTATATAACACTTTCTCCATTTCAATTGACTGACAATCTGCAGTCTTGCCCACTGGTAAATTAACCAGAAAACCCACAGCATTGTCTCAGTGGCTAATGCGACCTTGACTAATTTTTCTTTAGCTTTATTTCAGCAGCATTTTCTTTTAGCTAATTGAGCTCATCTGATCAAAAAAGCAGCCGTGTACGTATAGCAGCTGTGAGCGAAATACAGAGGTATGTAACATTCCCCCAAATACTTCCTCACTTCCTCTTCACACCCCATTCCACCCCTTATGGTTTAACAGCTACTTATGAGCAGCTTCGTATGAAAAACTGCATGTGTTGACCAAATTTAAATCATTTAGCACTCAACCTTTTTTTTAAACTCACTGACCTCCACTGCTTTTAACCTGAACTACTTAATGCACAGCCAGGTTACAAAAGCCTAATGACCAGTGACACCAGCTCAAGTAAATTTTCCATTATTACCAAACTCCACCAAGTCGGTGTCATTGGAAGCCTGCACTTCCTTAATGTTTTCTGGCCCAGACAGTGATAAATGGACTCCAGTGGAGCTCTCACTACATTTATCATAGCCTGAAAAAAAAACCATGGAAAAAAAAGACTAAGCAAAATGAAGGGATTTCTTAACAGGCTGGAGTCATACAGCACTAAGCTGACCTGCTAATCTGTACCAGCTAAATTGGTTCTGCCTCATAGGCACAATATCTTTGCAGAAGTAATTATTATCCCATTGGCAGTGGATTGTACTTATGGATCACAGAAAGCATTGTCATTTAAAGATCATAAAAATTCTCCCCCTGCTGTGTTTTCTCTTCCCTGCTTGGTGTCATTTAGAGATCAATTTGTGATGGGCCATCCATTGAGAATTCACCTTGGCTCAGGTTCTAAAAGGGCCCACTGCCAAGTAAGAGGAAGTGCAATAGGTGGGACAGTGGGACGCTGGCAGTTTACTCACTCACAGACTGACAGCTGTATGCAAAGGAAGGAAATGCCGGATTGAGATGGACCTGTTCACTGTGAGCCCTTTGTGTGCCATGAGACCTGAAAAAGAATTTGAGTATTAAATGTGTTGTTGAAAGGAGATCAAATGACACAACAGTCCAGCTTGTCTAATCAAATGGCAGGGGGGTGTGGGGGTTGGGCAGGTGGGATAATACAGATCAATGGCACTGAGACTCCCAAGCAAAAGATATGGAAGCAGTTGATCCCAAGATTTTTTTTATATGTGTCTTATTTTATATAAAATATCTGGCTTCCAGTAAAATAATCAAGGAGTAAATTAGCATTTCATTTTACTGTCCTAACAATGGTTTACTTCAAAATAAATTATATCTATAGCCATGCATTTCAAATTGATGAAGTTAAAAAAAAAGCAGTACCATGAAGGTCTCAAAACAGTACCAAAGCATGAATAAAAAAAGACATTTCAGAGTAAAATATTAGTTAACTTTCAAGACCTTGATGTCTCTTCATCAGGTCTGAATGAGGATTGACAGCCGGTGTGAGAATATCAACAATATTAAATATGAACTGACATCAGAGAAGGTTTTACTGTAGATATGGAGACTGCAAAATTAAATGTGACTTCAAAGTTGTTCTTTAAAATCTGTGGTGAATTAAAATCTGTCACTTAGCTCTCTAGACCTGATGAGGAGGCAACCATCTATTGCAATTTTAGCCTGCTGGAATTTTACACAAAGATGCTGTGCCAAAGTAGAGCGTGAGTAGAAAAGACCATCAAAACACTTCCAAAAGCAATGTTTTAGAAACTTAACTTTGAAGATTTGTACTATCGGTGATTAGTTTGAAAGAGAATGTAGACTCTTTTGCCAATTATTCCAGTCTGGCCTTTCTCATTTTTCTTCTATTTTTCCACAGCACTGTTAACTTGTCCTCCTACTTACAAGATTTCTGGTGTACACATACCCTGTAGCTAAATATTGAGGCCAGAGTCAGAACTAGTTTCACTCTTCTTCCTGCGGAAAATTTTCACCAATTATTACTGTGTGAGGATATATATAGAACTAATTAAAAAGTAACTCATATATTGGTTTCCATAACCTTTGGCTGTCACAAAGCACTTTGGAGCCTTTTGAAGTATTTCCTTGCTTCTGAAGCATAGTCATGTCATGAATGTGTTGTAGGAAACATTGTCTAAAAATGATACATAGCAAATTCCCATATGCAGCACAGTAAAGTGGCCAAATATGTTGTACTTTAATAGTGTTGGTTGATGGTTAAGTATTGGTCAGGATACTGAGGGAAGCTCCCTGACTCTTTTCCAGGTAAAACCATGTAATGTTTTGCAGCTGTCAGAGAGGACAGACAGGGATTCACTTTAATGTTTCAGAAGACAGTATGGCTATCAACACTCCGTTCATACTATACTGAAGAATCAGACCAAATGGTGTGCTTGTGCCTGGAATAGGACTTGAATCCAAAACCTTCTAATTCAGAGGTAAGAGTGTTACCACTAAGCCAAGGCTGACATTTACCACAATAGTCATCACACATATTATATTCTGCACAATCCAGAAGGATTTACGCCTCCAACCAGTTACTACATCACTAAAGTGCCCATTATTTTATAGGATTTACTCCACAATTCTTGTGGAACTTACCAGAAGGTGTGTCTGTCTCTGTAGAGAGACAGGCTGTAAGAAATGCTGGTCAAAACATCACAGCAGGGTACCACTTCAGAGAGAAAATGTTTCCTTTCAGTTACTGGAGCAAAGAGCTTGGCGAATGGAAATTTCAGCACAGGGTCATGTTCACATTGTCCTCCTGCACTGAGCCCACTGGAGAAGGCAGAATCAAGTGAGACGGCTCCTCATTTGCCTGGGACTGGTGGGCTCCATCCAAGTGAATGGTAGGTACCTGCCAAGGTCAGCCTGCAAGAAGCTCCAGCGTTTGTTATTATTCAGATTGTGCATTTCACTGTCAAGATTGGCATTTATTGCTCATCCCTAGCTGGGCCTGACCAGTGTGTGTGGACCAATTTAGAATGCAGCTACCAGCTAACCACATTACTGCATATTACCTCATTTAAAACAGGGCAGGTAATGGGGGCAGATTTCATCCCTTAAAGTATATTAGTAAGCTAGATGAAGTGCCACATGGTCAATGTTACTGATAGTAATTTTTAAATTTTTGTTAAATTCAGTGAAGTTATGTTCCCTAACTGCATGCCAGGATATGAACTTGAATCTGCAGAATGTTAGTGCAGTAAAATGACCGTTATGTTAGCATGCTCTTGCGAATGCCAATCTTTGAAAGTCACAAGTTCTTCATCATCACTGGGTCCTTATCCTCAAACTCCCTCTCTCCAACAGCAGTCTGGGAGTACCTTCACCAGAAGCAAAAAAACGGTTCAAGAAAGGGGCTCACCACTACCTTTTTAAGTGCACTTAGGGATAGGCAATAAATGCTGGCATTGCCAGTGCTGCCCAGATCTCAAAAAGTGAAGAGATAAAAAAAACCTGCAGTAACTGGAGGAGTCTCTGAGACGGAAAAAGCATCGTTATGTTATCAGTTGATTTATGATCAGCCTTTTAAATAGAGATTTTGATTTGAAACAATGAAGATTGTCCAGAACTTTGTATTACCACCCCATGAAACATGATGTTGGGTCACAGTGCCAGTACATACAGCGCTGGACTGTCCTGGGATCAGTCTGCAGCCTGAACTCACTGCCTAGGGTGCACACCCTGCTGAATGTGTTCCAGATAAGGAAAGCTGGCCAAACTGAACCTCCACACCAGAGAGACATTGTGCAATGTGGGGCAGGGTCTGTAGTTGGAGCAAGCCTCAGATGTCCAATCCTGAGTCTCCACTCCCAAAACCCCTGACGGTCATTGAGAGATGATGGAGGCATTTAAATATTGGTCAACTAAACTTAAATCATTAAAAAGATTAAGTTTGGTGAAAAAACGAAGTTCAATTTAATTAAACATAACTTGAAATGATAACAAAAGATTATAAACATTGAAATAAAGTATGAAATAAATTAAATAAGCCATCACAACATGGTGACACAGCAGTTAGAGCTGTTGCCTCACAGTTCCAGGGATCAGGGTTCAATCCTGACCCTGGGTGCTGCCTGTGCAGAATTTCACACTCTCTCTGTGACTGGATGTGTTTCCTCCAACATCTCAAAGGCATGCTGACAGGTTAATTTGCCACTGTAAATTACCTCTTAGCGTAGGTTAATGGCAAAGAGAATCCAGAGTAAGTTGAGCATGTGTGAGAGAGAATATATTGCAGGAGTACAAGGACTAGTAGGGTTGCTCCCCAGGAGCCAGCATGGACCTGATAGGCCAAATGGCCTCCTTCTAAGAAAATTTGCTTTCAGTACTCTAGTGTCACAGGGTCAGTTACTGCTTTCAAACGAACAGGATCAGGGCGCTACTGCCAGCCAGCCCCAGAATAAAGGTGAGGAACACATGCAAAGTACATGCCCCTCTCCCCAGAACATTGCTGCTCCTTCCCATGACAACAGCCAGTCCACTGGTGGAGCAGGACGTCAGATGTGGCAGGATCTGACTTCTGGCTCAGCTCAGACTCCCCCTGGTGTCTGCGCAGGCAGGGAAGTCTGAGACAAGCTGATCCATGGATTGCAGCTAGACCACAGCTCTCTACAGGCAGCTGGCTGCTGTGAAGCTTGCTCTGCTCAGTAGATCTCATCCCTATATCTTCAGTTAGCACTGATTTCCATTCATTAATATTTCAGTTTATTAAAAATAAGATATTCATACAACAAGGATTATCATTTGTGCAAAAAACTGCAGATGTTAGAAATATGAAATAAAAACAGAAAATGCTGGAACACTCAGTACGTAGAGAGTGAAACAGTTGATGTTGAAGGACAATAGTCTTTCATCAGTACACCTTTCCAGCATATTACAGAAGTCTTGATGTTACTTAGAAATGATAACATTACAAATACAGGCTTGGTTGCATAATATTTGCACCTTTTTAAACCTACCAACATAAACTATCTCTGTTGTTTGTGTATTTTATAGACTACAACATTGTTATAGGAATTTAATATTACCCTGGACCACACTTATTTCTACTGCAGCTCTCAGTGCTAACCATGAATACAGTGTCTGGTTTTATTGAGTCAGGCCCACTGCCCACACTGGTTATTTGGATACCCAACTGCCCCGGGCTAGCTGCTTTGGATCTTTCGGTTGAGAATGACTGGACTCAAGCAATGAGGTCCTGTTTAACACTCAAGCCTTGTGCAATGTAATTGGGAAAGAAGATTTACCACCCACAAAACCGCCGTGTAACAATATTGTCAAGTTTTCTTTAATGCTTCTGAAAATTCCTGATATTCAAAAACTATGTAAAAATGAAACTAAAATCCAAAAATGTTTAAGTTTTTTTAGGAATATAAAACGTAGTCATTTAAAAGCAGTTGTAAAGAATTGAAAACATGGCAGTATATATAACTAAATTTACAAAATACAACTTAGCTTATTCGCTTTCTTCCCTTCAGATGTAAAATCCCCATTGAAGTGAATTTCATCTGCTGCAGAATCCATGAAGGGATTCTCCTGTGCAGGTGTTGGGGAACCTAAGCAAGTTCATGTTCTGCCATTGGATCCCCTGTAGAGTCTGGCGGCAGGGGGTTTAACAAATTAGCCACCTGTAATTCATCTGCGAGCTCCAGATTTCTGTGTTTAGATGAGCATGTACTTAAGTCCCAAACTTGCTGGCATATATGAGGGTACATCACAGAGTCACAGTGAAGCTGCTAGTATTTCTCAGCAAGATTCACTTGATATGCATGCATTTACATCACAAAGACACAATATGACAATGTTGTAAATGTGGAGTTATATGAACATTGCAAAGCACCAAAGCTCTTGAAGAAACTATGCTAATTCAGTGCAAATGCCAAGGTAATTTTTACAAACTACACAAGAATACCTCAATCCAATGATAACAGTAAATACTGATACAGCTGGTTGCCTCATAGTTTCAGAATCCCAATTTCAGTCCTGACCTCTGGTTCTGTCTGTGTGGAGTTTGCATGTTCTCCCTGTGACCAGCTGCTCTGGTTTTCTCCCACATTTAAAGAATGTGCAGGTTGACGGGTTAATTGGCCACTGAAAATTGCCCCTACTGTGTAGGAAAGAAGTAGAATTGGAGGGGTGGGGGGTGTTTTTCGGAGTAGGGTGGAGTGGGTTGAAGGAGAAAAGTTAGTTGAGATGTGGGACTGCTCTGTGAGCTGGCGTAGACTTAATGGGCTGAAGTGGCCTTGTCCTCAGTTATAAGAAAAGGTGGAAATATGGAAACCTAAATATTTGAGCTAAGCATCAGTTCTCCAATGGCTGTTGAAGAAGGAAGCCATCTTGTAATTCTACCTTAAGCTGGGGTGATGGCTAACTTTGCAGTAATGCACCATGTAGTTGAATAGCCAACTACACTTATACCCTAATGATGATCGCCTGCATTAACAAAGTACTAGTGACTCTCATAAGATACCCCAAATCAAATCAGCCAAAAGTACTTCCTCAGGCAAGTTCCGTCTCTGAGAAAGGGGATAACCCACTCTCAATTAATTCTTTGCGGCTATAGTTTTTTTCTATACAAGAGTCGATTGGCTTAGGTAGAGAGCTGGGATAGGCAGAGAACACATATGCAGATCGCACAGACACCTGCCCAGACTGCGTGACCACTTAGCAGAGCACCCATGTTCAGTCTACAGGGGGCGACCCTGAGCTTCCCGTTGCCTCCCACTCCCACTCTGACCTATCAGTCTGGGGCCTCTTACTGTACAATGAGCTTGCACCTTATTGTCTACTTGCACTGCACTTGCTCTGTAACTGTGACACTTTACTCTGTATTTTGTTATTGTTTTTACCCTGTACTACCTCAATGCACTGTGTAATGAATTGATCTGTACAAACGATATGCAGGACAAGTTTTTCACTTTACCTTGGCACAAGTGACAATAATAAACCAATAACAATACCGATGAGGCCCAACACAAGCTTGAGGAACAGCACTTCATTTTCCATTTGCACACATTGCAGTCTTCTGTACTCAATATTGCATTCTACAGCTTCAGGGAACTTGATTTCTCTGTCTGTGATATTGGTTTAATTAGTTTGTTTTTTTTTCCCGCTTCTTCTCTCTTTACTTTCTGCCTGACCTGCCGAGCACATCTTCTTGCTCTGCTTTTCATAATTCCTACTGTCTTCTGTCTATGTTCTCACTCTTTAGCTACTCCCATTCTCTCATTGACCAGGTAACCTTGTTTACAACTCATCCTCATGATCACCCCAATTTTACCCTATCAGAGGTACCCTCTCCATTACCACCCTCCCTGCAGCTTAACAAGCTTCTTTTGTCTTCTTCCCAGTTCTGATGAAGGGACTTCCACCTGAAACTCTGTTTCTCTTCTCACAGACACGGTCTGACCTGCTGAGTATTTCCAGCATTTTCTGATTTTTTTTTGATTTTCACAGAAAACATATGATGGTGAGACATATGTTTCACCATCATTTTGTTTTCTGTGAAAGTCAAAAAAAAAGATGGACAATATATTTTGAGAGTAAAAGCCTTAATTTCAGCCCTCAGAACAGTGAATATTCCCATAAATGTTGAAGGAAGGCCATCCATTTATGCATTGGTTTATACATGCTTTGGTGATAATTCTGTCTTCGGTTCCTTCTAAAAGTACTTTTAAATCACGAGGAGTTCACCAGTGCTGGGCAGATGTCCTTGGACCAATGCTGCATTGAGCAGAAGACTGTGCTTCAGCCAATGCTTGGGAATAACCAGCTACAGGCTTGTCAGCTGACAAATCCAGGTAGGGGATCCCTATTGTTGCTCATTTAAGGAGGAGTTGGGTGGGTATGAAAACAGAACAGTAATATTCCACCAACACTTTCTGCTATCCACTATTTATAGCATTTGGAAATCCTTCCACATTGGAATTTTCAGAAATATACTTGCAATATTGTTGAACATGATGCCAGAGTGATTCTTACCTGGTTACACCTATTATTTGTCTCTTTTTGTTTGGTATAGCAAGACATCTTCCTCGAGATCTGCATTACCATATCGGACAAAGCAAATTAGAAAGCTTCATGATACAAGATGGAAAAGAAAATGTCAGAAAAAGAAAATGTTGATCAGTTTCCTTTGGTTCAATCTCACGTTTGAATTCTTAACTTTTCTATGGTGTAGCTGTCGCATTGAATAGATTAAAAAATATTATTTTGTCATGGTGGTTTTATTTCAAGCTTGTCTGCAGTGATTTAGTGCTTTTTTAAATACAGAGAAAGGAACACTTCCTAATAATGCTTTCTGCCATAAAGTTGTCACAAAAGAGAGCCTTGCATTGTTAACACAAATTGTTACTGGTATTTTCACTTTGACAATTCCCAGGTGCCAGTTGTGTTTGACTGACATCAAGGACGGACTTCCAAAGCAGTAAGCGGCCCATGTAAAGCACAGCAATTCTTTCCACATCATTTTGATCTGTGTCTGCTAAAGTTCAAAGATCAACAGCCGAATGACAAGCCTTCTTCAATCTCTGTGGTGTCACAGCAGGAAGTATGTCAGAAAATTCTGAGCAAGTCCTCTGTGAATTCTTACCTGTCTGCCTCTCTCTTATCTCCTAGTTGTGAACAGATTGGTGGACCTGTTATAAAAAGCCCAATGAAGAATCATATCAGAATCTTGTTTCTTTGTAATTTTGCACTCCAGCAGACAAAAGTCAAAAAAATTATCAGCCCTATTAGATGCAAACGTACAACAGTATTATCTGTGCACCTGTTAGTAACTGGGATCCTTGGTAATAAAATCACTACTAGAGTTATTTGGAAGAAACTTTCAGGCTCATTTTAACTACTGCTGTCATTGGGGAAACTGCTATGAATGTAACAAAATGACAGAAGTCCATCCCTCCTTCATACTGTGCCGAGTAAGTGGCCATTTTCTGCCCTATACATATCTCACTGTAGCAGCCACCTTGACAATTACTGACTGGGTAAGGACAGGACAGGCCTCAAGAAGGTAGACTCCTTAATTATTCATCAGTTAATGGTGCATTACATTAAGTGTGTGTTTTCATGGAAAATAACATATCTAGTTCATCCCAAGTCCAATATGGTACATAGAACTTATAGAGAATAACAATAATGTGCATTTTATTATTCTGATTTTTTTTTAAATTAAGTGAGGAAGAAAGAAAGTCTTCCTACATAAATTATTATTGTAATTTGGAACCTAATCTAGATGACTAGGGATATGCCTACAAAGGAAAATTGTTTATTGATGTCTGTGTGGAACGTATACATGCACACACACACATATGTACCAGCATGTATTTTAATGGAAGGAGTATAGAATGCAAATCTTATTAGTTTTTACATTTTTGTCCCTGATTTGATTCTTCTTCTTGGTTTTTTTGCTCCTAATAGTCTTGGAAGATAATCAATACAGTTGGATGCTGAGCAATGTATTATGTTAATACTTGCTTAAAGTGTACTTATTTTAGCTATTAAGTTTTCAAAAAAGACATTTGTTCATCAAATAAATTTGGGACATATGATGCCAATTACTTTCTTGAATTAAATGTTTCTGTGAATTGCTGTCATGAGATTTTTTTCCCCTCTTTTCATTAATATGTAATTTTCTTATATTGTGGAATGAAGTTAAGTATCTTAAGAAATTGCATCACATTTTAAAAAGGAAATATTAATTACATTTCTATCCATGCACTTGCAGCAATCTTGACTCCTGACTCAATTATTAGGAGATTATTTTCATAAAACTAAAACAAAGAAACAATACTTAATTCGATAAGTAACATAAATAAGAAGGGGAGAGAATTTTTAATTGGGAAAATTCACTCACCATTACATGTGTTTATACCACTCTCCAGTATTCAAATGCTATAGCATTTGAAATAGACTTCATTGGTTGGACATTCTGTTATATTTCTTCCAGATTAGAGCAGTTATCAGGTCAAATTTTGACACCTATTGGAGTCACGATACCTCTTAAGACTTGGACAAAGGTCTCACTCTTAAGTCTGTGCCATGGAATATAACTGACTGTTAGATTAAAAGGAAATAAATATAGAACATTTTTTTCAAAATTGAAATCTTGCACTATCAATTTTGTTGTTCATTTTACACCAAGCCAAGACAATTCTGATCTTTCAGACTGAGCATCAAGATCTACAACTGCCTGTGCAGAACTGCTTGATCATAATAGCCATCATTTCTCTCCCTCACATTTACCAAATGTAATTTCAAACCTCTGAGGGAAACCTAATTGGAATTAAAATAACTTTACTTGTTTATAGGTAAAACAAAAGGGAATTTGGTAGAGATATAAAATTAAGTCTGCCCTTGTGAATCAGTGAACTTGAATTTGCATTCTGCTTGAAAGCTACTGTGGACGTACATTGTGATCTTCATTTAAGAAATTAGACAGAGTGAAGTACATGAAGATAAAGCGTTACCTTTGAAGAATGAGGGAATTTAACAGTGCCAGCAAGCTATCCATATTTTTATCTTGTGTCATTCCTAAACGTACAGTGTTTATTTTTGTGTCAATTGCTAATCCTACCTAAACATGAAATCTGTTCAATTCTTCTTAATTTTTTTTTTACCGGTGCTAAAGCAGGTTCTATCAGATTACAGTTATCCATAAACATTATTGCAGAAGCACAGCTGCTCTTCAAAGGTTCACCTGCAGTGGCCCTGAAAGGTATTTTTCTTCCTCAAATAAGAAACCTATACCCATCTGGGTTGAGGAGATAAATAAATAACTTTTGTGTTTCCCATTCTTTTCCAGCTGAAAATACCCAATGCTGGCTAAATACAGAGCAGAATAAAAGAGTGTGGCTGCATTATCCAGGGTGCACAAACGGTTTTTGCAACTACTTTGGAAGTGACTCACCTCAACTTGATTCAGTAAGAAATTCATGTTGGTTCTTTTTCCTTACGGACCATATCAGGATACCAGTGGTGTCCAGGAACACTTCCTTCACTTTTCAGTACACATCCTGCATCAGGCAATATATCTTCAACAATTGAATTTGCAGAGTACCAGTCCAGAGTGTCCTCCAGTGCCAAGGGTCTCAGCCCATTTTTGTCAGCCAGTTACATCTCCAATCAGTCATATAGAGCTCACCATCACTCCTTCACAGGGAATGTGACTGGTACATGCCATTCACTTGATTCACCTCCAGATCTTTCAGCCTCTCTGTAGATTTATGTGCTACTGAAGCACACCACTATGTTTCAGGTACATGGATAGGAAAGATAACGGACAAACACAGGCAAATAGGACTAGCTTAGATGGGAATCTTGGTTGGCATGGACCAGTTGGGCTGAAGGGCCTGTTTCTGTGCTGTATGACTCCATGACTTTATTAAGAAGCAGTCTACCCCATTGTAAAAGTTAGCATCCACTTACAGTCCATACAAAATACATCTCACTTTAAATTTACATAATAACATTTTTCAGACAACAGATGTAATTTCCTTTTCAAATTAAAACTTCAACCAATATATAGCAAATGAAGTCACAAAATGGCCTCAGATGGATGGTCACAGGATCTGGTTGAAATGGAATGGCTAAGAGTCTTTGGTATATGAGCAATTTGTTTCTGCGATCATTTCCACGGTTGAACCTTACAGAGTGTTATATAATTCAAATTGTAATATTTTATTAACTTTCTTTAGGAGCACTATCTATTTCTCAACAGATCTAAGAAATGAATTGAATAACTTATTATCATCCATATAATCCAGTCCAGGTTAATTTATCAGATATACAAATTTGACCTCATTGATTCTGTTTTAATCTTGGTAACAAAGAATTATGAGCACATGAGATTCAGTGGTGCTTTGCATGGTCCAGCCAGATTGGATGATAAATGGCAAAACCCCTTTTCCACATAAACAGTCAAGTCTCTGTCCCTTGGATTTTTTAAAGAAAGGGAGATGGGAGACAAAATATTAGTGGCTGGGGTTTAGTAGGATGATTGGCTGGGGGAAATGTGCATGATCTAGAGGTTAGGGCAGGTGCGGGTATTCAACCAAAGTGAGAAACTTAGGATTCTTAAAGTGACTAGACATTAAAGACAAGGGTGTGAATAAGTAGATTTCCCACTGCAAAATTGTCATAGTGAATGGACAGTCAAAGGTTAGGAGCTGGGATTTTGAAAACATGAATTTAAATGAATTACAAAAAAAGATTTTCCAAAAAATGAACCAGGAGTAGAGATCAGACAAGAGAGCTGTGAGCGACATGAGGGAGTCATCAGAGACAACCCCATCTGTGATTGGCATCTAATATCGCCTTGGTCAAAGTCAAGGGGAAGGTTAAGGAGTTTCTATACAGTCAGAAGGATAGGAGGTCAGTGAACTTAGAGGACAAGCAGTACGATGAGCTGACATGGACCTTGAAATTGCTGAGGGTGAGAATAGAAAACAAAAAAAGTTTCCCATTAAGAAATTTGAGTGAGTGGTGGAGAAGGAAGTTTTTAAATGAGTGGTGAAAGGGATGAAACAAGACAAGACAATCCAAAGGACCAGAAAAATAGGGGACAGACTAAGGTGTGATTTACTGATAAGCACAACTGTGACATCCTGGGAAATATAGAGGAAGATACACCCAAGTGGGGAGGGAATATTTTGCAGGAAATGCTATTAATCCTCAGCCAGGTATCTGACAAGGCCATGACATTGTAATGCTCTCATCCAAATGAGTTTATGGCAGACAAGGGGCTTGTTTACAAGGATGAGCATTCTGAGCAGAGGTGCAGAGAAGGCCAGTTAAAATGACTCAGTATTGGCAGAGCTGGGTGAGACAGGAAGGAAATAAGAAAGCCTGTTTATCAAAAGGTGCACAGATCAAGAAGGCAGGTGAGATAAAAAGAGACACAGGAGACTGCAGATGCTGAAATCTGCAGCAAAGAACGAACTGCTGGAGGAACTCAGTGGACTGGGCAACATTTGTGGTGGGAAAGGAATTGTTAGCGTTTTGGGTCAAGACCCTGCAAAAGGACTGAGAAAAAAGGAGGCCCAATCAATGATGCTGCTCATATGGGCTGTTTTGAAGATGGCAAGAGATGCACAGAGGCAAGCATGAAGAGGGAATTCAACTGGAGATGTTGTCAAGAGGGTAGGAAGGTTGAAGTGTAGTAAGGTTGAAGGGTAGGAGTAGGGTCTTGGAGGAATTTGGTGCCTAACTGAAAGATGAGGTAGAGGAAAGAAAAAAAGAATGGAAAAAGCAGAAACAGACATGATGAATTTGGGTGTCGAGTGGCAGTAATATGTGTTTATTTTTTGTCTTGCTGGATAATAGCTTGATGAAAGGTTATAGCATAGTTATTGTTTTTCTTTTAATTTGAGTTATTCAGAAGCACTTGCTTTGATAAAATGAATCAGTGAATTATATGTCTGGATTACAGGTCACTGGCTGCTGGTGCCTTGTCACAGTGTTGACAAGTTGTGTTTTTGTTCATGCAGCCTTTTTATCATATTTCAGCAACTGGAGAAGTTAAGGCCAAATTAATTTATTATCTTTTCATAATCGTCATAGATGGCATGACAAAATATATAGATTATACTATTTTTTACACTTCTATTGTCTGACATGAGTCTAATGCAAATTCTGTTTGAGTGTTGCATTGCTTTATTTCAGTCAATGCATTTTTTAAATATTGAAGGAATCCAAGGCCACCAGAATGATGAGGTTTCTCAGAAGAATGTGGCACTTCATTTAAATCAAAGGGGAACCTGTGGAATAAGTAGGAAATATTCCTGGGGGTTTCTAGATGAGAACTACTAATAATTATAAAAGCTGGTTAATCAGTTAACACTGCATTTTTAAAAGTCACACTTATTTCTGTTTAGTAATGTGATGTAAATAAGCTGTGCAATACTTCCTTTGAGGGAAGGTAGTTCATCTTCAGGGTTAATGGAACTGTCAGCTATGGGTGCAAACAACACCATAGATTTCCCAATGTGGCTTGTAACAATAGTGTGCGAATGCTGACTCTTGTTCCAACCCGTCGCCATTAAAGGACAGAAAATAATTAGTGCAAGAGATCTACTACTCTGAAAGTGGGATCAGACATTTTACAGCAATTGGCTGTGAAGTTTTACAGGAAATAAAAGTCAGGAGTGGGACCTCACAGACACCAAGGCCTCCAGTTACATTGTGAAGGCAACCGGACTCATTTCAATAGTAATGTTCTGCAGAAAGCAGTCTAAATGACAGAGACTTACAGAATGTTGGAATTGTTGGAAATCTGGGTAGTATTTTAAGTTTAAAGAAATCCGCACACTTAAAAATGACTTCATGAAGAAATTTAATATTGCACGAGTCTTTGCTAAAAATGAATGCACTGCAATTCCACATCCCATTCTCATACTGATATGTCTAGCCACGGCCTCCTCTACTACCATGTTGAGGCCAGGCACAGGTTGAAGGAACAACACCTCATATTCCACCTTGCGAGTCTCCAACCTGATGGCCTTAACATTGATTTCTCGAATTTCCAGTAACTCCGCTCCTTTTCCCACCCCCACCCCCCTGTCTTCCCTTATTCCCATGACTCCCTTCTCCTACCTTGATGACCTGCCCATCTCCTCTTCTCCATCCTTTATTCCATGATCCACTGCCCCCTCCCACCAGATTCCTTCTTCTTCAGCCCTCGGCCTCTTCTACCTGTCACCTCTCAGCTTATTACATCTTCTCCACCCCCCCTCCCCCCACTACCTTCCCTCTTTCATCTGGACTCACCTATCACTTGATCTCACCTATCCCCTGCCTATGTGTATTCCTCCCCCCGCCTTCTTATTCTGGCTTCTTCCCTCTTCCTTTCCAGTGCCGATAAAGGGTCTCATCCCGAAACGTTGACTGTTTATTTCCCTCCATGGATGCTGCCTGACCTGCTGAGTTACTCCAGCACATTTTGTGTATTGTTCCCGATACATCCAGCATCTGCAGAGTTTGTGTCTCCGTCAATGCAAAATACTTGCCTTCCTTTGGTAAGGTTCTAAGTTTAGTGATTAAGAGTGGGGATAAGGGCAGGAGGAGAAATGCAGAACAAAATTTAAGTGGAATGGGGTCTAATATGGGAACATAACTTAGTGACTGAAGGTGTTTATAGAACACCCATCTCCTTGTGTGTACAAGGAAAGTTTAACATAACAGGTCATAAATTCAATGACCACTCACCTACAGAGCTGTAACCTGACTCATCACGTGTAATCAGGTGGGTGTGCATTTAATCGCATTCAATCACTACGTGTTTACTTCTTTGACTTCAAATCATTTACGATCTTAGATTCAAGTCTCACTTTTTAGGAACAGGGAACAAAGATCGAATATTTAGCCCTTTAAGCCATTCATTGAGATCATGGTGCATCTTTACCAAATATCACTTTATACCTTTGGCAAGTAAACACCATCCTTTTCAGATATAATATTAATAATTGAGATAACATCAATCATTCTTGTAGTGGAAGACTTGAACCAGCCTATGCATAAATATATGTTTGCTGACTTTGAAATCTGTAATCCCTTGTCACATCAGAACTTGGAGTGAGGTACACATTCAGGGAGGAGGTGCTATCTGGCATGTGGACTTTGTGGCCTGTGCACGTGAGCTGGGTATGCATGATCAGACCCTTGAATCCAAGGCAGCATTCAATTTAGTATAACATCAAGGACCCCTGGTAAAACTGATCAATGGACAAAGGGAAAATGCTCCAAAATATAGAGTCATCCCTTACACAAAGATAGGTAATTTTGGTTGCTGGAAATCAATCATCCCAGCCATTACTGTAGGGCAGTGTTCTGGTCCTAACCACCTTCAGCTGTTTCTTCAATGACCTTCCATTACAAGGTCAGAAGTGGAGACGTTCAGTGATGATTATACAATGATCCATTTGTAACTTTATTAGAAAATGAAGTAGTCTGTGCCTGTGTGCAACAAGACCTCAAAACATTCAGGCATGGGCTGACAAATGGCAAGCATTATTTTCACCCCTCAAGGCTGAGACAAGAGGGGGCCTAACACCCACCCTTGACCTTAATGGCATTTTAGTCTGAGTCCCCTTCATTAACATCCTGGGGTCACCATTAACTCATCTAGCCATAAATACTGTGCTTGTAAGGACAGGTTAGAAGTATCTTGTAGCAAATTACTTCCCTTCTATCTTCCCACATCACAAGTGTTGCAGAATACTCTACCCTTGCCTAGATGGGTACATCTTGAACAACACTCATCAGTTAACTGGCACCCCAGCCACTGCTATGAACATTCCTTTCACTAATGGTGCTCAGTGTCTACAATTTACCCAAGCCTTCTGGCAGTACCTTCCACTCCTGTAACCTCTACCACCAGGTAGGACAAGGACAGTGGGTGAGTGGGAACACCACCACCTACAGATTCCCCTCTAAGTCACACACCATCCTGACTTGGAAATGTACTGCTGTTCCTTCATTGTCACTGAACCCTGGAACTCCCTCTCCAATAGTATTCTGGGGGGTGCTTTCGCTAGAAGGACTTCAGTGTTTCAAGGTGGTGGCCCTGCCAATGACATCCACATCCCAAGAAAGTAATACACAAATAAAAATTCCTCAAGAATGTATAGGCTAGGGACTTTTTAAAGAGTTTTATGAAGCTTTCTTGTCCTTTGCACCAAAGTATGTGCAGTGTGACTGGAGGTAACAGGCAGTGTGCCACATCATGGTCTCACCCTATCAGATATTACCCCTCCCCCTCAAGGAACAATAGACTTAAACTCTAAGTCCTCTGTTCATCATTCCCTCACACCCTACTTTCGTGTATATGTCTTACCCCTATTTGACTTCCTAAAATGCATCACCACACATTTTTCAGGATTAAGTTCCATTTGCCAACTCTCTGCCCAAATTCCCATCCAATCTATTTCCTGCAGCAGATTTGGACAACCTTCCCCACCATCTACAACACCACCAACCTTTGTGTCATCCACAGACTTAGTAACCATATCACCTCTATTTACATCCAAGTCATTAATATGGTCCCACCACCATTCCCTGTACTTGTCACAGACTTCCATTCAGAAAAGTAACCTTCTGCTTCTTATCATCAGCTAATTTTGGATCCAATTAGTCACCTCATCTTGTATCCCATGTACTTTAACCTCCTAGACCAGTTCACCATATCAAAAGCCTTACAAAAGTCTATATGGATAACACCCAACCCCCTACCTTCTTTAATAGTTACCTCCTCAAAAAAAAAACTCAATCAAGTTAGTGAGGCAGGACTTCCCCTGTACAAAGCTATGCTGACTGTCCCTGATCAGACCCTACTTTTCTAAACTTACATAAATCCTATCCCAAGGGATTTTACTTCAGTATATTTTCCTGACACTGACACAAAGCTCACTAGCCTGTAGTTAACTGTCTTATCCCTACTATCCTTCTCCAAAAAAGGAACAACATTAACTAACCTCCAGTCCTCTAGCACTCCACCTGTGGCTGGCAAAGATACAAGGGTCTCCAAATTTGGCTTCATTAATTCACAACAAGTTGTTCGCCCTAATTCTGGATCTCATAAATGAGTAAGGTGGGAATTGAGCTTTGAATTATAAAGAGGTGATCACTTGATTGGAGTAAACAGCTGTAGCCCTTAAAAAGGGCTGCAAGTGTTTCAGCATATTATCATCTTTCCAAAGATGGTCTGTATTCAGTACACATGATGGCAGAGACAAATGTGATGGGAAGAAGTAGAATCCAGGGCAAGTGTTAGCTTCTCTCCCTCCTGTTCAATGAACTGGTGTTGTGGAAATTCTGATAATGATGCAGGGATGAGGATGTGCTGCCTCTAGAGGACAGCAGTGTAATGTCACTAGTTTAAAAAAAAGTTGCAGCAAAATACGAAGCTGCTCTTAAAGTCAATGACAGTTCAATTCCTGTTGTGGGGTTTGAATTAGGTCCCCTTGCAATAGTTGACAACTTCTTGCAATTATCCTTGTATTGATATCAAGCTAGTTCTTCAATGCTGATTGAGTGGGTGCTCAGATGTGGCTTTGGAAAAAATGGCTGCTGCTAACAGTTTGCCTCTGGTGTCTTCCTATCTGTCTGGAAAATCTACCTCTCTAACCAAGCAATAATGCTTTAGGGACACAACCAAACTATCATCTATGTTACTTCTACTTGCCACTTTCCATTGAATGGTATGGTTTATATTTCCCCATTAAAGTTGGTATTGAAAGGGTTCTTTTTCACATCATCTCTTTCATCATTTCCTGTTTTAATAAATCCCTTATTACTTCATTTACTGAAGCTGTAAGTGGATCTAAAGGACAATTTTTCCAATGGGTTTAAATGCAGATTTATATGGTATATAAAATTAATTTATGTAAGTTATATCTTATTAACAAAAGCCGTATGAAACATTTTTCTACCAACATAAACCAAACAATTGTGCTATGAATGGCTGATTTTGGGACTCAATAAATCACAGAATTTTGGAATCTCTGAAATCTCTGCTTTTTTTTTAAGCACATAACAATAGGTCAGAAATTGCGGTCCCTAAATCAATTATTTTAAAAGAGAATTGACCCATTCACAATAAGCAGATTAATGCGTCAATTTAAACAACTGACAGACAATAATAATACTGAATGGTTTAGAATTATCCATTATCTGTAGACATAATTTCCAGGCCTACTCTTCTGAGAGGTTTATGCTTTGAATAATCTCTTCAGATTTTGCCTCAATGTTTTGGATGTCGATGAAGCCTAAGATTTGAAAATGGTACTAACTCTTTGAGGTCAGGATTCTAGATGCTCACAGATGTGTGTAGTTACAGTCAAAATACTGCAGCATAGCTGACTTATTATCATAGCTCCTAGTGACACAATCTATTTAAGTGTGCAAATTAGTATTTTAGGCATAACATTTCCAGCTACCTCCTACCCTCTTCTTAATACAATGTATGCAGCTTCTTCCATACCAGAAATAAATAATCAAGAATTCTTCAACGACTTTTGGTGGTATAATATTCTTGTGTTTAAGATTATACATAAATCATTATAAGCACATTGTTTACAACAGATTGTTCCTGTTATTACCCGGTAATGAATCTATCAGAGCTTGACTATTAATCCAAATTGTCAAAGTTGGCCACAGATTGTTAGAAAGCAAATTATAAATAATTATAATTTATATTTATATAATTTATTGTTTTAAATATTGATTTAATGTAACAAAACATACGGATGTGGATAGTGCAATATTTCAAATTTGCAGTCGAATAATTGAATGATTAGTTTTATAAATTCTGAATCTCCAGCTGATTAAAGAGACAAAACAAACTATGGAAATTAAATATAAATGACAGCTAAAACCAAGCCTCAGAATTTGCAATGGAGTTAATATACCTTTAGATGCAATATTGGCTGGGAAATTGTGAAATTAATCTTATATTTGCATCAAACACCTGGGCATCCTTTTTTCCATTGTAATTGAAGATTTCTGTTAAAATAGTGGACAGTGGATTTCTGAAACTTCAAGAGTTTATCCAATTATCTAACACTGTACAGTTTCCAGTCTGTACTTTAAGATGTTGATTTGGAAATGTTGATTTCCAGCACTTCCTGATTACCTTTGAACAGAGATTTATTCCAGCTCAGCTTTCAGTAACAACAACAACTTACATGCAGATGGTGCCTCTAATGCAATAAAATGTTCAAAAGCACTTTACGAAATTGGAAAATAACCAGGCACCAAGAAATGGGGTCAAAGGAACAAAGGGAAGTGACTGAACATTTAGATGAAGAGTGGTTCTCTCTCTGATATAGGGTGTGTTCTTATTTAGAGCCCCTGTGTTTCCTCTGGCTTGTACTTGACAAACCTTGAGTGCAAACTAATATTGCATTTGCACTCACAGCTTCAGAAAGGAGCTTTATGTCAAGTAAGAATCAAGACCTGCATTGACTTCCAGGTACAGTAGGGTAAAAGTACTGCCTGAAAGGAGCTTTTCTCATCTTCACTCGGGTTGGGCTCTGACTCCCCAATCATACTGCATTATATTGCATGAAAATTAACCATTTTACATCAATCCTACAGTTGCAATGTGAATAAATCTTAAATCCACAGGCAATATTCAGCATTAAAGTAAAGCAGCTGTGGTCAGATAGATAAGCCTACTGTGCTTAGTGAGGACTCACATTTTGTCTCCTCACTCCCAGGGTATTCCCAGCATATCATGAGCTGGAGTCATCTCAAAAATGTTTAAATGAGCTGATCTCACCTTATGGTGCTAGTATAGCTCATGAGGGTGCAGACAATGGGCAGCACTTAAGCAGTGTTGCGGCAGTTCCAACCATGTTATTGATCACACAGGGTAAAACACTGCATTTTTAGCTCAGTTTGGGAACTGATAGTTTGAAAGTAGTTGGTTGAGTTCTACAATTAGAACAACTATGTTTAAGAACTGAGACTTATTCCTATTTGAAAATAATGAATGCAAAAGTTAACAAAGAAAATTCAGATGAATTAAACCAATAGAGGACCCTCATGAACTCTGTGTTGGTTAAAGGACACTGAAATAACTCCTGCTTTTGTTGTGCATGTGGGATTTTATTTCACAATTTTCATTGTACAAGCATTCTCTGAGTGCCTGATGACCTTCCTAGCTCCCTCCCCATCACACACTGACACATCTAGCCTAAATTTGCGTCTTGCATCACCTCAGGAAACTCATGGCTAATTTCATTATTTCTGAGAAAAAATGCAAATGAGGCCAGACAGCTGGTGCCTTCCTTGTGGCCAGGAGTGATGGAAGAGCCCGAGGCCCTCCTCATCAGAGGCTCTAATACCCTTCTGCTTAGGCAGGCCCCTTCGGGGATAGAGCAGGGAGGCTGCTGGAGCAGCGTGAACAGATGGAAAGAAGGTAGAAAGGGGGAAGAACACTCACTCTGGTTTGTGGGGAAGTCATGATGTCAGTTACCTGCGAAGCTGGCTATGGTTTGCAGGATCGTTAGCTTTCAGTTTCCCGTGATTTCCAGACTTCCATTTACAGAGCTGTCAATCAAAATTTGCATCTGTCAATATGGGGGATTCAGTACAGCTCATTGACGCACTGTGTCAATATGGTTCCAGTAGTTAACTGTGGTGTTTAGCGTTATTTTCAACCTGCACGACATATTCCCAACTTTTGTCGGGTCTACAGTAAAGGAAACAGAATTATATGTCAGTCTTCCAACAAAATGCTGCTCAATGTTTATATCCATCTTTCAGAATCCCCTCCTCTATATTGTTACGGTTCCATGCCAAAGAGCTGTATCACTAAAGCTGATTTTGTGCAGTTAATTAATTGTTTTCCTTGAAAGTTGGTTCTAAGTCCTGTGAGTGCATCTTTACATGGAATCTGTAAGAAAATTATTTCTGACTGAGAATGTCGCACTGAGAGGCAGCAGCTATACTAACCACAAGAAAGACTGTTAGTTCAGGATAAGCAAACAAGTAAAAGTAAAAGATCAAAAAAAAACTGTGCATATTTATTTTATTTTTCAGACCCTAGTTGCACACTGTTTTGCTCATGTTGTGGACAGACTGGTAGTTAGGATCATTGCCAAGCATACATACCTCGGTGTGGCACAGCAACTGAGCTCAGTTTATCACAGGAAGTTTATTACCTCATTTATAGTACAGCCCCTAAAGAGATCACATTCAGTTCAAATCAGAATAACCCATGCTGAGTACAATCTCCCAGGGTTTATACTGTGGGCTGTCCATGTTCAGTTGATGGGATGGACAGACGACAGTATTAAATTACTACCTTGGTGCATACACAGAAAGGACAAGAGCAGAACAGCAAATGTTTTACATCAACTTAACATAAGTCTCCTGATTTACAGTTCAAGCCAACTGTAAGCTCCAGAGCTAGGAGCCTGAAGTAAATAATTGAACAATTCTGCCCTATTATTTACATTTTCTTAAAACCTTACGAATTCACATGTACTTGGAACTCTGTGAGTGATGCAGTGCTTGAGAAAGATATGACTCCTTGAGAAGCTCAGAAAATTTCTTAGCTAAATGTCAGAATTTAACAGAGGTAGAAAAAACAGCCAATGTTTGCGGTCAGTCTTGAAGGAAAATCCCTCATTACTCATTTTACTCACAGTTTCCCATCGATATTTCATAGGTCTTCGAGTGGCAATTTTTAGTCCAAAGCAGTGTGATGCCTTCCCGGAAGGATCTGGGATGTGCATAAACACCCCAAAAGCAGCTTGTCTTTTCAGTCTATGAATTGTTCCAATGCACTTAAGTTGCAGAATTGGACTGGGTGCTACCATTGTTTGGCTACTTTGGATGGCATTTGCTGATGCAAAGGCTATCTACTACAAGCATGCAGGCTTATGACATGAATTTTGTTGTATGCCATGAAGGGGACAGTACATACTCAGCTAGCATCATTTTGGAAGAAGGTAGCTTGTAACAGTGTGCAACATTGTCTTTTTGGAGTTCCATGGTCCAGAATAATGACTTCATTTAACCTCGTACAGCTGAGCAGGTTTTAAGCTACAGGAAAGACAACTCTTCCCAGCAGTGTACCATGCTTGTCATGGCTGATATCCTTGCAAAAGTGAAGAGGCCAGGTAGTGGCAGTCCACAGTGTCAGTAGCATTTGAGGTTCCATTGAAAATTAAACTGGGCAACAAATTTATCCATTGACAACGTGGATCATGACTCCACTCCACATCAATGTACATTGTACAGAGTGGTGATGGTCATGCTGCCATAAGATATATGACAGACTAGAGTGTCAACATATTGTGGCAGCAAGGCAGGTACCATGATTTACAGCACTCAGATATATGATGCTCAATCTCATCACCATAAGGAACCAGGCCTTGTCATTAGCTATAGCAAGCCAATGAAAAGCAGAGCTTGAAGATGAGGAGGATAATGAGGAAGAAAGGCAGCTATAGGTCAGACTCTTTCAGGATTGGATGTACCTAGGGACAAATTAGAGCGACATTCCAGTAACCATTAGCTCAATAACCCCATTCACACTGTTCCATATCTCATCTTCCCTCCGCCAATGACCATCACACCCACAATAAAAGTCACAACAAAATAAACATAATACAAGTTTTGAAATTAAGTCATGCCTATTTGCCTTGTCCATTCCTACAGCAACTTGAATCAATGTGCCTTCAATATGGTTGGCTGCCTGAAGTGTGCTGACTTTCAGTGGAGGGCTCTACAAATATCCTTAGATGGTGGTCTCAAGCTGCTCTGAGTCTAGAAGACCTGACTGTGGATTGCACCACCTTAGCAAAAGCAGGGCAGTCTGGATTGGCTGACGGGAAATATAATTGGCAATGGTAGAGAGGCAAAGTTGGGAGGATTAAAGCTGCCCTCTTGAGTTCTATAGAGCCAGTGCCTCAGCAAATCCAGTGATGTATAGGACGATGGATTGTTGGAGTGCTTTGACACTAAGTGGTAGGCATGGTATTGGTGGCATTAGTATGAGCTTCTACTGTATTTGTACTGCAATAAAAGCTGAGATATTATCCATAAGATAATGCATTAGGTATTGGTCTATTGTGTTGATGTGTTGATTGAGTTGGCCACCACTTTTGTGCTGTAAGTGCAAAGAGTAAAGCCATGTGCCAATTAAATACAGGTGTCCCCAGTGACCCTAACATTGAACCTAGGCTTTCTGGCAGGCTTCGCAATACATCGAGCAATTTGTCATGTTTACACATCAGTCTTCTATACCTTTGGCCCATCAAGTTCAATGCAACTAAAATTTTGTGATCCTTGCCCTCTAATCATTTGACACTTGTACTATCCATCCTCTCTGCCATAGTACCAGTCACCTCTTGCCTGGTATCTCACCAAATGCACATCTCAATGTTAATTTAACCTCCAAGATGATCTTAGCTTGTGGTTGCTGGTGTGAAATCAGTCTGTCCTCCACTGACTGAGCAGGTGGTACTTTTTGGGTTGTGATAAGCAAAAAATACCAGAGTAGGTTATACTGGGGGAGTCTGGCAGGGATGAGGGAAGGTTCTGCTTTCATCTTCTGCAGCTTGTGAGTCAGAAGAGGGCATGGCTTGAGATGGAGTTGGGATGTATGAGAATGCTGTCATTATTTGGTTCAGCTCTGAAACTGAATGTGGTCTCAGCAATAATGAATGGGACTGCCCCTTAACAGAGGCTAGGATATGTGGGTGGGCCCACCATTCTCTGGTTAGCCCCTGTTGTCTCCATCATTGTTCTCCTTTGTCCAGCAAGAAGGAGAGAAGTGCGGCATTAAAACTTGTACACTCTGCCCTGGTGATATGACCTGTCATGGTTGAATAGTTGTTGATGTGCACAGTTTGTGGGACATGGGCATGAAGCTTGATGCAAAGTGAAATGTGGGTGTGGGGGAACATTGTGAATGTTATATAGAAACCCTGATTACTGATGGGTGAATGGTGTGGGGAGGTGTGTGGTGAATTGAGCAGTACTTGAGGCTGACACCCACTGATAGGACATGGCATTTTGAAAATGTTTTCACTGAACTTAACTTGTGCAAAGTCATTGGAATCCAGGCTTTGTGACTTGACTTTTGACATTGATTGTTAGCTGATACCGTTTGGTCTCTGGAAAGCCCTCTGGCCCCCTGCAGAGATACCTCTCTACTTTTCCATCTCCATCAAAGCACTTAGTGCAGCATCTCGAAACCTTGAAACCCAGTCTTTCTCCTGCCGTGCCTTCCAGTCTTGCCCAAATCAGATTCACCAACTGTACAACTCTCAGCACCTGCTCTACCTACCATCCACTACAAACTAGCTCTCAGTACTACAGCTTGGCTTTAAGTGGTGCCAGTCACTCCCAACATTGCCCCCTGCAGATGCCTCCAGCCAGTGAACAGCAATCAGCCTGTTCCACAGAGACCTCACACACCCTGGTTTCCAACTGATGGGCAAGGATCACATCGTGGTCACCCAACCCATTTCTGCAGGATCTGAAGTAGGAAGTGCTAATTAAAACATTTAATCCAATGTAAGCTTATCTACGAAACAATGAAATAAAGATAGGGCAAGATAAAAGGGAGAGATAATAAGAGGGAAAATAGTAGGAAAATAATCTTTGCAACGCTGCTTCAAATATTCAACAATATTTAAAATCAGAAGGAAGGTCTCCATATTTTAAAAGCAACTTGTTACTCCTAGAGTAGTTGTTTGCAAGTGATTAAGACTTTAAAAAAATCTTTTAAAAGCATTGCTTAAAAAATTCACACTTCAAAATAATTGAATATGTTCTGATGTGTTTGGTGGGTGTTTGGTGGGTATCTGGTAGGGTATCCACTGGTGGCCTCGATTACCCTTAATCTGGTCTTACAGTTATCCACCACACTAGCTGCTCAACTCCAACGGTTGCACCAGCCTTGTTGGGTTGGTTGTTCCACAAGGTGCATTAGGCAGGGGTGGCAGGAGGTAAAGGCTTGCCTGAAGACCATCCTGATAGCCTTCTGACAGCTTGTGCCATCAGAGGCCTTTTCACTGTTTCCAGTCATCAGTGACAATTAAAGAAAGACTATAAATTTAACTTAAAAACATATTGAACATGTGAATTAATTAAATTATTAATATTAATTAAAATAAAGTAAGAAAAACAAAGCACTTCACTTGCTCTTTTCATGATGATCAACAACCTATTTCAAATGAATGGGATTGCACTGGGTGTGTCAGCTATGTCTGTAAAGTGTTCAGGTGCAAAGTTGTCCAGTCCCTCAACTCAGCATATTACAGAACATCCCTGGTTTCAGTAGCGAGTCCAGGAATGGAATGAGAGATCAAATGTGTGTGCCTCTGACCTCCAGTGAGTTCTACACTGCTGTGCTGCAGTGAGGAGGCTTGGAATGTGCACTGGCACATATTCTGTAGGTCCTAGCAGTGATTTCCAGAGAACTGCTAGCTGGCCAGCAGCATGATCCAACCCATTCTCTATACACCTGTAATTGCAGAGTTTTTCAGTGATTCTAACAAGCTCTGGAGGCGCAGGGTAACTTAGACAACAGCCTCCTATTTTACCACATTTAACTGTGCATGTGCAAATGAAGTTGCTGATTTATTTCTTAATGGTGAACGCTGATATCCATATCATTACTTCCACCTCAAAATATGGGCCAATAATGTTCAAGGGCATCCTCAAGATAGCCATAACATTCTGTTCATCCTCACGCTAATCAGTAAAAGGTTTCACAACCCAAGATTATTTACATGCAAACAAAATTAATCCTGCCTGTGCGAATCCATTGATTTGTCTGAATTAGTTGACTGCATTAGGTAATTAAAATTCAGCCAGACCAAATTTCTACACAAATATCAAGTCGAGAATATCAGTTGCAGTAAAATATCTTTATAGTTTATTATTCTCTGTTGCTGTCTGTTGGATTTAGCAAGACAGTACCAATTCCCATGGAGCTTTGTCGAAAATCTTCATCTTTTAACAAATGTAATTGTACACATTTTATTTTCTTCTGTCCTGAATGGTTCCAAATTATAAACCAGTATTGCGTTTTATGAAGGAATAGACATCCCAAATTTAAACCAAACCACCAAAAGAACTCCACCTATATTAGGAACTCAGACCTTTTTCAACAGGAGTGACACTATGCATTTTAAATCAGTCCTTTGGATATTTTAGTGTGTAGGCTTAGCTTTCAGAACAGACTGCAGCTAACAGCGCTCCCTATCCCCTCTGGGGTCAGATTGCTGTACAGCAGGGACTCTTATCTCCTCCAGCACGACCTTTTCCCCTGTGGCTTTTGAAAATCAGTTTGCTTTGAGAAATTAGATTCAATGTCATTATTGTATATACCAAGTCATAGCCCCTTTAACAATTACTGCAGTAGCAATACAACTAAACTTTCTTTGAAAAGCCTTCAGTGCCCAAAGGATTTCCAGTTGAAATTGGCTTCCCAGCTAAAAGTTTTTTTTTATAAAGGAAGCTGCATTCTTTCATCATTTGAGGAGATATCTTTCCTATCTGGGAAGGATCATAATAGAAATTGGCAGAGCACATAAATCCACTGCTGAAATGTTCATGCAGTGGATGGATACTTCTTAAAGAAAGGATGTGCCTGACACATTTAAAGGTGCATCTGCAGATCCCTTTAAAAGTCTAGCAGATATACAGGCAGTAGCCAAACAGAGACAACCCTGACCTCATGGACAGATAGTCATCAGTTCAAGTCACAGGGTTATCTACAACTATCATCGACTGTCTTGGTTGTGTTGGATTTCTTTCCAGTAACTCGGATGACTGTGCTGCGAGGTTGTGCAGACCATGTCAGGAGCAGGATAAAATGAAGCAGCTAATGTCAGCTTTCTCATTCGACGATAAGCATACCTTCTACTGGGTAATTGCTGAGTTACATATTAACTTCAAAGGAAATATCCACCTTGAAATCATGTGCTCTCTTTGATGAAGTAGATTATGGAAAAGTGAAATAAAGACAGAAAATGCTGGAAATACTCAATAAGTCGAGCAATATCTTTGGAGAGAGAAATATATTACATGGAAAATATCTTTATTGGGAAAACAAGAAAGAAATGGGAAAAAAAGGGAAATATTACTTACTTTCAGGCAGCTTCATAAGATAATTTCAATATGTGTACACTACATGATTCATTTTCTCCACATTCTGTATGCAATTTAATTCATGGGGACAAGGAATCATGGAAACAATCCTCCTCCAAGAAACTTCTTTGTTGAAATTCTTCGGTTTTACTTTTTATTGAGAACAAAGCATTCTTGGCCAAGTGACTATTCGTTATTTCCCACCACTATCATCAGCCTTCTGAAGTGTAAAAACCCACAATCCTTTCATTTGAATATGTGCTCATTTCTTACGGTGAAAATTACAAGCTTCTATTTGATGAAAGTAAGGCACAAATTTTCAAGTTATACCTCAGATAAAGGAAAGCTTATTCATACAGTTCTTCTAATGACACAATTCAAGGGGTATATTCCAGCACAATGTTCAACTTCAGAGACCAACAAATTCTTCACCACTACCAGTGGACCAGCATTAGTTTGATAAGGAATGCAGGTAAGTAGCAACAGGGGTACCTAAAAATGAAAACAAAATATTTGCAGATAGTGGAAACCTAAAGGTCGAAGTTGATGGAAATGCTCAGCAGGTAAGGTAGCATCTGTGGAGAGAAAAGCACAGAAAATGATTCAGTTTGTTGTTCATCAACCTTAAGCCTTCAATCTGTTTTTTTTTCCCACAGATGCTGCTCAATCTGCTGTGCATTTCCAATATATTCTATTTTTGTACCTAAAATGGGGTGCCAACATGGTGAAGGCAACAACACAATTCCACATGCAAGCTAAACAACAGAAGCAGTAAGCAACTGGTAGAGCTGAGTGATTCAAAACCAATGGATTAAATCAACGCTCTGCAGTCAGATATATTCAGTTATGAATGGTGGGGGGCAATTAAACAGCAAACAGGAAGAAGAAGCTCAATAAATATCACCATCCTCAAGAAGTGGCAAAGACAAGACAGAAACATTTGCAACCAGCCTCAGCCAGAGGTGCAAATGGGATGATCCACCTCAGACTGCTCCTGAAAATCCCACCTTCCTAGAGGAATGTATTCAGTTAATTTGATTCACTCTGCTTAATATAAAGAAACTGATGGGTGCATTGGATGCAACAAAGGCTGTGGTTTTCAGCACTGTCCTGGCTGCAGTGCTGAAGGCTTGGGCTCCAGAAGTAGTTTCACTTCCAGCCAAGCTACTCCAGTATAGTTATAAAACTGACATCTACCCAACAGATGAGATACTTGGAGCTCAATCACCTTAGCTCTTGGATATCTTGGCAGGGGTCCCTACTGCCCTAAAGCCAAGCATCTTCAGTAAGTATCATCCACCTAATGTTCAGGAGCAGGAACATTCACTGATGACGCCAAGATGTTCAGTTTTCTTTACAAACTCTTGAATAATGAAGCAGTCCAGGCCGACATCCAAAAACATGAACGACATGGGCTGATAGGTGGCAAGTTAATTCTGCATCAAACACATGCCAGGCAATAACATCATCCCTTGACATTCAACAGTATTATGATCATTTTAACCACCACCATCAAAACTATCACCATTAACCAAAATTTGGACTAATCACAAAAACACTTGGGCTTGGAATACAACAGGTCATGTATCCTGTAGCAAGAGACTCATTTTCTGACTCCTCAAAGTTGCCGCATCTCCATGGCATGTCGGGAGTTTCATGGAATATTTCCCAAATGGGTAGACTGCAGCTCCAGTAACACTCAAGAAGCTCAGAACTATCCATCTGTTTGGCTAATGCCCCATCCACCACCCCGACCAGTCATCGTCCTCACACCGCGGTTGCTGTGTATCCCACCTGCAAAATCCTTTGCCACAATTTGCCAAGATTCTTCAATGGAGACACAAGAGAGACTGCAGATGCTGGAAATCTGGAGCGACAAACACAAAATGCAGGAGGAACGCAGCAGGTCAGGCAGCATCTATGGAGGGAAACGAACAGTCGACGTTTCAGGCGGAGACCCTTCATCAGGACCGGAAAGGAAGAGGGCAGAAGCCAGAATAAAAGGTTGGGGGGAGGGGGAGGAGCAAAAGCTGGCAGGTGATAGGTGAGTCCAGGTGAGAGGGTGAAGTTAGGTAGGTGGGGGAGGGAGGGGTGAAAGGGAATGATGTGAGAAGCTGGGAGGTGATTGATGAAGGAGGCAAGGGGCTTTTGAAGGAGGAATCTGATAGGAGAGGACAGTAGGCCATGGAATAAAGGGAAGGAGATGGGCAGCTCATGAGGGCCGGGGAGAGGAAGGAGAAGGGGTGAAGGGGCCACAGGAATGAGGGAAAACAAAGGGAGGAGGGGAAGGAAAACAGAGGGGAGAGGTTACCGGAAGTTAGAGAAACCAACGTTGATGCCGTCAGGTTGGAGGCTACCAAGATGGTCTTGACCTCCACAATGACCTGCAATTTCTAATACTTAATAAAACAAGAGCAGTAGGAACATGGGACTGCTATAAAACCTTGTTGCACACATAATAGGAAACATATTGCTGCACCTTCATCATCACTGGATCAAAAATTCTGGAACTCCTTAGTTTACGGCACAGAGAGTAACTTCACCACAAGAGCTGCACCGTTTCAAGAAGGTTGCTCACCAACATCATCTCAAGGCCAAATATTGATGGGCAATAATTTCTGTTCTTGACAATAAGGTTTATATCCCATTGGAGAATAAAAGAAATTGTGCCTGTCTCCAGCTGCCAGAGTTTTCACTGCACGATGAGAAAGAAAATCACTGTTCTCGGGTGATTTTCAGATTCTGTTGATTTTGCTATGCAGGAAGCACAATTTGGGCTGTGAGTTTTCCTTCTAAGGTGACTGGTGTTCCTGCACAATGAAACAGACAAGCGAGAAACATCGACAGATAGTTGTATTTATCCCATGCTGAAAATAGCAATTTACATCTGTTGCTTTCTCTGGAGTAATCTCAAAGTTGCAAGTAGTTTAAAATCTACCACAGTACCTTCTGCAAACATCACTGATTGGAAGCTCTATCTTTTTTAAAATTGATTTCCAGTCTTAAACTGAACAGGTATTCAAATGTTCAGACTTCCATGTGGCAGCTAATATTCTATTACCAGTGTTGTTCTTTGGCTTGTCATCACATCTTATGTCTTCACTGTAATAGCTTCCAATGAATCAAGAGGTCACATGTTTACTCCAATGGGAAAAGGGTCAGGAGCAGCCTGTCTGCAATTCCCACAGATCACAGTGTTGCTAACAATAGATCCCTAATTGGCTTCTTGGTTCCATTATTGTTTGCAAGAGCTCTCCATTGTCCATCCAGTGTGCTAATGATCTACTTAACACCTTAGTTCCTGACATTTCTTCATTAGTAAATGTGTTGGTTAGTACCTTCATCATGGCAGTATTTCATCTGTAAATGGGCTGCAGGAAACATAATTCATCTCCATGAGATAGCTATTTCTTCTCCCTTTCCACAAAATGATTTAAACGTTATTTTGAAATGTTCATTTCCTTATAGTCTTGGACCTGAATGTACTATTTCACAATTTAAGTACAATGCAAATAAAAAACAGAATGAACGAAATGACCCTGTAATTATTAGAAACAATAGTTAACCATAACTATATTCTCAGCAGGGGAAAAATATATATACTGGAGGCAGCAGAATCATTGAACAATACTTGATCATATAGAGGTGACAGCAATTAATGAAGGCCATGGAAATTATGCTGGGCTCCATCTAATGCAGTCTTACCCTCTTCATAATTACACAATAGTAGAACTCTCACGTAAACTGCAGCAAAACAACCTCTGTCCGATACTGAGTCTGCCAAAGCAAATGGTAACCAAAGTGGGAATCTATAATCTTATTATTCATTTCTGTAGAAATTTTATTTCTTTTATTTTTATTTATACGTATTTGTTTTTAAAAGTTGCATTTGAAAAACCCAGTGGCAATTACAGACAAGAGTATTTTTATAAACGTGAAATACTTCTCAAGAAAGCTGCTGGAAGGAGTGACCTCCATGCCCTTGACATGCTGTGACCCACCCTGTCTGATTTGAAAACTGGTAGGTTTTTTACCTACAGCCTATTTTTCTCCCATGGAACCCTTGAATTTTGTACTTCTGAAGTGCAAATACCTACAAAAATGCTTTCATGTCCCCGGAATCTGAATAAAAGCACTATTTGGAGTTCAGTGTAGTTTAAACAATATTGATATGTCAAAAATTGTTTTCAGTTGTTTGCATCCGTATAATAGTGGACGAACCTGTCGGAAAGTGGTGAAGGATTGTTTCTTATAATTTGGGGAAGAAAGAAATTCCAAACAGAGAAAGAAGGTGTTTCACTAGAGCAAAAGTATCTCAAGTCTAAGTGTCAAATAATCTTGGAACTAAAGTCAACCTCTTATTTTCCTTAGGGATTTATTTAGCTTTGAAAACTAACAGATTGGTTTGATAAAGTGTTCATCATATCTACTTAAATTGTGTATAGCTAGCTTTGCCAAAAGGAAAAACCTAGATGACATATGATGAGCAATGCAAAAGATTATAAACAAAGAATTATTCACTTTTATATGGCTAGCACTTTTTTTTTCAGATGGAGATTTCCAGTTCTCTGCTTCTTTTTAATTTGATAGTTTTCAAAACTTTACCAATGTTAAAACTGAAGTAATTCAATTATTGCAATATCCATGTCATATTTTCAATTTCTTCCAGGTCAAACAAAAATTGAGTTGGCATTTCAAATCGGTAATAATATGCAGCAATAACTTATCCTGGTAACATAATTTATATATTTTTTATATTCTTGTGTCTTCTTGTTATATTCCTGTTAAGGCATCTTTTATTACTAAATGTTGCTTATCCAGTACGATTTAAAAGAAAAGGATTGATTGAGAGTCAAAAACATGGAACATGGCCTTTCATCTCAAATTCATCTGGTACAAGGATCTAAGAGAGTCTTGCTGGTAGGCTGGGTGCTTTGGGTGCACAGAAAATAAAATCAATGTGGGGTGCAGCAGAAAAATCTCAATAACATTAATGTAATTTGTTGGTGGCATACTTTTTTATCCCTTTGTGAAGCAAAAGATGTGGGCTCCTCACCCTCATAGTGTAAGCTCTCTAATAATGCATCATTAAGAAAATATTGTCTTCTTTACAGAAAAAAATATGATAAGTAATTAGCATTAATTCAATCTACAATTTTTTATACCATGTTAGTTGAAATAGTTAGCAAGAATAAATGAATAGTTCTGCAAAACTCTGGTTTCCAGCATCTGCAGTTTTTTTTAAATACTGCATTTATTATTAGTTTCAGTACATTGGTGACAATTAGGTAAGATCTCACTGGCAAATGTTGGCAGTTCTGGTTGGAAGCATTGGCGTTTGACCACTTAACTGGTGACAAGTCTGGGACCTCCATGCATATATTGTCAACCAGGGAAGACACAAGTTTATTGAACACCAATACACCCTGTTGCTGAACTTCCCCAGCATTTATATTGAGGATTAATCTCTCTTCTGCTGTGCTCTTGTGGATGTGGTTCACGATCCAAGACTCCTTTGTTTTCAATGGGGATTGTGTGACAGAAGTTATTAGGCAAGGGGATAGATAAGGTACTATTCAAAATTTATTTTGGCTCATTTCAATGTTTTTAATTATTTACACATAATGTTAGATATTTTAAGATTTATTTTTTAATTGTTTAGAATGTATTCAATTCATTTAAATTTCTCTAAATGTCATGGGCAAATAAAAACTGTTAACATTGTTATTGCTTTGATATTTGTCAAACTTAGGGGCAGGCTTTGTTGGTTATCCAAACTTTCAGTCTGCTTCAGGAATGGAGTTTCCTCAGTTAGCCACTGGGCATGTCTCTGGAGGCCAGAATCCTTTGGACCAATGAGACTCTTTGGCTCTCTGCACCTAGGAGTCGGTAAATATGGACACAAACAGGCCAAATGTGGGGTTCCAGAAATGGACCAAAGGAAGCAAAGTTCAGTCCATTATGATAGGAGTAGGTCAAAGCTTTCAATATTGAATCATTATCAACACTAGATTATTGATATATGGTATTTGTTTACCTTTGACTATAAGTTATATTTGCTTTCATTTACTGATTTGCTTGATTTTACATTGCAAGGTATAGAATGGTGGGTTTTACTGAGATATTTGAAATTGGTTCTTAGCCATTTTACCCTTACACTGTAACTTAATGATACTTTCATCATTTCCTTCACCATTTTTTTAAAACTAGTGGAAATAATGTAGAACAAAAGCTCCAGTTTATTGGTGTGCTCCAGTTTCTGAGATGTCTGGGAAACCATCACTTATGCAGTGGCTTAGTGACACTTTGTACTGCATTCTTTAGTCACTTCTGTCAACCTGCAGAGAATAGTCACCAACAGTACTTGTAAACATACATTACTGTCATATTCCCATCTGCTCTGTTTGCTCAATGCACAGCCAGACTTCAGCGAAACAAACAACATTTGTGTGATGACAGAACTACTTTCATTTGAAGGCAGGAACCTAAAGAAAGCAACAGCTTGATGAAAATAACAAGTCTGTTTGGGGAAAACATAATAAATAATGTCTGTCACTGCACAATCCAACAAGCAGCCCACAGGAGTAATCTGGGTGAGATGTACTCAATTGAAAAGAGCTACAGCAACAATGGTATTGGAAAATTAATGATTATTCTTTCAGAGAAATTACAAACAAATAACCTATTTGTCCTTCTTCAATGCAGAATGGTGGAAAATGAGGTATTTGAACTGACAGGTCAGATGCACCCCCGTAGGAGCATTGAGAACTATTATTGTCCCATTCTCGAGAGGGAGTCAACCATAGCCTCAAGAAACAGTAGCAATCCTCACTTGTTCAACACAAGCTGTTTGTGACTAAAGCTGCAAAAAAAAGTTTTAAAATATATATTCTCATAAAGTTTATGGGGCACTCACAAATTTAAGCATTGATGTTGAATGACTCCAGCTTCAGCATGAAGTGAAACAGCATGAGGTTAACTCTTCATAGGACTCACTCCTGGGGTGAAGGGGTTCTCTGTGAGGAAGGGCTGAGCAAGTTATGCCGCTATGCAACAAGGTTTAGGAATATGAGAGGTGATCTTATTGAATCATATGAGGGGGCTTGACAAGGTAGATGCTGAGAAGATATTTCCTCTCACACAGGAATCTACAAGGGTTATAGTTTCGGAATAGAAAGAGAAATGGAGGCAGAACAGATAGAGAATAGGAGGAATTTCTTCTCTTGGAGGACTTCTTTACCCCAGAGAGCTGTGGAGGCTGAATCATTGAATGTATTCAAGACTGCAAAAGACAGTTCATAGGAGAATCTAATTTCATGGGTAATGGGCAGGAAAATGAACCTGTGACCAAGATCAGGGTAGCTATGATTTTATTGAATGGCAGAGCCAGCTTGAGGGATTGTATGGCCCACTCCTGTTCCTACATCCTATATTCCTATGTCCTTGGCTGCTTGCATGCTATTATTGTATTATGATATGGCACACACGGTAGTGTAGTGGTTAGGGTAATGCTATTACAGCGCCAGCAACCCGGATTCAATTCTGGCCACTGTCTTTAAGGAGTTTGTATGTTCTCTCTGTGTCTGCATGGGTTTCCTCTGGGTGCTCTGGGTTCCTCCCACATTCCAAAGACGTATGGGTTAGGAAGTTGTGGGCATGCTATGTTGGTGCCAGAAGTGTGGCAACACTTGCAGGCTGGCCCCAGAGCACTCTACACAAAAGATACTTTTCACTGTGTGTTTCGATGTACATGTGACTAATAAAGAAATTTTACCTTATCAGTGGTTGTTATTTGACTTGCAAAAAGTGAAACATTTTCTTGGAGATGAGTGACTTTATTTTTAAATAGAAAAAAGAACTTGGCATTAAAAATTATATTAATTTGGGACAAAGTCAACTGCCCTCAAACTTAATTTCCTACTTTCAGTTTCAGTAGCATACTTAACAACATGAAATAGTGTGTGATGACCACTTATTATTAATTATACCCAGTAAATCTTCCATCAAAATGTTCTGCAGATGTCCTCCAATCCAGAGCTGAATCAAAAAATAAACTGAAGAATGATTCACTGATCCTGCATTGTGTGTGCAAAATCAAATGACTTTCATATTATTGTTTCCAAAGTTCAATTAGCTTTGAACTAATCTGGCCCACATTGCATTACTATTTCTATATTTGTTGATCAATATCGCTCAATATTATATCAGTGATGTTTTAAGAAGTTGAGTCAAGAAATCGGAGCAGGAGTCCATTTGACTGCATGAGCCTGCCCATTATTCATTAAGATCATGACAGATCTGATTTTGGCCATAATTCCTTTGTCCTACTTGTTCCCCATAATACTTGACTCCCCAGTGGTCCAGAACAGGGGACTTGAGCAGTAAAAATGTCAGTTTTAGTTAGAAAGATATAATTCTGCAGGTATAATCAGAAACTTCCCTTTATGGGGCTAAAAGGAATAACAAGTCATAGCTTCCTTAATCAATTCCTTCCACTTCCCCAGTGTGTGACATTCCTGAAACCCTCTTCACGAAATTCATTTGGAAGCTGCTTCTCGAAATGTTTCTGCCAGTGTCAGGTGAGAAATGGCTCATTGGCACTTTAATGAAGGCTAGCTGTTTAAACTATCATGTTTCTCCTGTCTCTGTGAAACAAATAATGCATTTGCAAGAATGGCGTGTTCTTAAAGACGAGCTCTGGATTATAATCCACCACATTTTCTCCTCATAATGTTTTCTCCAATGGATACAAATTCAATATAATAAGTCTCTCTTCTTAGCTTAAAATCCACAGAATTATCTTTTTCAAAGGTAGGGTTCTGTTGGCTGCACATAATGTTCCAAATGTGATTTGATGAACAACCCAACTAAAGTCAGAATAACTTGTCTCAAAAGTTCACAAATATTCGCTATCTCCTTTCCATGAATGGTCAATTTTCATACTCTGTCATTTTCCTTTTCTAATGACTTCAGTGATTCATTTTCACCTGCTTGTTTGCCAAACAGAAGATAAATGGATCAAAAATAAAAAAAACAAAGATTGGCACAGGAGTTCAGTATCCTTCAGATGCCCCTTCAGTGACCTTTTTCACAGACAAAGTGAGGAACCAAGGCCCATTGTATGAGATACCAGCAAGGTGTCCTGGAAAGTGTTTCAAGTGGATCAAAACCCTGTAAAGTGTTTCATGTGGATCAAAAACAACTCCAAACATCAAAGGACTGTCAATAAAGGTTACCTTTTAAATTCAATGACACTTTATATCAAAAAATCTACAGTCATTTTTCTCCTTATAAGACAGTCCATTTTAGGCATGTCATTCTCTATATGTATATCACTGAGGTTTCTCTCTGTCATGTAAAGATGATTGACAAAACCTGCCCTCAATCTACACAGTGGGTGTTGAATAAACAACTTTAGCAAATCCACAGGTTTAGTGACTCATTCAAGCTTAGATCTAACGCATATTATTTTAGATGTCACTCCAAGCTGATTTTCAAGGTGACCAACCTTTTATCTTTCCATTCTCTTGTGGGAAGTTTCTGACCTTCACTCAGTAAACCCACATTTCCACAATAAATCAAGGAATGGAGCTCAGTACAATTTAGCAGAGTAGCAGAATCAACCTGCCTTCCATAGTTCTCACCAGACTGAGACACTGTGGGTTGGTATCAACAATACCTCCTTAGGTAGACAAGCCACCAATCATTAACAGAATCTTTTTAATGAAGGGATATCTCCAACTTTTTTGTTAAGAAAATTTAGTTAAAGAAGCTCAGGGTGAATAATGAACCCCAGTCATGATAAACTTCTTGTTGGAGTATTTGTGGGATACACACAAGATTCTTCTGCTATCCTTGAAAATGGAATATATTGGAGTCAGGCTACTTAACACACGATGCCCTGCCGTTTTGTACCTTTGAACAAAGATACTAATGCACAGTAACAGAAACAGGAACAAGACTGCATTCAGAACAATAATAAAATTTACACTGGATACAAATTAGATAATTTTGTTTAAGCTTGCAGTTGTTCCAGCTTTTCTTGGCAAGAACTTTTAAAGGTAGGCAAAATTTTAGTTTCACCACTACAGAAGGGACACATGGGACTTCTCCTTATTACAGTAAGAGGAAGCACTGCACTACCCACAGGGAAAACTCTGGCAATGCTACAACTGTACCAAAGTGATGATGTCATTCAAATGGTCTTGTGAAGCCATAATGACCAAGGAATGACCTGCGGACTTTAGTGCCAAAGAAATTGAATTCACGTCAAAAATGTGTCTGTAAGCTTCACAATTCATATTTTTCAATGTCTGCTCAACCATTCCAACTTATGTTGGGCAGAAAAAGAGGGGAAAATCCAGATCCAATTAACTGGTGATACAAACATAAGCTCTTCTTTCCGAGCTTGATTCAAATTGGAGAGGAGAAACTGGTTCTCTTTGTATCTGAAAAAGGGACTAATTCAGGCCAGTCTGCCTCTGAAATTTTGATCCAATGAAGACAATACAATTGAAATTTGGAGGAACAGTAGAAGATGCTGCTACTATTCTGTGGTACATGCAGCGCAGCTGCCCAGGGATGGATTTCTAGACATTGACGCAAAAGACCAGGGAGATAAAGTGAGAAAACTTATTATTGGAAGACTGCTTTGTATTCAGAGATTATGGGAGCTGAAAAACAATTTGACCTGGAACTTCTTTAGCAGAACATCCCAAGGAAAGACACAGAGGTCTTTATGCTTTTCCTGGAGTTTCTGCCAATTTTCTGCAGAAGTTCCAGGTGATCGCCACAAAAAACTGTCCACTTTAAAATTTATTTACAATTGGCAAACAGTTAAATATATTAAACTGGGGATAAAAGAAGGAGGGTTATAAGGATAGTAAACTGATATGCATAGAGTGGCAAACTAACATGTCAGTTCCCTTAGAGAAATCAGTGATCCTCCTTGCAAATATTGAAAATTTCTCAAGGAGACACAGTGTCATTATCACTGAGCACCCACAATTATGATGATAAGGGATGCATCAATCTGAAAATCCCAGAGATGGTCCAACTATCCTAAAGGGAGACTAGAACTCTAACTTAACAACCTGAGCTAAAAAGGATTAGGTTATTTAAGCTTTTCGAATCATTGGAGAACCAGCTAGATTTTAACATATCCAGTAGAATTGCTATTTAAGGCAGTTCAATTTATCATCTATAATCAAAGGGAAATTTAAATTCACACTGTTGATATGCCAATCTCAGACATCGCATATAATACCAAAATAATAAGATATCTTAGGATCTAACCGATGCTGTGTTGCACTGATACACCTGTAACCTCAGGTTTTAATTCCATAGCTTATTACTTCCGATGTAAATTCTTTGTATGCTATCAATTAATTTGAATGTATTATTAAGGAAATGCCATTTCATGATTTCATGGATGATTTAGTTCAGTAAGAGATGAACCCATTCACTGAGTAGCTTGCATGTATCCAAATAAGGAATTGGTTGTATAAATGTTAATATATTTGGATAGGTTGACATCAGCTGGCACCACCCTAAATGTAAACAGTACATTTCCAGATAACTGGCTGATGAGAAGTCAGGGTGATGAGGTTGAAGATTTATATCATGCCCATTGGTCAATGTTCCTTATAATTTTATTAGTTTATTATTCCCAATGTTATTATGCAAACTTATAATCATTTGAAAATTATGTGTTTAGACTGCCATTATCCAGAGGTATTCACATGAAACAGTCCTAAGGATGACCACTAGAAGCAAACAATTGGCTGCTTTGGGAACCTGACATATATTTCAATCATCAAGAGTATGTTTAGGTCAGACAACCACACTGAATGTTAACAAAGACAAAGGCATTGCAGTCAGCTGTATGGATCAAGCACCCATGGACTAACTTCACTACTGAACAAAGAATATTTTATGCAGACTTCTGAAACACAGTAGAATGGTGGTCCTATAGTGATGTGGAATTATCATAGCTTTTAAAATTATGGTGAACCAGATAGATAAGTCCTCATCTTGGTTGTATTTGTTCCCATTTGTGGGTAAAACTTAGACATACAGGCAGGATCTGGCTACTTTGAATAATTATGTTAAATCAAAGGTCAAGATTGTGTAATATTGTGTAAAAAAATCACAAAATTTCTGGTGAAGAACGTTAATCCTTCAATCTGCTTCTTTATTGCTCCTTTATCTGTCGCCTTCTGGCATACGATAATTTAAAACCTGCTTCAGTTTATTTCTAATTTACTGTTTAAAGCTGTTTTTAGTGCGGGTGAATTTTATTTTAGAATCACTTTGGTCTGCCATTGTGACTATTTTCATTTGGGTGAGTGAAGAATTAATTTAAAGAAATGTTAAATCACACCTGCCTGGTGACACTTGAGAGCTCTGGGATAATAAAAATAATAAAGTTTGAACAAAAGATTGAACCAAAAATGTGATCTCTGCACTGACAAAGAGAAGACAGATCAACAAAATACAAATTTTGTGTTAGATGTCATTTGGTTAAAATAAAATTTAGTTTATTTCTTCAGTACTAAAATCTACATCTTTTGAAACTGATCAAAACAGCAATAGAGAAAACTAAAATGTAGGTTAAATAAAAACAAAATATTACATTCTCAAATAGTTCTAGTGCAGGGTTGTGGAATATTCATTCCATTATGACCATGAACTGCTGATGATCTAGTTAACAATACTGTCAAGCTTCCCGTGGTCTTTTCAAACACAAGACTTGTCCACTCTGCCCTCTGGCCAAGTTCTGTGGGACTGAAGCACAAGCACAAGCCATCAAACCTGCTGACAGCTTGTCACCAGTGAGGCTCCATTAATTTACACACATTTTTGACTGTTTGGCATCTGCCGTGATACATTTCTTCTGAACAGGCCTGTTTGCATTTAACACTTGGGTTAATTTTCATCATAGTTTAAATTTAGCCATCAGTTATTTCAAGAGCTGTCAACCAACATATGGATGGCTGTTCAAAAAAAAATCTTTTGGAATTCATAATAAAGAGGAATCTGTTGAATGTGAAACAAAAACTGCTGCAATATACTGCAAACCCCTGTTGGTGAGACCCAGGTCAAGAGAGAATAGTGGAGTGGATTAGTTGCTGTATTCACCAGAGTGACGGCTGAGCACCTCAGGAGCTTCTTGATATATCAAAAAATGATGGAAAGACACAGTTCAATTTGTCCCACTTTCATAAAGGATAATTAACCTGTCATTCTTGCTGCTTTAACAACTTCATTAAATGGGAACATAAAATGGGCACAGCCAGCTCTGTGTCTTTCCAAAATGGAACACCTTGGACACGTTTCTTCTAAATTAACTGATAAAGGTTGACTTAAAATATGATCAACAAATGCTGCTATTTTTAAAATCTTTTTCAGTTTTGCAATCGAAGCACATTCACAGTTTTAATTCCATCATAGGATCGCAAAGATCTTTAGCTCCTGATCAGAAGAAAGTTAAAACTGTGATTCAGTTGCTGTAGTTTTAATAATCTTTCCTTTGCTGCTAAAATGGTGCTTGACATGGTGAGAATAAGAGGCTCACGCTTTGATCTGGTTCCTCTTCACTTTATTATAGAGACTTTTTCCGCAGTATTACAATTCACTATATCTGGGGAAATTGATGTACATAGGGAGGGGAATACAACGAACAGATCCAGATTTCTCAATGATTTCAATATCAGAACTCTTCTGTGTCCTGCTGAAGAAAGAAGAAAGCTGGCTGTCAGAGAAGATGTCTTGTATAATAAAAACTAAAATGTCAATGACAGAAATTTAAAATAGAAACAGAAAATGCTGCAACGTACAACAGTTCAACAACAAAATAATTTGTTAACACATTTGACGGAGCAGTTTTGTTTGATTCAGAACCATAAAATTAAATCTGCTCTTGGGATGGAGTAATGCATTCTCAACCATTCCAGGCCATTTCCTGTCAGTCAGGAAATTCTACTTTGCATTTCTTGATGCAAATCATGCTTGTGTTTTTGAAGTCATCAAACATGCATCATATGGCATCATCCCCTGTGTAATTTTGAACCAGGGGAAATTAGTCCACATTGCCTTGAAAGCGAGCATTATGGAGCAATCCCAGGACAACTGTTGAGCAGTGCTGCACCAGGACCCTATCAAAATAAGTCACACCCAACCCCACAGTCAGTCCACAGCCCATCTCCCTGATCCCTTGATGCTCTGACTCTCTGATCCCCATACGTCCAAATAATCCTAATTCTACTGGACCCTGAATACAGGATGGTTCCTGGTCCCATCCAGGTGGAACAATTAATTAGATACAGAAGATGAGACCATTTTCCTTCTGGTTAGATTGATACAAGATAAACCTTCTGCCACATAGCCACATTGTCTTCAAGACCAGCTAATTCCATTTCCATAACTTCAGTTGATTCTATCCCTGCCTCTACTCATTTGTTACTGGAACTGATCAATCTACTGGACCTTTGGTCAGCCTCTTCTCTTCCACCTTTCTGAAAGTCATCCAAAACTTCTGCCCAAATTCTAACTCACAAAATGTTCTGTTCACCCATCACTTCGGTACTTGCTAAATTACATTGCTCTTGGATAAGCAATGGCTTGACTTTAAAATTCCTTGCCTGGTTCTCTGCACCTCTCAACCTCTCTTTTATTTACCTTCAAGACATTCTATGAAACCTTTGACAAGCTTTTGGTCATTTGTCCTAATATCTCCTTATATCACTTAGTGTCAGATTGTTTTAATAACATATCCCTGAAGTGCCTTGGGCCTTATTGTTTTGTAATAAAATAAATTATCTGTGTTGGTTTATGTGTTTCCAGAAATAAAATATTCAGTGGGGATCTTGCATGGATGAGCACTTCCTACTATTAACTTGTATTTTGACCCGACACATCTCACCCCTTCCTTCTATACATTTTTTTACACTCTCTCTCTCTCATTCACATTCATACGTGTGCGCGTGCGCGCACACACACACACACACACACACACAGAAGTATTTGTGATGTACATAGAGGAGGAGAATTTTACATTGGTTTGAGTTATTAGGACACTGGAAGCCATTACCACTGAGTGAGGTCAGGAATGATGGGTGAACCAGATCTCATGCAAAACAAGGACTGGTGAGAACCCATTACTAGAGAACAATGCACAAACTGCTGTTTGTTTTTTGTTTCTGGTCCTTGGGTTCTCATGGACCCATGCAGGACTGATACAGGGTCTCAACCCGAAACATCAACCAGCCCTCTGCATCCACAGACCCTCTGCCTGATCTGCTGTGTTTGTCCAGCAGTTTGTTTTCTGCTCCCAGTTCCAGAATCTGCAGTGTCCTGTGTCCACCAGAGAACAAATAAAGTTAACATAAGTCCTTCAGAGCAGCTAATCTGATTCTTTGCCTCTGGATTATACTTAATGCTATTGCCAGCCATGTAACCTTCATGTTCCATCCTGCTTTCTGTGTAATTCATTCAAGAATAAAATGTCTGCAAGGAATACATTTGACAAAATTTGAATTGTATTGTGGGCATGACCTTTTTAAAATCTGCTGCTAGTTCTACATCTCAGTAGTTTCTCTGTTCATTCCAACTATTCCCTCACTCCCTAACCCCAGGTTCCATCAACACACCAGAAGGGATAGTCCATTTCCACATGAAGCCCAAGCCCACTGTAAGCCCAAGAACTCAGAAAACTTCTCAGAAAATTATTGGACAAATATATTGCGCAATATTTAAATTTGGCTCAAGTTTGCAGGATGATATTTCACTAGGTGACAAATCTTTTCTGGGGATAGGTACAATTGCATTTGGAAATGGAAACCATGAAGTTTAAGGTAAATTTTAATGAAGACTTGGATAAATACCCAGAGCTATTAGCCCTGAATTTTGTGGTAAATACCAAAAGGAAGCTGGCACTTAATAATACAAATGCTAGCACAGTCATAGGTGTAAGTCCCAAATGTATTCATTGATAATTGGTGGCACATGTTTCAATAAGCTCTGCTGTTCGATTCCCCACCAAGAATTCCTGAGATTCTCCAACATTTATATTGGGGAATCAGCTGCAGGATCCTATTCAACTGGCTCAGGATTCTGAGCTCAATGGTTTAAATGAGATTGTAAGACTACGTGAAAGAAATGCAAGAAAAGGGTTTTAAAAAATCTGATTTACTAATTTTACTTATTTAAAAGAATGCTTAGGTATTTTGAATTCATTATTTTTGCAGCTTTTAAAAGATAATAATTCCTTAGTTTATAATACTTTTTAATGTTTCTGAATAGCAGAGAAATTCAGAAACATTTAAATCTGATGAATGATTTGAAAGCTGGCAAAGCCCTGCACCCAGGTTATAGGAACAATTTGGGGCTAGGAATTCTATGACTGCGGGGACTTTCAAAACTTTCTAGGTGTGTCAAGACCTCTTCACTGGGCATTAGATACCATGGGTGCTAAACAGTTTTTTTTAAATTCAGCAATGTATATATCTTAAGGATCACAATCATTTTAATAGCTACAGTGCTGAGGGTTATTTAAAAATGCTATGTACATTAATAAATACCTTCAATGCAGCAAAGTATCAAGAAGGTGCTCTGCAGAAGGAAGAGGAGAGTGGCAAGAGTGGTGATGGTGAGAAGAATTGGAAATTAGGATCATATTTAAAGAAGATGATTAAAGCCACAATTAAATTTGAGGGTGCTCTTGAAGCAGAGTGAAATGTAACAAGACAAACAGCTTCAGGAGGAGATTCCAAGACACAGAGATATGATGTTGGAGTTTCTGCCACTGATGCAGAGGGAATTTGAAATATACTTTGGAATGTAGAGTGGAAACAGAAGGGTGCAGAATGTGAACTAGGGTAGGGAAAGATTTCCTGGAAGCAGCATTCTAGAAGTGGAAAGGGTTAAAATTAGGATAATGCTTTCAAATAAAAATCTAGGAGAGGGGGAGAGAGGATTGAAATGTGATTAATGAATATAGGATAGAATATAGTTTGCAGACCCCTATGGGTGAATTGGTGATCGGTCAGGTTAGCCTTATGAGCAGGAAGCTTGGTGACCATCAGGAAAATAATTGTTGTGGGATTGATATATTTCTGGGCTTTAGAAAATATTTGTCCTACACATCATTTATAATCCATTCTTATCACTTCATAAAGACTTGTTGACAGTGGGCTTTTTAAAAGAATGGATCTGAGTTTCACCATGTTTATTTTCTGGTCCAATTATTATGTGTGCATGCTGATGACAAAGTGCAAAATGAAAAACTGTGCTCCAATATTTCCTTACAAAAATGACTCAATTGAATACTATTGTGCATGTAAGTGATTTGCCATTAAAACCTGTACTTAAATTGGAACAGTGTAGGACTTTTTTGCTTTTACACAAAACAAAGCAGTCCTCAGAAACAGAAGAACATTGGCTTGACATTCTAACATTTTTTCAGCATTGCTTATATGAAAATCAGTTAATTCTGGACTGAACATAGTTGCAATGATCCCACCATTCCAGAAAACTGAGCACCATTTAAGCATCACATTCATATGAATTAACATAATTTCCTCTGCAATATTTCTTTAAAGTGTTGACTGGGGAATTAGGTCACCTTGCTCTGAGATGTGTTTGTCTTTGGGCACTCTCAAAACAACAGTGTTTTAAAACTATGTTTTAATGGGGCTTCTACCTGAACATGTCCTGGCCTCAGGCTTGAAATCCCACACAGGCAGGCCCTCTCCCTCTCCGTCGTCACCTTCCTCCAACACTACTGACTTATTCCACAACCTCCTTACCATTCCCCCATCCCCGAGTCTCACTTTTCAGTCACACTGACAGTGGGCCTCGCTCTTCAGTTTAAGCCTTGACTGGACTCCTGGTTAAGGCTGCAATCTACGTCCTGAGGCTTCAATTCAACTCCTGAGTTAAATGGAATCAGTAGGAAGGGCCGATTTCCCTGAGCAGAGACCTCAAAAACCAGGGAAAATAGACAGCATAATTGGTGGAACAACTAGTCGGGGGACAAGGAATAAAGTTTACATCCAGTGAATGGTTGTGGTCTGGAATTCACTGCCTGAAAAGATGTGAGAGGCAGAAACTCCCATCACATTTAATGAAGTACATGGATGTATAGCTGAAGACCCACAAATTCCAGGGCTGTAGATCTCGTGCTAGAAGGTGGGATTAGGTTGAGTAGCTCTTTTGTGACCAGTAAAAACATGGTGGGCTCAATGGCCTTTTTCTGTGCGGTAAATATTCTGTGATTTTATTCTTCTCTCTGAACCTGCGTCTGGTCTTGACTTACCAAAAGTTTTCATTCGCAATCTCTGTAAAATATCAGAGCTTCTTGCAGCAGTTATTACGCTACCAAAATGGTCATCTGGATCCTGCTCAAGGTCCTTTAGTTGCCTTTCCTAGTGCCAGTAGATTTTTATGCTCTGCAGTTACAGAATGCTGATTGCTTCGACAATTATAAACCCATATTTTCTTCTGTTATTTCATATTTTCTGTTATCAGTACTGTAAACGGATACAGCATTTCATTGAACTTGCTATGATACAGATTCTCTGCTTTCTCTTGTTCCTGCATTTGCTTTAAAATTGCTGTCAGAGATAGACTGCTAGCAACATTTCAATAACCTTGTGAGCTCTGCTCCTGTGTCAATATAGTCAGAATAAAGGAAGTCTGTGAGCAGCACTTACAGTTCATGATATCATTAATGAAGCACTTCTATGTAGGGAGTACACTGCGATATCCCCTTTCAACACTTTGCATTGTGTGAGAAGTCAGATTAACAAACCTCCATTAGATTAGACTTTCCACAATCTCTATTCATAGTTAAAGGAAGAATGCTTGCTCCAAAAACATTACAGTCTATACCAGTATTGCTTTTTAGTTTGAGCATTTACAATGTTCTCAGGGCAAAAGTAACCAAAGAGTACAAAATATTTAGAAATTAAAAAAAACATTTATGTTTGTACCATGTAATCCTCTGAAATCTTTGTATCAGATTGAAAGCACGACTACATCCTCATATGAACTCAGTCTATAAATAACAACAATCAGCAAAACAATCCCAATTCCCTAAACAGTTTTCCTTTACAAGACAATTCAGTACAATTAACCAAAGCTGCACTCCAAAGGCTTGGGTTATAACCCAGGTATTGTGCAGTGTAGTTCTAAATTGGCTGCAATTACAATATTACTGTTATTTTGTCCCTAGGCTAATACTAAGCTTTCCACAGCTTCAAACCTGGGGGAACAGACATTTAAGTCTTTTTAACACTTCAGCTGAATCATAATCCTTTCCTACTGCTCTCTTTCCCTTTCACACACGCTATTGCTCTCTTGTTTATTCTTAGTTGTGTTCTAACACCAGTTGACCTTTGGTCAGTGTTGTGTATTAATAGACATTATGCAAAAAACAAACACAAATTGCCATAGTATGCAAATGCCATTCAAAATATAAAATTAATGAACAACTTTCAATCTTTATTACAAGTGCCACCCAGGGCTCAGTGCATCATTACTCTATCCTAGACTCAGTGCTGAGTCTAACATGTAATCGCACCTAAAGGAAGAATGGCCAAATGTGCCTACATTATAAAGTGGAGGGGGAGAGGAGTAAATGTGTATGCTGTATATGAGAATACTGTAATGAATGCCAGGACGACACGGTAGTGTAGCGGTTGGCGTAATGTTATTACAGCACCAGCGATCGGGGTTCAATTCCTGCCGCTGTCTATAAGTTCTCCCCATGACTGCGTGGGTTTCCTCCGGGTGCTCCAGTTTCCTCCCACATTCCAAAGACGTACGGGTTAGTAGGTTAACATGGGTGTAATTGGGTGACATGGGCTCATTGGGCTGGAAGGGCCTGTGACCGTGCTGTATAAAGTTTAAAATATGTCACTGCCGAGCATTTACTGTAGTTTAACTATCTCTTTTCTTCTCTGACTTCCTGTGGTTTCTGACTGCACAATGCTACAATTTACCTGTAATGCTGTCATAAATAAGGTCGATGTAGCTGAGGCTTCATTTGTCCTCAGAAGCCTTTAGGTATGGTAGCATAGTCAGAAACTATTGACAGATATCTTCTGAACTGAAAAGATTGATGCTTGTAACTGCTGAAATTGTTCTGGACCACCTGGAATATGATTCAGAATTGTGACTTTATAATATTTTAAGAATTGTATTAAACTATTGATGCACAACAGCAGACAAGAAATGGGGAGAGAGCAAAACTGTTCAGTTCAGGAGGGAGGGAAGGAGGAAGTGTGAAACCTAGTGTTAGAAGTGGCAACTTCAACTTCAGATTAGCGGTATTTTACCTTTAAGCTCTTTCAGCCATGAGAATACTGTAATGGATGAACAGTGACATTTTCAGTCACCAGAATTTGTGCCACAAAAGATCATCTGTGGATTGGCCCCCAGGATGGTCATGAATATACAACATGCACTTCTCTCTGTACAGGTAGGTAGAAAGAAAGGACAAGGTACCATTGTGTCAACTGCTATACTAAGATTATTGTAGGAAGACAGGGGAAGATACCAGTCTTCAAGCATTTCCAGCTCACTTCCAGCTCGTGTCTTACTGTGCTGCAATACACAGATGCACAGAAGTCAAAGAAGAGCTAACCCACAGAGAGCGCCTTGCCAATGGTTTTCTGCAGAACCTCTGACAAATGGCAAGAAAATCCTGCGCCCACGTCTGTTCCACTGGCACGTATAAGTAAGACGAGCCAAAAGGGTTCTTCAGTCAATTGGACTACAGTATGCTGGGAATCTAAACCAGAAGATATAAATCAGATTTAAATCATCCACAGAAAACAAACTAAAAATTGAAAAAGACAGATGTGATTAAGAAAGAGAGAAGTGTAATTTGCTTTTTAAAATCCCCTATATTTATGAACTTATGAAAAATATTTCACACTTGTGAAATAAATGTTCAAAGCCAGAGAATAATTAATGTTTGGTATTATTACTTAACACAACATTGAAGATCCACCTTTAAGGTCACATGGTGCACTTAACATAAAGGTCATTGAATGACGCTGCAGCAACCCTATTTTCACAAGGGAGATATTTGCATTCAGCTTAGAAGGAATATAGTTCTTAGGGAGTTAAATGCATCTTAAGGTAGCTCAAGCTTAAATGAATAGGTAGTAATCAAAGGGTAAAACAACCAACACATGCCCCAAGCACAGAACAGATGTTTCTCAATTAAATTGTCAGATAAATGTATGTTCCTCCAAATGTAAGGTCCTTGACAAAAGCTAATCAATGAACAAGTTGTGTCCTATTATGCACAATATGTGAAGTCTTCATTTAGCTCCCGTCCCCAGCCCAATTTGACACTAACTTTGTATTTCCCCACCATGACTATTTACAACACTAGATGATACCTGGATATTAACGTCGGTGTAAACAATTGGTAATTGAGCAATGATGCCTGGTGAGGTGGAGCTATAGTAATGACGGGTTTCAGCTCTGCATCTTGCAATATCATTTGACATTAGCAATTGTTTTTGGGAGGTAAAATTGGACCTTGAGCATGAATTTGCTTGTATCAGGAATAGCATTAATATGAACACCAGACTATATACTTGGGACACATGCCTCACTTTACTGTAACATTGCATCATTGATGTGATGAAATAGGCAACTTTTAAAATGTTGTCCTTGGAGAATTAAGGGTTGAGGTTACATTTGTTACAGCAATAAAATAAGTGTGATCTGACTGGAACCCACCAAAGCAGCAGCAATAATTGTGGAATTCTAAACCCAGTGCCGTGAACCACTTATGTTTAATATAATCTTTTACACTGCTGCAAGTTTCAATATTCCCTGAACATGCCATGCTCACCAAACTGATGATACTTTCTGATTGTTCCCAATGGCAAAATTCCTTCATCTTTCTTAAAAAAAAGTTGATTATGTTTTTGATTAAAAAGTAGAAAACACTCAGAAGGTTGAACAGTGACTGTGAAGCTACAGGGTTAATATTCAGATCAATAATTGTGTATCAGACTTTACCTTAACCAGGTGTATTAATTCTATTTCTCTCTCCAGAGATGCTGGCTGATTTGCTAAGGATTTTCCAGTATTTTCTATTTTAATTGGTAATCACTCACCAGCCCAGAAAAAGAAAACTAAATACAACAAATGTTGGGAATATAAAACATAAAGCAAAACTTGTAAGAAATATAAATAACAATTTATATTGCCATTTTGCTTTTTATGAGGAAAAATGCAATCAAACCAATTCAACAATTGAAAGTAAGAGATATTAGGAGCTTGGTTAAGGAGTCAGGAATTAAAGAGCATGTTAAAGGAGGAGAGGGAATTGAAGAGGTGAAGGATTTAAGCAGACATTAGGGTCCAGGGAGATGAAGGCATGGCTACTGAGTGAAAAGAAGGGAATAGCATAAGAGGCCTGTTTCAGAGGTCCACCTTGAGCACTGAACTTGAGCAATTAGATTTACGTAGTTGTTCATTATCTATATTCAAAAGACTACAACCCAGAATGGAAGAAACTTATTCTCTGCTTTTTAAATCAAAACGTTTTTACTAATGCTGAGGTTGTCTATTAATTGTTGTGAAGAAATACAGCAGCTTTATCAACACTTGCTGTGAAAACCTGTAGGGGAACATCAGAAAGAACCAGACCTTCAGCAGCTCATTTTTCACTTATTTGTTTCATGTGTGGGACTTGTCAAAAGAGCAGCACAAAATGTCCCAGATGCATCAGATTCCTGAATCTTGTTGTCTCATATTGGTCTATTGTGAAATGAATACATGGTGAAAGGGCAATCAGTTTAACATTTCATGTGGACTCCCTACCACTGAACTCAAATGGAAAGAAAAATACAACATGGTGTCAGGTGAGCCAAACAGTTTGCTATGACCCTGTTGCAACTAATAAAATTAGGGTAAGCCAATCTGCTCATAATATATTAGCTCATGGAATAGGCAAATTGGAGGTTTTAACTGTCTATCATTACACGTTATGACAGAATAATTAATAACACACAAAAATTACAAATAAGATTGAGTTTTCATAAGGTCGGTTATCTGGTCAACCAACCATTAAAGAGATCCCATTTAAACACTCCTACAACTTTAACTTAAGACATTTAAAATAATTAAGTTGTTTGTTTAGATTTTTCAATAAGAGAGGGAAGTATCCAATTCATCAATATCATTTGATAAAACAAATCTAGTGTGAATACATTTTAATACTAATATTAAATTTTATATAGGTTGATTGACCTCTGGCTTTAATTTCAGCATCCTACTAAAGCTGAATGGAATACAATGCCAGTTCAACAGTTAAGAATATCAGGAAATGGGAACAGGAATAGTCCATTCAGCCCTTCAACACCCTCTGTCATTCATTCCATGGGGTCATGGCTAATATGTATCTTAATCCCATGTACCTGCTTCCCCTTAACTAGTAAAAGTCAATTAATCTTAAATCTGAGTTTCTCAGTTGATCCAGCCTCTGCTGCTTTTTAGTGGAAGGCAGTTCCAGAATTCCATTAATCTTTATCTGAAGATCTGCTTCTTGACATCACCAAGAATGGCCTAGGTTTAAGACAGCTTAATTATATCACCTTTTCACCTTATTTTGTCAATGAATTCAAACCTAGTCCATGTAACCCATTTTTGTATCCTTATCCATTAAGTATAAAGTATTATTCTGGTAAATTTTTGAGACGTGCCTTCCAAGACCAATATATTCTTACTATAACACCATGTGCAGAACTGGAACTGAGCACTGTGCTGCAGATGTAGTGTAACCAAAGCTTTACATCACTGCACTATAACTGCCACCTCATTGTATTCCAGTCTCTTGTGATGAAGACTAACATTCCATTAGCTTTTCCATTACTTTTATACCTGATCACTAGTTTTTAGTGATTTCTATAGATGGGCCCCTAAATCTTTCTGTTCCTTCTCAGTTCCTTCAAATACATTCATACATCTATCCAAGCCTCTGAAAAACAATAAATGACTTAAGGATAGGTTTGATTTCATGAAAAGTGCCCCTCGTAATTCATCTTAATTTAAAGTGAAATTCTGGACAATGAAACATTTCTAGAAACATAAAGGCCTGATGTTGTTCAAGGTCATGGAGATGAGGAAAACCATTTGCTGACTATCCTAAAGGTTCAGAATTCAATGGAATCTGAAGTATTCCAGCATTTTCTTGTCCACTGTTTTTCCATATATTCTTTGTGCAAAGAAGAATTTCCTGACATTTTTAATCCTAAAGTTGCTTTTGCTAGTTTGTATCCATGTCCCCTTTTCCTATTCTACAACATTCATCCATAACGTCTATACTTGTTGATTTTTCCCAGGATCTCAGTTAAGCAGAACCACAATTTTAAAATTTTCATTCATGTTTTCAAATCTTTCCATGGCCTTGCACCACTATGTCCTTGCAATCTCCACCAGATTTATAACCAATACTCTAAGACAATTATGTTCCTTCAATTTTTTATCATCCCCAGATTTTATCCCTTTTATCTTTAATGGTTATGCCCCACTCTCTCTCCCTCTGTCTTTTCCTTCTTTTAGGACACCCCTCATAACCTACCTCTTTGACCATGTTTTAGGCCGTCTGCCTTCATATCACCTTATATTTTTGAGTGTTAATTGTTTTGCTTGACAACTCTCCAGTGAACTTCTTTAGGATGATTATTCTATGTTAAAGATGCCAAATAAATGAGAACCATTATTATTGTTATCGTAGTTTGGTACGGTGTCATGCTGTATTAGCCAATTCTACTATTATGCTACACACGATAATAACCTACCTTCTGAATTCATCATTTTCAAAGTTAAAAAAATCAAGCCTTTGACACTAGGGATCAACCATGTGACCTTCCTTTGCCTCCAGCCTCTGAATAACTCCCTGGGATATCAGTTCTTTCATTGTCAGATTTACTCTAATTAATAGAAAAGATAAAAGAAACATATCCTTTCAAAACCTCCCAATGCAACTCAGCTTGATTTTAAGTTTGTCTTAATTTACTAAGTGACTCACCTAAAAAAGATAAAGTTTGATTGCAGTTTGCATTGATATGATTCACATCCCTTGAACAAAAGAAAAAATGCTTTCAGAGAGAGTACAAATGGGAGCTTCTTCATTTTATTCCAAGGAAATATCTATAAGAAGCATAAGTTGGGAGTTCTAGTCATGCCTCACTGGATGAGTTATACTAGGTTGAGCTTGCAGAGTTTGAATGGATTGGCTCAGGACAAATGACTTTGTCCTGTTTAAATCCAGACTGAGCTTTATGTTCTTGCAGGGGTTAACATACAATTAAATCAATACTCTTTTAACAGTAGTTCTAAATAATACATTTTTGAGACTTCTACTACAATCACATCATGTATGATGAAACAGAATTTTCTTTTGTTAAATAACCTAACATTTTAAAATGAAAACGCAAATGACCTTCATACTCTTTCAAGTAGGACTGAGAAAAAAGGTTTTAGGGTTAGTGTATTGAGTGCTCTAACAGGCAGTCTTTCTCTTTCATTACCCATTTACTATTTCCTTTCTTTCTTTGCCACCCATAGCCACTCACACCAGTGCTGCCAGTTTATGTGCATGGATTTGAAGGATGAGGTGGGCTGTCAGATTTTCACACTGACCCTCATTGAGGACTGATGAAACCTGCCACTCATATATACTGCAGTGCTAGCTCAAACTTACTGTAGCAATTTCATGATAGGTGATCTACAGCCAAAAAACTGTCCAGGTTCCAGATTTCCTAATATCGTTGTCCATCGTTACTGCTGGCAGAATTCTCTCCCTATGAAGAATTATGTAGTAAGAATTATGTTTCACTGCTCTGGAAATGACACTATATGGAGAAATGTGCATTACTAATTATTCTTTATAAGGTCTTAAAATTCTGGTATTTAATATTATCCTATTGACTGGATAAATAGTTACGAATATGGAATGTGGCAACTTCAAACCGTAAACTGATTTAGCTACCTCAGACAGTTAGGCTAAGTAAATCCTGTGATGATGTTTCCACAATATCACTGTTTAAACTATACAATAGCATTCATGAAAGAATATACAAATATTTCTTTTATATTTTTCATTGGAGTTCCATTCAAAGCAATGAAAAACTTTGATGTTGAAAGATAACAAATTGTTAAATAATTAACACAACATAATTACTATCCTTTTGCATATTAACAGAATATTTTTGAATTTGTTAAACGTTCCTTAACACATTCCTATATTTTTATTATTGGAAAAGCCCCACTATCCTACATGGACTAATAATAAAATAACTGTAATGCCTTTTTAATGGTTTTTGACAAATAAATGATCCTAAACCACTGTCTGTTCTCAAGGGTTTAAAATGCTCCTTCATGTTGATAGTACCCCTGATGGCAGATATGAGTAATCTTTTACTGTACAAAAGAGATTCAAACTTCAGAGATTGAGATACGCAAATCTTATAACACCTACTATAATGATTAAGAAATGAGTAATTAATAGGTATAAAAGGTGAATGCAGAACATGATTAAAAGATTTCTCTGCACGGCTGACATTAGGACATCTGTTTCAGCATAAAATAATCATTAATAAAAGCTAACAAATCTGAACACCAACTCTCAGAGTGAAATAGTAAGCAAGAGCAGAAGGAGGTTAAGTACATGTGAAGGGCATAGACTCTACATCAGGGGTGGAACCAGGGGCCTTTGACCCTAGATTTATTACATAAGTGTGGTCACCATTTCTCAGCCCCTCAAGTAGATTTTTAGATCCTTGCAATGTCACCAGAAGATAAGAAGAAACTAAATGCTTTGCTTAGCATACTAAACAGACTTTGTGATTTGTCGAACTCCACCATCAACCTCAGAAGCCTGTCCCGTGCTGATTCATCTTCTTAACTAGTTGGGTTGCATTTTGAGGCAGAATCAATTCCTGGAACAGTAGTGAAAAGTCAGTAACAAATCACAAGCACTCAGTCTTCTGAGCAACCCAGTTGTACTGAGACAGATGTTCTATTTTCTGTGTCGTAGAAGAGTGTACTCCTCATTCTTTTTCTGCACTTTGTAACAGTTTAATGAATACAAAAGCCCACTCCAATTGACAATTTGTTATTTAGCAATGTTATGACCTGCACCAATATTTGAATCTAACTTAAAAAAATGCATGAAGATCTAAACAAGACAGCATGTTAATTACTGATAATATTCATTTGTAAAGAACTTGACCTGTATAGGTGGGGCCAAAAGTGATCCACATATCAGGCATCCCATTGGTCAATAAAGGAATATATGAGACAACGTACCTTCCTTTTACAGAGCTTTGCATCTCTTTCATTGATTATATAAGGTTTTATGGTTCGGTGCAGTCTTCTTGAGAAAAAAATGGAAGCTATGAGAGCTTAATGCGGCACTCTGAACAAGCCGGGATGCCTAATTCACAATCCCAATTAATATTAAGTTCAATAATGTGTTGCACAGCATCCACAACAATGCCGCTGCCTGTTCAGTTTTGCTCCTTCACGTAGGCGGTATTGTCTGGTTCCACCCGGTGTAGGATCACAGTACGTAGTCAGAGACCATGACTCCGCTGACCTGTGTCTCAGGTTTCTGGTTCTACAAAAGGAAGAGAATAAGGTGAAGAACCACCTAATAAGTTCTTGATTAGCTGCCTGAGGAAGAACGGAATGAAGGAATAATCTTTCTTTGAAGGAAGGAGATCTTATCAACTGACAATAAACACAGTGCTTATAAGACAGATTTGGAGTGGTATCAGTGAATACACCAAAATAAATTGTTTACTTAACTTGATGCAGTACAAGGAAGTTCTAGGCAATGGCCTCTGTTACTGGAAAATTAGGATGGGTAATTTCATTAAAACATGGACAAATCCAGTCTCCTGGCTCGATGCAGTAGTGACTGTACTTCAGTTGAAAGAGAGATCCAATATTACAAGAGGTGCTTATTTACAAAGATTAAATTAAACCTGGCAGTAACGTATGTGATTAATTTGTCAGAGGTTTCAACTATTTGATTTATTCTTTCACCCATCGGTATCAAACTGACAGCACTAATTTGGTAACACAGAGCAGGAACGACGCTCATTTGTGTTTGCCTTAGCAGTTTTCAATAGATGACCTAGAGTCGGAACAGCCAGTATGTTTAAGGGAGACACAATCAATGCCATTGGTAGTCAACTGGCCAGGGTCTAAAGTGAGTGACTGAGCGTATAAACTGGCCAATTGTTGCTAATTGAACACTGCAGACAAGATACAGTATGGAAAATACAACAGGAAAGGACAGATTAATCACTCACTTTGTATGTGTGCAGTTTTAACACAAGACACTCTGTTCCTGTTGCATTTGTTATGTAAGGGGGGTGTAAGAAAATATTCTGCAGGAGAATGATAAACCTAGAAACTGAGCAAAGGGGAAATGGAAAATTGAAAAGGGGACAAAGCTGGAGGTGAAATGTGGCTCATGGGGAAAATTTTTAATGGCTTTTCAATGAGAGAAGTGTGGTAAGGTTGGGAGATATGGAAAAAAATTCCAAAGGCTCAGTTTCAATTACATTAAACCAAAGAATATTTCAACTCATTCAGGTAGTTCAGGAACGTCATAACATTATTGGTATCAATAGAAAAGGTAGAGAGGTAAAGTTAGATGTCATGGTCAAACTCTGCCTGGAGTATTTCATTCAGTGTTGGACAACAAACCTTGAGAAAGATATATTGGCCTTGTTTCACTGGCATGAAAGGTGGATTTAGAGCATTGAATAATGAGGGCAGATTGCATTAAGTTGGCATTTATTCCCTTGAGTTTAGGTAGTTGAGAGGTTATCTTGTTAAGGTATTTAAATAAGGGATTCAATAGGGTGTATGCAGATAAACTATCTCCTCTGGTGATGGAGCACAATCACTTAATTACAGTGAGGCCACTTTGGAGTGATATTAGGAAGTACATTTTCATGCACTGCGGTGGAGATTTGAAACTTTCTCCCACAGAAGTCTGAAAATGCTGGATCAATTTAAAACTTCAAGAATGAGATTGATAGATTTCTGTGAGGTAAGAATATCAAGGGATATTGGACAAAGGCAGGTAAATGCAGCTGAGGGACAGGTCAGCTATGATCTAATTGAGTGGTGAAATTGGCTTGAGGGTTTGAATGACTTTCTCCTGTTCCAATGTTTCTACGTTGCTTTGTTAATCAGCATACAGGCAAACGGTATAAAGAGAAATGGAGCAGTGTGGAAAAAACCTGGTTGACAAGCAGAGGAATGAAGATTATTCCTTCATTCAGGTTTGACCAAGGAAAGATGTGGAGTTTTATGAGATTAAGTTTGATCCTGCTTATCAGATAGCAGTCTGAAACAGCCAGGACCTTCAAATACTTTTAATTCTTCCTGGCCCAATGTATCAGAACCAACTGTAGCTGGGTATGCACAGTGCACATATGAAGAAAACCTGTGCTGTTGATGTGCGCACAAATGTGTACACAAACTTACAAAGTATCAAAATGTGTCTGTAATACTTATATAATTTAAGAATGTTCTGTCTAGTAAAGTAGACAGGGCAACTTGCCAGAATGCATGAGAAATTTCATAACGGTTAATGATTGCTAGAAATGAAAATACCTATCATTTCAAATTTCATATTTACTATAAATGAACCAAGCGATTCCACTATCATTCAAAAATTATCTTGAATTGCAAAATGAACCAGTCGCTTCTTTGATGCTTTTTGTTTGCTCAAGTTGATTGCCATCCACTGATGATATTAGAGAATCAAAGAATTGCTCCAGCAGAGAAGGAGGTCATTCAATCCATCGGGTCTATGCCAGCTACTAGAACAACAATCCTGATAGCCCCATTCTCCTGCACTTTATTCACACTTTGTACTAGTTTATATCCAATTCTCTTTTGAATGTCCTGATTTGTTCTGTTTCCACTATATAATAAGAATAAAGAATTCAAAGAACATTGTACATGTTCCATTTTCTAATTGTACTACCTGATTGTGCTGAAAAGAATTTCTACTCTTAAGTCCTGATCAAAATTACATGAATGCTTGTTCCATCATATAAAACCAGATCAAGGTTATGAAAATAGTATTAGATATCTGGACCCTACTGGGTCACTCCAGTTGAAAGCACCTGGAGGTCTGATTTCTTCCTTTTGTCCCACAACTGAGTTGTACTCAGTGTGTGGCAGTTTGAGACTGGGAGGCAATGATCTGGTGTCTTTTCTTGCTGTGCACTGAGCCTTTAACAGGATTGGATAAGATACACTGGAGGTGAATTCAAAACAACATTTTAAATAGGTAGGAGGGGTTGAATTAGCACGTTCATGTATTTGATAACAATCCAAATGACATGTATGCACATCACTTATGCAATTGTCTGAAACAGCAGCTGCAAAACTGTGATATTTAAATAAATGATTAATTTCCTGATAATTGGGGACTCGGGCATTGTTTCAAAGATGGTGTGACAGACTCAAATAGCAGAGCTTCTTTACACTGAAATATTAATTATTTGAAAACCAATAGTTTCAGCTTCAGACAGGAATTTAATTTCAGAAATCATCCCTGGAAAGGGATTATATAGTTGAGAGCTGAAGACAGAATTTATTTGGTTAGAAGCAAAGAACAATAGAGGAAATATTACACTGCTGTATGTATACTATTGTGAGTGGCAGCAAATGTGCAGGCAAATTACAGAAAGATACAAATACTAAAGATTAATGATAACAAGGGCTTCAATGATCCTAATAGAGACTGGAATTCTAACCATGTGAAGGTCAAGAGGAGGAGGAATTCCTGAAAAGTGTACAAGCGACCTTCCTTGAACATATGCTTCAACCAACAAGAAAAGCCACTGGAAAATGATGTGGATCATGTCTCATCAGGGAAGCATCTGGAGAAAAAAATGATCATGATATCATCAGGTTAGAACAGATATGAAAATGACTTGGATCAATCAAGTGGAGGAAATCTTATTTTACTGAATTGAGAAAGGTCTCAGGGATGGGATCAGGAAAATTGGTAAGCAAAGTAGGAATGGGGAATTTGGAAGAACTCACTGAGGAAATAATTTGAAAACAGAGTGGATTCAATCCAATGAAGAATGGAAAGAAGGGTGAAAGATAAAACTCCCATGGATAACAGGGAGACAGAAAAAAGAGGCTTCAGACAAATATAACGTTTATATAAATGGTAAGGAAAAAACTGAGCTGTGTATAGAAAGTACAGACAAGATCTAAAAAAACAAATAAGAATGGCAAAAAAGGGAAGCCTGAGAATAGATTAGTAGCTACCATGTAAGGGAACACAAAATCCTGGTGAAAAAATACAAATAGTAAAAGCTTAATTAGAGGAGGGAAGGGTGACTTGGGATATAACACCAGGACAGGACATAACTTCAGTTTTCAGATGACAGGGAACTTGGAAATGTCATAAACTATGAGAAACAAGATTGCATGGACACACTGACAGGCTGGCAAGAAAGGGAGAGAAGGTTTGAACTGATACATTTATGTGAGAAGAATAAAGAGGCAAGGTGAATTCAATGGTATGATGTTAAAGTGGGTATAGGAGACCAGGGATCTATGTAAACAAGTCTGCAAAGACAGCAGGACAAGTTGAGGAGGGTGTTATAAAAGTGTGTAGGATCCTTTGTTTTATTCTTTGAAGAAGATAATACAAAAGCAGAGAAATTATGGTAAATGCTCATAAAGCTATGTGGTTAGATCTTGGCTAGAGTGCTGTCTTCATTTCTGGGGCATACACAGTCTTAGAGAGGGAGCAATACATAGTATACAACACCCTGACTGGTACCTGATATGAGGAACTAAGGCTTTATATAAAAAACAGATTTGGGGGAGAAAATTGTGAATGGCTTTGATAGATTACATTAAAAATAATTATGTTTAGTGGCAGAAGGAACAAGGAGAAGTGTTTTTATTATCATTTGTGATCTGGAGTACACTGCATGAGGGGCAAAGATGAGCACAGTATTTTTCCCAGGGTTGGGGAATCAAGAACCTAGAAGGCATAGGTTTAAGGTGAGGGGGGAGAGATTTAATAGAAACCTGAGGGGTAACTTTTTCACCCAGAGGGTGGTCAGTATACTGAATGAGTTGCCAGAAGAAGTGGTTGAGGCAGGTACATTAATAACATTTAAAAGGTACTTGGGCGGGTACATGGATAGGAAAGGTTTAGAGGGATATGGGCCAAACACTAGCAAATGGGACTAGCTTAGATGGGAACCTTAGTTGACATGGACCTGTTGGGCCAAAGGGCCTGTTTTCATGCTGTATGACTCCATGACTTTATGCATGAAAAGGTGGTGGAAGTAGACTCAATAATAAAAGAGAGATGAATAACTAATTGAAAGAAAAAGAATTACATGACTGTGGAAAAACAAAGGGGCATTGTACCTACTTGGATACTTCTGCCAAAGAACTGGTGCAGACACATTGTGAAAAGACCTCCTTCTGTGCACTTGGTCTCTATTGAATTTTAGGAAAAACTCCATAGAATGAAAAATTTGAATTACAGTCTACAGACATGGATGATAAAAACAATAATTTAACTGAGGACCAAAGTTGAGGGAAAGAAATTTAGTTGATATGAGATATTGTGCTGCTTCTAAAATATAATATACCGAGCAACGATTGTGAATAATTTTCTTCTGAGAATTACTTCCTCTGGAGATATCTTCAGCGCTGCTTTATTTTCCCATCTTTTAGGGCTGCCCTTCCCCAGCTTGGAGGAATAGTTAACCTCTTCCCTGGCTTTTGGCTTTGTAAATGGAAACTGTGTGAGGTAATGAAACATCACCCTAACCAGCAGAAAGCCAGTGAATGGACAATTATAGCAACCAGCAATAGGACCTGCCCACTTCCTGTGTGGGTACCACTGCTTTAAACTTTAACATGTTTTTCTGAGGAGGCAGCCTGGAGCAAATGAGGTTCTTCGTTAAACAAACTGTAAAGGATCTGATGACATGTGGGTGTCAGAGTGCAATTTTAACTTCATCCTGAATGGGGAAAGTTATTGTACTGAAAATGGTAGGAGGATCATGAACTGGAAGGGTCTATTTAAGAATAACCTAAACATTGCCTCTGGGGAAACTTCAGGTTTCCCATGCACTTTTCCTTCCTTCGAAACCCTCTTAATGATCCCCCCCACCCACCCCCATAGCTTAACTGAGAACCAGTGGCCAGTGGCCTCATGTTTACCCCTAAGCTCTGCTCCGAATCCTTTGAGAAGGCAATGGACAAGATTGAGTGCACAATGTGAATAATTATCAGTGGAGTAGAGCAGATACTTCATATACTTTATATTGCAGCACAAATCTGAAAACATTAACCAACAAAACATTATTGCTATGAATAGGAAATTGCAATATTTAGTAAATGAAATGAAAATTCTCTCCAGGGATCTTCATTCAAGCCTATCTGTGATTTTATTTCTATTAAATATAAACCATGAATGTTTAATGACTGACATAATTTGATTGATTCTCTATTTTTGGAAATGTTATGGCTTGTTTAATGTTGATCCCAATTTGTTTTTACAGGCTTATTGTGGTTTTGGTTAATTCCAGACTGAGTCAGTTGTCACATTAAGTTGCCTCATTTCATCTTAGCTTTATTATCCCTGAGCTTTATTTGAGCATCTATCTTTCTCCTTCAGTGATGACTGACTCCCCAAAATTCCAGCCTGCTTCCTTGATGTGTGATCCATAATGATGGTGTTACTGTTCTTTGCTGTACCTGTTACAGGTGCAGCTCTCGTGAGGATGTCAAATAACAGCCACCTACTGACATTTATATTCCCCTTCATCAAGGTGTTCATCAGCTCCCGGTGAGAGTTAAGAAAGTTTACAAAAAAGATGTGACTTAGCTTTCTTACTTTTTTAATATTTATATTTAGGATGGATAAATAAAATTAGGAGAAAAGAATAAGAACAGGAAAACAGAAAAGAAATTCTTAGACATAAAGGCCATCAGCCAGTATGAAAACAGTTTCTCTGGCAAGTTAACATCAGGACAGAGGGCTTTTGGAACATTACGTAGAAAGGGAAGGAGCCCTGTACAAGGGAGATCTAATGACTCTTCCTGTGGTCTGGAATGTCCCTCCAACTTTCCATGTGCCCACAAGAACAATTACAGCTTGCTTTTAAATTATCTGTTATGGTGCATGATCTTCTTCTGTCGTATTCGAAAAGCAATCAAAGAGTTCTTGATGGCACCAGACCTCAAGAAACTCAAAGGCAACCCCTTGTGCCAATTCCAGTAACACTGGCTGAGGTGATAACAATTAATTCCCAACTTTGAGGGGAAAATGTTATCTTCACTACCTTGAACAGTAATCTGGCAGAATAGTTACCTTACTTTTTATTGTACTTCTGCGTGTGGAATGGAAATTGGCTATGTTGTCTACAGTTGTGCAATACAATCTACTCGGTTGCCACCCAGGTACCAAAGAACTGCTAAGCCTCTGGAGGTAAAAGGCAAAACTGATATTCACGGATAGCTGGGTTGGACTTCAACACACAGCATAAATGATATTTTACTGTTCTTATTCCACAATGTTTTGCGAATTAATAATGATAAACATAAATCTGTGCACAGCAAATGTTAGAAAAATGTTAGCAGTTCCCTGTGGCCCTCTGTAGGAATAGAGTGTGTGCAATACGGATTTACCAAAATCATGTCAGTGATGGAGAACTGTAGCTTTAAGACACAACTTGAGGTAACTGGAGATATTTGCTTAGCAGTAGAAAAGGTTAAGAGAAGATTTAATAAGAAATTTATTAGGGGATTTTATGGAGTCAGGAGGGAATTATCTGTTTAGAGATATAGTGATAATTGAGGGCTGAAGTAGATGAAATACTTTAAATATATGAATAATATAAGACTGTGGGGAAACTTCAGGCCAGAGGGACTAGTTTTGGGTAACTCTGGACAAGAACAGGGACAGGCTGAAATTCCTACATGTGTTGTAATCATCCATTTGGTTCTAACACAAAACATTAGATAGCAGCTCTAACTCTTGTGTCCCTGATATGAACATGAAAATCTGGCTTTGGCAGCAACTCTGCTCACAATCTTGCAGATAATCATCAGTAAATAATGAAGTCTTTTTGCACAGCAGATAACAACTCTGGGCCATTGTGTGGGCTTGTGTAACAAATGTGACTTAATGTAATATTAAGTATTTCTTTGAGAGTTGAATCGTGAGACCAACTGCTCTTCATGTACGTATTGAAACATTGTTGGTGTGAGTGACTCAAAACTGATTTTGTGCCTGGAATAGGTGCATGAAAAAGAAATGCTTTTGCTTATTTTGTATTTTATTTCATTTAACTTACTGGTATCTCCATTATCTGAGAGAGTGAAACTGATATATCATGTCAGGAACGTTGGGTGATAAATCTACAAATTTAGTCACTACATCTGAGTCCAAACATTGTAAGGGTGATTCTGTTGTGAAGGTTGTGATTCTGTAGTGTTGTAAGGGTGAAACGACCTCTATCTTACAGAGACTAAACATCAGCTCTCAGACACCTTCTCATATTTCTCTCTGGACCATGACCTCACCACCAAACATTAGGCCATTGTCTCGCAGACGGTGACAGACCTCATCTCTTTGGGAGATCTTCCCTCCACCCCTTCCAGCCTGTAGTGCCCCAGCCCCTCACCGCAACACCACACGCCAGATCACACAAAGGCATGAACAGGCAAACAAGTGTAGGCTCAGATCTTGAATAGTTGGTCCATTGGCCTGAGGATGTGGAGGACTTTGTGCCAAAGGAAAATACATTAAGACTGGACAATTATCTCAGATCTTTTTCTTTTCTTTTTTTTATTAAAGAAGTAATTTCACTGACTGTTCTGTGTATCTAGGAGCAGGAAGGCTGCTTCTTTGTAAAGAATCTGTCTGCTTGTCTTTGTGTAATAGCCACATAGTAGAGAAATATATCCCTTTAAGAAATTGTACCATGTATCATAGAAAGTGGTGAAACCAGATACAATAGCAATGTTTGACAGCCATTTAGACAGGCACAAGAACAGGCAGGGAATGGAGGGATATAGACCATATGGGATTAGTTTGGATTGGCATCATGGTTGGCACAGTCAGCTTGGGCTGAAGGTCCTGTTCTTGTGCTGTACTGTTCTATGTTCCATGTGATCAACTGCTCTCTTTGTAGACATTGTTACATTGTTCATATTGAACAGATTAGACCAGTTTTCGGCCTGGTTGTAGGGAACAGAAAAGAAACGTTTTCTCTCTCAAAGTTCTCCTGTTTTAATTAAGCACTTTGTTAGTTTAACTTACCAGCTATCCTGCAGATTCCAGCGAATGATTGTGATGCAGCTTTTATCTGCATTTCCCCACACATCAAGCTCTTGGTCTTAGTCAGACTGTCAAGATAATGCTGTGAATGTGAGGTTAATATCTCCCCATGTTGAGATCAAATCGCTGCTCAAATGTTGCTTTTAGAGACTTGGGTCAAGAATAACTTCATCAAAGGAAGGATCAGACAACATGTTTGTGTCTTGCAGCAAATTAAGAGAAGATAAATGAAATAATTTTAAAATAAGGTTACAAAAGCATAAAATGAGCAATTAGGAAATAAATGTAATTGTGGGCCTTTTTATTTAAGGCTCTGTAACCGTGCCAGCTAGTTGGGTTGAGGTTTAGGCTGACAACACACAATGTTATTTGCTTTTGATGTAAAACAATTTTCCTTGGCACAGCTCAGTGCTGTTACTATTTTCTGTGGACAAATACAAGTGTTTTGTCGTGATGGTTAAACGAGATGATATCAGAAACTGAAATTGAAGCAATGGCTCGTGACTGTTCACTTATATTCCCAGCCAGAGCATTCGCTCAGCTGCCATAACTGGCTGCTGATGAGGCAGGAACAAATAAAATACTTTTTAAGAAATCAAAAGATTAAAATAACTAATGCTTGTTCTTGACCTGCATGGATAGCTGTTCATCTCCCAAAGAAACCAAATGGAATATGAAACTGGAGTGAAGAGTGTCAGAGTTGCAGCACAGCAGAATTATGCCTCATGCCTGGGTCAGAAGCACTGACCCGCACAGACCTGCCAGAGTCAGTCTCATGTGTAAGTGTGACCACGGCCCAGTGCGCGGGCTCGCTGGGACAGGAGAAGGCACCTGCAATGACAGGCTGAATATTCAAATGCTTTTGAACCTTTTGGTGAAGGTGAAGAGGGCTTGTTGAAGACATCTCAGTGAGCAGATGGAACCCTGAAACCATCTGCTTGCAAAGCAACTAAATGTTCAATGATGCATTGCAAAATTATTTAGCTCTCAAAGAGCCTGAAAGTATTTTGTAATTATAGCATCAGCGATGAGAACAGACAACAGATATTTAAACATCTTTTAGAAATGATCTATCACCTCAGTTGATGCACTTTTTCAATCCCCCTTTGTCTTAAAGAGGTAATGCCCACCTAATGGGTTTTTAATAATTTTCATCAATTTGCTGCTGCACTTAGATGAATTCAGATGCAATCTGACTGCCTGTGGGTTCCACAATGAAGGGAACTATTAATTTGTGTGAATAAACAAAAAAGTATGCATGCCTGTACAGCAGGAAGAAAATGCGCCATTATTTTCCAATTTTTTAAATTAAAAGTATAGATAATCAGGATTGAAACCTATTCTTTATGAATGGTACATAAAGCATTACAAACCACGGATTTTATAATTACTGACAATTCACATCCTGATTATAGCAAAATACATATTTAATAGTTTTCAGAATATGTCACAGATTCCTGTTCAAAATATAATTGGAGGGACAAAGAATTGAAAGCTGTGCCTATAGTTGAAGATGTATATTAAGATTAATTCATTAGTTTTCTTCCCCTTCAGTTATGTAATATTCAATGTACTGCAGAATTCAGTAAAAAGATAGTACATGATTTTCTTACTAAAAGGAAAACCTACTGAAACAAACTTCCAGAACAAAATGTAAACACTAAGGAAACTTTTTTTTCAAATCTTATAGTTTTGTTATATCTTGGCTTTAGGTTAGACACCTAATCACTAATATCATAAAGAACATGAAGAAACTACTGCTTTTCTGTATATGTGAGATATTGTCTATTCTGCACCTTTAAAGGTTAGTGTGAAGACAAATCCCAAGAACAAAATCTTGCATGCGTGACTTTTTAAATGTGTTCTTTTATTTTAACCAACCATTTGTTTGGGATAGGTGCAGAAATCGCCTTTGTCCTTGTGCTCAGTATCTCGATACTAAACATGAGGAATTAAACCAATCTCACACTGCTGTAGGATGTAGGGCAAGAAACAGGGTTAGATTCAAGGGCACATTTGTATAAAATTAATGATGGAATATAAATGGACAAATTCATATTTTAAGAATACAAAACAGTTATGTTGACCGAGTGAGGAATCTCATTAAGAATCTAATACAATAACTGGCATGGCATTCCTAAGGGTACGCAAATAAGATTATCCATATTACTTTATTATGCAGTGCGCACTGCTACAAAAGATGGACAATTGCATTAGACCAGTGATGAGATCAAGCCTCGGAAGCTCTTCTGGAATAATTTCATTGATTCTTTGTAAAACTGCACCAAAAAACAATGTTAGAAACACTTTAGATAATATAGGAAAAAGAAGACTAATTTCAGCTGTGGTGCTAATGACCTGCGGAGGAACAGCACAGCAGTAATTTCGCAGATACTATGGCAGGTCACCGCGACAGATGTTCCCAACATATGTGAGGAATTAATTACCCACTAGTAAACAAAATCTGTGATGCAGAGAGTCATTTTGTCCAAATTTCTTTGTATTTTGCCTTTATTAGCATCGCAATTTTTCTTGATCAGCCACAGCTTCAAATTAAAGTGCCTTATAATAGGCATCAGTGAATGTTCTTTGAAGTGCAGGAGGCTTCTTAATTGTGAGAGCTGTTTATGATGCACTACAGTAGGGATGCGATGATTATTCAATTATTCAATTAAAGAATAATCTTCAACCGTACTCAATTAAAAAATGTTATATTCGATTTTTATGAATCTTATTTAGCATCAATCACCTTCCCCTCCCCATTAAATTAGTTCCAAAGACAATCGTTAGTTAGTGTGCTGCCTCCAACTTTGTTCTTCTCTTTCCTTGTCTTCATAAAGGGATACATCATTCATAAAATTACTACAATGCATTTACAGCTATACACAATGTTGAAGTGTATGGGTAGAGATTCATGGAGATTAGGTTATGCCACTTTATTCAATCTTCTGAAGAGTTACCTCTGATGTTTAACATCAAAGAGATATACTGAATTGAGAATATTGGGAAAACAATGCCAAAGGTTTTGTTAATTACAATGATGACAAGTTGACGTTAATAATTATTTAAACCAAAAAACTGACTGTTTACTTTGTTTCTGCAGCTGGCACAAATCTCATGCTGACTAATAACTTAAGTGGTCTAAAATTCTGTGTTTCTGAATACATGAGGAAATTTAAAGGTTGACTTCTGAGTAGGAGTGAATGGACAAAATGTTCTCCACTTAAAGGTTGCTTAAGGGGTTTCTAGAGTCTGCATTGATTTGAACTAAATATATATTTTTTTAAAAGACATTAAAATGACAACATTGACTATAACATCATTGTAATAGTTACAGGTTGCAAGTTACAAGTTATTTACAACATGGTTTCCATTGAAAATTAACATTACATCAATCAATATTTAGAGAGCTATTGGGAAAAGACCCACATGCACATCCTTGAAAGGCCTCCAATAATTTCAATTTTAGTTCTTTTCAGTAAAAATATGGGGGAGTTAAATTTAAGGCAATTACTTTAATTTTATAATTCAGATTCCTTTTGCTTTTCTGAAGTTCTGTGAAGAAGGACTTTTAACCCTCCTAGCCTACCGATTCCCAGTTCAAATACCATTGCTTTTGATAGCAGATGAGGGGCTTGTCAAGAACCTCATTAATGAATGAGCTGTTATGGTCTGGAATGCATTTCCTGAAAGGCTGATGGAAGTCAATTCAGCAGCAACTTTTAGAACAGAACTGGATCTATGTGAAAAGGAAATAGTTATAGGGATGTGGGGAAAGGACAGGGCATTGAGACTAATTAGGTTATTCTCATCAAGAACTAGCAGAGGCACAATGGGTTGAATGACCTTCTTCAGCTCTTGCACTTGAAATGAGCAAGCAACTGACCATCAGCGTATAAGTGAGATCTGGCAGTCAAGATCTACTGGCATCAATCCTCTCCCATTGCCTTGTCAGTGGGACTGTTTAAGGGCCTTAACATAGTTAGTAGATCATGGAACTGTGACGCTGAAAATAGTCATTAGAAATTCCTCCCTCTGAATGTAAAGCCCCCTGCTGCAGAAAATATGTCCATAAGTCTTATTGTACTTTGCATTTTTCCACACTGTAATGGTAATTACACTATTGGCTAGAGACCATCTTGGCACATCTTTGGGTGACGATTGTCCCATATAAATTATTTTCTTTATCTATTTTGTCTACATTGCCCTGGATTATGCTTTATCTTTCACTATTTCCTTACATCTTCCTGTGCCTACTCCTGATTCTTGACTGAGAAGTTGTTTCATTGAATGCTTTGTCTTTATGGGTAGTTTTAGAGCTGAGTACTGGAGAAATAGAAGAACAGCAGAAAATGACTTCCCTTGTAATTTTATCTCTTTTTCTTCCTGAGACAAGCCACCTCAGATATATTTTATAAATTTTTAACAGATTTTGGAATGACATTGGGGAAAAAATATTTGGTTGTCCCCAAAAATGGACATAAGGATTGCATAAGGATTGGTAGGCATGGTAGTGTAGCGGTTACACTATTACAGCGCCAGCAACCTGAGTTCAATTCCGGCCGCTGTCTGTAAGGAGTTTGTATGTTCTCCCTGTGTCTGCATGGGTTTCCTCTGGGTGCCCCGGTTTCCCCCCACATTCCAAATACGTACGGGTTAGGAAGTTGTGGGCATGCTATGTTGGCACCAGAAGCGTGGCGACACTTGCGGGCTGCCCTCAGAATACTCTACGCAAAAGATGCATTTCACTGTGTGGTTTGATGTACATGTGACTAATAAAGATATCTTATCTATCTTATTAAAAGAATTTTAACAATAGGAACTATACCATTGGCTGGATTGGGTCTGGCCTTTGGTCAGAATCCCTACTCCCCCTTTTCTCCTCCCTTTGCCAGCAGCTTGTGCTGGTGAATATGCTGCTTACTCATTTGCCAAGTTATGGTATATTCCAAAGGATGCAATTGGTTTGTGCAGAAGCCTAGAAGTTAAAGATTATATCAGTACCTGCCACCCTATATTGTGAAATCTAGAACAATTCTAAAAGACATCTAGTAGAAGCAAGCCCATAGCCAAAACAAATCAATCAGAACCTAACCTGGACAAACAAGAGAGACTGCAGATGCTGGAAATCTGGAGCAACACACACGAAATGCTGGAGGAACTCAGCAGGTCAGGCAGCATCTATGGAGAGAAACATAGGTTCTTCATTTCTCTCCATAGGTGCTGCCTGACATGTGGAGTTCCTCTGGCATTTTGTGTAGAACCTAACCTGGAAGTAGTTGATGATCCCCTTAAATAGCACTGGTCTGGAGTCTTTCTCTTGCTGAACCTATACTCATCTGGACCATAGAACCATACAGCACAAAACAGGCCCTTCGGCCCACCGTGTCGTGCCGTCCATCAGAGCACCCTCACACTACCTAACCCCTTCCTCCCGCATATCCCTCTATCTCACGTTCCTCCATATGCCTATCCAACAAGCTCTTGAACCTGTTCAATGTATCTGCCTCCACCACCACCCCAGCAGCAGTGTTGGAGATAACTGGAGTGCTGAGCTCCAAAGTGCTAATGCTGGTGTCAAAGCAGCAGAAATCAAGAGATGTCTATTGAGCTTTCTTTTGGTGAATGTTTACAAGGTACACTCTTTTGCCTTGTTTAGTACTTACTTTGGCCCAATATCAAGGCATCTTGGAATTCATTATTCCTGCCCAGGACTAACCCTGATTCCTCCATATGCTTGACTTTCTACCCAGATAATTTTCCAAACTACACAAAGACATTTTGTTACACCAGGCACTTTAGAAAGAAAATATGTGGGTCAGTTATCCAGGACTGCTTTTCCATCCTTTTGCCAACTAAAGGACTTTGCTAAAAGCTGGGTGCAGCTCTTTAACATCTTTGCAACTGAGAAAGATGCATGATTCATCAGTAAGTGAAAGGAGAAGATAATAAGTAAGATATAAGTAATAAGTAACAGGAAAATATAAGGAAAATGCCAAAAACTTAAAAACATATACATTAGCTCCAGTTAGTCATCTGTGACTCAATTAGTAGCAGCCTTCCTTTGAGGTTGGAAGATTTGAATACTCCTCCGGAGACCTGTCAACAAAAAGAATTAAATTAGAAAATGCTAGAAATATTCAGCCAGCCCATTTTTATTTCAGATTTTCAGCATCAGCAGTATTTTCCTTTTGGATTGCTTACTATCAGATCTGGTTGTTTATCACATTGCTATTAGTGGAGCTTGCCACATTTCTTAATTTGCAACAGTAGCGACTCCTCAAAGCAGTGCAGTGACTTTGAAGTGCTTTGGAACATAATGAAAGATATGAAATAAAAAAGAAACCCTTTCTTTTTGTGGCTAAGACAAATCTAGCTTTGTTCTGAAATGTATACAATTCATTTTTTTAAATACTTCTGTTGTCTGTAAAGGCAACAACGTATTTTGCAGGAGTACCCAGTAATTATTTATTTTTTAATGTGCATTTACATATTTAATTCAGAAAATATAGTTGTTTCCTTTGTTAAGGTCTAAAACAAATTGTGACATAAATGTTAATCTATTTATCAGCTTTCAGCAGTTCTTTGTTGCTTTGAGTGCAGATGCGTCACATTTTTAGTACTCTAATTTTAAAATTAACATGAAATTAAATGGAACCAAAGTTCAAATGAAAAGGCAGACTGACTATGAAGTAAAATATTTTGACAAAAGTAGTTTTTGATCTAAATGATAATGGGAAAAGGAACCTTCTGCCATGAATACTTAAGTTTAGCTCTGGAATAAGGTTTTTCTGCTGCATTTCTTTAATCTAAAAGAATAGACCTACATTGCATATAAATAATGTGATGACATTATATACAGTAAATTTGCATTGATTTTTTTTTCTTTTCAGTTATACCCTTTATAGATTTTAAGCCAGGAATTGAACCCAGTAAGTGAGTAAAACCAAAGGTGCCTACTAACCTTTAGCCCCTACTTGTTTGTATCACATTGGCCATATTTACATGCAATCGATAAGGTTGGCTTCTTTGTTACCAGAACAAGTGTAGTCAATAAATTTGAAGAATCAATCTTATAAAGCATTTTCATGGAGCCAATGTTTTCTCGACTCGTCTAGTGTCATCAAAAGATTTGTTTCAGAGCTCATAGGATATTTAGAAAGTCTGGAATTCTTTGACATCTGGGGCAAATATAATGCCACACAATCTGGTGACAAACCTCAGCCACGAAACTGTTGATTAGTTGAGTGGCAAGTTTTTGTGATTTGTTGAGGACATGCAAAAGGCAAATGACATGTTTAATAACTAGTTTATCGACTGATCTTTTGAACTTGTCAACAAACTCCCCAGTCTTGTTGATTAAGTAGTGATAGATCCACTCTCAACTATTGCATCTCACCTCCAGTATTAAACTTCTTTCTATGTTTCAACCTTTCTTGTCTTTCTCTATTTTATCAACACTGACATGCCTCTTTCCTGTGCTGAGCTTTCCCTTCTTGTTCCTGTTGCACTTTTTTCTCATCTTGCAGTCTCATTTTGTTTGAACCAAGATATATTGAAATACCATTGTATCAATCTCCACCTTCCCCAGATCTCAATACTGAGGGATTTCTTCCCTTTTCCTAGACCTTAAAGCATCAACATCTTCTAAAATAAAAACAATTCAACTTTGAATGAGTGCTACAAAACAAAGCTGTGAACTCTGTTATTTTCTTGACTGGACACCAATATTTTTGCTATTAACAAATTGCTGGTTCTGGAGTTTCTTTGCTTTTCCTCTTGTTCCTTTCCCCTGAGGTGGTTTCTCAATTTACAAAACAGGGACATTCACAAAAATCACAAAAGCGAGAAAACTAGTTAACAGGAAACAACTGGATGAATATAAAGTCATTGAAGTTGTCTGTGGCTCAACGTGCAAGGACTCAGGAATAGAAAAAGTGATGGATTCAATCAGATAAACAGAATGCCATCAGATCTGAACTGTGTCCTTGAAATAAAGACTGTCATGTGACAGGGGATGCAGGTCGATCCCATACCAAAACACACTGACGCTACCGTTCCCTAGATACTGAATCCAGCAATTCCATTCACTCTTGTCTCCAACACCAATTTGGGGGCTCACTAGAAGTGCATGGGGGCAGGTGGTCACAAACATTTGATTGTACCCATCTGCCACCTACCAGTAGAGGTTTAGCTATCTCCTCATTTGAAAATAGAGGTTTGCCTCTAACCCACACAATATTAAATGTTTTTCAAGTAAGTGATTTAATCTAGGACATATTTATTTTGTTTTTCTTCCTCAGGGGCTGAGCGAGCTTGCCATATTTTTCTCGTTGTTCTGGCTGCTCCTACAAATGCTCCAAGTCCTCAGCAGAATCCAGAGCACAGGTCTTGTAATGGGGAAGTGAAAGTTGCAGCCTTCAGGAAGCTGCCAGGAAATAGAATGAGGGAAGGCTAAACATAACCAACTTCACACAGTGTCTAAGGAAGTTTTTCTGGTCTCTTTCTGGCTAGTTCTGAGGTCCTTCAAGGCCATAATGTGGTGAAACTCAATTATGTAAAAATACCACTGTTGATATCAGGCTTGACACTTGTAACTCATGTTGTGTTTCTCTGAACGGTCTACACATGTAACTGTTCCTAGATGATTTATTATGTTTATATCATTTGGCATGCCTGGATCGATACTGCTGAATGTATGATCTAGACGTGCTGTGTCAATTTGACATTCGCATTCCTCTTCTTTTATTTCCATTTTTGCTACTCATCATGGGCAGGTCTCATTTCATAATACCATTCTTCATTGTGGAGTTCAGGTAAATGAGGTCTAGTCATTCCTACTATCCCTATGTTTATGCTCCTTTAAGCTCAGTTTGTCAGAAGGGCTTGTCTACGTGTTATTGCAAAACCATTTTTTCTCTCTCCCCAAGGTGAGACTTGAAGCCTCTTTTGACCTGTGGCTTCCATCTGGTAATGTTTTTGGATTAGCTGTCATAGAATGAAGTTATATTTTTCCGGGAGCCAACTTTTGTTTCATTTTAATTTATAAAATCCTTGTATCTGAGCCTGTCAGCGAGACTGATACTATCAGTCAATCAGCCATCCAGAAGTGACAGAAGAATAGAAAGGCATATAGTCTGCATCTGTGACAGGACCACCTTGATTCACTCTCTAATCAACTTGCTTTTACTGTATTTTCACAATAGAACCTTTTAAGAATCATTTCAGGTGATAGGTTAGGTTTTTTTCATTTTCCAGGCATGAAGTAATCAATTGTTATGAACAGAATTTCATTCTTGAAAAGAAAACCTGACATACATCTAAAACAAAAGACATTCATGGCTTTATTTCTTTTGGTTTACATTTAATAAAGCATCCATGAAAATTATAAAATAATGACAGATCAAGAAATGCCAGGACTTCTGAAGAAATTTGGACATTGCCACAAGGTGAATCTCCTCCACCAGAGAATCACAGTGCCAAACATCTTACGTTTATCATTGGCACATTATTCTAGATTTAAAATTGATTTATGTGAACGTTTTGCAACATAAACAGATTTAGGAGACTTAAGGCACTGAATGTTGAAAGTGATTTACTTCACCAGTGTAGGAACCACTTGTAAGCTTGCGATGTGTGGCAGACTTAACGTGGACTCGGATATGAATGGCTCATTAGTGAAGAATCACCCGTTTTGTAATTTTTTCACTTCAATACTGCTTGCATTGTGTACAGGATCACTCAGTCACTCAGCACCAGACATTCTGCACATATAATCTGGAACTCACAGACAACCTATTCATCAACAGACAACACACCTAGCAATAGGTGCAGTGCTCTAAAATCTGTGTCTAACAACCGCCTTTGGGACCTGCTTCAGATGGTCTATAGTACACAGCCTCCTAATGCAGCTTCAAGTGTGAGGCATTAGTTTGCTGTTGAGATTGATGTGAGTTGGCCACCATAGACAGGTGGTCTCCTTGGAGGTGGTCTTCAAGTGTACATTTCTTGTTGTGATATTTCTGCAGCTAGATCCACTTGTTTTACATTTAACTCTTCATTGCCCAGATGGTCCAAAACAGAATAGAAACAACAGCAGTGTTAAAACAGCAAGAACATAAGCAATAAATCAATGAGATCTACAAGCCACATCACAGACTGAGGACTCTTCAGAGGATTTCACTGCTTTTAAGTGATACACCATTTAATTAGAGGACCTCAAGACTTAAAGTTCAGCTGAATGGGCAATAAAATTGTCTCATTTCCAATTACTAGTCTTGTTTAGTGGTGCTTAAGAAATCTGACTTCCAAAAAAAATCATTACGGTTAAACAGAAATGGTGATTGCTTATAAATTCGGGTACAGCTGAGCTCTATGCCTGGGACCCTTTGGCTTCCAGGCTCAGCACGATGATCCCTCTTGACAGCTCTAAGGACTCTTTAATTGTAATCATTTCATGAGCAGTAGCATTAGCTTCCTTCCATTTGAATCTACAGAGTCACATGGAAAAGAACAAGTGTCAAATATATCAATTTACAGTTTAGATCAACGTTGACATCTATCAATATCAAATACTTAACTGTCTAACCCACTAAGTATTAAGGGAGCAACATGGAAATAAACAAATGTCTTCTGTGTTTGGTAAGTTGTTACTCCCACAGAATAATAAAGTGCCATATTGCTGGACCTCACATATCTTCCACATATAAACGAAGTATTTCTAGCCAAGTTTTGACTTAAAAAGTTATTATGAAGTGTGCTGCTGTTCCAAGATAGCCTATGTTTTGTGTCCAACTTCCATCGGCTGTTCCTACTGGATTTGTTTGACAAGGCTTTTAACTCACTTTTGATATTTATACTGCAATTTAGAAATTAAAAATAAGCACAGAAGCAAAACTGCTAATTTTACACAGTGGACGAGTGTCAACAAATTGATTGTGGAAAGATTTCACTGATTATAATGCAGAAAGAACACTTTGCCATCTCTTGTTTTCATTGATCTTCCTGGACTCCTCTCTTGTTCGCCCTAAATTACAAATATTCCATCCACTTCTTCCTTATTCGTGCTTGCCACTGAATAAGTACTTCACTCTGTTGATAGTAATCAGGCAGAGTGACTGGGTGCAATAGTGGTGTTTAAGAGGCTGTTAGATAGATGCATGAATATGTAGGGAATGGAAGGATATGGGTCATGTATAGGCAGGAGAGATTTAGTTTAGTTCAGCATGTTGTTCAACGTAGACCTTGTGGGCTGAAAGGCCTGTTCCTGTGCTGTACTGTTCTTTATTCTATGTTCTACTTACCCATTGCAGGAACCATCCAATTCTCAGCCATTGAATTTAAGTAGACCATTCCATCATATGGCCATCCATAGGGTGAAGTCAAAGATTGACACCAATTTACAGTCTTGCACTCTCACTGACCCTAGAGCTCAAAGCCATGGAATCCTCAGCTGCCCCTTCCTGCTTCAAGTCACAAGCAACTGAACCCCAACCAGGGTGTTAGCTAAATAATAACAATTAGAATTTACATTGCTTTAAGTGCGTGCAATACCAGAGATGTCTGTTGACATGCTCCGTCATTTGTTTTGAGCATGTTTTGTCACTATCTTTTTGCAATTCTTGAATCAGGTAGAGTCAGACTGGAAATGCAATGCAGTAGAACTCCAATAATTTGGCATCTGACCATTTGGAAATCCTGGTAGTCCAGCATCCCCCTCACTCATTAGTCCAAATGTGATCTGGAGTCCAAAGTGCAAGCGTTGTGTGCAGCCAGAGTCCAGACTGTGGACTGGGTGCGCTGCTGGGTCTGGGGTTGTGGTCTGAAACACAAGGTCTCGAGAACATTGGCAGGTTTGTGGCTGGAGTCAGGGTCTGGAGTGCTTGTTTGTTTCCTGCTTCCTTTAAACTCACTGGGTTTACCGGAGAATTTATTACACTGCTATGTAATGTTAAAAAGTGAAATAAAAGTGTTTTTGGATGTTATTAAGAGTAATATCTGAAAGCCTGGAAAATCTGCTAATCCAGCACTACCGAGGGTGATGTAGTATTAAGCATGAGAATTATACAGATAGGAAAGGTATGACGATAAAGTATGTAAAGTAGTTAATTGTGTATAAAGTCCTAGCTATGGCTAAACTGAAAGTGTGGGAGAAGAATGGTGAAGAAATTAATTAGCATTTGGTTCATAAAGAGGAATTTAATAGAACAGAATTTTATCTCTAAGTGGTGGAGGGAAGAGAGACACTGATTATGCTGACGTTCCCAATGTGGAACGTGTATTATCTTTACAAATTACTTCTGTGTGTGGTTGCAAAATATTTTCTTCATACTTTTCTTCCAAGCAGGGTTAAGGTCAGATACTTGGCAGCGGTTATTTAGAAAGAAGCTTTAAGTAATCAAAACAAAGCAACAAAATATCAAAAAATGGTGGTGGTTATTTTAAATCCATAAATTGTATATCTGTCTTGCCACTGACCAATGTACACCCTGAAAATCAAAATGACCAAAAGCAAGTGACAGGTGCTGGAAAATATTATCAGGGGATGCTTAGAAGGCCAAAATTGGGGAAGTTCAGGTTTTCTGGAGGGCGATAAGGCTTGAGGAGATCAGGAGGGCTACAGCTGGATCTGCAAACAGGATGGAAAATGACATTTGATATTTTGCCTAACCAGGTGGCAACATGGGTTTCTGAGTTCAGGGATAGTGGGTAAAGGGGGCTTGGTGGTAGATTAGGACACGAACAGTAGCATTTTGCATGATTTTAGATTTACAGGGGGTAGAATGTGAGAGATTGGACAGGAGTATTTGGAACAGTGAAGACTAGAGGACTAATGGATGAATAAGAGCTTCAGCTATAGATCTGTTGAGGAGAGAAGGAATTATGTTATAGGAGCAGTCATAATATTGGTGCAGATATGTGTTTGGAAGATTGACCCAGGATCAAATATAACATCAAGAATTGCAAATAATCTGGTTAAGACTTTGTCAGTTACCAGGGAGAAAAAAGGAATTGGTGACTGGGGAACAAACCTGTGGTGAAAATGACAATGTTTCTTTCAAACAGTGGGAAATAGTGATGTATGCTAGATATTCTGTTGGTTGTGTTGAGTTCACTGTGTCCTTGTCACTGGTATATTTTTACTATTTATGATCAAGTAAAAATTAAGCTATTAATTACATTAATGAGAATATCTAAAAGCAATGCCAATTTCCTGACTAATATATAACATTTATATAAATAAATAATCTATCTAAATATGGTGATTGTCTAGAAAAGTAATCTGTTAGTTTAAAATATCTACTTTTATAGACTTGATAGAGACAAGCAAAATAATATGACCAGAATAAAATAGCACTCATATTTTCAGTTCCATTTTCAGGACCATTTCTATTATTTTGTTGAAGCCTTTTAAAGACAACACTGCCCCCATATAGAGCTATTGGTTTTCTTTATTCAGTTGTAACACTGAACAAGTGATAAGTACATATGGGGAATAAAACAGAGGCCGAGGTATGTTGCCTTTTAATGAAAGTTCCCATTAACAGGATGCTCATTAATTGACATGTACCATGCTATTAAATGCAGTTTTATGAGTGGCAATTACATTGGCAGTGGGCATGAGAAAGAATCTAAATGCTGCTCTTTTATTCTGGAATATTTCATCACATATATCAGCAATACCCTCCTCAGTCCAATAACATAGGACTAAAGAAAATGAAAATTCGTAGGAACTCTTAAAAATAAGATTGTGTATAATTACATTTAGGATGTACTGCATACAATTTGCATTGTAGAAAGGCACACATTTGAGAGTCACTTAATCATTTTTGATGCCGTAATTCACAGTATTTCAAAAGACAATCTGAAAAGTGTCTGGATTGGGAGGCAAAAGGTGAAAAAATTCAAAGATACATTTAGAGTGTCTTTAAGGGTTTCTCAGCTTCAAGACTGGTATGTACATTGATTTTAAACTTTCACAAGCAGTTGTACCACATTTGCTATTGTTCAAACATGCAAACCTGATTTTTCTTCCCACAGAATAAGCAGCAACAGAGCAAAGAACATCATTTGAATCCCTATTTTTTATTTAAATTCAGGCTTCAAAGGGTTAAATGCCACTTGAATCAAGTCATTTCTGTACTCCCTCAATTTTAGATGCGTTTTATCACAAAACATTTTTTTATGGCTAACAATTATCTGGCACCAGAACATTAAAGTGAACCCAACCGCTCCTTTTTTTAATTCTTCAGCATTTCACTCCATAAATCAGCACCACCCTCCACATCCTGATTTCGGATCACCAAATGTAAATTTGTGACAAGGGTATCTATATATAATATTAATGGTGCTGAGGAGGGTTCTTCTGAACTGGGAGAGCTTGCCAAATAAAGAGTGATCTGAGTAAAGCATCCTCTACAGCACACTCTACATCATTCTGAGGACAAATGTAACATCATTAGGCAAGAAACTTCACTATTCTGTAAAGAAACATCTAAGTTGGAGGTACTAATCAATCTCGTGATTTCAGGTTCATGCGGATACTGTCAGCTTCCCCAAACAAAATGAATTGCTGTTCAGAGCACAAACTAGTCTGCAAATAGTGTTCTTTACACTAGAAGGAAGATAAAAATCTAGAAGACAATCCATTATCACTCTACTTGTGCAGTTTGGTTTGTTTCTTGGCTTTTATTTTGTTGTTATTGCCTTGAGCCATCTGTTTACAAAGTTGTAAATCTATATTGTTTAACAATCAGAAAACATATTAGAAATTGCAGACAGAATAGTTCCCAGTATCATATGAAAATCAAAACTATCTTTCATAAGTGAAGATTTAGCTTATTTATTTTGGGCAGGTTTTTATTACTAAACCAAAAATGAACACAGGCATTCAGAAAGTAGATTTCTACATTGATGGAAGTGAAACGGCAAGTCAGAATCTTAAGAATACAGATTCTCATCAACAGGAAAAAACATCATTGTTTCATTCTCTTCAGAATTGTCTTAGTCAAGCTTGAACCATTGAACAGCTCCATAAATTCATCTTATTAATTTTGTAAGTGCTTAAATGTGATTCATAACATTGGAAAAAGTTGTCATTGTTATATTTATTTTGACATGTTGCACGATTAACTAAATATTCTTCTGAAGTAGACATGTTCTAAAGGTTAATTAATTATGTCACACTTCATGGCAATATTCATAGTGCGAAGACTATTTTAGTCCTTGAGAACTACCGTTATATTTGTATCTGGGAATACTCGATTTGTTCTGTGTCAGACAGATTTCATGGTATCTCCCAAAGTCACCATTCACAGGGAAAAATGGAAGAATTGATTGGCCTGTTTGTTATGTTAATGTCAAGAAGACAAAACCTACAACAATATTTAAATTAAAAATACTGTGTGTCAACTAGATATAGAAGAAAAGAATAGAGCAATATTACTAATTCTGCAGGAGCTTATTGATAATCAATGGAAATGCAAGAGAAATTGAAAAGCTGTCTGCTTCTCAATTCCCATACAGTTTGTGAAACAATTTTAAAATAATGACTAATACAAAGAGATTCTGAAGCAGTCAATATGAACTACGTCTGAAGGACAAATAGTCATTCGGTAAACAGAGCTTGCTTAGCTTCTGCTGTTCCGACCTTATCAGTGGAGCACAAAAACTACAGATCACTGTATGAAATCAAAGAGCAAAGACAGCAAAAAAAAATGATTTTGTGAAAGATGAAAGTTAATTAGATAAATGGGTCTTAGGGCAGTAGAGCTATTTTAAAAGGGCAAGTCATTAGTGAGAAAAATAGCTTTCACTGAAACTACTTAAGGAGTTGCTAGATTATGAACAAGGTTCAAAGACAAGTTCTGCAGCATTTAAAATATTTATCCAGTGCTGTTTGTAAATCAAAAGCTTCTCCTCCAGAAGAATATCAATAATAAATGATGTTAAAAGTGATACATGGAAAGATTTGATTTAACAAAATGTAGTTACTTCAGAAGGGATTTAAATATTTAAAGCCGACACTTAAATAATGTTACATTAAAAATTACTTATGGGAATTTATTTACAGAAACAAGCTGTTAAATTGTTTTCTGGCTAATTTAGCACAGGGACTAGATTTTTAAAATATACTTAAGTGTTTTATGATGGTCCATGTGACTTTGTCAAGAATATTTCAGAATTGAGTTTGTACAAATGGGATCTCATAAAATTAAATGAAAGTGATTTTAAATAAATGTGAAGTAAACAACAAAATATAGGACAAAAAGAGAAATAGTAAAACATTTTAATAATTTAAAAATTTATGTCAGCAATAAAGATATGACTTTAGGACACTTTCAACTATGCAAGTTTATTGGCTAAAATGCAAAGCTGGTAACTAATAGTTCTGTCGCTGCCACTCTTGACCTCAGATTTAGAGTTTTCCTAAGACACCCCTGCTAGTGTTTTGTTTATCACAAGAGGACGTGTGGACAGAGGACTAGGACTTGTTAGCCTGCCGTTTGCCAATCTGCTGAGACGGTTGTGATTAAAGTGGGACTCCCTCCTGTACTTCACAGATCACATAAATCACATTGATCATCCCAGAGAAAGGTAACATATTGCCTGGGAATCAACCGAGGAGGAATATCAATTTCACCATAGCAATGCTGTCTTCCAAAGCTCTCTCTCTTTTTTCACTGTAGAAGCTGGGGTGGGGAGGGGATAGTTATCTGATATGCGTAAAGCTTTCCCATCTTGCCTAAAGGAATTATTTGAGGGTTTCCAAACCTTTCTGCTAAATTGCAATGTTCCTATAGTTAATCAAAATGATAATGCTGGCATTGAAACAATTCCTGGTTTAATTTAGTGTCTCTTAAAATTTTCTAATGTTAATAATTTTAATCAAAGCTCCTGCACGTGCAAAACAGAATTTCCATGCCCTGTTATAAGCAGTTAAATGTTTTTCCTTTGATTTTATTTATTGATTACAACTTGCTTTATGCAGTCCTAGGAAAAGAATATAAATAATGTAACTGCACTGTGACAGTGTTAGGAATGGTTTCTGCAGTTTGATTTACAGACTCCTCACTATCTCAAATATGTGTGAGCAATTCACACTCACGAGTATTGTTCCCAAAATGAGCATTGACATGCAATGAATTGATGGAGATAGAAAGAAGGAGTTGGGAAAGTTACAGATCAAACATTTTGAATATGAACGGTTTCAGTACTTTAGCACCTAATTCCATTGGATGTGCAATGTTGCTTTGATGCTCTGTAGGCTTAATTCAATTTAATATTTTTGAATCCACAGGATTTTATTAAAGCTTCTGGTTCTATCTGACAAAGCACTGAAAATATTAAAAGAAGAATTATCTATATATTTGCTCTTGCAAGTAAGTGAATATCCTGCAATCTGTTTCCTGAATATTTTGAAAGAAATAAAGGATATTTTATTCTCTTTGAACTTTTGTCGAAGTTGCACATATTTTATTCTACCTTTCCGTTCACGAGCACATACATATTCTTTTGATTCATCTTATCTTTTTTCTGTCTCTTTCCCACTGACCAATTTTGTCTCTGACAGTGCAATGTGTCACGTATTATATTGAGCAATGTGCTTTTTGACAATAAAGCATTTAACCATCTATAATCTAATGAAAGTCTTTAACCACCTCAGCACTTTCTGCCCATTTCACACATTTCAGTTTTATATGAACATATCATGCTCCCAGTGTCCTTTTCTGTACCTTTATCAATGTTAATGTTACAAATTATGGTTCGTATTAATAGCTGAGACCAAGCAGAAACTGCATCATTTTCTAACTGCTAACTTGGGATTTCCTGAGCCATTGTCATGTCACCTGAACCCAAACCAATTCCATTGTGATGATAATGGATTCAGTGTTGTTGCCTCAGAGGTCAGGGGGTCACAGTAAGCTCCTTAATGGACTGTGAAATAACTATAACTGCATTAACCTCCCAGAATCACATGGGCGGTAAACTTGTGCCCAAGCATTTTCACTCTCAAAAACTCTCCATTCATTTCAACAGGGAATGCAATTGGCTTAAAATATTTTTCTGAATGAAATTTAGTAAAAATATTTCCCTGTTGACACTGAGGATCATCTGATTACAGTAACATTTAAATTTAACTTACTCTGTAAAAAAATACAAATGTATGCAATACATAATGAAACATCATAGAAAATAAAATTAAGCTAATGGACACTTAAAACCTTAATTTTAGACAATGATGCATTTTGAGGATATGGCAACACTTCAAAACAAATATCAATGTCTTACTTTTAAAATGAATTTTATTTTGATGCTTGCTTTGATCTGAGAGGGGCTAAATTAACATAGACCCCAAAACACACGTGGTGATTATGCTTTGTGATTTACCCATGACTTGCAAACTGGTGCTGCCTGTTCGCTGCCATGGTTTCAGTGTGCAGTCAGCCCTAAATATGTTGTCAGTGGCTTAGTGACTTAGTAGGGGCCCAGTTATGTGAGCATTCACTACCAGTTCATGGTAACATGTGCATCTTAAAGCTGACTTGCAACTATTAAAGGGGATGGTATTAGGCTGTAACAGGTGGTGGAGGTCATTGTGAATATGATAATGACTGTCAAAAGACTCATAGTACTCTATGGAAGATTTGTGCCGTGAAGATTACTAAATCTGCATTGCACATGTTATTGAAGACATGTGCTGTTACTGCAGGAACATGGTCCAGTGGGCTTGATGCATCGCCGATAGAAATTCAATGACCTCACATGAATAGCCAAGGTCAATGAATGCATCTTCAAATGCCACATCACAACCAATTACACTCTTAGCCTTAGACTTAGCTCAACAAAACACAATCCCTTCATTTATCTACTAACAATCTTAACCAATCAAGATGTAGATTTACTATTCATTTGTCTTTGCACATACTGACACACTACACTTACAACTGCTCACAGCCACATCTCATAGCTTGCACACACTGCTAACATGCAACCATGAAAGGATCATTACCCACATTCACATACATAACATGATTCCCTCTCCGCTGCATTCAAATGGAGCTCAAACAGCAAAATGGCAGGCATCAGGTACATAAACAATGAAGTGACAAATAATGGCCAGCATTGATAAATTATTGACAGTATCACCATTCAAAATTTATCCTCTCATCTCCCCCATTCCCCTCATACCCATCTCTTCTGATTTATAATTTTAACCATGCATCTCACTATCCCATTCCTACTCTTCACCATATGGACACACAATCTTGCAATGTAGCTCTTTTAGCTCACGGTATGAACATGTTAAGGAAGCTGTCATGCCACTGCTATCCTTCTGATTCCTGCAGGACCATATTAGAAGCAACATCCAGGATTGCTCCTTCTAAGAATTATGGAAAGGATTATGTGACTTTCATTCCATCCAATTCTATTACTGCTCTCCATGGCAAGAAAAACTGAATAACATTTCCAAATGTTGTGTTTTTGAGAGCCACGTCTCAAGCTTAGGACGTAAAATATTAAAGTGGCATTTACATTGGCACTAAACAACAATAATGGAGACTGTTTGATCAAATGTTATCTCTTCAAAAATATGATCTTGCACTTTAATAATACGTTTCACAATTTATTGACACAACTATATTCTAAGAATGTTCTGCCAGGAATAAAATATTAGCAGCTATATTTCCGTCATGAGGCAAAGTTTGCATTGGGGTTCAGTATATTTGCATGTGACTGATCTGGGCACAAATGATAGATTAGATTGGAGTCTCTCAACTTCTATTTCCTACTTAATTTTACATATCAAAGCAAAGTATGTCAATATTGGGAAAATGCTCCCAATATTTTATAGCCCAAGATCAGGAAATGCATTGTTCAGATGCCATCCAAAATTCACTCTACTCTGTTTCAACAATGCGGCTAACCCCAACCTCAGAAAAGTATCTCCAGTGTACCAGTGAATTTTTTGATTTCCCACATTAACCATCCTTGCGACCTTTCAAATTCAGATTGATGATTTGGTGCCAATTTGCTAACAGCTGAGCAATTTCATACTGGTTTTTCCCAATGGGAACCAGCTTGAATGCATAACCATCATTGGCAGAAGAGAGAGAGGCTGTGTTTTAACTTACTGACCCAACAGGGCTGGCAAGAGCTCCAGAACTCTCCTCTATTCATTTGCCAGAGCCTTTTTAATCAACATGAACATTAGGGACCAAACCATTCTGGCAATGGGCAGTGATTCCAAGCAGAGGCCCCTGTAATCACTCAAACTGCTGCAAATCCCAGAACTCCACATACGCTATGAAACATGGAAACAGGATTTGTTGACGGATTTGAGGTCCGAATCCATCAAGTTTGGCCCCCAACTTGGTCCAATCCTGCTGGAATTCCCCAGCATCACAATGGACAATTGCTACTTAGATGTCGTGTCAGCCTGGACCTGCTGAAGGACCTGAAACCTAGTTAAATCTAAGTGGGGTTTGTGGGCAGTGATTTTGGGAGGAACAGTGAAGGCAAGTTAACTTTCTTAAAAGTTTTTTGTTTTACTTTAATGTTTTTAATTATTTCTAATTTTTGAATGTATTTTTGGTTATTTGTTTTTTTTTATTTGTTTATACCTCCTTCACCACCTCTAATCACACTCATGCTACTGACTTTCTCCACAACTTCCACCCATGACTTTTCGACGTCCCATCCAACGTCTTCCTCTCACCAAGGAATACTCTTCCTCTGGTCCTCACACACCCCAACAGCAATTCAAGGGAGGTTTCATTGAAAGGAGGCCCGGGCATTGTTCTTTGTGACTTTGTACTCCCATTTCCCTGACTTCCAAATCCAAACTCCTTTATATTGCATTCATGGAGCATTCTTTTCTGTACCGTTCTTGAAATTGCATCATGCAAGCCTGATCAAAGCCACTCACATCACCTGATACATACCCAGAAATGGGATTGTAAAGCAATAGCTTTGTTCAAAAGCCATGCACCTCACTCCTAACATCACTTTCTTAAAATCCTGCCTGTGGTTCATGTTGTAAACTAAGGAAATGCAGCCACTGATATATGCAAAACAAGATCAAGCAAATGCAAAGTGAGATAATGGCCTCATAATGCACAAGCAAACCTGAGATAATGACCACATATTTGTTTTCATTGTGATTGTGACTGAGCCACATCGTAAGGGGCATCTTCATTGTTCACATAGTTATATATCCAATGTCCAGTGGAACCAATGCCAGAGGGTCATGACGAGGGCAAAAATGGGTAGCCCATAGCTAACTGTAAAATCCCAGCATCTGATGTACATACTGATTTTCAGCTGATGTTTCTGTCGAGAATCATTGGCTAACTGCAATGTGCAACCTGGCTCCTTCCTAACTTCCGAGCTTGTGCCTTCCTGTGGGGAACCCAGGACCTCACTCTTGTTGTGCAGTTGGACTCAGCATGGAATCCAGGGGAAGAGCACAAGTATCTTGAGCAAAGAGGCCTGATGCACTTCGTATCCAGCTGATCTTGATTGTAAAGGTAAAGTGGTTGATTTATTAGATTAGTTGGTTTATTACTGTCACATGTACTGAGATACAATGAAAAGTTTTTGTTTTACATGCCATCCAGACAGATCATTCCATACATAATTATATTGAGATAGTACAAAAGAGAACAGAATGCAGAATATAGTGTGTGCAAATAAGTGCTTTTTAAAATTTATTTCATCTTAATGATTTTTTAATTAATTTCAAGCACTTAAAGCTGTTACAATTTTTTATATTTTTATAAAAATAATCTTTGTAACTGCTTTTAAATTCTCTAACCATCTGAGACATTTGAAAGTTGTTCAAAGCCTTCAACAGTTGCTGTCAAAATGCCATCAGGTTGGCCTGGGGTGGGGTCCCAGCATCCGGCAGCTGAGGCCTTGTTGCTGCCTGAGGAAGGCTCCATTCAAGGGACACAGAGAGATGGCCAGGCTTCCAGGATGATTGAACTCTCTTGACCAAGATCATGGACATTGAGTGATGGTAGGAGGCTGGATTGAGCATGATCTGACCTATTGGATCATCGATGCAATCTGAGGTACATGGTCTTTATGTACAATTAGTCTAGGGTATTAAGTATTACTGCTCGCATCTGAAACAAAAACAAAAATTGCAGGAATTTTCAAAATGTCAGTCAGCATCTACAGCAAAACAGAGATATTGTGTCCTGATGCAGGGTTTCGACCCAAAGCGTTGAAAATTCCTTTCCCTCCCACAGGTGCTGCTCGACCCACTAAGTTCCTCCAGCGGATTGTCTTTTGCTCTGGAGTCCAGCATCTGTAGACTCTTATGCCCTTATTGCTTTCAGGCTGATGATCTTTGTTGATCAGGCTAATCATCCAATTGTTTTTCCAACGAGGAAAAGTTAGAAATCAAACATGGCTTAACTTGCATAGAAGAATGTTGATTGTACTTAATTTATGGATTATGTAACCAATTTGTGTGATCTGAAGGAGGCAAATAACCAGGAGTAAAAGGTAACGGATGGCAGGACAATTTGATGCTGGTCAAGGATTTGTTTTATTTTCAACAACACAAAGCAGATACAGCAAAAGGCTCAATGATCGATCAGTGATCCACAGGCTGCATACAGAAATCTGGAATGTGTGTTGATTCTGGGAAAATTTAATTACATCACCTGCAAAACAGGAAGAAGTTTAGGTAGCAAGAACAGGAAATGATGGAAAGGAGAAACAACAATCAGCATATCAAACCCATTCCTTCAACCCGTACGTACAGCCCCGTCATGGACAGACCCCTACCCATTTAATCCCTTTAAAATTAGATAATGTTTTACTTCTATTGACATTTGAAATTCAAAAATGTTTAACTATTTGTACACTCCATTGTTTAGTCCTGGCTTGCTGCCCAGCCCTCCATACATGAGTTACCTCTATTCATAAAACCTGCAGCTCCACAGTACATATTTCTGCAGCATTACAAGCAACGACGGCATCTGACAGAACGTTCTCTTTTATAAGTGAACAAGGCACCAAAAAATGATCACAATTTTACTCCCCATTTCAGCCTTTACACTTCAGGTGCTGGTTTGACGAACATATCTGCTCGAGTGCGAACTGTTCGGAGGTGAAAGTCAACTGGTAGGAGCCAGTATGGCCTACAGGTAAGAAAGTGGCCAACATGGACGGTTAACTCAGCAAGGTCAGTGAAACAACTGCATTGATTACTGCACTGATCTGTCATTTTTACCCTGCCTGTGTCGTTCTGTTCACTACACATGGTGACCATGGAACACAAGTAAAGTGCAGCCCAAAGTGCCATTTGCTCCTGACAAATTATATGTAAAATCTTGGATGAACAATAATCATCGGACTGCCTCATTGACTAATAAGTAATTGTTTGGTTATCACCTGATAGTTACATTGTACTAATACTGTATGAAACCTTGTCATAATCACCCAAAAACTGTGGCCTAATTTAGCTATAAAATGGCCAATAGAAAACAGCAGGCAAGACTACTGACTCTTGTTAAAAATGAGTTGTAATGATCTTTGTCTGCAATCATTTTCCAGTTAAATGATCCTGCTAAAGGGGTATAGTCATCTTGTATGACAAGAGGCCTGTAATTTGAGGAGTGTGCAATGATGTGATCAACGACATGTTGATGCCATCACCTCACCAAACTCATTTGCTGCTACCACTTAAAAAAGTAATGATTCTTGTGAATTAAAAACAAAATTCAGAAGAATGGAAGATTGGACATTTGTGGCAGTGCGAAGTTACTAAAAGAACTGATGTAATATAACTTAGATGAAATTTAAGCCTGAGAAATTTTCTGATAAAATGATACTACTTCATTTACCAGGTTAGGAGAATTGAAGTAGGTAATGTTTAAGTGGTCGGGTTTGGAAATACCCCCTTTTGCTGATCAAACGATGTAAAATTTAATTTGGAGGTGTATTGTCACTGCATTAAGAAATATTGAAACAGTTGCTCCTTTTCTAGGCTTGATACTGAGTAAATTTGCTCTGAAGATGCTTTCCCTGCTACAGCACAAACTTGTCTGTTTTGCTTTAATATTAATTTGACAATATGCCATCAGTCATGCAGAAAGATTTTTTTTTTAAACACTTCCAATGTTTCATCAAGTATTTGGTTAAAGGAGTTTGGGCAGGCCCGTGAAGTGAGATGTTCCCCTCAAGAAATCACTTGAATCCTTAGGGAAGGGGTGGATCTAAAGCACATGGAGTGGACGTGAAGGGCTCAAGACACTTCATTGTATTAAAGATAATTGGCAGACTCTTGAAAGTGAAAATTATTCCTGAATCTTGCACCTCTCTAACAGCCATTAGATTTTTCAAAGCTGCCATGAAGTTGATGGCCCATGATTATAAATTGAGCAGGACTACAGACTGCTTCATTACCTGCAAACAATTTTTTGGAATGGAAATCTACATTGCTGTGGCATTAATGCAAATATGTGATGAAATTCCTGTCTCTGTTTCATACCCCTCCAAACAGTAAGTGGAATTGTAGGCCTTGCTGCAGCTGTGCCTAATTTGGAGGTGATATGATTTTGATGTTGCAAGCTGAGTCGTAGTCTGACGTTAGGGTCAGACTCATCAACTCATCAATAGTTTAAATGAGATATTAGACTGATTGCTGACAGGAGTCGGGTGTGAATTGTGTCCTAGTTGTGTCTAGTCTGACAGCATAACACAAATCAGAATGTCACACTGAAATCAGCAGCCTTAGCTCTGAGATGCCGAGGAATACGGCCCTCGAGTACATCTGTTATCAATTTTTCATCTAGTAATTAATGTTGCCACATTTGGTTGGTAACATCATGTAATACCAGAATAATGGTTCAAGTCTTAATGCCCCACTACCATTGCAAAAAGATTTGTGTCTTGATGTACAGGAGTGGCAATGAACAACTTCCATTATTCCATTTTGATGATGTTCCAGTTGTCATGGCCACAATCAGCAAAGTACAATGCATGAAACAATCATACACCAATGGCACTCCCATGAAGTGGAGAGGTATAGATTCACTCCCCCACTTCACTGAACTCATAATTGTTGCTGCTTTTTAGGGGGAGGGATGTGGCACGGGTGTGGAGAGTTGGTACAAATCTAGCAGGTATCTTGGGCCTGCAACAAGAGAAACTAAAGAACAAAGTACATGTTCTCATAGGATGGCATGCATCTTTTAAGACAAAGAGGAGGTATCTCAAGTCATTTACTTCTGCACTTTTCTGCTGTATTCTGGCTTCATGATTGGTATTGGTATTGGTATTGGTTTATTATTGTCACTTGTATCGAGGTACAGTGAAAAACTTGTCCTGCATTCCGATCGTACAGATCGATTCATGGGAACCGTTCAATATTCTTATCACCATGGGATAGAAGCTGTCCTTGAGCCTGGTGGTATGTGCCCTCAGGCTCTTGTATCTTCTGCCTGATGGGAGAGGAGAGAAGAGAGAATGACCCAGGTGGGTGGGGTCTTTGACAGACGATGGTGGCACCTCATTTTTACAATACACCATCATCTACACACCTCTGTGTTCAACAGCTTGTACAGCTTCTGTTAATCACATTGTTCTGGCTCCACCTTCCTGAGTGACTAGCACCAGTTCAACCAAACTGATGTTGATTGAGGCCATGTCTATGATTCTGCCAGCAGATTTTGTTTCAGAACTCATCCTCGGAAATGAAACTTTAGGCCACAACCTGTGGGCCAGAGGTGCAGGGTACTCTTGAATGCCCACTCAACTTTCAAAGCCCAGTATCTTCACCTCACTGAATTACCAATACACTTCACTATGATGCCGAATTTAGCTTGAAACTTCTCTGCCCCTCATATCCTTTGATCCCAGACTTATTTATATCCATTCCTACCTGCTTTCCAACCTAACCAAGAAACAATTTTCTATTCTGTATACCTGCAGCCAGAAAACCAGTTGGAAAAAAAATGTAAGAAATGTTCTGCCATTAAATCTTCCAGGATTTGCTTGAAACCAATACTTCTGAGCTATCCCTTCAAAAAATGTTTCATTTCATCTGCTCTCTTGCAAAGTTGAGATCACTATTGTGGCCAGATTCTCCTGACTCCAATCAAAAACCTATCATTGGCTTCGATCACACTTAGCCCGCAATGGTATAAATGGCAGCTCCACTGGCTCAGCTACTGGAAAACGCTCACAATCTTATAACTCTTTAATATTCTGTTCTATGTCTCTTGTAGGAGTTAAGTGATCTGTATGTATACTTCTACTTCTGTCTCCCAGTTTTTGGTATTGGTATTGGTTTATTATTGTCACTTGTACCGAGGTACAGTTACAAGATGTCTCTTTGTAATGGATGTTTCAACTATCATTCCAGTGTCCCATTTCTAAGTGTCAGATTTGTTACATGAGGTTAACACACAAATTTCATCATGATGCTTAAAATGTCACTCCCCATGGCCTCAGTCATAATTTCCCTTCTGGCTCAATTGCTTCACTTCCACTGTCTCCTCAGGATTTGGTTGAACTAAGCTCAGTCTTCTACATGTATCAGTAAATTATTAGGGTAATATTCTGTTATGCATTGAGGCATTGTTATGAAGTTTACCAGAACGTTATCTAATCTAAGGCTCAGTGCTAAACACAGTGTAGAGAATGCCTTTCTAACATGTGATTTCTAGCACTGATAATGCCATTCAGACCGATTTGCCTTGGAAGTCTATGCACTCCATACAATATTCCTTCCCTTGCCTCATCCAACCCTATCTGGGATTCATGGTGAGATCCTGGAAAATATGGACCACTTGCCTTATGTTGTGAGCCATCCCTTGGCAAAGGCTGACATCAATGACAAAATTTACCCCTGCCTTCAATGCACCAGCACAGTCTTTGGTCGATTGAGGAAAAGGTTAGACCTGGCACAAGACTCAGCATCTATGAGTCAGTGGTGATCCTTACCCTGTTATATGTTTCTGATACCTGGGCTACCACAGTCAGCATTCTCAAGGCAATGGAAAGATACCAGCAATGCTGTTTCCCTAAAATCCTTATTGGAAAGATAAGCAATCCAATGCTGGTGTGTGCTCCCAGGCTAACATAGCCTGAAATGAAGCAGTTACATAGGGCATGCTACATTGCTTGCATTCCCAACACTAGACTTGGTCTATTCCGAGTTCTGTTACAGGAAGAGATTAAAAGGTTCACAGAAGAAAAGATTCAAGGACGTTCTCAAAACTCATTTGAAGAAATGCAACATCCACATTGACATCTGGGAATCTCTGGCCCATGACCACTCAAAGTGGACAAGGAGCTTTCAGGATGGAACCTCGAGGTCATGCATCAAGAGCTCATGGAAGCATTATGTAAGCAGTGGAAGGAGTAAATCACCTCAAGGATCTCCTGCTCCATCTTTAGAAGAGTCTGTGCGGTTCCCATATTGGTTTCTTTAGCACCCTTGGAACCCATAAAACTAAGATGAAGTCTGTCATCCTTAACTTTGAGGGACTGTCTTAGAATAAGTTAAAATGGAGCAGTGTATGCTAACCAGGTACAACGTAAACTCTCACCCCCCAGGCAGATCCCATGCAAAAATGAGTAAATCTGGTCAAAAATTCATCTGAAACAGCACCATGGTGGTAAAATGCATGTTCCCAGATGGGATCTCAACCAGTTTGGTGCAGCTGGAAACACTTTGCTGCATAGCAATAGAGAAAGTATTAACCCCTTGAAGGCACAGTCCTCATTGCAGCCAGCTAGCAGCAACACAAATGATTGTTGCTACAGAGGAGAGAGAGGGGCTGTATTTCAATCACAGCATGCATTCAGTAGAGATAAGTGATCTTACAACCAACTACACAAAGTTATATCGCCCTGTTGTTTCCAGTAATGAATGAACATAGGTGATTAAACAACTAATGAGAAGAGAAGGGTTCACAAACTTCCTACCCTCAGTGATGGCAGAGCCCAGCAAGTGACCTCTTAATTCAAGGCTAAGCTTTTACAGCCAGGTGCAACCAGATATGCCAAGTGGATGATCTATTGTGGTTTGTTTCATGAGATCTCCACACTCACAAAATTAGTCTTTAGCAAATTAATTTCACTCCGTGAGATATATGGAAATGTCTGAGAACAGTGGATACAGCAAAGACAGTCAGGCAATATTTTGGCCATGGAGCTGAAGACTTGTACTCCAAAATGAGTGGTGCCATCAGTTGCACTGTTCAAGTAAAGCTACAACTGTGGCATCTACTCAACGATTTGGAAAATTATTCAGTTCTGTGCTCTCCACAAAAAGTAGGACAAATACAATCCAGCTGATTCCAATCAGTCTACAATCAGGCTCCTAATCATCAGCAAAGTGATGGAAGTTGTCATCAACACTGCTATCAAACAGCACTCACTCACCAATAATCTACTCACTGATGCCCAATTTGGAAGGCCACCTGGCTCCACACCTCATCACAGACTTGATTGAAGCATGGGTCAAGGAACTGAATTCAAGGTACAAGTCAGGAGCATGATATGACTGATGCTCTCTACTTTGCAGCTCCAAAAACTCTTTAGAATCCACTCCTTTATCTTCCCTTATTCCCATGGCTCCCTTCCCCTGCCTTGATGATCTGCCTATCTCCTCTCCTCCCCTCCCCTCCCCTCCCCTCCTCCATCCTTTATTCCATGGTCTACTGCTCTCTCCTACCGGATTCCTTCTTCTTCAGCCCTTGGCCTCTTCTATCACCTCTCAGCTTATCACATCTTCTCCCCCTCCCCCACCCACTACCTTCCCCCTCTCATCTGGACTTGCCTATCACATGATCTCACCTATCCCCTGCCTGCGTGTTCTCCTCCCCCTCCCTCCACCTCCTTATTCTGGATTCTGCTCTCGTCCTTTCCAGTCCTGATGAAGGTTCTCAGCCCGAAACGTCGACTGTTTATTCCCCTCCATGGATGCTGCCTGACCTGCTGAGTTCCTCCAACACTTTTTGTGTATTGTTCCAGATACATCCAGCATCTGCAGAATTTCTTGTGCCACCATACAGGACAAAATGCTTGATTGGTGCCCCATACACCACCCTAAACTTCCATTCCCTGTTGCACTGTGGCTGCAGTATCTGCCATCTACAAGATGCACTGCAGTCACTCACTGAGGCTTCTCCCACAGCACCTTGCTAGCCTGCAACCTCTACCAGCAAGAAGAACAAGAGCTTCAGGTCCACCACGTCCCTGTTCCCCTTCAAGCTTCTCACCATCCTGACTTGGAGAATATTGCTGTTCCTTCATTATCACTGGGTCTAATTCCTGGAACTCCCTACCCAAAAGCATCATGGGAGTACCTTCAGAACGTGCAACTCATGACCAATTTCTCAAGGTGATTAAAGATGGAAAATAAATATTGGCCTTATCAATGAATAAAATAAATAATAACCTCTGTGGCACAGTTGTGCAACAGTGCAGGAGTTATGTTGCTGACACATAGCTCCAGTGACCTAGGTCCAGTCCTGACCCCCGTCCCCAGTGCTACCGGTGGGATACATTCTCCCTGTGACCACATGGATTTTCCTGGATGTTTTAGTTTCCTCTCATATTCCAAAGATACATTGGTTGGTGGGCTAATTGGCAATTGTAAGTTACCCCGAGTGTGCTGGATGGCAGGAGGATCAGTGTGGAGTTGATGGCTATGTGTGAAACAATGGGTTACAGGGAAATAAATGATTGATGAGGATGGTCTGAGAATGATCTGAATGATGTCCTACTTTATTAAAAAATATCCAAAACAAGACTGTGTCATTGCACCCCTCAACCCAATTCTGCCATTCAATTATACCCCAGAACTTTGACCCCTGATTCAAATCTTGCGAAAGGCAATTCTTGGCTTTGTCTTGATTTAAAGACAATATCACGCTGGTGGTTCTGAGAAAGGATTCCGCATTGGGGTGGGGAATGGATGGGAACATCAGAGTGAGAATCAGTAGGGTGGTGGGACAGATGATAGGGGGCATTGGGCAGGTGATTGAAAAGATTTTGTGATGAACAGTTGGAGCATAATGCAGATGATTTGACAGGAGGGGGGTGGGGATTAGGTCATCCAGAATAAGTGAGGTTGGGACAGATGAGACAGAGGACGCTAATGTTATTGGCAGTGAGAGCACGTACCTGAAGGAAGATGGATGCCTTGCACTTTCTGACAACAGTGAGGTTAAATGATGTCCTTTAACTAACACCAGAATAGGTGTCATCAAATAAGTGTGGTACATTATTTGACTTCACTGTGCATGCCCAGTGGGCACAGAGTCATATGCACAGAAGTGCTAGATATAATTTTGCCCCCCACCCCCCCCCCCCACCCCGCTCCAGTTTGGTGCCCTGCCTTGTAAGTGTCCCCTCAAACGCCAAAGTTTGAATTAGATCATAGCTAATTTGATCTCAACTCTCTCAGCTCAGTCTGTTCTCTAGAAAACCACCAATTTTCACCCTGCTCTCCAATTCACTTGGACTATCTTTCTCCTTCCTCGATCTTTCCGTCTCCACCTCAGGAGATTCCTCATGCGCCGACATTTTCTACAAACCCACAGATGCCACAGTTACCTCGATTACAGCTTCTCCCACCCGGTCTCTTGCAAGGACGCTATCCCTTTTTGTCAATTTCTCCGCCTCCGCTGCATCTGCTCCCATGATGAGGCTTCCCACTCCAGGACATCCTAGATATCCGACTTCTTTTCTAACCGGGGCTTCCCCCTGACTGTGGTCGAGAGAGCTCACACCCATATCCCTGCCATTTCCAGGACTTCCGCTCTCACCTCCACCCCTCCCAGACCCAACAGGGATAGGGTCCCCCTTGTCATCACATTTCATCCCACCAGCCTACGTATCTAACACATCATTCTCTGCCACTTCCGCCATCTCGGAAGGGACCCCACTACCAAGTATATCTTCCCCTCCCCAACACTTTCTGCCTTTCGTAGGGGCTGCTCTCTCCACGACTCCCTAGTTCACTGCTCCTCCACCCCCCCCCCCCCCCACCCATCCCACTCCCACCCCGGGAACTTTCCACTGCCCCCGCCATAGGTGCAACACCTGCCCCATCCAGGGAGCCAAACAGTCCTTTCAGGTGAGACAGAGATTCACCTGCACCTTCCTTAATATCATCTACTGCATTTGGTGCTCCAAGTGTGGCCTCCTCTACATTGGTGAGACCAAACACAGACAAGGAGACTATTTCGCAGAACACCTGCACTCAATCCGTAACGCAATCGGCATCTCCCCATTGCCAGTCACTTCAACTCCCCCTCCCACACTATCACTGATATGTCAGTCCTCAGCCTCCTTCACTGCCAGGAGAATTCCAAATGCAAACTGGAGGAATGGCACCTCATTTTCCATCTTGCAACCTTGCAGCCTAACAGCATGAAGATTGAATTCTCCCACTTTAAGTAATCCCCACATCCCTTCCCCACAACCCCCCCCCCCCCACCATGCTTCTTCTCTTCCCTTTCCTAGGCTATCTCTTTTTTCTCCCCTTTTTTTCCTTTCTCTCCTTACCTTTGACCCAATCCCTGGTGGATCTGCTCTCCCCTCCTCCCCCGCACCTGCCTATCACTATATCTTATCACCACTCTGTTCCCACCCCGCCTCCCCTCTTTTGTCCACCTATCACTGCTTTTCTCTCCTATATATTGGGCTTCCCCTTTTCCTATTTTCAGTCCTGAAGAAGGGACCTGACCCGAAACATTGACCACCTGTTTTTCTCCACGAATGCTGCCTGGCCTGCTGAGTTCCTCCAGCATCATAGTGTTGTTCAGTCTGTTCTGTGGTTACTAATATATATTTCCATAAAAAATAATCCAAGTTCCTCCTTTTTATATTTTACTTACCCTCAACAGCTTTCTGTGCAGTAGAGTACTTAATTTCCATTCCCCTAATTTATGGCTCCTCCAAAGTTCCAAGGCTCAGTTCAATAAAGGAATCCACTCTGTGTGCAACCTACTGCACAACAAAGTTTGGAGAGAAGGTGACCCAAAATAATAATGCTCAGCAGATCTAGAACATTGACAGGGCTTTAATCGTGGTGATATTTATATCTTTTATATCCTTATATGCATTACCAAAGGAAAACCATGAGTCTGTCAATCTGTTTCCTCAATGGTTAAATGTTTGTTTTCTGTCTAATTATTTTCCTACTGTTATTAATCACTCATAACATTAAGCAAAATCATTTCATTCTTCCTCCAACCACTTTCAGCTAAAACACATTCTCTGAAATCAGCTGTCATCACAGTTCCTTATCCACTCCATTATATATCCCTAAAAATAAACTTTCTCATATAAAGCATGATTAATTCATTTAAAAAAGTCAAAAACTGACCTACAAACTTAGTCCAACAATTTTTGTCCTCCCCTTGCTGCTTCCACATTCACTATACAAGGCTATGATAAAGCTCTGAATCATCTCAGATTCATCATATTCCCTCCTGAAACAAGCAAGTGGGGACATTGTGCGTGTTATGTGTTTGCCTCCATTTCCAGGATTACAAATCCCAGAAATTACCGTGAATTTCTTTATCAGGGGATCTCAAGGGGTCTTCTCTCCACCATCACAATCTTCATCACCTCCACGCCACCAAGCCCTGGACAAAGATTGCAAAGCACACGTGCGGGTTTGATTGCCACCTTCTCAAACTTAACATTGACCTCACTGTGCTGGTGTACCTATCAATGTGTTGAGTTTGACCAATTACATTTGGTCCATGCTATCCCAATGACGTGATACAATCTTGAACTATGCCCCGATATGTTTTCTGACATGGCAGTGTAAATTCAGAGGAAAGAGGAGCAACAGAGTCTTAACAAAGTTCATAGGCATAAGAAATAATATGCATGAGTAAGAAAAGGTGAGAAATGAGAAAAGTAGTTGGAAATAAAAGAGGAAAAATGGGGTAAAAAGTGAAAAATGGGATGGTGAGTAATGAGATATGGAAGGGAAATTCTTAAGAACAATTGGATTGAGATAAGAAATGACGGGAAATGGAAGGGCAGAGGAGAACCTAAGAACAAGCAATGTGCAGTTCCCGTGAGAAAACCTTTGATGAATAAATTCCCAAATCTATTTACTTGCACGTCACAAATATTGGAGCATTTATAGAAACAGATGTGTTACTAGAAGACAACGAAGGAAAGCTTTGAACTAATTTGGTGGTAGGAAGAGAAAGAACAAGGAAGAGAGAACCTGTTGGAATGATGACCAGGCAGGAGATAAAGAAAGGGAGATCTTCCCGAGCTAGGGCAGAGGTGAAAAATGTGTATCCACTATCAGAAGAGATGCAAAGAGAGAATACCTTTAAGGGAGAGAACCTGCTGTCTCAGGGTGGGATGAAGTGAGAGAGAGGATGAGAAAAGTGGGAGTCATCCTATATAGCCATAGGCATGCAAAATGTAGAAAAGGGTGAGCAGTCACATTGTAGAGAACACTCCAGAAAGACATCCTACAAATGGACACCAATGTTTCTATTTTAATAGCAAGGAAATAATGACTGTAACAGCATGAAACTTCCCTGAAATAATTAAGGATATAGGAATTGTTTGCATACTAAAACTGAATTTTAATCATTAAACTATGAAAATAACATTATAACAGTAATGCTAAAACTATAAGATCAATCTTTGGAATAAATTTTTGGAACACTAAAAATATTGCCTATTCTGTGGGGATCAATGTAGCCCTGAACTACTCCACAATGAAACAGACCTGATAACTCAAAGTGACAGGCTCACAAGTGAGTTATTAAGGATTTTCTCAAACAAATTCAACACTCGAATGTCCCCATTGAGTACAGTGTTTATACACAGCAAGTTTTCTGCAATAAAACATTACAAATGAATTGTTGAATTAATTATGTAAATATGGTATATGCGTTCAGTATTTTTTTTCTATGACACATATGTGTGAAAACAACAATTTATCAGGAAGCCAGTACACCAGTGTGTTGTATAATTGTTGTTAATGACTAAATGAGCAATTATAAGTTAAAAAATGATTGCAGATGCTTTTCAGAACATAATCCCAAAACTGGGTGACATATGAGGGTTTTCTAACGCAGCCTATTCAGAAGCATCTGGTTCAGTGGTGTCATAGCTTTGTGCTGGCAAATTACTTGAGCAGAAATGTCAAATTAAACATCATTTATGAATTTGAACTTTATTAGCATGAAAAATGCATCAGTATCTAATGCATTTTTATTTGGATCTCTTTATTTTCTCTCCTTTGTGGTTTCTTCAATTGTTGTTGAAAGTTTAAAAGAATGTGATTATAGTCTGTGCTTTCTATCATTGGCATTGCACAGCTAGCTAGTAGAAGCTGTTAATGTAATTTGAGGTGAAACTAAATTTTTGTTTTATTTATTAAGTACATCAGGCACTGGAATAATAAAATGCATCTAGAAATAAGCAAAATTAGATAGTGCATATTATTGGCTTGCACAAGACCCAGAAAGATGTGGAGAAAATGGAGTAATGCTCGAACATTTTTGTAGTCAAGCTATAATTGACTATGAATTTGAAATTTTTTCTAATATAACAAAATGTAAATATACCCTCTTACAAACAAGTATAATTTATTTAATCTTCACAAAGGTGCCTTGAAAATATCATCTTTCCAAAGAGAAGATGAGCAGAAAATTGCCCCTCATGTCTCCTTTAAATCGTTCCCCTCTCACCTTAAATCCATAACTTCTAGTTTTAGACTCCCCTACACTGGAAAAAAGACTTGGACCATTCAGTTTATTTTTGCCATTCATTATTTTATATCTCTCAGCCTCCTACGTTCCAGGGAAAAAAGCCCCAACCTGTCCAGTCTCTCATTATAACTCAAGTCCTCCAGTCCTGGTAACATCTTCGTGAACCCTTTCTACACCCTTTCCAGACTAATGACATCCTTCCTATAGCTAGACAACCAGAACTGCACACAATACTCCAAGCGTGATCTCACCAATGTCTTTTACATTCCAACTCTTGTACTCAATGCCCTGATCGATAAAGGCAAGCATGCCAAATGCGTTCTTCACCACCTGTCTACCTGTGTTGCAACTTTTGGCGAATTATGTACTTGTACTCCTTGGTCTCTCTGTTCTACGACACTCTCCAGGGCACTGCCATTTACTGTGTAAGTTGCGCCCTGGTTTCACTTACCAAAATGCAATACCTCATACTTGTCTGAGTTAAATTACATCTGCCATTCCTTGGCCCACTTTTCCAGTTGATTTAGAATAAAAAGATTTAATCTGCAAGTATTTTTTTCAGAATAACAAAGGGGTAGGCCTTCCTGAAAAAAAAATGCATTAACGTTGCACGCTGTTGTTAATGTATGTATCAGCAAGCAAATTCAAAGGTTGAGGTACACTGAGGTGAATCACCAGATCTTGTTAGTTGAATTAAGCCTCCTTGCTATTTGCTTCTCATAGGTTGTATCTTGGCCTTTGCTTCCTTGTTATTTTGAAGAACTTATTTGTTTTACTCATTCATTGCCCGTGAATCACAGTATGGAAAGCTATCCCAAAGTATTTAAGTAACCTTTTAACAATGTGATATGTATTAATGACTACCAGTCAAAATCTTTGGCTCATAAAGTGAACAATTTAAACTGTAGAATCTTACTCCTTCAAGTAGTGAATTATTATTAGAGATTTTGAAATGTCAAAATATCAATTTGTTATTTTTTTCAGATTTTTCCTTTCTGATTATTTTTACTCTCTCTTAAAACAGTATTCCTTTCCCTCCTTTTTTTCTTTGTCTGTTCCTGATTTTACTGTAATTTGGGCATGCTAATTCATTTGCTTTCTCCATTGGCCCCTTTCTCCCTCCTCAAATAGCACCGGATAAATCTCACTGTTCACTGAAGTCCCATTGCTCTCACCACACTGTGTAGGCTTACACTTCCAACAAATTAATGATACTGCAAAATTTCTTTGAGCTGAAGACTCAGGTTAATGATTTGGTCTCCCTCCAGTGAGAACAGGCCCAATAAATTCACAAAGAAAATGCGTGCAGAGGTACAGTCAAAGCAATTCACATTAGCAGATGTGTGGTCCTGAAAAGGCTTCCCTGATAGGATCGTCTAGGAATAGACAGTCCAGTATTCAAATTGTTTAATTTCTATATTTTTAGCAACTTTACCTTGAGAATACTGTGGTGAAGTACATCACTGGACTTGCCAGGTTTGACAATCCATTACCACGCTTCCATCTTCCCTGCCTCCTGTAAATACTGCATCTATGATCTTACTGAGTCACTTGAGAAGCAGTGGTACACGTTGAGGTGTCAAAGTGTAAATGTTGCTGCCTTCCTTGCAATTACCTATCTGGGGTGAGAAAGTGTGACTGTACTAAATGGCAATACCATGCGAGTAGGAAAACATCTGATCCCCAAAACATGAGGCCCTAGGGATTTTACTTCTCATGTCTTAAATGAATTCTTGGAACAGGCAAGAGTTGTAGAGTCATGGAGTTGTAGAGCATAGAAACTGGACCTTTGGCCCTCTTTGTTTGTTCTAAGAATTACTTTGTCTCTGGCAGGTGGGAGTCTATATCTTTGGGGTGGTGATTGGGAGTATTGTTGTTCAAGTTCATAGAATTGATAAGCTGGGAAGATAGGGTAGATATAGGTAGGGTAGACAGGGTAAGGAAGAGGTTTCAGGCTGTTTAATGCAGGAGAGGATAGAATATAGAATAATACAGCACAGGAACAGGCCCTTTGCCCCACTGCCTCTGTGCCAACAATGATGCCAATTTAAACTGCACATCTGCCTGCACATTATCTATATCCCTCCATTCCCTGCCTGTTTATGTGCCTGTCTAAATGCCCCTTAAATGTTGCTGTCGTATCTGCTTCCACCACTTTCCCTGGCAGCACATTCCAGGCACCTACCACTCTCTGTGTTAAAAAAAACTCGGCTCATTAATCTCCTTTGAACTTTCCCTCTGTCACCTTAAACCTATTTGACATTTCCATCCTGGGAAAAAAAACCGCTATCTACGTTATCTATACCTCTCATAATTTTATATACTTCTATCAGGTCACCCCTCAGCCTCTGATGCTCTGGAGAAAACAATCCAAATTTGTCCAACCTCTCATTATAGATAACACCCTTTAATCCAGGCAACAACTCTCTAATCCATCAGAAGTGCAGCAAGATCATCGTCTTAACTCTATCATTTTACCCTTGCTTCCCCACAAAGTTCATGGCTTTGAGGGGAAGATTAAAGTTTCTGTTATGGAGAACAAGAATAGGTAGAAAGAAAATGAGTGGACAGGAGATAATCTTAATGAGCCTCCAATTTCAAACTTTATGGTGACATTAACTGAGGTCTTGCAAAGAAAAATGGAGCCTGAGATGATTTCTTAGATTATAAACAAATGAAGTTATGGAAGTGATGGAAAACTGTCCTATTCGAATGTGCTAGTACCTTCCATGTGCACAAGCTACTGAATTCTCATTTAACTGGTGTAAATAATGAGCTGCTCATCTGATACATGCTATAAATGGGTCTAAGCTGCTCTCCTCCCAGCCATTCAGGTTCAGGCAAAGTGTGATCCGAGTGAAATAAACATAACTATGTAAAGAGAACAAAATCAGAAGTCTCTGTACAAACAATTCCATGTCTAAATCAGCCAACATATTGGTGGAGGAATAACATTACATTTTATTCTACAATGCCTGATTATTTTAAATGCAAGAAAATCTTAAAATGCATTTACAGTCATGACATATTTTAATTAATCTTTTCAAAATTTAATGACAATAATTTGTCAAATGGACTGGAAGTTGAATGGCAACATATTCACTTCTCAGGGGCAAAACGGGCACCTACTGGGTGGTTTCCCAAGCATATTATGTAACAGAAGGTAAAGGCAATTTTGCTATACTTAGCATGTAAGTGGCTACCTTTCTTTGCTAGTTATTATCTTTCCGTGCTTGCAAACTGCTCCTGTGGGAAGAGTGGGAATTGTTTTTAAAATATATCCTCGCCAGTAGCTAGGAAACAGGACATGCAGCATGGAAACAGACACTTTGGCCCACCAAGTTCACACCAACCATCCAGCACTAATACCATTTTATTCTCCCTATATTCCCTTCAATTTTCCAGACCATATCCCCACGCACACAACCTCTGCCAATTCTACCAGTCACCTACACACCATTGGCAAATTACAGTGACCAATATTGAACGGTTCCCTTATACAATGAGATGGACTCTTGACCTCACAATCTACCTTGTTATGACCTTGCACATTATTGTCTTCCTGCAATGTACTTCCCTGTAGCTGTGACCCTTTAGTCTGTATTCTGTTATTACCCTGTACTACCTCAACGCACTGTGTAATGAATTGATCTGTTCGAATGATATGCAAGACAAGTTTTTCACAGTACCTCAGTACAAGTGACAATAATAAACCATTACCAATACCAATACCAATTAACCTTCCAACCCGTTTGCCTTTTGAATTTGGGAGGAAAGGAAAACACACCAAGGAAACCCATGTGGTCACAAGGAGGATGTGCAAACTCCAGCAAACAACAGTGGAGGTCAGACTTGAACCAGGGTTGCTGGAGTTTGAGGCAGCAGCTCTACAGTCAGTGCTACTGTGCTGCTCTTGTGTGGGCAACACAACTAATGTACGAAAAGGGAGAAGATTTAAATCCTCCTTTTTACCTTTCTCCTTGCCTGATTTGCCTTAGATTTGGGATCAGAGGACAGACCTTGCCTTTCTTACTTGTTTTGGAAGATAATAAAATGCTTGCATGGGATATTATGTTAATTATTTGTGTTTTTTTAATTGAGTGAGATATTTAAGCCAATCATAACACTTTGCCTTGTACCAAGCCTTTGGACAAGAACGAGTCTTTGGACATGCTCTGCACAAATTAGATACAGACTTTTAATTATGTAAATTATTAGAAGCACAACAACTTGCATTTTAAAACACAGATAAACCTCCCAAGAAATTGTTCAGGGGAAGTAAAAGATAAATGGGCATCAAGGCAAAGTCAAAAATGGAGCTATTGGGAGGATTGATCAAAAGAAAAGAGACCCAGAAGTTTGGGGAGAGAATTCTAAACCATGAAACCTAGGCAGCTGATTGCACTGCCACTAACTTTAAAATGAAGGTCAATAGAGCGTGTAGAGGAATACAGACAGTGGACAGAAAGGGGAAACTGAGTAGTCAGGAAATAAATGGGAATGAATGGAATAATCAAGAGGTAGGTCTCACAGTAGGGAAAGTACATGAGGAGGTGATATAAGAGAAACTAGAGCGAAAGAAAGAAGAGGATGTGAATAAGGTTTGACCTACTGGACAAGGGAAGGAATAGAAGACACCAAGTTAAAAAATGTCCGAAAGCTCCTTGCACTTGTTGGAGATGAGGGCATAAGGTTAAGAGGTTAGTAATGAGAAAAGGAGCTGAGGGTTATCTTTGCTCTGAAAGATGATTCTGGAGTAGTGGTGATTCTGTTGGGAGAGAACAAGGCCTGACAGTACTTGAAATGCACCAATGATGATTATTGCAACATTTCTAGTGCTTCAAACTCATTCAGAAAAGGCCAGTCACATAATAACCAAATGATTATAGCGATTGTTTTTACACAACATCTCTGCCTGGCTTTCAGTGCAGCCTCACTTCACAATAACAGCTTTGTTACAAATGATTAGTCCCGAAGTCTGCCTGAAATAGCTGCAAAAAAGCCAAACATTCTGGAATGAAATGCCGCTGACAAGTCTGATTTGTACATTAATAATTCAGATGGTTCTATTTTTACAATAGTGCCACTCTAATATTCATTGTATGGTTTCTGTCTGGATGCAGAGGTTTTTTTTCCAGGGGTTACAATTTGCATGACAGTTTAATTTTTGCCATTATTTCTTTTTGTCATAGACTACAGATTTTTTTTTTACTTTAATGTCATTTTACGTAAGAGTTTTTAACCCAGGTTACTCTGTTGAATAATGACAGGAGTTGTTTTCCATGAAACAACAGGAGAAGGCATATTAGTTGGATTTTAAAAATAGATTTCAATGCAAAATAATAATCTAGAAAAGGCAGTCTGTCACCTAAAAAAGAACCATGTGGAAACAATGCAAAAGTTGAATTGATTTAGTAGCCTAATGAGAGTAACCATGGCCATGCTATATTCTGTACCATTAATATTAACAATAATTGGGATCAAGTAGTGAAGAAATTCTGACAGATGCTATATTCCAAATGCCCTGGTTTGTTTGCTGTTCTAGGAACACAAAGCCAAAGCTGTTTTCTGGTGTTCAGGAATTTTTGTTAACTTTCACATCGCAGAAAATGAAGGCATGCCTCATCTGAATCTCTGCTACTTTTATTGAATTGCATGTGACTTGCTGGAGGTGTTGCACTTCATAATGCTGATGGAGAGAGTTACACATGAATGAAGGATAAACAGCGATTAATTTCAGTCAATAAATAACGGTTTGCAGCCTCTCATCCAAGAGGAACAATCACTTTTCCATTTTTCCTGCCAAATGAGCTGATGAGGAAAACAGGGAGTTGACCACATAAATCAGTCTTAATTTCGCCTTCCCCATTAAAACCCAACCATTAAGACCATCCTCGGCTCATTTGAGCCTTTCCTGTTTCATACTTTCAATTTTTGCAAAAGTGGGGGGAGTTCACTCATCATAAAATTTCACTTTGGCTGGCTTATCACTTGCATCTGAGTCAATAAATTGCAATTAGCATAAACAATTAAACTAGAGACTGTGACAATTTCACTCCCTCAGAAACACCATCAGCCCCTGGCAGCACTAAAGCTGTACTTTATTGTGTATACGCTACAATATTGGAGAACATTATAAAGACTTTCAATATACTTCTCTGGGAGGGGTTTAGACCTTCTGGAAGAGTCCTGATATAAGCAACTGTAGATTAAGTTATTATGTACATCTGGCAAAAACCTTTCCTCAGAAAATTTCATTTTGCTGAAATTTCATTGAAAATAACTGGGCCAAGTTCAATAATGTTGGTGTTCTTTGTGTATCTGCGACCAAGCAGGAATGGCAAATTAATTGTCATGATAATTGTATGCAAATAATACCACAGCACAGATTTTAAACCACATGGTGCACTTCAGCTGAAAATGGCTGCAGCAACTAAGGAGGGGAACAAACAGCTGCTTAAACTGAGGCAAAAGAAGTTGAATCTCCTCATCAATTAGATCTCAAGCTATTGGAGTCAGCTTTCATATTATAATCAGATTTACAGGACATCAGTGTCAAATCCAATATGATCTCCCTAGTGAAAAGCTCAGAATATGGGATAAAAACATTTGGGATGTTATTAAGCTTCATACAAAAAGAAGATGCTATTTAATCTGAGTTGCACTGACCACTCAGGATGTAAAAGCTTACCCCACAGGATATACCCGAGTACCTCCAAGGCTCTCTGTATTTCCAGTGTCTTCTGGGATTCCTAATAATTGTCTTATTAGGACAATTCCAAGTTATATGAGGTTTAGCAATTTTTTGGGAAGTAATGCATTGTTATCATTGTGCAAAAATATTGTGAATTATATCAACTTTTCACTCAGATTGACAAAACACAGGCTGAGTAGAATGCAGAGAAAATTTACACAGATGTTGCTGGGACTTGAGGACTTGAGTTATAGGGAAAGGTTGAATAAGTTAGGACTTTATTCCCTGGATCGCAGGAGAATGAGGGGTGATCTTGTAGAAGTATACAAAAGTATGAGGGGTATAGATAGGCTGAATGCATGCAGGCTTTTTCCCCTCAGGTTGGGTGAGACTAGAACTAGAGGTCATAAACTGAGGGTGAAAGGGGAAATATTTAAAGGGAATCTGAGAGGGAACTTCTTCACTCAGAGGGTGGTGTGAGTGTGGAAGGAGCTGCCAGCGGAAGTGGTGGATGTGGGTTCAGTTGTAACATTTAAGGGAAGTTTGGATAGGTGCATGGATGAGAGAGGTATGGACAGCTGTGGTCTGGGTGCAGGTAGATGCAACTAGGCAGAAAACCAGACTGGCATAGACTAGGTGGGTCAAAGGGCCTGTTTCTGTGCTGTAGTGCTCTATGACTCTAATATTCATTTTTCTGCTCGTGGACAGCATCCAAGGGATGCTGAAGTTGTTCAGGGCCCTGGTGAGACTGCACCAGGTATATTGTGTCGCTACCAGTGAAATACTGGTGCCATGATTGTGCAGACATGGAGGGCTGAAGAGCCTGTCCCTGCAACGTACTGTTCTATGTTTATTGAAAGGATGTACTTGTGATTGAGGGAGTGTAATGATTTGGGATGATCTGAGTGTAATGATACTCCTGGGATGGAGGGGGAGGATGTGGGGTGGATGGTTGTCCTATGAGAAGAGGTGGAAAATGACTAGGCCTAGACTCTCTAGAGTTTAGAAGATTGAGAGATGATTTGATTGGAACTTACAAAATTCTGCCAAGACAAGATAGATTGATGTTGGGAGGATGTTTCACCTGGATGGGGTATCTCAAGTTCAAGTTCAAATTCAAGTTCATTGTGGCCAATAGCATATGTATACAGGGTATAAATGCCATGCAAATTAGCTTTTCACAGCAAACACAGTACATGAGAAGATGAGGACAAACTTAAGTTAACAAACAATCTAGAAAGGAGGTCAGCATTTCAGGTTATAGGGCATAAAATAAGGAGAAATTTCTTCACTTGGACAATCATAAATCTGTGGTACTACCATAGAGGGCTGTAGGTGCCTAGCTAACAGGCGCAGTATAACCTAATTTTCTCTGGATATGTACATAAACCAGACTACAAAAAAAAAATCAAATGCTAAATCCAACCTTTAACAGTTAGAATACTTTTACAGCAAGAGCATAAGGTCACAACATTTGGCTTTGCAATGCCCATTGTGTGAAACCTACTGCTGCTGAACTGGTTGCAATCTGGCAACATTTGTAATACAAGCTTGGCTATATTGTTAAGGATATAACCCTGTGATGGAAGAATGTGGAGAAGGCAATAGTATTGTTATTATATTGACATTTCCCTTAATTATCAAAACACAGAGCTGAATTTTCATTGTTCTGTTCCTAGTTAGCACCCAAGAAATATTGAAGGTATGTAGGACCCTGGTGAGACTGCACCTTGAATATTGTCTGTTATTCCAACCTGAGGAAGCATAAATTTGTGATCAAGGGAGTGCACTGATTCCACTGAAACGTGCAAGATTCTTCCAGAGCTAAACACAGTCGATGCAGGGATGCTGGTTCCCAGGCTGGTCTTTGGTACCAGGGATCACGGTCTCAAAATAAGACATTTGCCATTCAAGACAGAGATGAAAATAAATTTTTCAGCCAGAGGGTACTGAATATTTGGAATTTTGCGCCTAAACTGCACTTTCTCCGTAACTGTAACAATATATTCTGCATTCCGTGTTTATTTTCCTTTTGTACTACCTCAATGTACTTATGTATAGAATAATCTGTCTGGATGGCATGCAAACAAAGTTTATCATTGTATCTCGGTACATGTGACAATCGTAAACCAGTTACCAATTACAGGTTAGATCCCAGTTCAAGAATCAGGGCACACAGATTCAGACTGATGAGGAAAAGCTATTAGCAGAATGTGAAGTGTTTTTTTTATGCAGAGAGTGGCAATGATGTGAAATGCCTCCCTGCCTAGAAGAAATAAAGTAATTTATTTGGCAGCTGCAAGCAGGGCAAAGGACTCACGAAATTGCTGGACAAAAAGCTGGTGTAGACTTGGTGGGACCAATAGTCTGTGATTCTGTCAGAAAACCTTTGATATTCTTCAAATAGTAGTTCTCCCAAAATTGGACATTAGCAGTCCAGCTGATGCCCTTCCTTAACCTTGCACTGCTGAACACACACACAGCAGCCAAAAGTTTCCTACACCAGCTCTATTTAAAGTGATCATCAATTAAGTGCAGTTTAACTGCTGATTGATTTCCTCTGACTCTCCTATAATTGTCCAAGCATTCAGTACTTTCTAGAGTTCTTCAAAGTTGCTGAAGTTTTCAAGGAGTGGTATGCCAGGGACAAAAGGACTTTTGTTTTACTTCAAAGCTTCTGTGCAAACTAGCAGGTCCCCAGTGATAACGGGCATTCTCTATGGAACAGAGCATGATATGAAGGATGAGGAGAGATTATACTGAAAGGGGGAGGCAGAGAAGAACTATCACAAGGAGACCATTTCCACCCAGGATACTCAGGGAGAAATTCTCCTATCTGAATCTCAGCAAGGAATAATGTGGGAGATTGTTATGTTTATTTCACTGAAGTATGCCACATTCTCTTGCCACCGATCACCAAATGCAACTTTTGTTCTGGACAAGGATCATTTTACTAGTAGTGGAACTTGAGACTGATGTGAAATAATATGTATGCATAGGATCTTTCCATGCTGGAGTTGGAGATATTTCGAGCATCTTCCAGTTTCACATTCACTTTTGCACAAGTGGTGCTACCCATTTGAAGAGTACTGATTTTATTTCATTCTATTTTACATTGAAAGCTGACACAGCAAACATGCAGGCTCACAAAGGATTACAGGCTACCCTGTACTGCTGATCAGATCCCGTACCACCCCTGAGTAAATTAATAAAGGTCACCCTTTGCAACACATGGCCTTCCAAGTGAGTTGATCTCTGATAATGCTCTGCAGTTCTGATGAGCATTGTTAGCAACTTTTTTTTTCTGTACCAACAACATCACTTTATCATCCACATCCATCAACGAGGCAGAATTTTTGGTTTGAATTGTAAGGAAAATGTTGAAGAAACTGTTGTTGGACAATAGGTTCAATTGGTGAGTGGGCCACAAGTTTGTTTTATTTGCATGTTAGGACAACTCCTCACGTTATCACATGACACTCCCACACTTTAAATGCTTAATGAGTTGCCATGTGAGAGATTGAGTCTAGTGAACCCAGTTTAGATGGGAGGGGAGGATAGAGGAGAGGAAGACCAAGGTCTCCTGGCTCAGAGACCAGAAGGATGATTCCAGGTAGGAAGTCAGCTGATGGCGTTCATTTTTCTTGGGCTTGTGCCACTGTCAAGGTAGAAAACTGAAATTATTCCAAAACTACTTGGGGTCAGAAATTATATGGTAGTTATATAACAGCAAATGTTGGAAAGTTCATGTAGACCACATAAGGACAGTAAGATGGAAGTTTACCTAATGATCCTGTGGAAGTGGTCACAGAGCAACAGGAGGCGATCTTAAATGAGGTTGAATCACAGAATCTAAGATACTTTTACAGCATGTCATGTACCATGCTCTAGGCAAAATGCAAAAGACTGCAGATTCTGGAACCTGGACAACAAACAATCTGCTGGAGAAACTCAGCAGATCAAGTAGCATCTGTGGGAATAAAGAATGTCCTGATGCAGGGTTTTGATCTGAAACACTGACAATTCCTTTCCTTCCACAGATGCTGCTTGATCCATTGAGTTCCTCCAGCAGATTGTTTGATGCTTTACGTTCCATTGAGTATTGCCTGCAGAAATAAACAGATGTGTTTTCCTTGGTGCTACTAGTCAAGGTAATTTATGTAATACTCCACAGTATAGTACAAGAAGAGCTCACTACACTACACTACACTGCACTAGACTACATAGAACAAGAGCCATGCCACCAGATGAAATACAAATGAGCAAACCACTGGCATTGTTCAAACCGTAATGTTATTGGCTGGACAGCTCTGGAGGAGAACTGAGCGGGTGGTCTGGTGTGTGCTGCACAACCTTGTCTTTGTGAGGGCTCAAACCTCATCACCAGCTACATGGGAGCCCTTCCTATCTTTCCTCTGAGGCTGATCATCAAAGTGTTCACTTGGCTACAATGCAAAAGTAAAAACCAACATTATTTAATTGTACCAAAGCAAATTTATAAATCAACGCATGCCGAACTGTGGGAAAAATCAATTAAGAAGTCTTAAGAATACCTATTGTCTCTATGAATCTTAACTTCCTTTCCCATTATTGGTTGCTGCCAATAACTCACCTTATGGGTGCTTGCTAAGTTTAACTGAGAGTCCAATGAAGTTTGGATGCTCAGCTCTTAGTATCCATAAAACACATATCAAATGTGTTCTAAATAAACTGCTTGTGAACTGTACTGCAAGAAGCAAAATGACTCCCATACCTCCTGAGGACTCAATGATTTAACAATCTCTTCCCTCAGCTACAACTGCCAGTGAGATATGGCCAAAGCAAACCATCATACAATTATACCACTCCATGTAAAGTCTTACTTGATGCCTTTTGGAAGCAAACAACAGACAATCGGTTTAGCAGTTAACTGCTGTGTTTTCTTTTGCAGGCTGCTCTGCTGAGGAATCCTTTGGAGGGTTGTGGAATGTGAGTTGAACACTCCAACCCAGTTGCATACAAGATTCTGATTAAGGGCGATAAAGCTGGAGCACACTGTCAGAACAGTCACCGGGAACATAGTGGTGGGCTTGGTGGGCTTCTTGAACTCAAGTTTATACCTGAATCTTGGTTGTCAGAAATTCTGCCACTAACCAGCCACAATTCACAAGGCAGAGAGGAAGGAATGTACTGCAGCAGACCTTTGTTGATGTGAGCTCATCTGTACATAAAACCCAAGGGTCATGGGCCAGAAATTCTCAGTTGTATTGGTTGTGGGGATACTGAATTCTCCCTTGAGATTATGGTATCAGATTCATATCCCACTTTTGAAGGATTCAAGCCTTGATTGATCTGTAGAATTTAAGGCTATTCTACACTGAAGAGCAAATATTTTGGCAGCATTGGACCTAAGGCTTTGATTCCATTTTGGCAGGACAGCAATACGTGTCCAAGCAATCTCTGCCATCCAATGGCATGATATAAATTATACTTAGAAATGCAACCCAGAATTCCAATACTCCACAGTGATATAAAGCTTAGTGAAATGTATGGATAATCAAATATTTTTCAAGAATATTCCCTGGTTCAGCTCACAGTGAGATAGAGAATACTCAAATAGATGTGATTGTGAAGTTGTGCTTGAACAGCTGGTCAGTCAAATGTTCTCACAAGTAAATGGATAACAGCACTATATGCAAACATTTCAGATTATGGATCATTCCAGTTCTTCTGGATCATACATTTGGTATCTGTGGAATGTAGCTGCCAGGCTTCAAAAATGTAACTTGCAATTGCAGACATATCATACAGCTGAGGGAAAGCTGGAAATTTCCCATTATTACAGGTTTTACCATTGGCTGTTCATATGTCGAAGGAATCAAGTGAATTGAACAGAATCCATCATAACACAACTCATATACATTTAGCAGGAAAGGTCAATTTTAGTTGTCAGATGGTTTCCTCTTGCTTTGTATCTTAAGCCCTTTAAAAATTTGTTCTGTTGTCTAACCTCTATCGAAAATTGCCTTAGAATTCAGGTTAAGCAGAATTTAAAGAAGTAACCTAAACCCCTCTCCCCCATAAAGTTGTGTTTAAGAGGTGAGAAGTAATAGTTTTCAAAGTTCAAACCCAGCTGAAGTTCAGGTAATAGTTTTCAAAGTTCAAACCCAGTTCAACTCAAGACTCATTGGAACTTTCCCATTTTTGGTTTAAGTGAGGAGCACAGAACATCAGGATAGTCGGTGAGGAGACCCTTTAATTGTTTACATATTCTATCTTAACAGCTATTATTATTTTATTTACTGTCCCAGGCCTAGGAATCTTGACAAATAAAGGAAGACATGATAAACTTTTCTTTCATTCATTTGCCATAAGTGGGTGTCGCTATTAAGGCCAGTATTTTGTGCCCATCCTTAGTTGCTCTTGAGAAGGTAATGGTGAGTGACCTTCTTGAACCACTGGAGCCCTCCATTTGAAGGTACACCTAGGTGCTGTTATGAAGGGAGTTAGACAGAGGACGATGATGGACTGGTGGTACATTTCCAAGTAAGGACGATGCAAAAATCGGAGTGCAACCTGCAGTGGTGTACCCATGCACCTGCTGGTTTTGTCAACCTTGGTGGCAGAGGTCACAGGCTGGGGAGGTGCCTGAGTGAGTAACTGAAGTGAGTTTTGTAGATGGTACATACAACAGCCACTGTGCACCAATTGTGGAGGGAATAAATGTTTAGTGTGGTTGATGGGCTTCCAATTAAATGGGCTGGTTTGTTCTCGATAGTGTTGAGCTTCTTAAGATTTGATGGTACTGACCCAATATGGCTTTTATGGAATTGCTTGTGAGCTAGAGAGAGGAGTATTCACTGCATGCCTCACAAGATCCCCTGTGATCTGTCTGCTGCCCTCTCTTGGGTCCCTTCCCCAGCCAATATCTCCTCCCCACTTCACTGAAACTCAACTAAGAACCCTTTACCTTTATGACAACACCCCCTGCCCCCAACCCCACTGGAAGACCCTGTTGCAATTTCTTCCAACATATTCTTTCATCTGCCCATTGTCCTGCAGGTTGTCCTGTCCTGCAGTCTGCCTATGGGAAGAAATAACAAGCAGGAGCGGCATCACACCAGACTCAGTCGCTCATCCATTGGCAGCTATCCTATTTCCTGAAGAATATTATAAAAAACCATGGAACCTTACTGCATGTATGGAGACCATTCATCCCATCATGCCTAAGCTAATTCTTTGAAAGAGCTATTCAATCATTTTTAAATCTTTGTGCTCTTCTACTTCCTCCCACATAATCATTTCCTTTCAAATATACTAACCTATTGAAAGTTACGATTAAATCTACATCTGGCACCCTATTACACAGTGAATTCCAGATCATAATAACTTACAGCATTGGGTTCTTCCGTCAATTAAACTTTAAATCTATTCTCTCTATTCCTATTGGTGTTAAGAGTTCCATTTATGTGTAGGCTTTCCCTTATATCAAAAATAGTATTCTACAAGGGAATACTTATATTCTAATAACCGTTCTAATAGCCATAAGTATCTCTTAAAAGTAATCTGTGTCTGTACTTGAAGTGTATTTACCTAAATGTTCTATATTGACCTTCAGTTAACATGGTTCATTGACTCACTTTGGCTGTGTTTTATTTTCTCCATCTCAATGCATTGTGTATATTTCAATGCTTCTGGTTATGAAAAAAACACACGGACATTCAATTGGACTATGAAAATCTTCCTTACTCTCGTAAAGTCGATCTCATCATGAACTGCCGAAAACTAAAATAATCATGACATTTAAAAGCCATGTTATTTTGAGAAAGCTAGGTGAAGATTGTATTTATAGACATTCCTGAATTAATAAAAGCTAGTTGAAGCATATTAATTAAGAATAAATGTTAAATCCAAGCTAACCAGAATTGGGTCTAAGTTCATGAATGTTTGAGTTTGGATATCATGGTCCCTTTCAGGTTGTTGACTGCTGCTATGATGTCATTCAGAACAAAAATGTATGCTCTTTTCTTAACATTAACTCTAGTATAGTATGTTTCACAAAATGTTTATGATTTATCTTCTTGTTTATAATTGTAATACATTCTTTATGCACCTGGGTCCTGAGCAGTATAGTTATCAGGTTCAATTCCACAGTGGTAGAGTTATGCATTTGATCCCAGACAGTTAGTAGTGGATTATGCATTCAATTCCCCAGGACCTAATGTTGATTATGAATCATAGTCAATGATGGTTAGTTTGGAAATAATGTGCACGTCTAACACCTTGATGGTACATTGTCAGGGTACCTGTATTTTGGTCAAATATTCACACATAATTGTCCTTACTCCTTGTTGGGAAGGTATAGTAAATTACAATCCAAAGGTAAAATCAGTTCCATCAACTGTACATTGTACTTCATATACATCAGTGTGAGAATGGTACCGTGACAACAGACAACATTCCTGCCTACTAAAACAAAACACATCTTGCTTTTAGGGAGAAGTTTAACTGGAGTTAAAAAAGAAAATGCAAACAACTTACTGGCAACTATTACATATGAATGTATCTTAAACCATGTTTTACTAAGGATTGCTCTTGATGAGGAAAAGTAATTATGATTGAAAAGTGATTTCAAATCTGGCATTTATTACTCTTTATGATAAATCAGTAGCTTCACAACAATATTGGTACCAGATTGAAAGGAAAGATTTCAAAAATGAAATTTTGCAGGCAAAGTACAGTTTAGGAAGCAATCAGGTATAAGTTCCTTGGTTCCCAAATCAAGTGATTCATGGCCAGAATGGAGAGGCTTAATACGGGGTAAATCCATCCTCTGGTGATGTCATAATGAATCAGACAAAATGGAACTGTCAATCAGATCCTTGATATAGCTCATTTGTTGAAGTTTTGCTGATTTCAGTACGTGCTTTGACAATAAAACCCTGCAGCTTCTGGAAATCTGAAATAAAAACAAAAAATACAGGAAACATTAAACAGATAAGGGAGTACCTATGGAAAAAGGAACAGAATTAATGTCTTTGGCCTGAAATGCTACTTCTGTTTTTCTTTCCACAGATGCTGCTTGAACTGCTGGGTGCTTCCAGCATTTTCTCTTTTAATTTCAGTGTGCACTGGTAGGACAGGGCAGGGGTGTGCTGATTGGAAAAAGGGATGAATACAGCCATTGAGTAGTCCTGAGTGTTCTGTGAAGTCAGGATGAGCACTTTTACCACATACATTTCCATAATTTAAACCTTGCAACCTCCAGAGATTAGGCTAAGATTTCAATATTTGAAAGAAAATTAAGCACACTATAAAAATGATCAATAGCCATCTATAGCTCTGCTTCACCCCATTGACGTTGACCAATTTCACCCCCAATTATTGCTCAATAGCTTGAGAATTACACTGGCTCACATTAGTTTAAACAGATGTTGGTTCCATTTGAGCCATTTTATAATATTAATGACAAAAGAGTAACCAGGGAAAGAAAAGGACCCTAAGGACCAAAAGGGTAATCTGTGTGTGGAGCCAGAGGATGCAGGTGAGTCTCAAATTAATATTTCTCCTCTGTACTTACTAAAGAGAAGGACCTTGTGGTTGGAGAATTCTGAAGAGGGATGGTGAAATGCTGGTATTAATTATCATTAAAAAGGAAGTATTCGATGTGTTTGTGGGTTTACAGGTGGGTTAGTCCCCAGGGCCTAATGATCTATATCTTGGGCTGCTGTGGGAGGGAAGGAACTCTGGCGCTCAAGGAATTGCTGGTACTCTGACATCGACTGTTTAAATCTTACCTGGCTACAGATGAGGGGGCAGATGAATGGAAGACACCAAATATGGTACCTTTATTTAAGAAGGACAAGAGGGATAAGCCAGGTAACTACAGGCATGTGAGAGTGATATCAGTTGTTGGGACAGAATTTATCAACACTTACAAAAACAAGGATTTATCACATATAATCAACGTGGCTTTGTTACAAAGAGCTATCTGTCTAATCAATTCAATACAAATTTTTGAAGAGGTAATAAAGTGCATTATTGAGGACAGTGTGGTTAATGTAATCTGGATGGACTTCAACAAAGGCTTTGACAAAGTGCCTGGTCCAAAGGATTAGAGCCATGGAATCCAGGGAAAGTTGGCAAATTGGATCCAAAACTTGCTTGGTAATAGAAAATAGAGGGTAATGGTGGAGGGTCATTTTTGTGATTGGTATTGGTATTGGTTTATTATTGTCACTTGTACCAAGGTAGAGTGAAAAGCTTGTCTTACAAACTGATCATACAGGTCCAGTCATTACATACTAAGGGAACCCTGTTCGATAGTCTTATCACAGTGGGGTAGAAGCTGTCCTTAAGTCTGGTGGTATGTGCCCTCAGGCTCCTGTATCTCCTACCCAGGATTGCTGGTGGGATTGGTAATGTTTGATATAAGCTTTAATGATTTGGATGTGAACATAGGAGGGATCATTAGTAAGTTTGCTGATGATGTGAAAATGCTGGTTTTGTTGATAGTCGGGAGGGTTGTTTTAGGCTACACAATGACTCTGATGAGTTGGTAAGATGGACAGATCAATGGCAGATAGAAACAAATCCAGCTAAATGAAAGGTAATGCACTTTGAAAGGACCAGTAAGGCTAGGACATATACAGCGGATGGTGGGGCCCCAGGAAGTACTGAGGAACAAAGAGAGATCTTGGTGTGTAAGACCAAGGTTCCCTGAAGGTGGCAGCACATGTAGATAAGATGGTGATGAAGGTGTACTGGATATTAGACTTCATTAGCTGAGGCACAGAATATAAGAGCAGCAAGGTTATGGTATAATTTTAAAAAAAATTGGTTAGGCCACATCTGGGGTACTGTGTTCCAGACACCACAACACACAAAGACCGTGATCATGCTGGAAATTCACCAGGATGTTGACTGGGATGGAGAATTTCAGTTTTGATGAGGTACTGGATAGGCTGAGTTTGTTTTCCTTGGAATGGAGGAGGCTGATGGGTGACCTGATAGAGGTATACAAAATTACAAAGGGTATACATAGGGTAGATAGTAGGAAACTTTTCCCCATTGCAGAAGTGTCTAACACCAGTGGACATAGTTTAAGTTAAGGGCTGGGAGGTTCATAGGGGATCTGGAAGAACTTGTTGGCCCAGTGGGTGGTTGGAATCTGCAACACACTGCCTGAAGGGGTGATGGAGGCAGAGACTCTCATAACATTTAAGACATGTCAATATGAACATTTGAACTGTCAAGACATAGAAAGCAATGGGCAAAAAGCTAGAAAATAAGAATAGTATTGAAATGTACTGTTTACATGGTAGTGCAGTGATTAGCGTAACGCAATTACAGCGCCAGCGACCCAGGTTCAATTCCAGCCACTGTGTGTAAGGAGTTTGTACGTTCTACCCGTATCTGCATGGGTTTCCTCCAGGTGCTCAGGTTTCCTCCCACATTCCAAAGACATATGGATTAGGAGTTGTGGGCATGCTATGTTGGCGCCGGAAGTGTGGCGACACTTGCGGGCTGCCCCCAGAACGCTCTACGCAAAAGATGCATTTCACTGTGTGTTTCGATGTACATGTGACTAATAAAGATATCTTATCAATGGTCTGCATTGACATGTTGGGCCGAAAGGTCTGTTTCTCTATTGCACAGCTCTATTACCCTAGGATCCTCATGTAATCATTTGATGTATAATTTTAGATATAGGTATAATAATATAAATCAGTGCAATTTGAAGATACAATTTAACTTTTCTATCTGGGTGTTCTTCAATTAAGTCTTCTTTGATTTTTGAAGATTTTTAATTACGTTTTGACCCGCATCCCATTGTGATAAATATTGTAAATGTCTCCAAGTGTGTTATTTTTAAAGCAGTTGCTGGGAATGTCTGAGATCATCATGATCACAGAGGTATCCAGTGTGGAGAAGGTGATTCAGGACAAGCAATTAGTTCACCAGGGAACACACAGGTAACAAATGAACCTTGTTCTTTCACAAAGAACAAAAAAAATACAAATAATAAATCAGTAATGCTTTGCAACATTTTTTGACGCAGGGAAATGTTATCGTGGGTTTAAAAATAGATCTTTTTTCTCTAATTCTCCTCAACTCTAAAATTCTTCCAGTCCCCTTGCGGTCCAGTAGAATCAAGGTCTGAAACTTGCTCTTAGGCAAAAACAAGCACTTTGCAAGGATGACATTGTGCGAACATTGTATGCAAAGCTTCGCAATTGGAAATTTGAAAGATGTTGTTATACTTAACAATACTGGAATATAGGGAATGATAACTGGAATGATCCATTATCCTGGGAAAGGGAGTAACAATATCAGCTAAGTTCATGTGCCTAATAACCGGTTATTTCTGTACCCATGTACAGGAACACACGTGATCATAGACCATATGCCAAGAAACAATCTTCCAGTTTTTCCTGTCTGAAAGTGAATGTGTGTGAATGTCAGAGAAGGACAGCATCAGGCTTGGATTTGAGACATTTAACAGTAAAAATGTCTACAACATATTCTGTAAAGATCCACTTTAGGAAGGTATAAGAGGTCTGTTGTAGAAACTTATTTTAACAAGTCAGTAATATTCAGGAAAAATGGGGATAATAATAATGGGGGACAGAAAGATTAAATTCACTGAGGAAAAACAGATATCAACAAAAAAACTATCGCATTCTTGGCTCATTTATTAAACGGGATTGATAAAAGTGCACGGCTATAGTGTGTCTGTTCTATCATTGATGACATACTGGCTCACTCCATTCGCTAGGCCTAATTCAACAAAAAAAACAATTATAGAAGTGAGACCTGCACATCACCATTAAACAGAATGTTATTATTTCATATCACTATAATTCATTTATTAACGTCTGTTAGAATAGGAGCTGTTATAGGTGAAATGTCTAATAGTGACAGAAACAGGGCCACTAATTTAGCTTTTCCCTGAATAATTTAGCTCAATCTGCTTAACTTCAATCATCATACCATTTACACAGCAAAGGTATGGCATGCCACATGACACCAATGTAATGGTGATTTTATAACATTTCTTAACGTTTTTGCTTATGAATTTGTCTGCCCCTATTAATCATCCTGTAACCACTGACACTGCAGAATCTTGATGCTTTGCCCAACAAAGCATGGACTAAGGACAGAAGAAGCCAAAAGCAGGAATGTGAAATTGAGAACTGCAAGCTTTTATTAACACCAGAGACCCATTAGAGTGCTCTGTTCACCTTCAATGGAGCAATAAATGAAGAGTGCTTTCGAGGAGAGGACTCCTACTGTCAGTGCTTTGGTAATGCACAGCCAAACAGTAGTCATGTTGTAACGCTTGTAAGAAACAGATGTTCTTTCCCTGACAAATCTCCTTTCTTGATTTATTATTCATTTGCTCAAATCACAATGGAAAGTCTTCAGACCATTAATTAAATTCCAAGCAAAATAAAATTCCAGAGAACTCATTACCAGTAAATGACTTTGACACATCATCAAATTTGAAGGTAAAATCTGCGACTTTAGGAAGTTAAGGTGGAGTACTACAGGACCCGTTTTGCAACATCTGCAAAATGGTAAAGATATAGGTCTTTTCTGGGCTGTTTCTGCAATATAAAGTGGCAGTGTAACATGATATTTTATATATTTCTGCCTTCTCTGGAGATTTGTGGGGTATTTTGAATAATATTGATAAAATTATGTGGCAATACAACTAAAAATATCAGCCAACAAGCATTTCAGAGTTTGAACAAAACAGAATTACAGTATAAAATAAATTCTACGGAGCCCAATCAGAGTATTTGAAAAAAGATGACACAAATCTGTATTCATTTTATACAGAAGATAGAATTTGACATATTCTAATACAGAATTTGATGTCAAAGTTATGCTATAATGGTAAAATACATAGAAAAAAGAAACAGTTGATGGAAGTTATTATTATGGACTCTAGTTGGAGTTGGTGAGCAAACATTTGTTTGGCAAAAACTATTTACTGCCAAAGAGCAACTGCTGTGGCAGCAAGCAAGCATTTTTTTTATAAATGAAGTGAGCCAAACCTGTTCCAAAACAAAATCAATGCAATAGCTCAGGTGGAAGAAACAAATTAAGTTAGTAGGGAATATATATTTTCCAGTTTTAAAATACTGCCGATGCATACAGAAATGCAACTGCAGCTGCTGGAAATCTGAAATAATAAATAAAGAAAATGCTGGAAATATTCAGCAAGTTAGGCAGTGTCTCTGAAGGAAGAAACAGAATTACCGCTTTACATTCCAATGAAAGCTAATAGACTCACCAATGTGTCACACCAGCAACAACATTGCCCCCTCTTTTAATGCTGCTGTGTTCTTTGAAATGTTAAACTGATTCTCTCTCCACAGTTGCTGTACAATCTGCTGAGTATTTCCATTTGTTTAATGTTCTTTGAGCAGTTGAGTAGACAAGGAGTGTAATGTATACAAGCAATTAAACTGATATGAAACAAACCTCCCTGAAACAGTGGAGAACAACAGATGTCTGGAAAATGATGGGTTGCAAGAAATTAACACGTTTCAAAAAAAGTATTAAAGAAATGAATGAAACTGAAAGCAGATGAATCTGCAGGAGATGATAAACTGCATCACAAGGTTTTGAAAGAGTGGCTATAGAGGCCACAGTTGTACTAGTTGTCAGTTTTCAGAATTCCATAGATAAGGTGCCACGAACACAATTAGAGCACATGGGGTAGATGGTAATACATTGGCATGGACTGAGGTTTGGTTAAGAGTCAGAAAACAGAGAGTAAGAATAAACGGGTTATTTTTGTGTTGGGAGGCTGTGACCTTGGGATCACTGCGAGGGCCCCAGCTGTTCAGTATCTCTATCAATAATTTGGATAATAGAACCAAGTGGAGTATGTCTAAGTTTGCTGATGATGAATGGCTGTGTGAGTTATTTGGAGAGTACATTGAGATTTTAAGGGAGTCACAGGAAAGCTAAGTGAATGGGCAAGGAATTGGCAGATGGAATATAATGTAGAAAAATGTGAAACTCCTCTACTTGGGTAGGAACAATAGTAAAACAGCATTCTTCTCAAATGGTGAGAGATTGAAATGTGTTGATGTTCAGAAAGACCTGAGTATCCTGTACCTGAATCATTAAAGATTAATGTAGAGCTACAACAAGCAATTAAGCAGGCAACTGGAACATAGGTCTTTATTCCAGAAAATGTGAGTACAAGAGTAAAGATATCTATCTGCAGGTATCAAATGCCTTGATGAGATGGCACCAGTTGTGTACAGTTGTGGCATTTTTGCCAAAGGATGACTATCCTTGTGGTACATAAAACATAAAGAAGGTTCACCTCATTGATTCCTGGAGTGGTGACAAGGTTATAATATGAGGAGAAATCAAGCAGACTAGATCTAAACTCTCTAGAGTTTAGAAGACAGAAAGTTGATTTCACTCAGACATGCACAATTCTCACTAGGTTTGATGGGGTAGGTGCAGGACTGTGTTTCTAGATCTACTGGTTACAGTGTCAAAATAAGAGAGAAACAAAGGACTGCAGATGCTGGAATCTAAGTGAAAAACACTATGATGCTGGAGGAACTCAGCAGGCCAGGCAGCATCTGTGGAGAAAAGCAGGCGGTCAACGTTTCGGGTTAGAAGAAGGGTCCTGACACAAAACGTTGACTGCCTGCTTTTCTCCATGGATGCTGCCTGGCCTGCTGAGTTCCTCCAGCATCATAGTGTTTTTCATCTCAAAATAAGGGGTTGGACGTTCAAGAACAGAGATGAAGAGATTTCTTCACCCAGAGGATAGTAAAGTTTTTGAATTGTCTACTCAAGAGATCTGTGTGCCTACTTCTGCTTCTGCTTCTTATATTCTTATGTTCCTAGTCGGACTGTTATAATATTAAACTGAGAGGTTCTGTGATCAAAGGGACTTAACTTATCAGAAATCTTTTTAATATTCGTATAACAAACACAGAAAAAAAAAGTGAAGCCATTGGATCCCTTGAACAGGTCTGTGAAATGTGTGGGTGATTATCATTATAAGTGGTCATAATCCTGTTCAGTTAACAATCTTCAGTGGTGGCAATTTATGTCAGTAAGAATTTAATTATTATACACTAACGGATTGTAAGAACCACATCACAGAACACCTACGGAATTTTTGACTGCATCATAGACTTCATTCTTGCTTCTGAAATGTCATAATTGATGCACTTTCATAAGATACAAGTTAACAGTATTTCTCAGAGCACATTTTAACTATGTCAAGTGATTGCTTTTTCTGTTTTTTAATACTGTTCTGTCAAATAAAATCTACATGGATAATTGTAATACATATTTAGTATATCTTTGTGCCAAATATTGCCCCATAGAATTAGACTAAAGTTTGAAACCATGAAGTCGATGATGGTTCAGTGCAGCAGATCTTATTGTCCTGGACCCCCACCTGGATTCATTGCCTGTGCTCTCCCTTGGTACTTATCTGGTTCACATGTGGAGAAAGTGCCTTGTTATCCTGGACACCGGTGGCCTTTTCTGAATGGCAGCTGAACCTCCAGAGGTCTGGTGAGGGAGCCCTGCTCTACAAACTCCCTTGAGGACTTTTACAGCCAACAAATGTTCAAGCCCAGCTTTTCCAGTTGTCAAGGTCTGAGGGTTATTTATCAATTTTTAAATGTCTCTGGCCTTCTGATACATTTAACAAGAAAATTGAAGTAAATAATTTAAAAAATATAGAAGGTTTTTAAAGAGGACAATTAAAAACACCTAAAAATAATTAAAAACAGGAAACTAACGCGATTATTTTTAATAAACAATCTTGCCTTTACCTTCCAATCTGTAGCTCTACAATCCCCTTCAAAATCTATGGGGTCAAACCTGGCACAGAATTTGTTAGCTGATTCACTATTGGAATGGAACCAGGTGATCCTTGATCCCAACGGAGTGCATAAGAAGATATGCAGCGAAAGCTGAACATTTCCTCTGCTGAACAGATAATGAATGCAGATAATCAAGGACCTTTCCTTGAGCAAGTATAAGACTGGATAGACAACGTTCCAGACAGACCTCTGCCCATGTTGGGGATGGTTTCATTTGACTTATGTAGAGCAGTGGAGGCTCCTGGTTAAAGTAGATCTAAGAAAGCAAACAAAATTGAAAAAAATTAGATATCATACAAAATTACTAATGTGGTTTCACCAATGAGTCATCTACATATCCAAGATTTTCTGTTCCAATGGATATACATAGTTAAGGGAATATCCCACATATGCAGGTATGCTTGAAACTTTTTTTTTGCCTTTTGTGAAAAAACTTTAATGGCTGAAATGCACCTGGATTTGTGAAAGGACTTTCTATGAGTTTCTATCTTCCTAGCCTTTTGAACTTGGGATGACCATTTGGGAGTTCTTTCATATGAAGGAAGAAAAGGAGAATGAAAGCAAAATGTTAAGAAGAAATGGCACAAAGTGCTTCTGTCAATATATATTCAGTGTTCAATTCAGTTCATGATCTTACAACATGGAGTATCCGATGCCTGCCCACAGCAGAACCTGGACTAAATCCAAGTTGGTGTACACAAGGGCCAGGTAAGTTTAATTGGGAATAAATTTGGGGTATTACCAAAAGAAGGGAAGCAGTAAATAGTGAAAGGTTAAAGGATTTTATTAATATATGATGTCTTTCAATTAAAAAGGAAAGGCAAAGAACTACAAAAACTATTATCCAGCTATCAATCCATCCATCCACCTATCCATCTATAATGTGTCAATAAGACAAATTTATTCTGTAGTTTATATCTACAATTCTTGAGAAAGCACTTATTTATTTCATACACTAAACAAAGGTATTTATCTTGCTGTCTCCTGTAGGATGCTATTTACTTTTTTCCAAACTATTTCAATAGATGTATGCACCAACCCTCCTTTTGCCGTCAACCCCCTCCCCATTACTCCAACCTTACAGAGGCATCACTGACTCATCATGAAGAAGGTGACTGGAGTGCTGAAATATTTCTACACTGCTAGAAATTTTCAATACAATGCAATATGGCACCATTATCTATTTATAGTCTTCTTGTTTGGAAGGGGATTGGAAGATGTGGTCATTCATTTCACAACATCACTCACCATTTTCTCTGCATGTGGTTCTTGTAAATGCTTCTTAACTGTTTCTTATTTTGTTGAAAGACTGTTCAGCACTTATTTCACCTCAGTAAGCAAGCAATATTTCTTCTTGCTAAAAATGGTGATAAGCTGGAAATTTTTTCTGTATAAACTATTGTGTAATATGAGGTGATGCTTCCTTAAATAGGTAAACTTTATATGACTGGGAGTGAGATTTATGCAGTTTTATTGCATTACATCACAATGTCTTGCAAGGAAAGGGAATGTTATCAACCATTGTGTAGTTAATCAAGTTATCATCCGATGTTCTTACAGGGGAATAGGAAGTAGCTGAGAAGCATGACTGCCATATTGAATATAGCTATATTAATGTAATATAAAATTTTAATGTAATATTCTAACAGGGGATCATTCTGTCACAAGAGTTTGAAGTGCTGTGTAATTTGCTTCTGGAATCAATTTGCTTATTTGTTCAACTATGTATTCACTTACTGCTGGTGCATCATATTATGATCCATCAACCATAACTGTGCTTACTCTTGTTTGACTTGATGCTATGAGCCTTCATAGGGTTGGAATCAATGTTGAGATTCCAAGGGCTTCTCCCTCCTGCCCACCTTGCACTGTCTCATGTGTCAGTCCTGGTGGTGAGACTAATGTACCCAAGGAATATGATGGAGCAGTCTGGCACACTGACTATAATGTATGAGTCTGTGACGGATGGACTACTGCTTAGATAGTCTGTGGGATAGCTCATGTTTGTGAGAATTAACTTGCAAGGTCGACTGGTCTGAATTTGGTGCTCAGCTTGATCCAAGCTTATTCCTTCTCTCTTTAAACACAGCATTCATGGTACAACTGAGTGGCTTGTTAGGCATTTAAGAGTCCAAATCATGGGGTGAATTTGGAGTCACGTGTCGGTCAGGTTGGGTAAAGATTCAATGATGACTGGAAGGGCATGCCAGAAGCAGCAGCAGGCACACGTAAATGATGTGCAGGCTTACTGAAGCCGCAATACAGGATTTCTTGTATGCTAAGCAACAAAAACAGCATGCAATGGAAGAGCCAAGTAATCTTACAATCCACCAGCCTATGTATCCAACACATCATTCTCTGCCACTTCCGCCGTCTCCAACATAACCCCACTACCAAGCAAATGCAGACTATGTGAGCATTTTGCAGAACACCTGCTCTCTGTCCGTAACCGCAATCTGCATCTTGCCAGTCACTTCAACTCCCCCTCCCACACTATCACTGATATGTCAGTCCTTGGCCTCCTCCACTGCCAGAAGAATTCCAAGTGCAAACTGGAGGAACAGCACCTCATTTCCGATCTTGGAACCTTGCAGCCTGACGGCATGAACATCAAATTCTCCCACTTTAAGTAATCCCCACCCCACTTCCCTACAACACCCTGCCCCCACCATGCTTCTTCTCTTCTTCCTTTCCCAGCCTATCTCTTTTTTTGACTTTTTTTTCCTTTCTCTCCTTACATTTGACCCAACCCCTGGTAGATTTGCTCTCCCCTCTTCCCCCACATCTGCCAATCACTATCTCTTACCTGCATCTACCTGTCACCACCTTGTGCCCACCCCACCTCCCCTCTTTTGTCCACCTGTCACTGCTCTGCTTTTCCCTCCGATATATTGGGCCTCCCCTTTTCCTATCTCCAGTCCTGGAGAAGGGTCCTGACCCGAAACGTTGACTGCCTGCTTTTCTCCATGGATGTTGCCTGGCCTGCTGAGCTCCTCCAGCATCATTGTGTTTTTAATCTTACAATCAATGGACCAGATCAGAGGTCTGCAGCCCTAGACATCTATTTGTGAATGGTGGCAGACATTTATGCAGTTCACAGGACATGGAAGGTCCTCAATAATGTCAGGGTCTAGCAAATGAGTACTAAAGGGAAGGGTTTAGCCATAAGCACCAAATAAATGATCCAACTTCTTCCTGAGATCTTCACTATCACAAGTGCCAATTTGTTTCACCAGTGTATTGAATTCACTCTATGCAGTATGAGGAAATGACTGAGAGCCCTAGAAACAGCAAAGGCTACAAAGCCAAACAAGATCCCAGTTACAGTAATGAAGACCTGTATTCCTGAACTATCTATGCTTCTAATCAAGCAGTTCCAGTACAGTTACAACACAGACTTCTAACTGCCAATGTGGGAAATTGACCCATGAACACTACCTCATTATTCCTTTCGTTTTGCATTATTAATTTATTTTTGTAATTTTTTTTAGATTTTTATGTCTTTGCACTGTACTGCTGCCACAAAACAACAAATTTCATGTCATATGTCAGTGATAATAAATCTGATTCTGAGGAATGGCCTGTTTGCAAAAAGCTGGACTTATCCACTCAAGCTGATTATCACCTAATCAGTCCACTCTCTATTGCCAGAAAATGATGTAAGGTGTCACTGATCAGTCAGCTCTTACAAATGTCGATTTGGGTTTCAGCAGGACCATTTGGCTCCAGACCTCGTCATGCCTTAGTCCAAGCATGAACCAAAGAACTGAATTCTGGAGCTGAGATGAGGGTGACTGTCCTTGATATCAAGGCAGCATTTGATTAAGTGTGGAATCAAGGTGCCCTGTTAAAAGTGAAGTCAATGAGAATCAAAGGAAAATATTCCAGTGCTTGGAATCAAACCTTGCACATAGGAAGATGGCCATGGTTGCTGGAAATCAATCATCCCAGTCCCAGGGATTCCTTTAGGTAGCATCCTGGGTTCAACAATCTACAGCTGTTTCATCAATGACCTTCTTTCCTTCATAAGGTCAGAAGTGGGAATGATGATTATACAATGTTCAATTCCATTTGCAACTCCACTGCATGCAGAAAGCTCAAACAGCATTTAAGGCTGATAAGTGGCAAGCAACATACATTCTACAAAGGTACCAGGTAACAACCATCCCCAACAAAAGAGAATTTACCCATTGCCAAGAACCTCACCATCAATATCCTCAAGGTCGCTGTTGTCTAGAATCTCAGCAGAACTAGCCACATAAATCTTGTGGCTACAAGAACAGGTTAGGGGCTGGATATCCTGAGGTGAGTGATTTGTCTCCTGATACTCCAAGGCCTTTACATTAGTTACTAGGATAAATCAAGAGGTGGAATATTTCCCGCTAGCCTGGAGGGGTTCAGCACCAACAAAATATAAAAAAGCTCAACACTGTTCAGGATAGAGCAGCCTACTTGACTGGCTTCCATCGACCTCTTTAAAAGTTCATTCCCTCACCACCAGCGCATAGTGAATGCAGTGTGTATTGTCTCCAAAATGCACTGCAGTTACTCACCTAGGATACTCAAGCAGCACCTCCCAAACTCCTGACTTTTGCCACCAAGAAGGACAAGGGCAGCTTGTGCATAGGAATATCACCACCCGCAGACTCCTTCCAAATTGCATACCATTGTGACTTGGAAATATATTGTTGGTCTCCATCATCACTGGGTCTAAATACTGTGGGAGAATCTTCACCAGAACGAGTAAACACTGCTTCAGAAAGGTGACTCATCTCCACCAGCTCCAGAGAAATTGGGGAAAGGCAATAAATTCTGGCCTTGATGGTAATGCAAGGATCCGAAATATAAATCTTGAAAAAAAGGTTGATGTTCTTTCAAGAAAGGTGGAAGATTTTAAGTGTTTTTATGTGAGTATGGTACTTGGGGATAGAAGGGGAAGAGAAAGGAAGGGCAGAGACCAAAGAACTGACTTGCTCAGAGTGGAGTGGTATACTGTATAAAAGTATCACTTTTTTGTGAACAACCATATTGTTAGAGTTGTCATTTCGCTTGAAAATCTTATGTGCCTGAGCAATGGTACTGAAAGGCTTGGTTTTCTGACTGGTGCATTCTTCTGGCAAGTGTGTGGACTGCTATTGAAGCCTTCTCAAACCATATAATCCTTGGCTTATAAGAGAATCAAAGATATCTGTTGATGAAGTGACCAATTTACTTTGAAATGCATGTCTTTGTCAAGGACATTGCTCAAGCTAAAATCTCTGTGAAACTGAACAGAGGCAGGAAGATGGACTCATGGCACTTCTATACCATGATGTCACTCAACAACTTATTGTACCAGAATGTTGTCAGTTCAGCAGCTGGTTAGAGAGGTGCATCTTAATGCCCTGCCTCTGGCTTGCTCTGATGGTCCCTTGACAGCTCACCACTCACTGTATAGAGCCAAAGTAGTACAAGAATAGCTAAAGGAATGATGGTACAAATAGTGGAATCTTTTTCTGAAGCATAATGAATGTCTGATGTACTGAAGTGCTTTGCATCCATCTTCACAAATAGGAGGTTGAGGTAAATATTGGAAGAGAGATGTGGGGGGAGCAGAGTTATTGAATATAATTAAGCATTATAGAAAAGAGACACTGAAAAGATTTCCATATTCCATAAAAGGTGGCCACCGCAGTCTGTTGAGACTATGGCAGCTCACAGGACAATCCCATTCCTCCACTAATTTTCCCTTTTACTTATTCTTCCCACTTTTCCATCAACTCCCCCCAGATTTTAACCATCATCTCCACACTAAGAGCAATTTACAGTGGCTAATTAACCTACCAAAGCACACATCTTTTGGGATGTGGGAAGAAACCAGAGCACACAGGGAAATACACACAGTCAGGGGGGAGGACATATAAACTCTACATAGGCAGTATCCAAAGTCAGGATTGAACATGAATCACTGGAGCTGTGAGGCAACATCTCTACTTGTCTGTCACCTGGTCTGCATTGGATGGATTCTGGGTTGACTTCAGAGTCAAGGACATAGAACTGCAAATGTTACAGTTCTGTTTAAAGAGGGGAGAAGAAAACCCTGGTAACTGTAGGTCAATCAGTCTAACTTAGTGATGGGCAAACTACCAGATATGTTTGTCAGGGACAAACTTAATTTACACTTGGAAAAGCAGAGGCTAATAAAGGGCAGTCAGCACACATCCATTAAAGCCAAATTGCATCTGACTGAACTGATTGAGTCTTTTGATGCAGTAATGGGCAGCGTTGATGAAGGCAGTAGTAGGGCTTTCAAAAGGCATTTGATAAAATAGGGTATAACAGGACTTTAGAAGTACTTGGTACAAAGAGAGTGTGGTAGGCAGTTCAAATTGGGTGAGAGATAGAAAGCAGGAATTAGTGGTGAATATATATTTTTCTCACTGGAAGGAAGTATATAAGGGAGTCTCTCTGAGGTCAATATTAAGACCATTGCATTTATACTTCAAACAGAATTTACTGAATTTACAGTGAACAGAAAGGCCATTCAGCCCAATTGGTCCATGTGGGGATTTATGCTGAACTTGAAACTCCTCTTGCCTTACTGCATCCTAGCCCATCACCAAACCTTCTGCACAGACACCAGCTGTCTGTGAATCATCTCCAACACCCAAGGGAAAAGTCTGATCCAAATGGCAACAAATTCAACACAGGCAGCCCAAGGAAAACAGCTTGCCCAACCAATCCTAGCCCCACCTTGTGCACATTTTAGTTGAAAATGGAGAACAGAAGGAGGGAGCACCTGGAAGCCAGAGGTACCACAGAGGTTGACTTTACATCCACTCCACAACTATGAAGCAGGACTGAAAAACACCAAGGTGTAGAGTGAACACATGAATGAAAGATCTATGCAGGAAGTTATTGCACCAATCTCACTAGCTCTGAGAGACACCTATTATTTTATCAAAGGCTCTGTGACAGATTAAACCTCTAATCAAGACTCATCTGATCAGCAAGTCCATCAGATTCTCCAGGTTGGTAACGTTGTGGGTTATCGCCCATAAGGACATCGCCATAGAGATTTGGCTCCCAGGTTATGGACAGGGGTGAGGCCAGCAGAGAAACTCTAATTCATAAATGACTTGAATGTAGATTTAGGAAGAATATTGATGTCTGCAGTTAATACGGAACTCCACAACTAATGAGCTCAATATTAACAGATTTTAGGTAAGAGAAAGCAAACTGGTGAGATGGGTGGACACATGGTGGATGCAATCTCTGGGTGGAATGATGTATTTGTGAGAAACAACTTGGAGAGTTAATACAATCTAAATGGTCCTGTGTTGAGAGTCTATAAGGATTAAGGGATCAGGGTACTATATACACAAGTCTTTGAAGGTGTCAAGGCAAGACTTGTTATGATGAGAGAGTGGAGAAGTTGTAACTGAACCTCTCAGAATAAAGGGAAGACAGTTGAAATTATGAGAATGTTTGATGGAGCAAGTTGGGAGAAACAGTTTTCTTTTGCGAGTGGATCGGCAATCAGAGGTCCTGGAACTCAAAATTGTCAAAGCAATTAGAGTGGTAAGGAGCAGAGGTTTCTTCATTTAGTGTGGTTAAATCTGAAAATCATACGGACGACTGGTCTCAATTAGATTTCCCCAGGAAACTATTCAATACCGCTAATTAGAGACGCACTTGAAAAGGATTATGGGATAAACTTGTAGAGTTATGAGATAGAGGCTGGGGTGCAAGATAGACCTGACTATTCTTTAAAAGAGCCAGCACTTTCCTGCAGGTTTCATTAGATGACCTCCTGCCTCAAAAGTGCCTTGTCCCCGTGCTCCCACCATTGACCACACATCCAACCTCCTTGCAATGCCAACTGGAAAGATTATTCATTCCACTTTATCTGATTTTTGACTGCCAAGCAATCTGTCGGAATTTTTTTTACCTCCCATGGTTTCCTAACTAATAGAGTGTTCAAAGAAAGTGAAAAATGAAGGCATTTTTAATACCCTTGTGACTTTTCTTCTGTCAGTATTTCCCTGGAGGTTATTTTTTTATTCCTAGAGACTCCAGTATAATCTTGTATGGGTGGCAGCTCCACATATCTACCTCGAGATGGTTCTATCCTAAAAAGTTGACCATGGTACTTTCCAGCCAGTTTATAAAATTGGTAGTGATGTTGCTATTGTCCCTTTAAGATTTCTTTGTTAAACTGCAAAACCAGCTTCCTAAATCTTGCTTCTCCAGGTCGGTTTCAGATAACAGATGAAGACTGACGCAATTATGCAATTAACAGAAAACTCTCCAGAGCATTTCCACCTCAGAAAAGCACAGACTCCTGCAGCCCTCTGGGAACAGCTGAATACTGATATCTTTAGACCACACCCGAAATAAAAACTGATGGTATTTTTGGTCGGAAAGCACAACAGCTCAGCTAATGTCCCCTACAGTATATTCATTACAGGCTCTAGAGAGTGAATGCCTGCAATAGGAAGATTAAATACCCATTTACTGGCATCAGAGGAAGAGTCTGGTTTTATAATCTATCGTTCCCCATTCCCCATGTGGATGCTTTGTTTGATAAAGTGCTGAGAGTGGTGTAAAAATATCCCTCTTGCTGTAACTCCTGCTTGTCTCCATTCAAATCTTTTCTTCCCACAAACTAAAAGTGAAAGCTGCTAAAATTAAGTGATGTGGCTTCTCAATGACTCTAGTGGACTGATTGAATGGGAAGTGTTCTGCACACAAACACAACTAAAGATAGTTCCTTACTTTAAAAGCAATTCTTTTTCCTGTAAATCAATTAATATTTATTTTCTCTTAAGTTTGGCTGCAAGAAAACTGTTCAAATATTGGCCTAAAAATTCAATGACATGGTGCCAGTTTTAGAAAAGTATTACAGGCATCTGCATGTCTAATATGTTGAGCATCATGCACATACAGTATTCTACCTCCACACCTGCAGAGGCTCCAGCATAGACATCCAATGGCCCCAACTGAAAAGGTATTATTGTTCTTGATTATCTACATGATTGAGTCTAATGCTTGTTTTAGGACTTCTCAAAATTGACTTGGTTTTTTTCAGGGTAACTGGCAGCCCTGAAAGTAGATTAAAACTAAAACTTAGCTGAGCATTGAGCTGAGAGAGGAGGTCTGCCCAGCTTCATAGCAATCCCAAAGATAATAGCTGGCCCTCACAACACTCTCCCCATTGCTTACTTCTTCCCCACCCCAGCAGCTACTGGAGGAACACTGTTATGACACCAACATCTAATGTGTTGACTTGTAAGCCGAGTAACATGAAAATATCTCCTCAGCTTCATGCAGATTTGTCATAAAGAGACTGGTAAACACCCATTTCAACAGTTTTTTTGTTCTCATACATGACAGGTTAGAAATTGTTTTGCACCAGGAAAGTGTATTAAATGGCAGTACACAGCAGAGCAATGCATGTTCAATGTGAAGTTCCTTCAGTGGTACAAATTCTACCACATTCGAGATCCCAGGTAGCGTGTGGCATGAAATACAAGTTGTGTGCTTAATGCACACAAAGGCTTTTCCTCTGCTCATACCTTAAAGCAGAAGAGGTCAGATAGGACATAAACTGCAAGACAAGGGGAATGTTGTGGTGGAGAGAAGCAGCGTGTTGTGGGGAGATGACGAGGCATTAATCAAAGGGAGATAGGGTTGGGGCTTTAGGGAGATGTGGGGTTGATTGTGAATATGTTTATGTGGATTGAGATCGTGACCAATGAGGAGAAAGGTTGAGATGGAGATCTTGTGGTAGATGCGGGGGGGGGGGGGGGGGGGAAGGTGGGGTTGGGAGTGGTGGGGAATGTTGGTGATCATGGCCAACCTAGATTATGGTGCTGAGGAACATGAGGTACTGCCACACTGAGTGGAACATTTTTTAACGTAAAGAGCAACCCTTCAATTGGTTTCTAATGTCAGAATCCTAGGTCTGGACCCTGCTAGCACTAGTTCCCTATCACTATCATCAAAGCACAGCTCACCTCTGTGGTGTAGTCCTCTTCAACATAAGTGACCTAAACTGTCTGTCAGCCATATTATCTCCATAGAATTTTCTGGAAAATATGTCCAAATGTGCCTTGTACACCGTCGGATACTTCTACACCTCCTGGCCACCTCAGAACTGGAAACAAAATTGTTGACATTGTTACAGATGCAGTAAATATCTAGTGCACAGCACACATAGCCATTAAGCCATACAATACATTTTTTAAAAAACAAGGTTGGCAATGAGAACATAAATAAAATACTGCAGATGCCGGAGATCTGAAATAAAAACTGAAAGAGCTGGAAATGCTCAGTCAGTGAGACACCATCTGAGGAAAGATGAAAACAAAGATATCATTTCAGGTTGATAACCTCTCATAAGAACACTGCTAACTCTGTATCTCTTTCCACATAAGCTGTCTGACCTGCTGAATAATTCCAGCATTTTATTTTTATGAAATAAAGTACTACTTTTAATTCTTCTTCAAATTACACTTCACAAAGTCAGGCTGGCACCTCAACCACGAAGTGGAAAAAGTGAAGTCCAACTCAGTTTGGTTTGCACTGGGAGCAAGGAGTTAAACTTCCTACAATAATCCATTTCTTCCCTTTCACCGACAACCACTTCCCCTAAATTTTCTCTCACCACCTGCTCCATACTGATTCCCTTTGGCTAAATTAAGACAATTTAATTGTCAGTTGGTGTTGGTCTTGCTCTCTGGCTGTTATTCATGTGTGAACCATGCACTTGATACGTCTCTGACCTGCAGAGTGACTGATTTTTCTCCTGTCCCCTATACCAGCTTGAAGTGAGCCTGAGGTGTAAAAGATCAGTCTCAACTTGGCACCAGTCACACTAACTTGACTGAAGGTCAGAGTCCAGAAGACAGCATAACTCTGTCACTGACTCTAAGTGAAGAGCAGCCCACAAAGTTAATTTTCCTTTGGGATTTCAAGGTGTGCTTCTACCAGGGCATGATTTTTTATTGCTCAATCTGCAACAATACAATCTGACCTGTCTCGCATATTTTCTTACCCTTTTTTCATCCAGTCCATTCAGTAAGTGAAAATATAGGAAGTTACACTATTTATAACTATATTACCTAAAAATTCAACATTTATGCTTTTTGGGTAAAAAGATCCAAAAGCAACTGATCAAAACAGAAACACTAAAATCATTAATTGTAACATGTAACACAGAACCAGAGGTAAATTGCATTTCCAGACATTCTTCAATACACTGAGTTTCTTTTTAAGCTGCTGTTTGACTTCCTATTAGCCCAGAATGGCAACATGCAGTGACCTTCAAGATTATCATTACCATTGCCATCCTGCTTTTTAATTTTTTTTAATTTAAAATTCAAATTGGTTTCTTGATAATCTTACACATTCTGAAGTGAGCATTAGTCACCCCGTCACTGATTAGAAATTTTAAATGGACACCCATTAAAAAATGAAAGAGAGAAAGATAGTGGCGAGAGAATGAATAGAACAAAAGGATACAGGAGTGAAAGTTATTCGCTCTATTTTAGTGCAAATATTTTGGCTGAGCTCATTATTAATACAAGTGACAATTTTATTGGTGACAGACATAGTGTTGGCATAATACACCATTCCACAGAGGGATAGGATACAAACTCAGAACGAAATTCTACGTACTGTGAATTCTTCATCTCAGGCAGGCTGAAACAAAGTGGTGATAGGCAAGTGCTTCCATACTGAGAGATAAACAGCGTCAGACCTGGAGACCAAATCTACCTTTGTCACTCTCATCCCAGTTAGAGAATGGTATCGTCAGAATCCTGGCCTCAGGTCAAACTCAGCTGGAAGATTGAATTTGAAAAAGAAGGACATTAAGAAAAAAAGAACTTCTAATATTAAGAAGATGTATTTCTGTCTTATTGCTAGCATCGGCCAAAGAATATATTCTCAGTGCATGCCTGCTTTGGTGTGGCTGAGCTATTTGGTGTTCCACAGTCATGTAATACACCCCATATTTCATCAACTCCCATTGAGCATGCTCTATATATTAACAAATGTGTTTCACTTGAGTTTAAGTAATTATCATTCATCTGATTTGGCCTATGATTTCCCTGATCACTTAGTCTCATCGGACACCCTGTTAGAAGGTATTGTAGTTGATCGTGTAAAAGGCATTTGCCTCAACTGCCAGTACTTGGGCAGTTAAATTCTGCCTGCCATTACACACCACCTGCTTTTTGGTGGGATGCCCTTTATAACTATTAACAACATGTTTTATTCCCTAATTTCTTTCTAACTTCACAAGCAAGTCTGAATGTTTAATGTAAAATTGGTCATTATAATGAAAATCAAGGGTTTTTGTTTAAGTCACAGACCGCTGGAAATTTACCCGACTGATCAATAAAAGATAATACTGATAGATAGTTCATATTAACAGGGATAACTAAGTAAAATTTAGAATGCATGGAAAAAATATATAACTGAACTGTATTTTCTTATAATGCACTGTGTTCAGTTAATCATATTTCTATCTTCTTAGCTGGTATATGTAACCTTATAATTAATTGCAATAACAAATACCAATGAACACTGATTACCTCTATGTACTTACAAGTCGAATGCACAGAGAAATTCTCTGCCGTGCACTCACCAGGAGCTGGATCCTATTTCTCCTGCCTAGATTGAAATTACCTTTTATTAAAATTTAAAACGTATAAACATTTTATTGCAGAATTCAAGATAATATAAAATATCAATAAATAAGCAGCAATAATACCCTGGAATAAGTAGAATTATCTAGACAATCTGTGATAATTATCAATGGCAACTAGATTTCCAGTGACAATATACCTAAAGTGAAGGCTACTAGTTTCATTTGTTACAGTTGTGATACAGCCCTGGCTGAGCAATGAGAGATGTCATAATCTAACTGGGAAGAGAAGATGGACAGAGCAATCCTGTAGTTCGAGATCACCTTGAGGGGGCAGTCTCACACCACTTCAGAAATGAATCCACCAATATATAACTCTTCAAACTTTTTAATGTCAATAGTTAACAAATTATGGCTTCAGTTTTTTTTAACTAGTATTGACAAAATGCAGTTGAGTGAAAGCTGTAAAAAAGAGACAGAGACTGCTAGCAAGAAAACTATCAGTGAACTATGCAGGCCTGACAACATGACTGGGGTCCAGTCATCCAGTATTTTAGGCAATGCCCATCAAAAATGTAGAATAATACATCATATGATAAGGTAAATTATTTCTTAATCTATAAATCTGAGGAACACCTTCTATCTAGTCCTGTTACAGCACACATTAACTGCCACTTTTCCTACATTACACCTATCAAGAACTTCTATTGGACTGGATTGAAAAGTCCACCTTTCTTGTTTCTGTGTTGTGCATTTAAGTCCTGTTCAGTCTGGTTTACCAATCGCATTCACCCAGTACCTATCACAGATCTGCATTTACATTTTGCAGCCCTGGGGGATTGAGCCAACTGGAGACTAGGCTGCTGCAATTATCTTGTGAGGTGGAGTAGGCTAGCAACTAGGCATCAGACAGAGGATGCTGCGTCTCTGCCCCAGATCACTCTGTTGGTCATTTGATAGCTTGCTGTCAACACTTATCGAAATGTCTTTAAATTGATAATCAGGGGTATCAAAAAGTTCAAATAGATTTAAATAACCAAAATAATTTGTTAAAAACATTTGTTCTAGTTTACTTAAAACATGTTTCCCTTCATAAAAATTAATTAAAAGTCTAAATAAAATGAAAAATGAAGTAAAATAAATACACCACTGATTTGCATTTACCTTTTCAATTAAAGTTGGTGACCCCATTGAAACGATTGGTTTTGCGTTACATATGCTGGCTGTTCCAGGCATAAAGTGTGGGTGGGTCTGGGTGAGAAGTGCACATGACCCTCAGCTTAGGACTCAGCAGTGATTTCAGTGGCACTGCAGAGGGCAAGGCATTCTGGCATCTCACATCCAGCTTGTCTCTGACTTCCACATCGAAATGCACAAGTACAGAAGTCAGGAATGAGCTGCCCTGCCAGGAGGATGGTGCCAACAATTCTCTTCCGAACTGCCAGCAAAAGTGAAGTACATTTAGACCCATGCGTCTCAGTGACCAAAACTAGCCTTAGTACTGAAAGGCAGTGTGAGAATAGGGCTTCTTCCAACTTGCCCTGCGCACTGTTCTGGCTCTGTATGGTTCACATCACATTCGCTTTTGAGAAGCCACATCTACAGATGCTGGAAATAAAAACAGAAAGTGCGGAAATGTTCAGCAGGTCAGACAGACTCTGTAGAGAGAGAAAAACATCTGATGTAAGGTCATTAACTTGAAACAGGGCTCTATTTCTTTCTCCAGAGATATTGTCTGATTAGCTGAGAATCTCCAGAATTTTCTGTTTACATTTACCATTTGCTTTGTTGGTTGCTGCTCCATAATGAGCTTTATGGTTTGATATTGTTTGAAGAAGCATCTGTAGCTTGTCTCAGGGCAATTTGGAAAGCTCTGATGATAGCCTCTGTTGTGAGTGAATGCAACCATTGGCTTCAGGTGGTGAGGAAACAGAAGCTGAGATCAATTGAAAAGATCAGAAAGAAACAGATTTAATATTTATTAAGCATACTTTCCTTTCACAAAACATATAAAAATATTATTTAGATAAGCTTTGACAATAATGGTCCAAACTGAAACTGAAATTCCATCCGCTGCCCAAGCCACCAGATGACAAAGTGCAAGAGTGCAGCAATGAGGCACACACAGAAAATGTAAGGGTAAATTTGCCCAAACAAGAAAATGTCTCAATAGCAAATGCTTTTTAGGCATCATGTATCATTAGGGATCCAAAATATTGTTGCTGTACATGTGCACATACCCACACAAATGTGAAGCATTCCGTACACCATATTAGAGGTTAACCTGTGAACAACAAATATCCATCAATAGCATCTGAGCTATTAATCATACAGAGTCTCTCCTCTCACCCGCACCCCCTAAATCTCAACATTACCAGCACTACTTAAAGGGATCATCATTTCTTGACAGATGAGGTGCTGGTTTATTTCTTCCAACCGTTACCACAATTATGGAGGTTTTCACTTCTTTCCAGAGTTGTTTCAAGCTCAGAATCTACAGAGATCTCAAGATCTGTGCCAGAGTTCTTGTTCCTGAGTTTACAGGTTCTGTGCAAACAAAAGGCTCTCACTGGGTACGCCAATTGGTCTTGCTCATGGAATCAAACATAGTTAGGAGAATGAACAGAGGCATAATCATGTTTCATTCCATGAGCAGGACAAGCAAATGGATAAGACCATAAGATATAGGAGCAGAATTAGAACATTTGGCCTATCAAGTCTGCTCTGCCATTCAATCATGGCTGATTTTGTTTTAAACTCATTCTGCTGCCTTCTCCCTGTAACCCTTAACCCCCTTACCAATCAAGAACCTATCAATCTCTGCCTTAAGTACATCCAAAGACTTGGCCTCCACAGTCCTCTGTGGCAATGAATTCCACAGATTCACCACCCTCTGGCTGAAGAAGTTCCTCCTCCTTTCAATTTTAAAGGGATGTCCCTTTATTCTGAGGCTGTGCCCTTGGATCCTAGACTCTCCTACTAATGGAAACATCCTCTCCATGTCCACTCTTTCCAGGTGTTTCAGTATCTGGTGGGTTTCAGTGAGAATTTCTCCCCCCCCCACCCTCATCCTTCTGAGCTTCATCGAGTACAGGCCCAGAGTCATCAAACACTCGTCAGCACAATGTTATTACAGTGCCAGCGACCCAGGTTCAGTTCCCACTGCTGTTTGTAAGGAGTTTGTGCATTTTCCCCATGTCTGCATGGGTTTCCTCTGGGTGCTCTGGTTTCCTCCCACATTCCAAAGACATACGGGTTAGGAAGTCGTGGGCATGCTATGTTGGTGCCAGAAGTGTGGCGACATTTGCAGGCTGCCCCCAGAACACTCTATGCAAAAGATGCATTTCACTGTGTGTTTCGATGTACATGTGACCAATAAAGATATCTTATCCTATCCTATCATATGTTAAGCCTTTCATTTCCTCGAATCATTTTTGCAAACTTAGCTACGGATGATGGTGAACCTCAGCATCACTCTGGTTTTGAAACATGTGTCCCATCAAGGAGGTTGTCATTGAACTCATATCAGTCATATACAACAACACAATTTCAACCTCAGAGCAGGACAAAGGTCATATTGCCAGTGGCTTTCAAAGTGACCTTGGCCATTATATTTTTTTCCACCCAGCTCATTCCTTGCTGGAGATACTAGCAGCATTTTGCAGTTTGCTATCCACTGTTACATTATAGGAGGACACTGAGGCTCTCTAATCAAAGATAGGTAATTTTATTTTGTTACTTTAGCCAAAAAGCAAACAACAGGCTGAGCACGGGGGCTTTACATGGCTGGCAAGGTTGGTATGTTGCAAGGTGTAGTTAACTGCATGAATATTGCCACATAGGCATCACATATCAACCCTGCTGCAGACCGGATCCTTCAGCACCCAGCTGGTGTGTAATCTTAGGCACAATGCCCAGTATAATGGCAACATTTGTGATGCCTTCATTCTATGACAGTCCACTGTGCTGGCTTCATTTTAGCCACAGAATCAAACATAGGAATTCACAGGGAAATAAAAGATATATGTTAATAACACAGCCCATGACTCTGGTTTGCAGATCATCATATACTTGCAACGTACTTGCAATCAGACCCATGATATCACATAGAGTCATAAAGCACAGAAACATGCCCTTCGGCCAAACTGGTCCATGCCGACCAAGATGCCCATGTAAACTATTTACCACTTTCCAGCATTTGGCCCATATCCCTCTAAACCTTCCCTATCCATGAACCTGTCCATGGTGTGTTTTAAGGTGAAATGTGACAGAGCAAATATGTAGAAGCAATGACTTCACTACCCAACCATTCCAGAGGTGTGTATGGGGATGGTGTGAAGATTTGTGGTGGTATACTATGCAACATGGCCAGCTTAAGGGAACAGCCCTATTCAGACATCAAGGGTAATTGATAGAGAAAAATCATTTTCAGCATTGGGGATTTTGAACTAGAGAACGGCCTTTAGGGCATGGTTATGAAACACTTCCAAGTGGAAAGGACGATTGGCACTTGGAACTCTTGGCTAACTAAGGTTTTAATAGAATCAGGCAGTTATTCGGAGTTAGGACACAATTCAAATGGCAGAACAGCTTGTGGGGCTAAATGACCTACACTTTTTTCCGCATACCCATTACACTAGAGGCCGAGGAGCAGAAGAATGTTGCAGAGGCAAAGGAGGTGGAAGATGAAGAGAGGCTGCACTTAGACAGCCTCTTCCTTCCCAAGCTGTATGTGATAAACAAATTTAAATGTGACACCAATGAAATGAGGATACTAATGTATAGTTAGGATAAGAGGAGAGCAGAAAGCCTCTGGCATCTAACTGTTGCTTTGGCAGTTCAGGGCACATAGAGGGGGGAGCTGGCTGTGGAAATGCTGAGGCTGGAAATGATGAATCACTGGCTAGAGTTAACATCACAAAAGAAAATTTACTTGTGTTCATTCTGAATCTCATACGATGCCAGAAATGCACTTAACCTCGATATGGTAGATTTTCCTTCCTTTCAGTTGCGTGATTTCCTGAACCTTGGGAAACATTAGCTTCATTTGAACATTATAAAAATTCTGCTAAATCTGGAGGCTACATTAATCCCAAATCCTTTGCATTTTAACCAGAGATAAGCATGTTTGCAAAGTATTGAGTTCAGATGTCACGTTTTTACCAATTCAACTCTCATCCAGTTCTTTTCTGGGCTCTTAACATTACCCAACCCTATATGTGAGCAGGCCCATTAATTGTGAGGGCTTATAATAGTTGAGCTTGACTGTTTTCTTCTTCAGTGCCCACACCTGTACATATTCCAATAGGATTGTTTAATGTCAATCAGGAACAGTAATCAATCCAAGTTTCCCCTCTTTATTCCAAGGAGGAAATACTTATTGCAACAAACAAACTAAATTAGTATCATGGGGCAGGGATTTCTTGCCTCATTATAAGAATTGAACTTAGGATTTGTTTGAACATAACAACAAAAAAAATCTTTTGGAATAAGTAAATATCAATAGATTGAACAAACTAATCCTCTTTTTTATAGATATGTTTGAGGGACATCATGTGAGAGCTAGATGAGGTTGATCTATACAAAAATGCATCCTATTGTCTCTTGAAGCTTTTTATGTTCTCTACATTAATGATTTTACCTGAAGCTATTACATCATAGCCAAAAATGTTTAGCCCAATTTCTTTTTTGCTCTCAACTTCCTCCTTTTAATCATTTTATTTCTGGAGCTCAATTTAACAACAACCCACTAGACAACTCCACAAAGAATTTGTCTGATTTGCGCCAGTCATTAACCCAGAGTGTTATGGTGATTTAGTCATTTCAACAGCTCTGAATTATTAGGTTTAATTATTCTCTTCCATTGATTACCTATGTGCGGCATTAGAAATAATCAGCGAAAATATCAGATACAGTTATAATTACAATTTATTTTATTACTACAATTAGGATCAATTTTGGACAATTTGACCTTACTACTTGTTCCTGGTCAGAAAAGCTAGCAATGAATAGAGTAATAACTCTCACTTATATATCATAAGAAAGGTTTTTGATATTGATTATCCAAACTCTTGGTTACCAAACTAAGATACAATCTAGTTTACAGGGATAATAGTGTACAGTAAATGAAACACAACTTTTCAATTACCTAGATCCTCCATTATGTAAAGTTTTCATTTTGGTCAGATGGCAACATAAGAATGCAAATGTGCAGCCAAGATTCCTTTCTTTGACCCGATGCTTTTACACCTATTAAGTGCTAACTAGTCCTGCCAAAATCTTTGTCTGCTTCATATGAGCATTTGTGCCATGAGTGCCATGTCAGTAACAGAGGTACAGTTCACTCAAGGTAGGAAGGTTCTTTCCCTACTTTCACAAATCCTGGCCCAGACATCTCTTAATGCCAGGATGCCATACAATATTTGAATATCAATATTTAATAGTCCAATGCTTTACTCTAACACATGCACACTGTGGGCTTTACAACACAACTTAATCATCTCAGTATTGATTTCACTCTTATCCAATGATGATTATATATTGGAGCCTTCAAAATATACACTGTTAAAAACATTGCACAGCAAAATAGCATATTCTTTATTTCTGCCAAACCAAATGTTCCTACCATTTTAATTTCCAGATCCAGCAAAAAGCAGAGAATGCTTGAAATTTGAAGTAAAAACAGAAAGTGTCGAAAATTCAAAGCAGGTCTATAAGAGTAAAAATGGGTTAATGTTCTTGGTGAGCAGGGGCAGTTATGATGATTTGTCTCCATTCAAGAAAATGAACTCTCTTTTCTAGTGATGGATCTGATGTACACTTCTCCACTATTGTAATCAGTATTTCATTTATGTTATACAATTAACATAATGTTAATTTATGTTTCTGTTTTATGTTTAGTTATGGAGAGAAAGCACACATTTTAGATTCATACATTCATCGCAAAGAAACCAAAGTGGATTGTATATACAGTATATCTATTTAAATATGAAGACCTTGCTTTCTGAACTCAATAAATCCCAGTGGAATTCACAACACATTCATTCTCCCTCCATAACCTTCAGCCAGGTAGGTGAGTGCCCCTGAAAAGGTAAGTCAGACTCATGCTTTAGCAATGAGGTTAAAAGTGAGATGCTGATATTGGACCAATCAAGTTGCTTGTCAGGAAATTTAAAATGTGGCTTTGAAGGAAATAAAAAATATATTGTGGTTACTAAATGAAAATGCAGTGACTATACTGTCACTGTAGAAAATACTAAAATATATTACAGATACAAAGTCCAAAAACTGCAGGGCTTCTTATAATTCCCCCCAATACCTTTTCATACAATCCCTCTTTCCATTTTATTAATTTACTTAGCTTTCTTAAAGAAAAATGAGAGTTACAATACTAAATCTGCCTAATCGTTGTCTCTATTCTTCTCATAATGTAGATAGATAAGATAAGATAAGACATCGTTATTAGTCACATGTACATCGAAAAACACATCTTTTTGCGTAGAGTGTTCTGGGGGCAGGCCACAAGTGCGGCCACACTTCCGGCGCCAACATAGCATGCCCACAATTTCCTAACCCATAGATCGTTGTAAACGTGGGAGGAAACTGGAGCACCCAGAGGAAACCCATGCAGACACGGGGAGAATGTCTAAACTCCTTACAGACAGTGACTGGAATTGAACCCGGGTCACTGGCGCTGTAATAGCGTTATGCTAACCGCTACACTATGTAATTTTTGAAAAACATTGATAAAACTTCCAAACCTTGCCTAAATTTGCCACGTCTTGCACTGCAAACTATAATGATGTTTGTTGTAACATTGTCTACATTTTTTAAATGTACAGAATTCTGACAGATGGAAAGTAAAAGATGCCCCTGCCCAGAGGTACCAAAAAACCTTCTCCTAATGGCTACACATTATAAGTTGATGCATCAGTTTAAATTCTGGACCTTCCATGTCTACAAACGAAATTAATTCCAGGTAACATTTTTCCATCGCAATGTTTTATGCTATGCTTTATATTGGATGTACACCAGTGAAAATGGTAGACATTTTAGTAAAAGAGGGTTTTGCTATGATATCCATTATCTGCAGATATCTGGTACTTTTTATGCAGATATCTTTTCTGACAACAGCTAATTCTACTGGAATGTTATGCCCAAAGTTTTATATAATTAACCAAAGAAAATCTGAATTTCATTATTTTTTATTAGTCTTCTTCTTACATAATTGCTGTGACACTCACAGTCAACAATTCCTGAGAAATCTATGATGCAAACTTATATCAATCTGATTCATGTCAATATTTATGAAGCATTTAACACTGAGAGGCCAAAACACCAATATTAATACTACACAGTAGGAGCTTTTTTACAAGCATTGGAAAACTGAAATGTGCATGTACCACAGACAGAAGCAAAGCCTCTTACCCAAGAAATAACAAAATGTAGGTGATATGCACTTGCTTTTTTCTTAAGAAGCCTCAACTTTTAAACATTTAAACAGTTGAAAATAACTAGAGTCAATTTAAACCTCCATCAATATTTATTTACAAACACTAATAACATTGTGAAGGAAAAACGCTGACAATTTGCATAGTTACAGAACTAAACTGACATCTACACTAGCAGTCATTAAGCCAGAATGTTTTGGTGATCTGGGACTGTTTTAGCTGCCTGGAAGTGCTAGGTTTAATTATTCTCTGTCATTGGTTACCTAAGTGGTGGCATTAGAAACTACTGACCAACATATCATGTCAAGAAAAATATTTAAATAATGTTAATATAAATTATAATTCATTTTTGATAATCTGGTTTATAAAGAAAGTGCAAATAGCTAAGCTCCTATTTAAAAACACCTCTGGCAGCAGTAAAACTTCATCCTAATCTTACTGAGTGTTCATGTCCAGTGAAGTTAACACTAAATAGAGTAATAACACTCATTTATATGTTGTAGGAAAGTTTCCAGATATTGACTATCTAAATTCTTGGTAACTGAACTAAAGTATAATCTAGTTTACAGGGGTAATAGCATTGAGTAAATGAAATGTATCTCTTCAATTACCCACACCCTCCATTATCCAAACTAATTCTGTGTCTCCTGAGTCAGTGGGATAATTGAAAGTCCACTGTATAATACAATGAATAACCTTGTACCACAGCTGAAGAAACAGCATTGTAATACCTTTCTAGCTGTCACACAATTGATAAATAGCTCTTTCTGACGTCAAAACTCATAATGTGGCTGATAATTTGAATGTTCATACACAACTACACAGCCTGAGGAGAATTGCCGTCACTCATGTGCATGCTTCGTAATTTCATCAAACTTTCGATGGATATAATAAAAAGCATTGTGTGTTCTGAATTAAGCGTATGTAAAAGAAGATGACACAATCAAAGCTTACAGCCCTAATTAATTGAGTAGTGGGAATAGGGATGTGGTTGTAGGGTTTGCAGTTTATGACACTTTAAACTGTTGAAAAGATCACATTAAGATTGTCTGATAAAATCCTCGAACCAATCAGGGTATTCAATTGGCCAAAGAGTGGTCAACCAATTTCACATGGTGAAGTCATAAATTACGTGAAGAAAGTTTAGACTAAGAAGCAGAGCTGAAGATAAATTATGTACCTTGAGCACTGTGTAAGGGACTCCCAGATTACCCCACTGATAATTGCTCCACTGCATGAAACTCAGCTATGTTAATGATAGAAGTCCAAAACTTGATCCATGTCTGTGCTGAGTGGTCTTAGCTGCAATACAGATCTATTATAAGCAATTGAAGCAGCTTTGAGTTGGGAAGAGGTAGAATTTCAAAATTCCCACTCATATTATATTATTGTGATCCATTCTGGATGGTTAGAACCTATGAATGTCAAGTTAGGCCAATTAAAATTAGCATTTAGTCTCATCTGCCTTATTTTCAATTGAATTTCTTATACTTTAATGTAGTTTATATACTGTGCTACACTTGCACATTAAAGTTAAGGAACAATTAGAGCAGCCGCTTTGCTGTCTTTTCAATCTGTCTTGCACATTTTTGATCTAACTCTCCTACACAACTCTTCTCCTCATGAACAAGTTCTTCTGTAGTTTGTTACATATTACATTTCATGCTTATACATTCTCATTGTCCACTCTACCTTTTCTTTTCCATTCTTCACCTTTTCCACTGATCATTCTCTCTTCAATTTTGTTGATAGGTAGTTGAGTGTTTCTTCCTTCCTTTCTTCAGTGTTGAACATCCCTGTGTTTCCTGTCTCCTTCTCTCTCCAGTGCTTGGTATCTCTGAGACTTCATCCCAACTGATGAAGTTGCATGTTTCCTCTAAGTACAAGGTGCACCGTTGTCTCTCCATTTACCCTATCACTAATTGATGGATGTATCTTCAACACAAATGTGGGAGAATATGCCAACAATTGCAAAGGCTGTAAATGATTTCAAGGAGGAATAGATCTGTTAGCAGAATTGGAAAATAGGTATCAGATGCAAGTTAACATGCATGGTGTAAGCTAATGTATTGTGGAAGGAAAATCAAAATATGTGTGTATGCATTTAAATGTTTTGAGTACACAGAGGGTTTAAATGGACAATTCCCTTAAACTGCATGTATAGTTATATAAAAATTATTGGTTTTGTTGATACATACAAGCAGAACACAAATCAAAAAGGCAGACTTAAGTGGCTACAACTTAGCACTGTGTGGAATTTTGGGCACCCCACTATAGAATGTATTAAAAGAATAGGCAGTGTATGGTACAGATTAACCAAGATGATATAACTGAAGGGAAAATATAATCGTGGATAGGAATTTGAGATTTGTTCAGAATAGTAGAAGATATTACAGCTCTACAGAGCTCTGATACGGAAAGATTATTCTCTGTAGGAAATCAGTACTGCTCAACAACATAAAATTTCCACTAAAGAAGCAAGAAAAAAGGATGAGGATTTTTTGAGGAACATTATTTTGCCACAGTGAATCTCATGACAAGTCAACTTACATGGCTGTAAGGAGATATCAGAGCTCTTACAGCCATGTGAGATTAGGAAGAGATCATTTGAGCAAAGAGCCAACATCATCGCGATGGGCTGAACAGCGTCTTTCTGTGATGTAAACTCCAATGCGGAATACGCTCGTATCCCTTCCTCCCTTCTCACTTTTTCCTCCATGTTTGAGTTTGCAATCTATTTCCTCATTCTTGTGCACAACAATGATACTTTCTGCAAAAGCAATTTACTACAGATGTTGGAAAACTGAAAGAATAAAACTGGCAAAGCTGAACCACTCAGCAGATTGAAAGTGAGAAGTTATTGTTCCTGGTTGATGACATTTCATCGGAACTTTTTCACTAGAATCTTTCTGCATATTGTGGAAAACTTCTGGGATATGTGGTAAAATCCTCTTTGAGACATATTTTGGATCCAAAGTTGTTTGTCAGCCACTGGCTTTCTGGCTTATAGTCAGTACTTGTGATCAGTCCTGCCTCTGGGTGTATCGAAATACGGATGGTTATCAACATTGTTTGACTATCTGGTATTTACAAATTAAATTTTATCCAGAACCATAAATTCATGGAATAATACAACCTGAAAACAGGTTATTCAGCCCATACTGTCTGTCCCCGATATTCTGTAGGTTGGTCTAATTAATCCCAGCCCACTGCATTTCTACATTGATCTATAATTGTTTTTACCCCTTGTATTAAAACAGAACTCAGGTTCTTTTGGGTTCCTTTTGAATGACAGAGTAGGCAATGAAAGACACTACAATTTCACAGAAAGTTCAAGTAACTTTATTTAACACAACTAAAAGCAACTAAAAACAAAGGAAACTACAGCTCTAATTCGACATCTAAAACACAGCTACAAATCTAATCCAATCTAAACTAAAAGAACAAGACTAAAAACCCAAACTCTTTCACTGAACACTTCCCCAGTAAAATTGCCTCAAATTGCTCAATTCACGGTAATACTTAGGAACGTTGCTTTGTCCGTCATTCAGTCTATCACCGAAGGGGAGCCCTGGGATACTTCAGCAAGGCATGAAGGGGCTTGAAAGTCTCCAGGCATTGGCCACGAGCCAACCCGTGGAGAAGCTCTAAAGGACTTTCCTGTGGGGCGCATCTATATAGTCGAGGAGGGCTTTGCGCCTCGCTTGGTCCTGGCATAACAAAGGATTTCACACCTTTTGGTAAACCTTCCCGTTGTTTCCGAGAGGCTCATCAGTCATCGGCACAGAAAAATCCATTGTAAATACAAACTGAAACAGATTAAAAATCCAGTCTTCTAGAGAGCAAATGGCTCCATGGATGTACAACCGAGAAGGTTTCACGACAAACTCAACCAAGGCCCCAGGATCTTGTTTAATGGGGCAAATTAACCCTCCCCATTGTCTCGCTTGGCTGAAATATACCATGATTATTTTGCAAAGCTGTCCGTTTAACTGCTCCCAATTAATGCTTGGGAGCTGCATTCCACATTAAGGTCTGCTGTTTCACATGGTTCCAGTAACTCCTGGGAAAAACAAAGAAAGATGTATCTTCTTACTCTTTAGTTACACCCAGCTATTTCTTAACTGTTGCAACAGGGAAATCGTTAATCATTTTTCATCTTACCACACCCCTTTTAATGAAATATTCGGTGAAGAAGCAGGGAAAGTGTCTACTTTAAAGGACATTTTGAGAAATTAAAGCAAATAAATAGAGTTAATATTAAAGTCTAAACAAAGTCATGATGGTGAAGTGAAAATAATAAATGGTATTTGCAAAAGAGCAAAGCATCAAAATCAGCTCATTCGGAAATGGCCCTTCCACTTTACACTGGCATTTTGAATAACCCAATTCTGAATGAGTGATTCTAATGAAAAAGTTCTGTTGAAAGATCATCAACAGGTGCTACCAGACCTGCTGAGTATTTCCAGTTTATTCTGTTTTTATTTTGGTAAATTCTGTTACTCTTGTAATAGGATATGTCATTATTCATAGCTATTATTCCATAACAGGACAAAAAAGAAAAAAAATAGACAGAGTTAAAAAAAAATCCATTTTGATTTGGCTAAATGGAACCAAGTGAAATTCTGCAGTTTTCAATTATGATATGCAGGTGGAACAATAAATTTTCCACCCAAGCAGTAGGGATATGCAGTAATCCTCCTGCATACATTCACAAAACTGCAGTGACAAGAAATCAGCACACTCCCTGCAAAAATAAGTCATTGGAGTACAACTAAAAAGCAGCTTCACTCATGAGAACATGATTACCATTAGTATCTGCATAAGAATCATTCCCCAGCTCTCTGGACAATGTATAGTCAACCACATTTTCTGGACGCTCAACAGCGATGCATGATTAAGGGAGCTTAAAACAACAATGTCTATAGACTACTTATCAGAAAAGTTCAGTTTGTTTGCATTATGTTCAATTGCATATTTCCAAAAGGCCCCTAAGTGAAAACAGCAGCTAGTCATAATATTGTGCATCACTTTCCATAATTACCATCAGTTCTTTAATAAATAAGCACAATGTTGTTCATAAATAGTTTTAAATCATTTTTATTTGGCAACCACATTATCCACTGAAGGAAGGTGCAATATGTATGATTAAGGGATATCAATTCATCACAAGGCCTCTTCTACAGCATCATTTATTTTAAATGGCTTAGCAAGTTCATTAAATTCTTGTCTTCAGATTTTGTACAGGTTACTGTTTACTGATTATGATGAAGATAATATTTTTCTTCTCGAACCAGCAATGCAATTCAAACTATGTTTTATAAGATGCTGGTGCTGCACAATAAACAAAGTACTGCATGGGCACTTTTTCCCCCTTTCATGACATCCAGCATGTGTAAGCCACCTCAGGGAATACTGTCTGCTTAAATCAAAAGAAGCAGACTAAAGTTAAAAATCCCAAATTAGTCTGACATCGCCTTTTCTAATGAGGCCAGAACAGCACGATAAAGAGAAAACTGAGTTGGTGCTTGAAACAGCTGCAAGAGCATCAAGTGATAGCCTCAGGAGCTGTGGCAGCTTATTTTGTTGAGGTGACATGCGTCTGCAAATGAAACGAGTGGACAGCATGTCAGAGGCACAAGGGGCCTCTTCATCCTCACTAACATCCCTGAACTGGCAGTTTCCCCCCTTGGTTACAATGCAAAGAGACAAGGCAAGAATGTTCTCTTTTTGAAAAGCATCATCTGAACTAGCTCATTTGCTTGTTGGCAGAAAATCATGTTTTGCGATTCTTTGTGTCACATGCAGTTAATTTTACGTTGGCAGTGTTTGACTTAACAAGGACTGGTAACTTCTGTTTATTTCCAGCTACACGTACAATCTTCGAAATGAATACCTTTTATTTATTTTGACTTTTCCTTTCTCTTGCTTTTAATCATGTTCATAGCTGTAAAAGCCTGACTTTCTGCCCTGCTGTTGGCCTTTATTTGTGACTGTGCATTGTGAAAGAGGCTGAATTAAAGTGTTAGAGCTCCTGGCAAAGCAGTAAGTTTCTGTCAATTTCTCCCAAGAACATTGCAGAAAATGCTTCTTGACCAAGGTGGGTTAGCATTTTGTCATAACTGTTTTATACCAACATAGAAAAAAGATAGAGGCTAAATTTCATCCTTTAGGATGTTCATTTATTTTCCTCAAGCCTGCTGAGTGCACATGTCTACAGGTATAGGTCTTACAGAGATCAACCAAAATGGCATCTGCCAATGAATAAGAGACACAAAAATTTCTGCAGATGCTGGAATCTGGAGCAGTACACAAAAAGTGCTGGAGAAACTCAGCAGGTCAGGCAGCATTCATGGAGGGAAATAAAAGAGTTACACAAGTCCCAAAAAGCACCATGAACCCTGCTGGACTGGAGAAGAACAAGCATCAGCCACAAACATTCAATTGTATGTAATATATACATTATTGTAGTTATCATTTTGCTTATCAACTTTTTGTCTCTCTTTTTCTCAGGGTATTGACTCCTTGTTGGACAATGCTTCAATAACTTCCTCATTCAGTGAATGCTGGGGGGCTAATAAAGAGTGATCAATCACAGCTGAAATTGATCCTGTCCTAACATGCTTATGTATTCAGAGGTCAGGTTACAAAAATGTTATCTGGCTGATTTTCCTTCTCCTATTATAGAGATGCTTTTGCTACCCTGGCTAAGATCAGTTAACTGCAAAACCTGGAGATCTTTTCTTTCTTGTAATCTTGCTGGATGAACTCATTAAGTCCTGCTGAGGGACATGCTTCTGTCTTTCTGCTCTTCATGCTGTGTTGACAGAAAAATATAAAGGCCACAAAATTGGGCTCCTTGGCACACATTATTTTACATCTCATGCAGTTGAAGTTCATGGAAGTATAGGGTGGTCACATCAGGATCTCAGTCAGTGTGCAGTGATCATCTGATGCCAGTGCTACTGTACGGTGAGCAATATTCCAGCTCATGCAATGTCTTAACCTTGCACCATTTGGAGAAAGGCACGACTCCTCAACTTCCACCTCTGTTCATATTTTATAAAGGATTATAAACCCCGTGGATGTTTGATGATGTGTAATTTTTGCTAGGTATTGCTCTGATTGTACAAGTGTTTGGTGCCCTCTATAGTTCTTCATTGTTCTGTAAAGAGGTTGGTGTGGACTGAACTATTCTATCCTGACCTCATGTCTTCTGCACAAACCACTTGCTGCAGGCATGGCTGTGTTCATGGATATTCCCCAGAAACCACAGCCTAACAGCAAAGAAGCAGAGGACAGACAATACAGAATACGCTGTTAGGAGAGGGAGGAAGAGAAGGGGAACAAAGGACTAATAGTGGGAGTCCATATCGGCCCAGGATGTTCAGTATAAATTCTTCTACATGAAATTCAGCAGTGAGTAAGATGTCAATGCTTCAGGAAGGACGCCCTTACTAAAATCTGCCATATCTTCCAGCCATAACTGCAGCTTCAGAGCAGGTCAAGTAGAACATTGCCAGCATCCACAAAGGTGACTATAGCCATTAACTTGATGTGCTGGGCTACTTCCGGGCAGGAGCTGGAGACAGTTGTAAAATTTTGCAGTTTGCTGTTCACTCTTGCATAAAGGAGTGTCACTGAAAATCTCTTTTCAAAGAGAACTGCCTCCATCTCATCCTAAAAAAAACAGAAAATGCTGGAAATACTCAGCAGGTCAAGTTCAGGTTCTGAACTGATGAAGGGTCATCGACATGAAGCATTGGCTCTGTTTCTCTTTCCACAGATGCTGTCTGACCTGCTAGGTGTTTCCAGCATTTTCTGTTTTTATTTCAGATTTCCAGTATCTGCATATACTTTTTTGATTTCCATCTCATTCCCATTTGCCAAGGAAAAGCATGCAGGAAGAGACAAGCATCTGAAGAATGTTATAATGCACTGGGATTGAAAATATTCTATTCCTTCACTGCCTGGCTATTGTGTGGCCAAAGACACCAAATAATGCCAGTCAATATGCGGCATCCTGGCAGTGGACAAGATGCCTTCATTCTGTAGCAGCCAACTGTGGCATTAGCATTGAGATAAAGACATAATTAGTGACAAGTACTACCTGCTGACAGCATGGCTGGTGACTCCAGTACACAACCAAAGGACACCTGCCAGTAATTTGTTAAGGACACATCACTGGATTGCTGTAAATTTCTCTTATTCATTCATGCAATTTAAATGTTGTTTATAAGACTAACATTAATTGTCTGTCTCTAATTGGTCCTTGAGAAGGTGGTGGTGAATTCCCATCTTGAACTGCTGAGGTCTTTCTGGTAAAGGTACGTTTTGATGAAGGTCAGATAATAAAGAACTTCTCGGACAATGAAGGAACAGCAGTGCCAGTCCATGCTAGGTGGTGTGTGACTTGGAGTGAAATGTACAGGTAGTGCTGGTCTCAGGCACCTGCTGCACCGACCTTGGTGCTACCTGAGGTACACTTTGAGCTCTTGACAATGGTATCCATAGCCATGATGGCAGCAGTATGAATTTGCTTGTTTGTCTCGCAATGGAAGCTGAGAAATCCAGCATCCAGTGCAGTATGGAGGTTGAATCACTCTGTATTTAAGTGAAACTGGCCAATGATTCCAATGCTAGAATGTATGGGCTCTGGTTTGACCAAAACCCTGCACAAGGTTGGTGCCGGATTCTCAATGCTCCCTGACAATACATGCAAGCTTTGCACCAGGCCCATCCAAGGTACCACGAATTCTGCCACCTTATCAATCTACTTCTGTGGGCTGTCCCATCAAGAGCCTCATCTGACACCTCTGTAGCAGAACTCATGTGCAACCCATCCTCTGTGGAAATGGCAGATATATCCTTTACCTCTGCTTTTGCAGCATTACTGTGCCCCAATGTCTCACCATATGCAGATCATTTCTTTAAGCTACCTTCCAACTCACACACACTATCAGTATTTGAACCGGTGATTGCAGGTGTCAAATGGAGTGACAATGGGCATGCATCTTCAATGTATTCTTTATCTTCTATCACTGCTCAGGCAGAGTGGAGCCCATCCATTCTTGACTCTCTGAAAAGAGTATATTACAAGGTGAGGGTCATGGTGAGTGAGGGATGGGTGGGACAAGTTGGAGATGTATGATAACACAACCTGAAAATTATAAATAAGAGGAGATTATAGGATGAGGGGGAAGTAAGATCAGTCCAACCACTGGTAACAGATTGTGGCCAGTCCAATATTGGAGAGCAGCTTCTGCTCCAGGAAGGAGAAGTGATCTAGCCTATCTCCAGTCAGTTAGTTGCTGCTGCCTTTGATCCTGGTCCTACAAGAGGCTGAAAGTGTGTCAATGAACATCTCACAACCTGCTTATGCGATGTGCTCTCATGGATGAATACTTGGTAGTCCATGCAAGTTGTGAAAAGTGGGTGTGAGGATTATAGAAATGCAAAATGTGTGAGGATGAGAAGAACCAATGAAAGTTCAGAATGAGTCCTAATTTATACAGGTTGATACTTGGTGAGTGATGGGGCTGTGGCTCATTGAGCACTCCCTGAGATTAGTGGGATATGCTGTTCACTGATCTTGACTATGCTTGTAAGCTCATAGAATACTTTGCAGCAGGGTACCCAATCCCTCAGTGCCTGATCAATACAGTTAACTGCTTCCACTGCCTTCAGAGAGTTTGAACGGATAATTTCCCAAAAATAACGCATGTTTCTACTTCTCTCCAATAGGTTCTCTAAAGCAGCATTGCAAGTTATTGGACACACTTTCTTTCACGTTTTGCTGTTGTTTAATGAGATATAGAATGTCTATGGGTACCATGCAATCTTAGTGCACCTCTCCTTTAAGACATGCTTTAATTACCACAAGCTAACTCCACAAGTTGCAAACTAATTACAATAATCGCCCCTTCCTAAATTGGTCAGCCACTCAACGGTACTCTGAGCACCAGCTGGATACAGCAATCATGCAAATTAGCAGATAGCATGAAGTTGGCATATGGCCTGAATCAGAAGCAGGACTGCAGATTAATCATGGATTGCAATCCCAACCTTTATTTTTGGGGGCATTCCAATTTATACCCCTCAATCTTGAAATGATATTATAAAGGAATGTTTCCAAAATTAATTCATAATTGACACAATCTACATTGGCATTGCCATAGATTAACCAATAAAGAACAGACTAAAACAGCGAAAAACAAAAGAATAAAGATGCTTTCTATATCTAGCCAGTTGATCTAAAATGACCTTTGACTCTCTCTTTCTATGACCTTCAGAAATTTGGCACATCAGGACGAAATTGGTGGAAATGTGTGCTTCCTCATTATGATGTTAGAGGGTTTTTGCCTTCTCTGGAATCAACAGAGAAAGGGAGAAAGAAAGGAAAATAAATTAACACACTGACCCACATTTGACATTTATGGGAGATCCATGTTGAGGTTTATCTGATAAGGCAAATGAAATGAAATGAGAAAGAAAGGGAAAATTTAAGGAAAGTCAAAGGCAAGTCATCACTGCAAGGTGTGAGTGCCTAAAGAGCATTGAAACCCACAGCATTTGAAATAACACTGTCTGCAAGCTCCATTGAAAATAAGATAAAAGATATCTTTATTAGTCACATGTACATCGAAACACAGTGAAATGCATCTTTTTTGCATAGAGTGTTCTGGGGGCAGCCCGCAAGTGTCGCCACGCTTCTGGCACCAACATGGCATGCCCACAACTTCCTAACCTGTACATCTTTGAAAGGTACATAAATATACATTGAAAATATAGCTGATGACTTTAAAAGCAAAATATGTAGTTAAGTTCACTCCCAAAAGAATTTAATGTACATTTCACACAAAATGCTGGAGGAACTCAGCAGGTCAGGCAGCATCTATGGAGAGATGCTGCCTGACCTGCTGAGTTCCTCCAAAATTTTGAGTGTGTTGCTCCAGATTACGGAATCTGCAGAATCTTGTGTCTCGGTTAATGTGCATTTCTATCGATACTCCACAGGAATATAAACATAAGTTTTGCTCTCTTTCCCTCCTGCTCCTGCTTAGGTATTAATTTATTTTGACTCACTCAGTTTTGATATCATTGCACAATCTGTGTTGATTAGATTATGTGACAGCACAGAAAAAAAATGGCATGCTATAAATATTGAGTATTTATTTTGTGTTTCCATGGCAAAGATAAAGCTTAAAAATACAGCTGAAGAACATCCTGGAGTGATACGTGCAAACTTAAGAATAGGTTTATGCCTAATGCATTTCTAGCAAAATAATCCCACTGCAAAATGTAATCTTTCTTTTCATTGACCTTTTAAAGAAAATTTCTATCAAACAATTCTCTGTCATCCCAAATTGATTTGAAATCCTATTTCTTTCCCAAAACAATACTTCTTGAGCTAGTTGATTTTAGGTGCTACTTAGAAAATGTCATGGTGATATTTTTAAAAATTAAATGTTCCAAATGAAATGTGAATGCTGATTCAATTTGAATCATCTTGCCAATAATTTGTAAATTGCCCAAATTACAAATCAGCAGCATTAGAAGCTCCAAAAATAAAATCCTTACTCCGTAACACACGAGGTAAAACAATAAAACAACCAAAACTCTGAATATAAAATGGGGCCAGCATTGAATGTGCAAAGACAAAACATGAACAGGGACACTGGCCAGGGATGTACATACATACATTTCTAAATTTCTGTTGCATGAGAAGTGTCACTTCCACTATTTTTAAAGACTGCTTGCCTCTGCACAACTGTCAGTCATGTAGTTTGAGTTATTTCCAGGTCTTCCTGGAACATGAGCATTGATATTGACAACACTAGTGTTGGACCAAGGGCTCTTCTTCTGAAGAATCTGCAGGAGATCTTTACAATAGTTTGAAAGAACATGTGCACCAAGCAGCCAATTTATTTGAAATATTGAAAACAGTTGTTCTAGTTAAGTGAAATTGTTCATAACACAAAATAGCACATTATAGTAACAAAGAGAATAATAATTCCAAGGAAGATGGATTGTGAAATCTGAAATGCATTTTTTAAATTATTTTTTCCAAATTAACACTGATCGCAGAGTGTGGATCTAAATCTGAAAACTATTTCATTCATTCTTTCAGAATCAGTTTTCTTCACGTGGTTGTTTTTTCATCACTGGTTACAATCAATAGTTTTATCAGTTGTGAAAAATGCTTTTTTGTACCGTAATTATTTTAAAATATGGTGAGAATTACACATCTCAGAAATAATTAAAGGAAATGTTACTTATTAATTCTCTGATTTTTTTTTTAATTCAGATCTGTTCCAAAAAGAAACATAAACTTGTGAGCTAGTAAATCTATTGAGGGGCATATTGTAAATTCACATGTTACTTTTTAAGGTTAAGTATTTTGTTTTTAGCAGATGCAAGGAAAATAGTTGTAAGCCTTTACAATAAATCCTATCAGAAACAAAAAATTGTTAATATATTCATAGTTTCTGACCCCCATTTATCTTGTGGCAAAATTGTTCTTCTATACCTAAATGTATTAGGCCTTCCTATTCTCCAATGACATTTTTTTTTGCAAAACCATTAACCGAAATTGTAAAGTACAATGATTCTATCCCACCTTCTCTCAGAAGTTTATATGTCACTATTGTGTACAATAAAAATTGTATATTCATGAGCTTCATTTGTTTTGTGCCCTTCTCTCTGTCAAAGTCTCGCACACAGCATATGCTGGCTCTGTTGAGAATAAAATCAAATTTGTCTGTCTTGTCATATTGTCATCAAAGTGATAGTATCACAATTAGATTAACATTTTGTCAAGGAGCTGAAGAGGGAGCAGAGACGGTAACACATTACTTACGCATGTCCCTGAACTGAGCTGAATATTTTTTTTCTCACTGAACGCACTGGTAGTGGCAATTCCCAGCCATTCGTTATACCTGATCTCTTCAAGGACATGCAATTGACATCGGATGTCTATCTGCATGTCTGACTGCTTCAGGCCAGAAAGCTCGTCTATGAAATTGTCCATATTTGCTTAAATCAGAACTGACAACCTATTCCATTATTTTTTCCAAGCAGAGTTTTCAAGTTTGGTAGATCAGTATTTGGCTGTAAAGAAATCTGGCATGTTGATCTATGCACGCTCTTGGCTAATCTCTGGAAAACTTTTTATGGCTTTGTTTTTCTCACTTTCCTTTGGCATATATTGTCATAGCATCTGTCAAGTAATATAAAGTTAAGATGCTGGTAGAAGGTCTTCTATCTAAACTGGTCCTGAGACTCAGTCATGAAATGTTTCTCCCATTGATGTAAATGGGACTTTACAAAGACGCCACCTGGAATAAAGGTCACGGTCATGTTGAAAATGTATGACATAACTATATAATGTATTTAGTATTGAAGTAGAAAATAAAGAGGATTCTCAATGTCATGTTGGAATTTGAAGTGGAAAGATCATGTTTTTTTTAATAAAGAGACAGAAATTATGACCAATTTTGTTCATGAGTGAATACTCATGTATGCAAAAAATAAAAGTTCATACTCTTTTGGTGCACTAAGCATATGCTTGTTATAGTTCCATTTTCCACTCCAATCTCTGAAAGAATTGTAGAATCGTTTGAAAATACATAAAACAAAACACTGTACCATTTTAAACACCGATTCCTGCATTAAAACGGGTCACAAGAGGTTCTCATTGGGATCGCAAGCAGACTACCAAGTTGCCCTATCATTGCCGTGATGACTGGAAGTGCGTCAGCACTTAAAGATTTGTCCTCAGAGCAGTCACAGTACAGCGTCAGAAACATCAGCCAAGTAGGGGTGGGATACTGCAGGGAAGGAAGAGATTCACCGGGCTAATCCCTGGGATGGGAGGGTTGTGTCTGTATTCTTTGAAGTCTAGAAGAATGCGAAGTGACCTTATTCGAACACACAAGTTCCTAAGGGAGCTTGACAGTGTAGATGTTTAAATGTTTCCACTCATGAGAGAGTCACAAACAAGGGGACATAGCTTTAAAATGAAGGACCAGTCATTTAAAACTGAGGTGTGTGGAAATTCCTTCCCTCAGAGGTAGTGAATCTCTGGAATTCTCTGCCCCAAGAGTAGTGGAGGCCAGATCATTAGATATATTTAAGGTGGAGATATTGAAAGATTGAGGAATTGAGGTTGATGGAGAATCAACACAGAAGAGAATATGAGGCCAGCATATATCAGCTAAAACCATATTGAATGGCGGGGCAGGCTTGAGGGGCTGAGTAGCCTACTCCTACTCCTATTTCTTGTGTTCTCTGGTGGGTCTGGAGTGAACTGGCCCAAATATCTCCTGTGCCATGACTGGCTCTGAGCCACTGCAAGCTGTAGGCTAATGAAGGGGCCATGATTGTAGCATGCAATTCAGAAGTAATTTATAAAATGTTACAATCAGTGAAGGGAGCTCCGTTGAATCCTGCAATGCTATACTAGCCTTTGAAAAATGAGGCTGGGAGATGCTGTATGCAGGATATCAAGGTGACAATCGAAATTCTCCCCCTCCCCTTCCCCCCACCTTCTTATTCTGGCTTCTGCCCTCTTCCTTTCCAGTCCTGATGAAGGGTCTCAGCCCAAAACGTCGACTGTTCATTTCCCTCCATCAATGCTGTCTGACTTGCTGAGTTCCTCCAGCACTTTTTATGTATTGTTCCAGATTCCAGCATCTGCAAAATTTCTTGCAAATCCAAATTCTTTAACTGTTATTTATTTCTGAACCTCACATGATGTTCTTCTCATTTCTCTAAACAGCAAAGATTGTGGGTTTCCTCCCCAAAGTTCTCAGTTCTCCTGGCATTGCAGAAAATGTTTGCAGTGTGACCCATGACATCATTGGCTGGGCAACTGACACGGGGCAATGATCAGATGTGCTAAGGTGAATTGTGCCCAGAAATGTTTGAGCCAATTTCCCGGTGGTCACTAATCGACTGGAAGTGCTCACAAGCATGATCTAACACAAGCAAAATAGCTTTCATTCATCATTTGTGCATAATTGGCTCCAATTTCCAGGCAGTGATTTTTATCTACTTGCCTTCCCTGCTGTTTTAGAAAAATCTTTACTTTGTCTCCACTACGCAGCCATTTCCACGGAGATTATGTGCTTGGTTTTCAACAGAAGTTAAGCCTAGAAATTACAAATTGTTTTAACCAAAACAAAACTACTTTTTATAAAGCTGAGTGGTAGATGAAATAGCACAGAGGAATCTGAAGTAAATATGTCAAGCTTTTAGCTCAGAATACAGCACAGTGGCATGTCTGTTGCACAAACTGCAACAAAAATAATTAATTTAGAAATCTTGGCAGGCTCCCAGAAAAGTAACTATTTCATCAAATATCATCAGTAGCAGAGGAAACGATGTCTTCTGCAGCATTATATTGAAAGAAGTGCAGAGAACATTTAAGGTTTGTTAAGGTAAAGAAGCTGCCTGTCTACGTATTTTCTCTTTTAGTTCAAGTTTCCAATTCTTTCCTTTTCACTACTGCTACATGACATCTTTAGAGGAAAGGAGAACATTTTTCACTGCAAGTGCAGCCAATAAGAAGCAATGGGATGCTAAAATATAGCTGACAGAGGTACATTGTGATGGTTTTTCCCATGAGCTTGGTGGATTATGGTTCCTCAATGTCACATACTGAATAACATTAAGCTCAAGTGAAATCATTAATGTTAGTTAATCTCAAATTACAGATTGGTTAAGGTATGAAAGGAGAACATTCATCTTGTTGAGATCTCCAGCTTGTTGAGATCATCCTGACTTTATGTAAGAAAATCCAGCTTGTCCCACACTCTGCAAATTCTTTCCTTTCGGATACTTATCCAACTCCCTCTTGAAAGTCACAGAACCCGTGTCCACTACAATCCATGGCAGTGCATTCCAGACCATAACCATCTGCTATACTAAAGCATTTTCCTCATACCACTTTTGTTTCTTTTCCAAACATGTCCTGAGTTTTTGAACCTTCCACCAATGGGAGCAGCTTCACTCTGTCTACTCTGTCCAATTCTTTCATGAATTTAAATACCTCTATCAGAACCTTAACAAGTTCCACTGTCCAGCTCCAATCTATCCAAAAAACATGTCCCTCATCCTTTGAAGTAATCTAGCAAATCTCAACAGTATCTCCTCTAAAGCCTTCACTTATTTCCTGTAGTTTGGCACCCAGAACTGGACACCATAGTCCATTTTTGGCCAAGCCAGTGTTTTAGAAATACTCATCAAGGCTTCAATGCTTCCATGTGCTATGCTTCTATTATAAAGCCAGGATCCTGCATGCTTTTACAACCACTTTCTCAACTGCTCTAGGCACATATACACCCAAATCTCTCTATTTGTGTATTCCTTTTAGAACGGTGCCCTCTAATTTATGTTGCCTTTTCTCAATCGATAAGTAATATTTTGCAATGCTCAGAATTAAATTTCATCTGTCACTATCTGTCCATTCCACTGGCCTGTCTATTACCTTCTTGAGGTGAATTACTGCCCTTATCATAGTTCAGTACACCTCCAAGTTTTAAGTCATCTGCAGAATGATGCCTCAGTTATTTAAAATTACTTAAATGTCAGTAATTTTAAGTTAGTTACATTTCTTTACTTATCAAACCATAAATCATTGTTATCTGTGCTAATACATACTGGCAGCAGTCTGAGATTGAATGACAGCCTGAATGGTAAACAAGCAGCACTAACTTGAAAATGTAGATAATACATCACAATAGTTAAAAGAAATGGGTGTCATTCTAAAACATTAAGCCAAAGAGCAGCGATGCCTTCAAAGGGGAAGGTAGAATGAAGGAAAATGGAATAGAAGGTCATAGTGATGAAGGTAGATGAAGAGGAGATGGAAGACACTCACGTGGTATGTAAACACCAGAATGAATCGGCTAGCCTGACTGACATCTTTTTTGTGCTGTATCTTCTATGTAATAAATGCAATGAGTGTAATGGAAGCTGACTTAGGTGCAGTTTTACGAAAAATTCTTGGGACTGATGTTATGAGTAAAAGCTGAGAAATGGAAGATTATTTCCTCAACAAGTGCCTATGTGTTGAGTTTCACGTCCGAATTTGTAGGTTTCCATGGAACTAGGGTGACAAATGTTCCACGGAAAATCTGGAATAGAATTTGGTGAAAAGATCTGGATACATGGAAATGTATGCATTCGCATGTACATTCATGCCTTCCGTATTTATGATACATAATATTCTGTTACAGGAGGGAATAACGTGAAATAGAGAATAAACTACCAATTATATAATGCACAGCTTCATTCTTTGTATCATTATCAGGTTTACCTCTATTTACCTTTTCATTTTTGTCACATCATCTGTACAATGCCATACATATACCAAAAGGAATCATTACCACACTTGAAGTGTCATAACCTATAGCACTAATGACTCAGAGCAGGGAAGGGGGAGTTAGCCTAAATTGCTCTTTTAGTCTGACATGGGCCTGATGAGGTGAATGGCTTCATGATTCCACTATGTGAAACTGTCTGCTGACCCATTACACACAAAATAGCAAATATTGGGGCTGGTTTGACCCATGTGATGATTCAAAACATCGTCTCACTTCTGGATCAGTGCTTGATACAGAAGAAGAATGATGGGTTAAAATATCTCCTCTGCCTGTTGACTTACAGCTTCCTTTAAACAGTGATTTCTCACTCTGGTTTCTAGAGTATGCAGATTTACCAGCCCTATTTGGATAACTGAGATTGGAAGCTAGCCATAATGTACAGAGCACACTGGTGGTGGGGGTGGGGTGAGGGCTCTGATCACCTTCCCTATTTACAAGTGGTTGATAGTAGCACTGAGTGCCAGGAATGGAAAAGTATACTATTCCTCTAAAATGATATTTTTATTTTAATGTCTGGGAGGTGAATGAGTGTGAGTACAGCAGGAAGGTTTATTTCTGCCTTGTTCTAATAATTTAACATTGTACTCTAAAGAAAACAGTTACCTTATCATGGATATAATAATATCTCAGCCATGTTGGAGAAATGATAGCATTTAACTCAATTTCCTCGTAGAGTGATTTTCTGTTGCTAAAATCATTCACTTAAATATAAAAGATTTTGTTTCTGACGAGGCCAAAGGGTTTTAAAAAAGATTGTGCCATTAAAGTAAATGCAGCACTGCAGAAGACAGTCGGGGTTAATCATAATATTTTCTCTGCAAAAATAAATGGCAAAAGAAAGTTAATAATTAGATCAACTAAGACTCCCCCTTGGTGTCATTAACCCAAGTGCCCTCTCACAATCACAAGAGTCCGTTTAGGCTGATGGTGCTTGGTCTTGGCTTTCTACCCACATTTCAGTGGAGTCAATGCAGAATATTAAATACCCAGTGATAGCAACATGGTACATAGTAATGTGTGGATTGATATAACCATTACGGTTCATTTAACTGGAAATAAAATGGATGAAAGCATATAAGGGCACATACATTTTTGTAGGTAGAGTGAGTGAGCTGACCTCATCAGATTCAATGGGGTCGGTTTATTCAAATGACTGTAATAGACCCTGTGTGTTTTCTCCAGGCACATGAAGCATAGTGACGTGTGTGCACGAATGCTGGTATGCAGCCATTGTTAAAGGGATTTTACTTTTGCTGCTATTGTGATATAGTGTGCAGAAGATCATGACTATTCACCCAGTGGAAATTGCAGAACTGCCCCGTTCAATAATCATTCTTGTTGATGAAAGTGCAACAAAGGCATGTCCCTTTTTTTGGGAGAAATGTCCTTGCAAGGTCCATGATAGGTGGCATTCAGCAGAATGATTGCGGTCTCCCATGGGATGGGAGTAAATCACCATTTAGTTTCACAGCATGACAGAGAGAACCAATTTTATCATTTCAAATGAAATAAATTTTACTAAACTACATGAAAGCACTGGTCACAACCTTACAATTTGGCAGTAATCGGTAGTTAATGCCAAATAGAAACATTTCCACTGCATCACATCATCACATACTTTCAGCAACTCCTCGATGCAGTGCAGTCTTCCTTTACATGTTGACATGTAGGTTGGATGTCAATACACCCACACAGGCCATGACCCTGCAACATTTCACATGATATTACAAGATTGCTCTAAATGCAGGTAGTTTTGAAGGCTACAGATGAAGATGAGGAAATGCTTTGAGTTTTTCTACCTATTGCTGCGCCAGGTACTGTTGGGCACAGGACCTGAATACATCAGAGGCTTCCACTTGTAGCCCCAAGATGCTGGAGGTTCAGTTCAAGAGGGCAATGCTAAGCATGTCCCAGATCAGGGGGACTCAGCAGTTAGGACAGGGCAGAAAAAATCATGCCTCCGAGAGTGATGACTCATCAGGCAAACCCGGAAACTGCTTCATGAAGATTGCAAATGATGCATTTATTGGAAACTGACTTGAGTGACAAAGTGCTAGCATTTTCAGAACCCAAGGCATAAAATGGAATTGCAACATTGCGTATACTGAACAATAACGTAATTGCTCATCCCATAAAACACTAGCCAGTAAACAGAATCCTACACCTTCACTTATGGCAAGCACAAGGGAAGTAAATATGAAATAGGATATTCATCAATAGCAAAAATCAATAGCCATGAAAACCACCATAGGGGTCACAATACATGATTAACCTGCCCCACTTGATTGCATTGCAGGCAGCATGCCAACTGCTTAGAGCCAGCCTGTCCCTCTTAACGAAATGCAGTGTGACTAGCAGAAGCTGGGAGTTGTGTGGGAAGTGATCTTGAACTGGAAAACAGTGAAGAGTGGCATATCAAAGGAGGGAGTATGTGCCACTGTATTTGGAGACTACACTGGAGGTCTCAGTGGACAAAGGACAAAGGAGGAGAGGTGTCCTATATACACAGGGGACCAGAGACCATCCTCATACATGTTCGGAAGAGAGCTACTGGTCATGGCACTAATACTAGGAGGTCAAAACCCAATGTTCTGGCTACAGTGCCACAAGGTGATCAATGACCTCAGTTGAATGGCCAGTGAATGCGTTTTTAAAATGGCATATCACACCAACTGCACTCCTCACCTCACAAACTGCTCCATGATCATACTCTCATTCCTCACCTACCAGCAATCACTATCATTCAGGATATATTCAGAACATTTACATGATCCGTGACATTAGCACAGGCTGCCAGCTTTTAGTTTAGTTTGTCCAATTAGACTGCATAACACTTACCAATACAACACTGTCTCCCTTATTGGCATATAACTATAAACAATAGGAGCTAATTGGCAAAGTACAGGTTATCTATATGTCCTAACTACTATGGAAGAGATGGTGCTGGCTATTATTTGAACAATTATCACTTAAAATGTGGTTATCCCTGGGCATTGAAACTATCAAAGTTGTTCTCACATCTAATTCTCTCACATCCACATCCCCCTTTATTCTGACTTCCAATCTGCAAATGGTATAAGGACACCAACATATCATTCCCCCCCCTCACTGCACAACAACTCTACTCTTGTCTCTTTTTCATAGCAAAGAATTCCAACGGATGACGACTCCATTTTACTCTAACAACCGCCAGCTCAAAAAGTGATACTGTACAAAATTTAGTGGCAAGCAAAGAGGTAGGACGTGCATGTGGTGAGCCACAATCCACAAGTCAGCAGGCACGATTGGCTCAGCTTGAGGGCGAAGTCCCACAAAAGCTCTGCTGCAGAGGCTTAGATGAGCAGTTGGATGGGACATGGTACAGGGGACATGTTTATTAGATTGGGAACCTTGCCAAGAAACTTATATTTCGTACAGTTGTGTATTATGGAGCCCAGAACAAACTGCACAGAGAGCTTTGCAAAGAACTTCCAAGTGCGGAAATGGTGGCCACTTCTATTTGCATGTTTGTGGATCCAATTGGTGGCCAACGTCACCTCTTCCACCACAGCAAAGGCAGGTGACAATTAGAACATAGAACTTAGAACAGCAGAGCACATGAACAGGTCTTTGGCCCATGATGTTGTGTCAGACTAATTAACCTAGTAATTAAACACCTAAGTAAACTAATCCCTTCTGCCTACACAATATCCATATCCCTCCATTTTCAGCACATTCATGTGCCTATCTAGGAGCCATTTAAATGCCTCTATTGTATTTGCTTCCACCACCAACCCTGGCAGTGCATTCCAGGCACCCACCACGCTGTGTAAGATTAGTATTGTTTTTATTGTATGATGTGAAAACAAGTAGTTCTACAAGGTTTAAGATCTTCAGCTTTAGTTTGAAGAATCAGTGGTCTTGGAGGCTGAACTAACCTGAAGGAAGAATTTCAAAGTTGGAAGGGAAACAGTTGCATTATAGACAGAGGGTGAATGGTGTTGGTGGAGGTTGCAAGTTGGATACAGGAGTAAAATCACCTGGAAAATATAACGTTCAACATCAGAATTTGTTGCTTTATAATTCATAAGTGTAAAACCAAAACAATGAATTAAGTTAGCTTGGGGACTTACAATGTAAAAAATGTTGCCTCACAAGTCACGCACTGCTGTTTAATAACCACCCCACCCCTGGTTTGTTGGCACTTTACTCCTTCCACACTCAATTTGTAAAGACACCATATCTCACATATCTCCCCAGCTCTTCACAAAGATTCCCCAACCCTGCAAGTACACAATTGCAGGTTACTCCATGGTCCCTCTCAAATCATCCTGCTATTCTTTATTCACTTCCTATTCAATCTGGCACATTTCCCATCTGTAATTTAGTTTTCCTCTCCCCTCACCCAGTTCTGCTACTTCCCCACCCCATGTCCCCACACAACAATTCAACCCATCACCTATTTTCCTTACCTCACACCAAAGGGAGTACATGAAGTCCCATTATAGAATATAACGAGGGCCTTTTGCCCCCAAGAGAATCCAAATATCATTTTTTAGTTAAATTAGAAGGGAACCTCACATGGCCTAACAGTGAGGGAGTCACTGGAGGATACAGCTCCAGAAATGGAGCAATTTAATTCATTCTTCTCACCCAACATAGCATAATACCTTACTCTCTCAGTCTCCTCCAAATCACTCCTCCCCTAAGTTAAATCAATGAATTAGGCTCTGCCATATTTCCTCTCTCTTGCCAATCATGAAATCTTCTAAACATGCAGGGATTTCACTGCAGGTAATGGTCAGGAGGGTTAACCATTTTCATTGTGAAGCTGTGGACCTCCAGCCCTATTAAAAAGTCCTATCAAAATCATCTGCATGGTTGGGAGCTAACCACTCACAGAACCAGATTCACAGAAGTGAACTGAAAACCCTAGAAACAGGTGGGGTTGAATGAGGCGGGAAATGAAAATGTGAAAGGACTCTAACTCAAATCTTATCCACCTCAAACTGGCTCATTTCTGATGTTAGCAATGACTCAGGGATGTTACACAATAAAATATTTTGATGAGGTTCTATGACTCAGATTATTTTCACTCTTGAGTTGAGATATCCCAGTCTCAGGAAACCCAACATCTAAATGCAACTAAGACTTTTGTGTACAACAATCCTTGCTCACCCTGTCCCATCACCACACTTATTGTCATCCCTGCCTTCCTTAGCCCTCTCCTCTATTGTCCTTTACCTTGCTGGCTGTCAAATGCTCTTTTCTTCAGATTTCTCTGATCTTCCCCATTTTTTCCAGACCTTCCATCACTGTTCCCCAACCCCATTGATTCTGATCTCTCACTCTTTTACTCCATTCTCTGTCTGTAGCCTGATACCAAGGACCCATCTACCGCACAGTCAGCCATCTGGCTGGCGGCGGCTGCAAATACATTTCAAAAATGGTAGTCAGATCCTGCTGTGACATTTGGTAGCACCTAAAGAAAACTGCTTTTAAAAGTATCCCAACTACAGTATTACATCCTCTCTACACTTCCCTGAAACCCTGTTAATTCAGGGCCATTATCTTGGGAGTAATCTGTCCTTGCTACGATTTCTGCAAACTCACATTTTCTACAGTTGGTTAAATCTGACGGTAGCATTCTACCACAATAAAGTATCAATAAAACGAACTGTTAATGGGCAATGGTGTTTAAGCAAGCCAATTATTTTTAGGCTGAAGTTCAATCATGCACAGTTGAAATGGGATTTCAGTCTTCCAATCCCTTTTAACATACTGTCATCTATATTCTGCTATTTGTAAGATGGTTTTGATTGATGAAACCACAACCCTGGCTGTTTATAGTTGGCATGTTTGCGTTAACAAGATTAGCCTATTATAAGTGTTGGTGCATCATTTATACAGTCCCCAAAATATTTCTCGTGAACTGTAGACTGAGGTCTACCACACTGGCAGATAGACACTGCACCATGCCTCTTTGATTAAACTTCTCTTTTCAAAAGGTGAGACTCTTTCAAAAGCAAGCACGTGCTTCCTTCCTGTGTCTGACCACATTTTGCCAGCACCGATCAATTCTTCTGCAATATAGGAGGCTTCAACGGATGTCTCAAATCACTCTTGCTGAATGATTGGCACCTTTTTCACCAGCTTTAAGTAATTGTCAGAGTCATTGAGCGATATAGCACGGAAACAGGACCTTCGGCCCACAGAGTCTGCGCTGACCATCAGCGACCTATTTACATTAATCCTCCATTAATCCCATTTTTTTATTCTCTACACAATCTCATCAACTCCTCCCAGATTCTACCATTATTATAACAACTGTGTTATTTTCTATTTCATCTGCGTCTCATCTGTTTTCCAAAATTATTCCAACATTTATTTCTTGGCAATGCTGGTATTTTTCACCATTGTTATTCCTTAATTAATTTGTTCACTGAAACATGAAGTTAATACTCCCCAAGATCTAACTCAGTGTAAAAATGACCATGTGGCCTTTTAGACATTGATCCTAGAACACAGCTGTGTATGACCCCCAAGGATTATTCCCCCTTACCTTACTGTGGGCTGATGCCTTCTTGAATGTAATTTCAAAGTAGCTTAAAAAGTGTAATGCAGTAATATGTTACAGATCCTGCAGCAGCTGTCTCAGTTCAGTATAATGGCAGCCTGGAGTTATATCTTCCTTGAGTTTAAGAATCCATTATACTTCAGTTCTCATTGCTGTAAAGGAAGACAGAATCATTAGAAAAGGTCAAATGTATCATTCTATATTTAAAGCTGTTCAGTTTGTACTGCTACCACTCACAATACAATGGATGGATTAAATGACAATCCTTGGTAAATTAACTTGCAAAGATTCAGAAATCAACACAATGCTCTGTACTATCACAAACAGCTAATGAAGTCGGATCTATATACTTTGGAGTTTAGAAGAATGAGGGGTGATCTTATTGAAACATATAAGATCTTAAAAAAGTATGACAGGGTTGATGTCAAGATGTTTCCACTCATGGGAGAGTCTCGAATGAGGGGACAGAGTTACAAGATAAAGAGATGATTATTTACAAATGTTGTAAATAGGAACTTCTCACAGAGGATGGTGAAACTCGGGAATTTTGTGCCCTGGAGGATTGAAGAGACGATATCACTGGACGTAGTTAAGGAGGAGGTAGAGACTTCTTGGAAGATTGGGGAATTGAGAGCTATGGGGAACCGTCATAGAAAAGCAGATTAGGCCTGGGGCAGATCATGATTGTATTGAATGAGGGGCAGGCTTGAGGGGCCAGGTGGAATACTCCTACTCCTATTTTCTTGTATTCTTGTGTTCTCTTTGGGCAGTAGCTTAGAGAATGAATGCACAAAAGGTACTAAGACAGCATGTCAGAAGCTCTGGTGACTGAAATACTGAAATCTCTGATGTAGTGCCTGAATCTGAATCCTGATTGCTGGGTATGATCCATCTTAACTGAGATAACAAGTGGAGACAGACTGAAGGACAATAAGCTGTGCAATTCCTCTGAGATAGTACACATAGGAATTTTCATAGATGATCAAACTGCTGGATTTCCAGGCATGTAACTTGTCTAAAGAATGGAGAAAGTGGATAAAGTTTGTACTTTATCTGGAGCTGGGTATGGCAGATAAACCAGACCAGAGGATAAAAAAGGGATTATTGTACCTCTTTGCCCACAAGGGGAAAGAATTGAATCTTAATATAAAACCCTCAAACAAGACCATGGAGATTAAATTCAAACATTGGTAGTGCATTTAAACCCACCCAGAAATGAAGGACCCAACTCTTGCTGGTTCTCTACATGGAACCAAGAACAATGAGAATATTCAGCCACTTCCCTAACAAAGCTGAGCCTGTTAGCAGCTAATAACAGTTCTGCAGATAGGAAGGCCTCACTGACTGAAGAGTGGATTACTTGTGAAATTTGGGAATCTAGCCTGGTTGGCTACTATGTGAGACAGTTAAATCTAGGAAAGTGCATACAGACTTGCAAGGCTTAAGAGCTATCCAAAGTCAGGCTCAAAATGTATGGTCAACAACAGAATGTACAACACATGACAAAAAATAACATTGTGAAAGCAGAGCCAAGAGGCTTAAGTACTTAATACATTTTTCCAGGATCTGGAGCTCACCTCTCCACAGCCTGCAATCTCTAGCCCCTCAACAAAGCCCATTTCTACCTCTTCCCCAAGTTAGAGAATGGAGGGATATGGACCTTGTGTAGGCAGAAGGGATTAGATTAGTTAGGTGTTTAGTTACTTGTTTAATTAGTTCGGCACAATGTCATGGGCCGGAGGGCCTGTTCCTGTGCTGTACTGTTCTATGTTCTATGATCCACTAGCAGGACTGTCCTAGATGACCCATCATTTCAGCCTGCTGTTGGCCTAAATGGCTCATTTTTTTCTTACTTTGAATGTGTTCTTTCTCTACTTACAGAGTTTCTTCTCACTCTTATCCATGATACATTGATGTCCTCTAGCACTTGAGCAGTATCCAATTTCCTGGCCCCAGCTGTCTCAGTTTCACCATGCACGTCCCATCTTTCTTCACCTCCATCTCACACCAGGATGGCCTTGGTGCCCTTTGCTTCTTTTCTGAAGGCAGGCCCAAGCAGTACCCTCCAACAACATCCTCCATCACTGGGCTGCACTTCTCTTTAATTCCACTCAGTTCATCCAAATCAAAAATGTAGCCTGGCTCTTTGTGGGAAATGTAGAACAGCTTTGTTTCAGTCGTACACAGGCCACTTCCTTCACCTTTTTTCATTTCAAGTATTCATTTCTTTCTCTCTCCTCCTCCGGTAATCTCAAGTTTAATCAAGTTCCTTTTACTTACACCTCCCTGAGATAAACTTTCTGTTATTCCTTAACCTTTACCACTCTCTTGCAGCAGATACCATTGCTCTTTTGGTCATCTATTTGGACCTGGTCTCCAGTCAATCAGAGACTTTCTTTTTTGTTCTCTCTGCACCATGTCCCCATTCTCTGGAATTTAAAACCTTTTCTTTATCTCAGGTGGAAGTTTGACCTGAAACATAACTCTGTTTCTTTCTCTACAGATGCAGACTGTTTGGAAAAGAAATGGTTAAGTAGGTTATAGTGGCATTCACAGATTGAGTATAGCTGCAGAAGATATTGAATTCTAATCCTCAACTTCACTAACCTGGTGAGCTCATTAAACTATTTTCTAACAAGTCGTGCTCTCCATGGGCTTCTAAGGGTGGTATCCAACACTCGCCTTCCTTTACTGTGCCTATAGATAGATTGTGTTGGTCTCCTGCCCTCTCTGCCATTCAACCCCATCAAGAACTTGACTAAGGGATACACAATATAGCTAGTTTTTGACTCAAACATTAATTTTGTGACATCCATTTCTTTATTTCCTCCCTTCCTTGCCTTGTGTTAAGATATGGGCACACTGGTAATGCAGACCTGCAGCAGTATTGCAACTGCACTGAATTTCCTCCCATTAAAGGCTCACTACCATCAAGGGTGGGAGAGTATAATATTGAAAGGCTGTCCGCCATTTCCAAATAATGGGGCACAGCAAAATTATACAGACTCATAATGGGTTAATTGAATATGGCATCATCATATTGGTGCTGAGCTGACTGAAAAGAAAAATCTGGCTAAATACCTTCCACTTTAGGAATAGCAAAATGGCCATTTCTACCTCAATCTGCTTAAACTGTAACTCATGAAAACGTTCTTGGGTCAACACTGTCAGAACAATAACTTCATTTCCAAGTTCTGAATCTTACACCTAGAACATTAACCCGCAGAGAGGTCATAACTAGGCAACAGGAACGATCGCCTACCTTTGCTAATGTTAGCAACATGTATTTCTGCAAAGCCTCAGGACTATTCTGCTCTCACAGTAAAACATGATATGCCGCAGTAAAGTTCTCTGTATTATTGCCACTTTGAAATAAATAATAATTGTGAAACTTCACACATCTCATTTCCTATTTTGGAACTCTCTGGTGGCCTATCCTTTGAATATAGAGGTTAATATGTGAGATTTCCAAAGCCTTTTGCATGTTTAAATAAGTGATCATTTGCTGAACTACAGTTAAAAATGTGCCTTCACTGTTGATACGTAGCAACAATCTTTGCAAGCTTTTCGTGCTTATGGTAATTGCCAAGATCAAGTCTGGGCCATCTTACAACAATTGCATCCTCCTATGCTCTATGTTTATGCCACCAAATGAAATAAAATAAATCATTGCTACGATCCGCAAATGATCTCTAACCACCTAATTTATCAGTTGCAGTCTTACACAGCTTTCTGCTCAGTTAAAGCAAGTATGTGAGATTACAAAGACATTCAATTCAACTGCTTATTTTTCTTTTAAGGAAACAAATTAAACAAATCATTTTATTTTAATAGGTTGCGATGTACTGTAAAATACTTACATTTGACTTTTCCCCTGGATAATTCATAACGAACAATTCCATACCATGTCATTTTTACAAAGCTTCAAACCACAATTCTATCTTAATCAGAAATACTACAGGGCGATAAGTCAATTATATTCCATTTTGGATGTTTGGGTGCCCATGAAAATGTTGTATCATGCTGATGAATATATCAAAAGTTACTTTACCCTGTAGCTCTGGAAAATTATAAAGAATTATATTTTGATGATAGAATATAGAATTATAGTTCAAATTTGATGCAGTAATGATGGGTAAGTTCTGACTCTAGTAATTCATTTGAATTTCATTATTTTTGTATTTGGAAATCAAATTGGTTAAAACAGTATAATTTTTTTTACATCTTACACATGTACTCTATAAAACAAAACTTGATTTTATCTCAATCCAGAAATACCTAGGAAAACAACAGCCACCACTTCTGCTTATGGAACTGTCTCCACCACAACACTATCACCCAGATTTGTGTTTGTCTGACTTAGTGCCTTAGTGGTGATATATCTTTAAGTGAATCAATGGTTCTATTGTGTTTTAATTTATCTATATAGATGCCAGCTTCCTGTACTCCTGTATGCGCTATTATCTTACCAGTTTTTGGCTCAGTTAACGAGGCAAATGAAAAATGTACTGCCTAAAACATGAAATTGAATGAAAGAGTTAAGTGTTCTACTAGATTTCTGTCACAGCTTATTCACAGAAGTTAGATCAGGCAATCTTAAGGGAGCATGGCAATGGTAAGCAAATGGAGCCTTGGGAGCTAATAGGTTTGGATGGACAGTGTCATTGTGGTCAAGATTTGATCAGGGGGATCAAATTTCTATTTGGATGAAGAATGGCAATAAGAGTATGGAGAAACTAGGAGGAACAAGGTAATTATTGACCTATTATTGCCTCACTACAGGAAGGATGTGGAAGCCATAGAAAGGGTGCAGAGGAGATTTACAAGGATGCTGCCTGGAATGTGGAGCATGCCTTATGAAAGCAAGTTGAGGGAACTCGGCTTTTTCTCCTTGGAGCAACAGAGGATGAGGGGGGACCTGATAGAGGTATATAAGATGATGAGAGGCATTGATCAGATGGAATAGTCGGAGGCTTTTCCCCAGGGCTGAAATGGTGGCCACAAGAGGCCATAGGTTTAAGGTGCTGGGGAGTAGGTATAGAGGAGATGTCAGGGGTAAGTTTTTTTACTCAGAGAGTGGTGAGTGTGTGGAATGTGCTGCCGGCAACGGTGGTGGAGGCGGATACAATAGGGGCTTTTAAGAAACTGTTGGATAGGTACATGGAGCTGAGAAAAATAGAGGGCTATGGGTAAGCCTAGTAATTTCTAGGGTAGGGACATGTTCAGCACAGCTTTGTGGGCCGAAGGGCCTGAATTGTGCTGTAGGTTTTTCTATGTTCTTTTCTATGTTCTAGACCAACACCAGAGGTGTTGAGCAGTAAAAGTAAACACAAAAAGTGAAAAAAATGTGCTATGGTATTTTACAAAAATTTTAAGATGATTGTGATGGATGATATGACTGAATCTCAAGCTCCCATCTATATAAGAGACAGTAAAAGTACTCTGAGGTATCACGTTATAGCATTTAGTGGATTTGCTGCTACTTATTCTTCATTTATTTTAGTAAGGTTTTACTGAAATTTTAAAAGAAAGCTGTGCACTTTCACAAACATTCAGACTATCAACAGATCATATTTGGTCTTGCTGTATTTTACCAAAGCCCTGAAATGATGGTGCAGGGTAAAATGTATGTACTAATAATGCATCTGTTTGAATGTTTCTTATTTTAGTGGAGAGAATTTTCAGTGCAAAATGTTAAGCAATCATATAACAACACAAATTTAAGACCCAGGAGTTTTGTGTTTATTATATTGGAAATGAGATTCAGTTTTATCCAAGATAATATTTAGACAAGTACAACAATCAAAATGATTGAAGAAAAAGCTTTGTGAGATTGAAACTTCACTGTGCCATTTTTGAGCACTGCTAATGCACTAAATTTCCATGCTATTTCAGCAGCATTATCCCATTTATTTTCAGTTTCATTCACACGGGGCACTCAGAAGTTTGACACAAATGCATTAAGCACTATGCTAAAAATAGAGTGAAATTTTAACCTACAGAAATCTACGGAAAGCTCAAATGGGGCAACTAATGTGAAGAATGGGATGGATCTTGCTCATCTCTCTCTATTTGTAATATCTTTGGGGTGAGAATTAGAATTGTTTTTATAATTATTGGATTATGACCCAATATGTCAAAAACCCATTGTAAAGTAGTTCACTTTAAAAATGGACTTCAAGAGTCTTGCTGTCGACTGAGGAGGGCATCAAGAGGTTAAAATCAATTACAATAGATGGAGTTGCTTATAGCCAACCAGAAATATTTCAACAATGATATTGATCCAATAAATGCAAATACATGATACCTGTCTAATCAAATAATAAAACTGATAACAAAATCACAAAATAACTGTTCTTTTAAGGCAACATCATAGGTAAAACAATTCTGAGAAATATATATTTAACTGTCTTACCCTTTTATCACCATTTTCTTAACCGGCCACTGATTAAAACCTACATATCCAAATTATGGCACAGATATGCAAAAAAAACACCAAACCAACTTGAAAATCTTACAAAGCTAGAACCAAAAATGTATTTAACAAAAAAATGCTTTTGTTTGTTTACTAATTAATGCTGCAATGTTGTTTATTTGTAACATGAAAGCTATTTACAATCATGAGTGGACAGCAGGTCTTGTATAAAGTGCTATATGTAAGTAAGTATTCCACAATAATGGAACTGAGAATAACACCAGGTCTGAGCTTGCCCTTCCCAGTAAATACATCCACCACTACAATAGTTACAGATGCAGTCTAATGTCAGTAAGTATTGTATTAGCATTCACTGGAATGTGTGAAAGAATACTGCAAGCAAGCATTTGTCATTTACTAATGTTACGATTGAGCATTGGTGTTTACCAGGGCGCCGTGTGTGCTGTGATTGGATATTGTCATTCAGTAGAATGCATCAGTGAGTATTGTAATTGGGTATTGGCATTTACTAGCTCACATCTGTGAATAAACTCCAGCCACATAAAATTCTTAGATCCATGGCATGTTAATTTAATAGCTGATTACATAATATTTAGAACTTCCTGTAGTTATTAAGTAAAGATTACTTGGGAGGGGCAGTCAAACATTACCAAAGCACCATCCATTTAGAAGAGATATTTTGGCAATTATTTGTTGTAAGGTGCTATGTAACTACAACACAATTAGATTCTCATATAAATTCTTTTTTTCTCAAAAATTTTGGATCAGCTCTTAGTAAATGCAGCATAATACTAATAAATTTCATTTCTCTGGAAAGTATGAGGCAATAAACAGCTACTGTGCTGATTAAATGCAAAGGCCGCAGGCCAAGGTGGTTAATCAAAACGCAGGGGCATTTATTGCCACACATACTCAAGACAAAAAGAAATTATCGTTTAATTTAACAAAATTCCAGGTCATTGGTATCATCCTATCTTTCACCTTGCATTGCTGACTGCTTAGTTTTATGCATGTACAGCTAATGAATACAATACAATATCTGTATGCATGCTTTAGAGTCACTGCAAGGAGATGCAAGCTAACCCTAACGACACCATTAAATAAAAAGCTTTTCTCTTGTAAAATCCAGGAACCTCAAAAAAAAATGTCAGTAAATCTTATAACGGAGATGCACAGGCAGTCCCATGAATCTCTCTAACCATACAGAGGGATTTTCACTTAATTCACTTTGGAAATTCATGGGACTATAACACAGCCGTGACTTATCACTGCTTTCCAAAATTGTTAGTTCTCTTCCTACTTGCATAGGTGGGTGGGCTCTCTCAGGAATTCAAGGATCTACAAGGTTCAGGAACATTTTGACATTTCAGGAACAAGGTAATATATTTCTTCGTCAATGCTGTATTTAAATGCTTGAGTTTATCTTCACATTGCTTACTTTGTGGAGAGGATTTTCCAGCATTTTTACACTGAAAGATATTTTGATCTTTCTTAATTTTCCTTTGTCTGTCAGCTTTTGGTCCTTAGACTGTCAGCAATTTCATTGAAATTCTAGTTTACTTTGATCAGTAATTCTCAATTTTATTTAACATACTGTGTTGCTAAAATGAACATAAATTATTAGAGTAACAAAATCACTCTAGTATCTTGCTATTGCAATATGATCCAGAACTATATGAGCTCTAAAACACTTCAAATAAAATCTAAAGATAAATAGTCAATGCATTATTGCTTACTCAGATTTTAATTCCCATTTTATTTCACTGCTCTTTATGTTCTTTTTTAATATTATAGTATTACTTTATTTATCATATCTAATCTAATTTATTTTATCTGATACCAACTTTCTCTTTAAATAGCTTTTTTAAAGGAAATCGCTTACCAGTTTTCATCCTCTTAGCTCCCAGCATCCATTTTGGTAGTGGGAGGAACTTGTAAGATATGTTCTTTGGCTGAAAACTGACCCCAAAGCTTGTTCAAGAAAGTAAAGCCTGAACAGATCATGTAATAGATTTAAAAAAAACATAACAGGCATAAAGTAGATCCAACTGTCAAGACATGTCATTAGCAACAATGGAGTCTATTGCACACCTATAGTGCAGTAAGGGTTAATATGACATTAAAACCAAAAAGCACAGTACTACTAAAAACTGCATAGTGTTAACTACACAGTCAAAATGTGAAATACTCAAGTAAGAATCATGTCTTGTCACATCATTTTATTGAAAACACCACAATTAGAATGACAGCTAATCTGCTCCCATATTATCACACTCAGGGTGCCATCAACTCTTGCTCATTGCATTGTCAATTCCTAATTACCGTTTAGTCCTTCATTCAAATTCCCCAACAGAGCAACCTCAGCAAAGTAGTATTTGAATCTCATTAAGTCTCTCATATATATTAACATTAAATTAAAAGTACAGGGAATTGTGCCTAAAGGATATAACAGAATCTTGGCATTTTGTGTCTTTTTTTAAACTTTGATTGTTTAAAACACTGTGAAATCAGTTTGCCTCTGCAATACATTTCAAGGTAGTTGACAATGTACATGCAGCAAAAGAGTGGAACACACGATCACAGCACACATGGAGAATGACACCACAAGTAGGTGAAGTCAGTGAAAGGGTTAAGTCCCAAGTTTTGCTCACAATACCTGTTTATGCTTTGCTGAAAAACAGTAAAGTGGAACCATTGTTGACCAGATTGATCATAGGAACAAATCTGCTCCTTGTAACCTTGTTTAATGATATGTTGCTGGGCTCAGCACCTTGCTGTAGCTGTGATTCTTCACTGGCCTGGCCCGCATGATAGATCACAGTGGGAGGCTGATGGCGCAATCACTCACCAGCAGCCACTGACACCTGCACTGGTCTGACACCCGTCCCCCTGGACGGATCAACCAGGCAGCTCAGCCTACCGGGAGATGAAGGAGAGCAGTGACAAAATGATTCTGCAAACCAGCTAAATAAAAGTTCTTCCACAAAAAAAAACTTTTTTTTTTCCAATCTGTTAAGGACCTTGTACCTGAAGCTAGTTCTGATCTGTAGTCTTGTTGATTTAGGTCACAGATTTTGCTGGTCTATGAATATATAGGTATTGTGATTAACCTGAAAGCCTGTAATATATTCTGCATTGCAAGGTGTGTCACTGTAACCCTGATATTTCCTTTGTGTATTCATTTCTAAAGCAGTTCAACAAACAATGTTTTTGTAGATTTGTTAGAGCTATTACATCTAAGCAGTGTATTTAGGTCTTTAAAAGGCAGAAGCAGAAGACTTCTAACTATCCAAAGCAAATCTGGATTGTCGTTCCAATAATAAGTTGGCATAAGGACCTCTAAAATGTTTACCTTATGGAACATTTCATTAATATAGTTAATACTCATTCTTGTGTTCTCTTAGAGAAGTTTACTGTTGTTAATTCCATAACTCATTTGCCTAAGAGTTAGTTAACGCTTAACAGCTTTCATAACAAATACAACCTCCATCCTGATGGCACTTCATAGACATGTTATCAAAAACAACATTGACCAAACTGCAAAGGCAATATTGGGGGTAAGGTAGTTTTGTGGTTAATAGCAGCCAGAGTTCTGGACCATTGATCCAGAGATATGAGTTCAAATCCCACACGGCAGCTGGGGAATTTAAATTCAAGTAATTATGTAAACCTAAAATTAAAAAAAGGCTGTTCTCAGTACAAGGAACCATGAAACTACTGAATTGTTATTAAAAACCCACCTGGCTCACAAATTACCTTCCAGGAAGGAAATCTGCTATCCTTAGCTGCTTTAGCCTTCACATGTCTCTTGCACAGCCAATGAAGTGGACTTTTATCTGCTTCCCCAGATTAGGGACAGTTAGGGATAGTTAAAAAAAATGATGGCATTGCCAAGAATGTCAGCATTCTGTGAGTGAATAAATAAAAAGAAGGACAGATGACCAGAAGCTCAGTCAGAGATGTAGGTTTTAAAGTGTGGATTTCAGTGAATAAGTGTAAAAGAGATAGAGAACTTCAGTGAGGGGAATTCCAGATTTTAGGACCAAAGCATCTAAGAGCCCAGCTGCCAGTGGTGAAATGAGTGAAATAAGGATGAGTAGCGATTTCAAAGGATTAGAGATTGGAGGACAGATAGGGAAGACCAAGGTCATGAAGGCGTTTAAAAACAAGGTAAGAATTTTACAATAGAGGCATTTGTGACTATGAGCCAGTGTAGGTCTACATGTGTAGGGCAACAGGTGAAGGGGATTCAGTGTAAGTTAAGGAAAGTGCATGATCTCGAGTTAATTGAGTGTACAATGAGAGTTCTGTTGGGATTTTTCAAAGCTAGTGATAGAAAACAGAGGCAACAAGATCATATCAATAATCTCCACTACAATGGTGGCACAGTGATTAATACGTCACGCCACCAACCAATCAATTGTCACGGGTCTCTCATGGAAAAACTCTCATCTCCAATTGGGGGAAATGTGTAGAAAAAGTAACTCCTTTCCACAATGAGAGGAACGCAAAGCCAGTTTACTGCTGCTGCGCATCCATCACACAGAAGCTATCACAGACAAGTATAGCCATAGAACTGGAAATATGATCTGGAATAAAATGTGGAAGCCAAACAAGGGGCATTGAAAGAATGGAAAAGAGGAGGAATATATAATTAACATAATTAGAAAGGTAAATGATATGTAAGCCTTTATTGCAAGAGGATTTTAATACTGGAGGCATTTATTCCCATTACATAGGGCCCTGATGAGATTGCATTTGGAATATATGTATAGGTCTAGTTTCCCTACCTAAGAAAATTATATTTCTGATTGAGTCATAGAGCCATGGAGTTGTACAGTGCAGAAACAGGCCATTCAGCCCATCATATCCATGCTGACCTTTTTGCCCATCTACATTAATCCCATTTGCCCACATTGAGTCTGTATCTGTCTATGCCTTGCCTATTTGAGTGTCTGTCTTAATGTCTCTTAAACATCGTGATTGTATTTGACTCCACCACTTCTGGCAGTGAGCTCCAGATGTCAATCATTCTCTGTGTAAAAAGATCTTTCCTCTTAAATCCCCTTTGAAGCTCCTTCCACTCACTGTAAACGTATGTTCTCTTGCTTTTGATAATTCTACCACAGGAAAAAGATTCTGATCATCGACCCTATCTATGGCTCTTATACTTTTATATACCTCTATCAGGTTGTGCAGAAGTTCATCAGATTGATTTCTGGGATGGCAGGTTTGTCATATGAGGAGAGATCAAGTAGACTGGGCCTATACTCTTCAAGGCTTAGAAGAATGAGGGGTGATCTCATTGAAACGTACAAAAATGTTTAGTGACTTTACAAGTAGATATGGGTGAACGTTTCCTTTGGCTTGAGGTGTCTAGAACCAGGGATCATAATTTTAAAGTAATGGATTGGTCAATCAGCACAGATATGAGAAAAAAAATGTCTTTACCCAGGAGGCAGTGAATCTTTGGAATTCTCTACTCAGGAGGGATGTGGAGGTTCAGTTGCTGAACATATTTAAGATAGAAATTAATAGACCTTTGGATATGGAAGGAATCAAAAAGTATAAAGTTAATACAACAATGTGACACTGAGGTAAAAGATCAACCATGGACTTATTGAATGGCAAACAAGGGTCAAATGGTGCCACTCCTGCTTCTATTTTTTATGTTCATTGTTTCTCTGCCAACTGTCCAGTACCTCTCACAATGGTACAACATGAGTACTGTAACCTTGCTGCCAGAATTATTAGGAGCAATCATCCATCTTTTGTTAAATAAATTCAAGTTGATGTCACTATATTTGATTTATTTTTTTCCTTAAAAAATTTCCTCCATTAAGGGGAATATTTCCTAATTATTGTAAAATCAAAACCAGAAAGCAATTATAGTTTTGCCATAAATATCCAACAGCAGAATTCATTCTTCCGTGGAACCTATTACTGTCCAGTGTAGCCCTATTTGGAACTATATTATTTTAACAATTACAATTTTGGTAACCAGATCTCTCAGACTTCAGCTTATAGTAACCACAAAACAACTATTATGCAATAAAAATGTGAAATCATGAACAGTCCCCTCATTCTTCCTTCCATTTTACCATTGAAGAAACATTGAAAATTAGTGCAAAATCTGTGCAAAATGACAGCCAAAAGCCCACTTCAGAATGTATTATTGTACTTCCGATCTTAAAATAAAAATCATTTTGGTATAAGTAGGTTCAAAGAACTCAGCACTTAGTTTGCAATATTCATAGCACTTTCATGAAGAAATAAACATCTCCATAGGTATGATTTCCTGATGGTTGAGATAACAGCGGGCAGTTCCTTTTGATTTGCTGGACAAAAAAAAATCACTAATTTTCTTTAAAAATTGTTTTTCATTTTTAAGTCAAAAATATACTGTGTCATAGATAGATTATGGTGTGGTCAGCAGTGAGATATGATGAATATCTCCACTCATGAGGCTGACCATAATTCATTTGTGACTTCTCCAATCGTGAGTTATCTGATCAGCCTCAAGAGTAGAGATATTTATCATATCTCACTGCCAGGAATGACACAGTCTCTATTTATAACCATTTGTGAACTCAACCACAGTTAGATGTGAAGTTAGGTCCCCTCAAGGAACAAATATTATAAACCTCTGGCGAGAGTCATGCTTCTTTGAAACTATTGCCACTTTGAAACTATGACAATGAATTGCAATGCATTGTTCTATTTTCAAAGCAGGATGAAACAGGATCACATTTTCTCTGCTTCCTGGTATGACTATGGAGTTGGGGGGGGGGGGGGTGTTAGATCTACATATTCAAACATTGTATGTAACACTTGTACTAGCTTTTGACTGCAGATGGGATTTTAAGAATTGAAAAATCCTCATGAGCCCATCATTTTTTTTTACTTTTTTTTTAATAAGTACTCTTACTCCATTTGTCAGAACTTTGCGTTAGCTGTTTCTAATGCCATCAGTTTATTTATGTTGCTTCTGGTGCAAAGCTCTCTTTCCAGGTTCACAATTTGAATCAATGCACATCTGCATTTTATACTGCATTTTTTGTCAGCTTCAGAAATGTTACACATGCAGTGAAAGTAGAGTGTAAAAGCAGTGTGCAAGCTCTCAACTTCAACTCCATGTTAGTTGTTTGCAAAGGCAAACTAAACAAGATTAATGGAAATTTGCTGTAAACTCCTGCAGGGATCACTAATGTGATATGGAAACTGAAAGCTACACATTCTTCAGACTTAGTCTGAGGTGTTGCTGCATATAAACATTCTGTCAGTACTAGGCCAACTCAAGGCTGTTTTGCCATTCAATTAGATCATGGCTGATCTGTACCTCAACTTCATTTACTCACCTTGGTTTCACACCTTTGATATTCCAAGAAAATCTATCATTCTCAGTTCTGAAATTTTGAATTAACCCACCATCTATTGGCAAGAGAGCTCTAAATATCTGCCATCCTTCTATATGAAAAAATACATCCTGCTATTAACTCTAAGTGGCCTAGCTTTAAACCTGTGGTAATACTACCTTGTTCTGGTTTTACTCATCAGGTATAGCTTCTTTTTATTTACACTGTTAAGTCCTTTAAAATATGAAAACATCTCAATTAGATCCCCCATTAATCTTCCATACTTGAGAAGTACAAGCATTGACTGTGGTAACCCATGCTCATAATTATACCCCTTTAGCTTCCATATCATTCCATTGAATCTGAATTGCATTTATACAACTTGTTTTTATGCAACTCTAGTGTAGCTTCTACCCTGTTTTTATTCTAGCCTCCTTGAGGTGAAAGCTAATAATTCCATGAGACTTCTACATTATTTTTGTACATGTCCAGCAGCATTTAGTGATTTCTGTACTTGGATCCCTAAATCTCAATGCACCTCCACAATTCCTTGCTTCACGCCATTTAAAAAGTACTCTGATATATTTTCCTCATACTGCTGGGAACAGTTTGGCCATTTTCAGATTGGTTTCCAAGCAGACTTTGTCGACAAAAACTACTGACCCAGATTTACTGAAGCCAGTGAACTCAGACTGGTATCTCTGGTGGAAAATATAATTATGTTTGTATATTTATAGTCTGAAACACAAGTCTGTGACAGGACTAAATAAAATTAATGTCAGTATTAATCAGAGTGTCTGTTGGCACTGTTGCATTTGTTAGTCATCTCCTCGATTCTGTAAATTATTGTCTATAAATGGACTTTCACTATGGTACAATTTGTTGCTAGAAAGATCACTCTTAATGTGAATTTGCTCTGTTCCAAACTGTGATGGTAAGTGATACTGAAGAATGAATGAATATTTTAGGTGGTGAAAATAACTTGCTTGATATCTTGCTTTTGTTTAATGATTTCTGTTCTGGCCACTCCTGCTTTATAGTGGTATATAAAAAAGGAATGCTGTCATTGAATGAATCTGACTGAGCAAATCTGAAGGTGCCTCAGGTTTAAATTCCCCATAATATTGTGCCAAAAAAAAATAGAAATTGTCCTAATAGACTTCAAGTTTGTACATGATTGGTGTTGATCTCTAAAGCAACATGGTGGCAAAGCAGCCTTGCAAGGTGTAGCATCAATTCTTACATGGGATGTCTCCACATAACAATCTAGGAACATCATCTTAACTGTTATCACAGGCAACAGGAGTCCTACTTAAGCATAAAAACTACTGGCCAAAGCTTTACCTGCAGAACAGCAACAGCTGAATGGAAATTCAAGGTCACCATCTGCCGAAGTGGTGGTAGTTGGTGAGAGGTGATCATGTGACCATTTGATGTCTTGAGTACATTCAATTTTCTTTCCATGTTTTCTTCCATATTCTTCTCCCCTCCCCCTTGCTTTCTCTGAAACCTGAGAACCAGGTGCTTTTCAGTTCTGGTCATTTATCCACTTTCACTCTCAAGCTCAGCTCCTGTCCTTTAAGACTCTCCTTAAACTTTATCTCTTTGTTTAGCGATTCTCATATATTGTTATGGGGTATGTAGTCAAATTTTTGTTTGACAATGCATCCGTGGAGTGCCTTGAGATGCTTTACTCTGGCAATGCAGATTGTTTTTGCAGGCATTGATTCAATCATTCCATGATTTTAGGACCCCTTTTGTATCTCAAGTGGCCATTTCTGATGCATAGCTCAAGGTACCAAACTTTATCAAGCTAATATTTGATTAAAAAAACATTAGATTAAGTCTCACCTTGTCCTTCCACAACATTCATGTATGTATGCACACAGCTATTTGGATTTTCTTCATTTAAGCTGTTAGCACATCAGCTGCCACTTCTACCCAACTAAATCTTACCATTCTTTTTGCAATAGGTATATGCTACCATTGTAAAAAAAAAATTAAGATAATGGAAATGCCACAGGTAGTCAGAATCTGGAGAATAAAGGTAAATCAATGCTTTGGAAAGAATCTTCCACTAACATTTGAAATCTGACAAAGAGATTAACCCAAAATTTTAGTGTATCCTTGCAGGATAAACAGTTGTATGATTCAACCATGTTCCGTTCCTACTTCAAACTTTTAGTATGTATTTCTTTTTCATTTTTATCTGCTACTTTGAGATAGATAAATACAATGAAGACACATCCCTAGTGGTTATAGTACTTGTGTTCCAATTATCATCATAGCGTTTAACACAGGTGAAGTGACTCTAAAGGAACTCGATGAAAAGGAGCATGTAGCATGCACATCCAAACGACACATATATGTGGTCTTTGGTTGAAAATAAATAATTTGTAAATCACTGATCTGGCACTCAGGAAGGTCTGTATGATTACCTGTACTTATACTCTCACACCATAATCTGTCCAATCTTCAGAAAGAAGTTGTGCTCAAACATAAATTCTGTCTTAGCAGGAACATTGTTTTCTGGAGGAAAATATCCTGACTGATAAATGTGAGACAATTACAATGATTTTTTTTTCAGATGGGCATTCTTGATAACTTAGATTGTGCATTTCAGAAATTCTGTGACTGAAAATTGAAATCTTAATTTCAAATCTTCAAAATCATTGAAGTTCTTACCCATGTGTCCATGTGGATTAGAGGAGTTTCCTTTGGATTGAGACAGATACATCATATCACAAAGAATTTTGATTGTTTACTATTATAAATTAGCTTCTTTCTCTGTTCAGCTCATGGTAATCTGATAAGTGAACTCACACAGTGATTCTATTTCTTCCAATTCCATGTGAGTATTACGGACACACATCCAACATGAAGCCATCCTCATCCCTAAGGATCACTATCATAAGATCAAAAATAGAACTTTATCCTCCACTAAATGCCAAGATCAGATGGACTATTGCTCCTCACACATACATCAATCTTTCTTCCTCCATTAGAGTGCAAGGATTCAGATGGTCACAAATGCAAAGATAGCATATGCCTTCTTTCCACATGAGACTGGACGAATGCTTAACACCCTACAATATGTGCAAACTTTAAATTTGAAGCAAGAATGAAAGCTTTACCTTTTATATTAATTCTAGGCACAGATCGGAGCCACTTGCCAAAAAATCCCTCTGACTGGGAAAGATTTCCTGGTGAAGGATGTAAAGTATTAATGTACATTCTGTACCATTGTGCATGCATGAGTGTAGTTGCTTTTGTGTTAAAGAACAGTTCTTCTAATGCCAATATCACCAAATTAGGTATAAATACAGGAATTTGTGCATTATACAGAAGTAGCCCAGTTTAAATCATTTAAAATTTGCAATTCCTATTGAGTTCTGTGATGTCAGCAGTTACACATTGCCGCATTGCAGAATCTGTGCTGCCCCTGGCACCAGCTCTCATTTGAATCAAACCCACTCTCAACCTCGATGGTGTTCATGTGAGTTTAATCACACTGCACAATATGCTGATCAGATTTTGAAATTCAAGAGAAATGTTTGTTTACAATATACATTCAATCCATCTTGGGCCGTGTATATCTTACTTTATCCACATAATCATTCTTTTGTTTTCCATTTCCTCTGGTCTCCTGGGCCTGGTGCTACTACAGCTGAGGGCATAGTTAAGACTTTTTCTGTCCTTCCTATTTAAATCCCTCTTGTCATTATGTAGATATTTAGCCATGGCTCTGCGTATTTTAGTTTAACATAGTTTGTCAGGAACTCAAGAGTGAGGGAATTGAGTGTTCTTCTCTAAACCACTTTACATCCATGTCACCTTTAAGACAGTCCTTAAGCATTACCTCCAACATCTCCTTATGTGACTTGATGTCAAATTGTGTTTGATAATATTCCTATGAAGTGCTCAGGATATTTTACTTTTCCTGTTAAAATACCATAGTGCTGCACAGTATTACTGCACTCTCCACCTGTACTACCACACAGAATAAGAAATCTGCAAAAATTCAAATACATATTTCTAGAGTTTTATCGGCTCCAGATGACTCTCATAGACTACTTGAGATGAGTGCCTACCTTCTTTCTCCCTAAGTAATTTGAATTGATCTAATTCTAACACATTTAACTTTAAAGGCATATTGGATGTAGACTGAAGAGTGTTTGAGCTCCAATCACCTTTCACAATGTCTTTAAAGTTATAAGAAGTCACACTATTTCCACATAAACACATCATAGATATTGTAGTACAGCAGGTATCCTATTGAATGTTAGTTTCATAAGTCAGAGCAACCTATATGGGGAAGGAGGAGGATTGTCCCGTCACGATGCAGTGCAATATTGAACACATTCTAAAATAAACTGTTTACTGTCTGACTGCACATGGCAACCAGAATAATTCTTCCTCAAAATAAGTTTAAAATCGTTTGCGGGTTCTTCCAGATAATCCCGAAACAGATTTGCCACAAATCTCCAATGATGACCAATCGTTCCAGGTGTCACTCAAATTTCAAAGACGCAGTACCACATGAACCGAATATTCCAAGCTAAAATAATCACAGGTAAGAATACAATTTCTAGTTTCTCTCAGCAAATAGAAGTCCATCTGTTTGGTTGTTCCGCATTCATCTTACTATCTTTGTGCAATGTTTAATTACAACATAAATTAAAAGTATTGAAAGCGATGAGCACGTGTACGTGTGTTTCTGTGTGATGCGGACTGAACGTCGAGGCTTCCCGCGAGCTGTGCCCAGCTCCCCTGCCTGCTCACTGCAGTCTATCAATCACGGCAGGATAATGCATAGTGGCTGCACCTATGACAGGTAATGATTGAGTGCTGTACCCGAGCCTCTATACATGTAGTCTCTGCTTTTGTCTTGCTTTGGGCCAGTTTAGTGCCTGTTTTTTTTTTATTCCGCCTTGCATTCGACGAAATTATTTTTTTTAAACATTAGCTGCTTTTTGTTACCACATGTTCAATACTATACAGCAACAGTTAAATTACGCATTAATAAAGTGAATTGTTAAACGTTACTGACTTGCGGTCTGGGCTTTGCAGAGAGTTCTGTCACCTAATATACACAATGTGGGCTCTGATTATTTGGTACAGAGAATAATTACCTTTTTAATGAACAATATCCTTTTAGTGATTTGATTAGTAAACGAATTCCCTTTGTAGTTTTTAAACTCACTTTCTCATGTGTAACGCGCAGTAAAATAATTTTTGCAAAGTACCAACTAATAACACGAGAAAGCTACATAGCGAAGTACATCGAAGTTCCTTCCCAAATAAGGGTAACACTGGAAGGTGAGGTGTTGGCTATTTTGATTTAAGAGACGCGCTACACGGTGGGTTTAGAGTCAGCAAATTTCGTTTGCTCTCGAATGATGACAAAATGATCATTGAACCCAATTAATTTTGGAACGTCTAAAGAAAGGATTTTAAAACATTATATGCCGAGAACGGTTCAAGCAAAATTATGGTTCATAGAAGATCAACGTGACTATTAAATAAATGTTGGGGGTGGGGTGGCACAAGCTTGTCACGCCCAGGTATGTGATATAAATTAAGAAAGGGCTTTTGGTCAGGTTTTAAAGCAAAGGTCAGGATTGCTTCCCGGATCTGACTAGTTGATGTTTGATTTGTTGATCTGTAATGACACAAGCCATCAGGTAATTTCAGGCAAGTCAGTCTCCCCTGTTCGAATGTAGTCAATATTTGCCAGAAGATAGTAATCCAGATTAATTATATAAAACACCGTGCAAATAAATAACAGAAGTCGTGCTTACAGTTTGAAAGAATCTGAAATACAACGTGGAGATACAGTCTGTACACTAGGTAACCAGATTAGTAAGTGTTCCTACGTGTTGATGGGAAATGGATATTAGAGAGTCAGATCATCAAACTGTAATTTAGAAAACAATATTAACATTTCCTTCGCTGACCCCTCACTTTATAAAATAAAGACCGTACGTGTCTGCAGTGGAATTATTTTAACAAATGATGAATGTGCATGGCGAAATTACCATTTATAGCTAAATGTTTCAGCAAATCGCTGATGGTTTGCCTTTCCCCTTTTGGGAAGCTATAAAAAGGAACCATAATGGCTGATAGTTGGCTATAAGTTTTCACAATCACCGCCGGTTTCAAAACTGGCCGTCTTTAAAAAGGAACATCTGGGGAATGTGCCATATGTTAAAGCTTTGTCTTGTCCTTCAAAGTTAGACTGCCCTTGAAGTGATTTGTCAGTGGGGCTAAAGTGACAGAAAGAATATGTGTTGCAGCGGGCTGGGTGGAGAAAGTGTGCTCGTGGCTGCCTCTGCAGTCAGCCACTGAACTGATTAGGGTGTAATTAAAGCCTTAAAGCTTTCAGATGATCCACCTGGTTATTTGCTAAGTCACCAGCTAATCAGCCAAATGAGCTGTTCCAGTGTGCACATCGGGCCAAGAGCTATACTGATTAATGAAGTTTATTGGGAGCTGTTAACGGCATTAACTGGAGAAAATCTATGTAATTCGTCATATTTAGTGAGGGGAAATTAAATCTCTGCATGCAAATGAGAACTGGCAACACGCGTGCACACACACACACACAATCTTTGAGGTTAAGAATCTGCAAGTATGCATGCTGCACCCGGGGTACATCGAGATAATTCTGTAATGTATTTAGTGGTTAATGTGTGTATACATGTACATGTACAGTACACCAGATCGAAGTGTATAAAACAGCAGTTTGCAGAGTGAGGTTCTGTATGATGGGTTGGTAAAGAAAAAGGATTAAAAATAAAACAATATGTTTTATTCAAAGACATCAGTTATATACTTTGTTAATTTAAAATCGAGAATAAACATTTTAAACGATGTGAATTGGTTCTGCCCCCGAACAAGACGCGTAGGGCAAAACTCCTTGGAGAAAAGTATAGTTTATTCATTGAGGCTGATAAAGGTTGGATACAACCAACGGTTTCTATAATTTGGTTTCTTCCCCCCACATTGGAGGTTACAGTGCAAACTTTACACGATACTCAAATTAATTAACCCTTTTGCTCTTCAGTAAAGCAGTATCCAACACATTATTGAAATTTGCACCAGCCACGTGTTTGGAAATGTGCAGATATACTGACGAGGACGTTAGTGGGCGCTTCATCTCTTCACGCTCCTGCCGTGTCCCAGTAACACACTTCTGAACATATTTTGTCAATGGTTTACAGATCTGTGAGAAACTCGTTTTAAATAGACAATACCTTCATGTGCAAAACCACTTAACCCGGGCCATTTTTATTTCTGTTGATTCGCTGCGTAAAGCAGGCAAAAGATGTAAAGCAAGCCTTAGGCTTGGACAATACATCTGCCCACACAGTGTAGAGAAGTGCGAGTGAATCTGAAAAGACATATCAATCAACAATGCATTAGAGCATTTGAAAAGGAATGTAAACATTTAACTGATGTATTGCAACAAAATAAACTGACATGAAGTTTAAAATAATCTGTAAATGTTAATTTTTGTTCTCAGATGGAAGTTTTAATTGAAGGATAGCAACTGACGTAAATAAACCCTGTCTTGCAAAACACTGGTGGATTGCAATATGGTTATGATACAATCAGTGTTCAAGAAAATTGTTTTATTAATTAACTACAAACAAGAACAAACAATTTGCACTATTCAAGTAAACATGGGTCTCACATCCCTTCTGCTGTTGCTGGCGACAGCAAATATAAGAGTCTTCAATAGCCCTTGACACCACTTGGCCATGAGTATGGTTTGAAGGCAAAGTCTGCTCAATCAATGTAGGAAACAAGCAGTTTTCAAGAGAAAACCAAACAATGCTCTCACATCCTTTCTCCTGTTGCAAAACCCTGATGACAGCAAATTTAAGCAAATCCTTTATTTATTGTCTCTGGAATCACTCCAGTTCAAGAAAGTTCTTTCCATCAATGACAAAATCTCCTTCATTTATACACATGATCAAACATCTTTCTGTCACATGACAGCTACTTGCTGCCTACCACATCCATTACACATTAACCTTTACCACACCAATCTTTTTTAAACAATGTCAATTGCACATGTCACAAAATTTTGACAAACAATGTAAAATGTATGATATCACTATTCTAAACTGATTACAAAGTTATTGCTGTCTTCCACATCATACTGCGGCATGGCATAACAGGTTAAGTCTCCTTCAAAAAATCTACCCTTTCACGCACATACACATAACAAAAATAGCACATGGATACTTACAAAATTAAAAGTTTTGTGCATTTAAAGATAACTAGAAATATTCATAAATGTGAAGAAAGTCTCTGTTACTTGTTGAGTGGAGTTATGAAACTATACCAGCAGAAGAGATTAACATAGATTTGGAAAGGAAATTCTCCCAAAGCCTTAGAAAACAGAATCTACAAATATTTTTTAAAAGTTATATAACTGTTTTACTGTTAAAAGCAAGCACGTCCAACCATATTTAATAAAGAGGCACCTTTGGATTAGTAATGCTGTGTGTTACTAAAGCCTCCAAAGTAAACAATAGTTCAAGCATTGAATCTGGAAAGTGGGAAACTCATAAAGACCTGATCTCTCAGGAATGTAACAAATAGAGATTTGCAAAGTGCAAGAGATCTTGAGGTCACTATTACTGAGTAGAAGCAAGTGACATGAGGTTAAAATCTGTATGAACAGAAATCACATGTATCCCTGATTTAGTACTGGTGTCATATACAAGGCTTGAGTACAGGGTGAACAGATTCAGGACACCAGAATGTATTGTATTTCAGCAGATTTGTCAATTTTGTTGGTGGGAGAGTAAATAGATCTTGCCTACGACAGGTAGAAGCTGTTATATTTTATTGGACTTTTAAACTAATATAACATATATTTTGTATGCATTTCCAATTAATGTCTTACAGAGGAATAACATTTTGAACAGAATTAGGGCATTGTCACACAGGAAAGAGCAGGGACAATGCTATTACAATGCAGGGACATGGCCTTTGTCCATGTTTTAAAAAAAATCACAAGATGATAATAAATATTCATGAGCATTCCCAGAAGCTAAAACTTTTGGTTGTGCCCGAAATAATCATGCTAGCTGCAGGAGTAACTTTATTACGATCTGAGGAACCATATATTACTTACCAGATGCTGTTGCATTTTAAGAAAAAGTGTGCCCAATTAATCAAACAACACATTTCAATAATGTTTTAGAAACTCTTTTGCATGCATTCTGAGCCACACGTTTTGCAGGAAATATTCCTGGCTGCAATGAACATTTTCATTGTCAAGAGAAATATCACTGTGCTATCTTTCTGTTGTGCAGTTTGATTTGCCCCAATATTAATAGATGTGCATTCCCATTCAGAGGCAAAAGTGCAATGATAAAGGGGATGTTTTGTACAACATGGCAATGCTTAATTTGAATGATATTACACTTAATTTTATCAGTGAATAAATTATGTGAAGTGATTAAATTCAGGTAGAGTTTTCCTTTAAAGGAAAATCACCTTGTTAGCTACATGTCCTGTTATTTTTCATGTTCTTGAATTGCAGCTGTTGCAAATAAGAAATGGGAAACATGTTTATCTCTTTTCAGTTAAATTACTTTATGCCTGACAGAATGACAAGAACATTTCATTTTTAAGTAGGAGCGTAAAGCAATGAAGTTAAGTGGCAAGATGTGTCCATTTTAAATATAACAGCAAAATCATTTTAAAGGACGCTATGGTGTTTATAGCCCAAGGTCCTGGTTTTGCGAGGTCATTAAAGAAGACAGAGAATCCAATAAATGCTGCAATTATTGCCTTAACAAACTGGTGCAAGTTATAATTCAAGTTTAATGAAAAATTAAAATGCTATAATCTTAAAATGTAAAAGATTTTGTGTAACCCTCTCTATAACATGGCTTATTAATTTTCAGAGCCTTTTAATCAAGCTGAGGATAGAAAATAAAATTTAAAAAACAGATTATTATTGGTTTAAAGGACATGTCCTGTTCAAGGTTGGGTTTTAGGCTGCATTTCCAGGGGCTTATTATACTGTCACTTATTATAACTACCACACAATCTTTAGTGGAACTACTACCAGATTTAAAAATGAAACTGAATTCTTACTCTAACTGTAGTCAATTTCTGTCACTGGATAGAGCCTCTATTTCTCAAGCTGTCTTTGGAAGCTGAACTAGCTGTGTGTTAAAATGAGCTAGACTCTCTTGGAAGCTTTCTCTATTAATGAAATAGCCATAAACAATGTGTGATATTACTGGCCACAGAATATTAGGCAATGTTAATTGAAATCAAAAAGCACACCGCAGAGACTACAGATGTGATTTTAAAATAGAAAACATTGGAAATGCTCGGAAGACTCTTCTTTCCTGCACAACTTCAGTCAACTGAGAAACAGAGTTAGTTACTTTCAGGTCAATGACCCTTCTTCAGTTCTGATGAAGGGTCAGCCACCTGAAAAGACAACTCTGTATATCTCTGCACAGATACTGCCTGATCTACTGAGTATTTCCAACATTTTCTGTTTTTATTTCATGTTAGCAGAAGATCTATTGTGTTCCTCCATAGGTGGAAATTTGGTAGGGTGATAACATTCTTATTCATTCCTTGCGTTCTCTAATTGTATTACCTTCAGTTCATCCCATGAAGAATGAGTACGCAAAGCAAAAGAAACATAATTTTTTAAAATATAAGTAAGTATGGTTATAAACAAGTAGTCAATTCACCTAGCTTCTATCATCCTGACAAATCATTTTTACATGCCCCCTGTCTTGATTCCAAATTCATTTCCTTTGCTTCCAGCTGAGAAAGGAATCTGTTCATTTTCTTTTTGCGTGTTTTAATGATTTTGCGTGTTTCATGCTTATGCATGATTGTGCACCAATTTTATCCTGTGCTCATTCCACAAAAATTACTTTTTCCTCAACCTTATTTGTCCCCCCATATAACTTAAAAGAAAAACTTGCATCAAATGTAATTCCATTTCAATCTCTGGTCTCCTTTGTCTTTCTTGAAACAGAAACAGAATGTGCCAGGACTGAGCATTTTCCCTATTGCTTCACTTTGAAGCCTTATTAATAGCATCTCAGAATACGACTGGCATCAGGACTTCATCTGCGATGCAAACAATGCTTGAAATTGTCAATATTGTTTTCCTGTAATTATAATGTACGAGTTTTCCCACGTATTCATGTTTGATCACTATTTAGTTTCCACATTTAGTTAATTTGCTCACTCAAATATATGTCCTGCTTTGCTTTACTTAATATGCAACCCCTTATTGCAAAATTATCTTGCTATTTTCTCATTGTAGTCTCATAGAATTTATATTTCATAATAATAAATACCATTTATTATTTAGCTGCCTAAGTGTCTGCAGATCACTTCGAATACCAATCGACTGGTAGACCCTTCTTTCCTACACAATTTGGCACCTATAAACAAAGAAGATTTATTTACATTAGTCAAGGTCACTAATTAATTTTGTAGTAATGAATCCTGGACCAATCTTCAGAAAAACCATGCTAATAGCAGTTATGCAGTAAAACTATTAAGCTGATAACTAAACTGCACTATCTTTTATCTGGACAATTACTGTAAGTTACAACTTTATCTTTAGATCCCATGACCCATCACTTTGCTCATTACAGATCCTATGGCAGACTTTATTCTTTGCTTTCTTAAAGTTAATTGAATCATTAACTCAATGATGTGCTCTTTAGCCATGACTTGCTTTTCATAATTCACACTGACTTAGAATTACTGCCCGTTTTGCAACATAAATGTCTAAGCTGAGAAAAATCATTAATTATCAAAATTGTAGTGGGTACATATTATAGCATTGTCACAAAACCTCTTACAGCAGTTCTAATTTCATTTAGTAGTTTTAATGTAACAAGTCCCAAAATTCTCTGAATATTCATCAAATTGTTCAGAAAGTTCACCAAAGGCTCAGTGGGCATCAGTCTTCCCTCTGAGCCAGGGACTTGAACAAAAAAAATGAAGCCTACCACTCCAAGGACTGAATAATCACTGCGGTGTTGAAAGGTATTTATCTTTCAGATGAAGCTTAAATCAAGTATCCAATGTCCACATATTCTTGGATGAACATAGAAGATTGCATGCTTATGTTTTGTAAAAAAACATTAGAGTTTCCTTAATTATCTTCGTTATTATTTATCTCTTGACCACTGCTTAAAATCAAATTATCCAGTCCTTACAGGTGGCTCTTTGAGGAACCCACTTGTATGCAAATTATTTGCCACATTTCCTGCATTGCAGCAGAAACATTCATTACTTCAAAAGCTATTTCATTGGTTGTTATGGACGTCTTGAGTTGGTGAAAGATGTGACGTGAATTTTTTATCTTTTTTTGCTCATGTTATGTTATTACTAGCTACTATTTTCTGCAGAAATTAAAAATTGTTTTCAACTACCTTAATTATGGGCCTCATAATGCTACTAATGTTTTACATTAGTTTCTGCATTGGTGCAATAACCTTTTACTGGAAACCATAATTTGGCTGAGTGCAACAATCAGTTCAATAACAGTTGTCAAACTATTGAATACAACATAGTTAGTAAATACAATAAACTATAATACAAGTGGCCTATGCTATAACAGTGACAACAGTTTAGAAAACACTACTTTGGCTGCAATGCACTTTGGGGTATCCTGAATTGCCCCATATAATTGCAAGTTCATTTCCCTTCTAATATAATTAAAGAATACAATCATGATAATGCAATTGATGCATGCAGTAATTAATTTACTGGGAAGCAGTATTGCCATACTAAACCCAGAATAAATTTTAGTAAGCAATTTCAGTTTTCTAACCAAATTTGTACATTGAAAGTTGATGCAATAATTTGTTTCATCTAATCAGTAAAAGGAAAATATGTAACTCTACACACAGTGCTAGTTTACATGGACCATCACAACTGATCTACCTCATACCACTTCCCTGCACTAACCCATATCCTTAGTTTCCCTTAATATCCAGAAATCTATTAATCTCTCTTATGAATGAACACAATGATTGAGGCTTTCAACCCTCCAAGGTAAATAATTTCAAAGGCTTACCACCCTTTCAATAAAAAAGATGTCCTCCTATCGGTCCTTAATACCCTATCTTTTATTCTGAGACTGCTCAGCCAAGGGAATTATGCTTCCTGCATCTACCCTGTTGAGATCTGTAAGAATTTTCTTAGTTTCAGTGAAAAATACGTTAATTAGTTTTAGTTGTTCATTAATAAAGTGCATTAATTAGTTTTAAGTGCCCTTAATTTAATTGTTTAAATTTTTTAAAATTATAAATACTGGCTACCCAAAGACCTGCAGGTGTGAGGGTAAATTTAGAATACATAATGTAAAAGCAGTAAATGCTTAAAACATTCAACAAGTAAGGCAGCATCTGTGGACGGCAAAAGATCATAACACATTTCTCTTTCTAAGATAAGATAAGATCTTTATTAGTCACATGTACATCAAAACACACAGTGAAATACATCTTTTGCGTAGTGATTTTTGGGGGGCAGCCCGCAAGTGTCGCCACGCTTCCAGCGCCAACATAGCATGCCCATAACTTCCTAACCTGTAAGTCTTTGGAATGTGGGAGGAAACCAGAGCACCCGGAGGAAACCCACACAGACACAGGGAGAACGTACAAACTCCTTACAGACAGTGGCCGGATTTGAACCCGGGTCACTGGCGCTGTAAAGCATTATGCTAACCACTATGCTACCGTGCCTGGGGTCCTACCACCTGGAGGTGTTGTGGAGTGTTTCTACTTTTTTTAGTTTTTATTTCTGATTGACGACATCCACAGTACTTTGCTACCATTGCAGTGTAAATTCTAAGATTATATACTACCCCATTTCTATGATATTTAAGTAGTGACCCCAGTCCTAGCTGCTATTACAGATGTTAAACTCCTCTCCCTGTCTCTGCTCTGCAGGTATATTTTAGGCAGGAGCTGGATTGAAGCTTGGGTTTGGGGAAAAGAGTGATATAAATATTACAAAGTCTACCTCTGCTTCAACCATTGCTGTGATAATTATATAGATTTTTATTTTCATACAAAATTTTAAACAACTATTGTTCTTGTATATTTTAATAATATATTTTCTCTTCATCTGTGGTTTGTTTTATTTTCCTTCCCCTTTATTTTGTTCCTTGATTTTAACTAATTAGTTCTGATTCTTAATGTTGGCACAATACTTACGTATGGTGCATATTGTCTTTGCACACCCTCTGTCATGTACATGAAAAGTAATTTTTGAAATATCTTCTTCTCAAGTTACCATTGCTACCTCCTCAGTTCTTTCCTCAGTGCTTTAAAATTGGCTGTCAATTAATCCTCACCACAATATCAAACCTAATGATATTATAATTGCTGATACACAGTTTTCTCCAGCCCACAAATTTGCCACCATCTCAGGCACACTCCTAAATACTAACTCAAGCATGGCGTCTTCTCTCATTCCCCTTTTAACCTGCTGCACCACGAAGCAGTCCTGTATTCACTCAATAAATTTGCCTCCTCCTTTTGAAGAATCCCCAACCTCATCCTGCTTTAATTTCGAGTAATTAAAATTGCACTGAATTAAACCCTCCCTTTCTTTGATGCAGCCTTTATTTACTTGGATAATTCTATATCATTTTTTCCTCTTTTGCCCTGGTGGACTATAGCACTTCCCAATTATTAATTTGCTTCCTTTGCTGTCGCAGTTTTCCACTTAAACTGACTCAGACCTCCCCTCATCTGAGGTTAAATCAACTATTTCAATAACTGTCAGATCCTCCTTACCGACAAAACTTCCCCTCACCCACCCTGTTTTCCTCTTCATTCCATATATTTTAAACCCTGCTAAATGAAACTCATTTTAAGATAACATTGCTGTCAAAGGGCTTACATTGGTTGATTATATTGCTACAAAGTGCGATAAGACATTTGGTAATTCTCTACAGATGTGCTGCTTTTTCATTGCTGACATTCCCTGGTATGTCAAACAGCCTGAGGTTGTTATTTAAAACAATTTATATGCAATGATGTATATCAATGCTACATTATTCTGATTGAGATTTAAGTTTATATATTGTAAAGTATGAACAGAGATGAATCTTTAGCTGTTATGCATAGCTTGTATATGAATCCTGTAACAAGTTAGACTATTGAATTTAAGATATTTGGCCGGTTATCTGTGGTATTTGAATAATTCTAAATGTATAATTCAATTATGTAGATTATTTGGAAATGCACATGAAAAATCAACACTGTAGTAACTAAACCCTGCTTTGTTCTGAACTAACAAATAAAAAGCTTGCAGTCTTACCTAGAAATAGGTGATATACAGATAATGAGCAATCTACTATATTAACAATGCTCGCAGTGAAAATGGACAGTGCATTGCAGTGTTACATAAATTTAAAACAATAGAAAACTGTGGAAGAGAATGGAGAATTAATTTAACTGTAAATTACATCAGCATCTATTTAAATCAAAATCTGTGGTGTAGGAATATAATACCTTATTTTAATTTTTAATTTGCAATTTTAAAATATTTGTTTTTGCCTATCTTAATTAGGAGATCTGAGTTATAGTTACTGAGATTTTAACAATACCATATTTGATTTTACTTTCATTGCAGTTTATGGTCCCTACTTGTTTCTCATAAGGCTTCGCTTTACTATTGTGTACAATGAAGGGACAAAATTTCAATTTATATGCCACTGACATTATCCAGTAATTTTGATATCACTTTACTCTGCCATTGCTAAGGAAACTTGACCCAGCACTATTAGAACAGTCACTGAGACTTATGCATTGGCAGAACCTTTTCCACTTCTTGACGTGAACAAATTGACCTGGTCCTTTCGCAATACACAATTTGGCTTGCAACAGATAGACAAGAAAATTGACTCCCTCATTAATTTGCTATTATACTAAACTACCATCTGCTCCTCTCAGCCTAGGGATGGCACCATTCTGACCTCCTTTGGATCTTCTGATAGTCAACCCAATGGGATTTCTTGGGTAACCTTAACCATCCACTTGCTTGATGTGTTATTCTTGGAGCCTGACCCTATGGAGGACCTTAATTAATGGCCAATACCAAAATTTGACTCCATGTCATCCAATGTTCTCCAAAAATCAACTGCAGCAAAATTAACAATTAGCATTCTGATTCAAAAATATTTAATACATTAATAATGTTCACTCATATTTATTGACTGAAGCCACATTAAATGATAAATTGTTTTCCTCGATAATAGTGCACCAGTATAGACTATTATTTATCTTCCGGTGGCAGTGCCATAAGGTTACTTTGTGTCCTATGCTTTTTTGCAAGTGCTCTGGAAAATGTGCTGTGCATTGATGCTGAATCTTATTAAAATAATAAAATTTCCAGCTTTGTAACATTTGTTATTATCCCTTCAAGTATACCATGTAATATGTTACAATCATAGTAATTACCTTGTACAATTCATATATTGTTTACAAAATCCGAAAGCTTCTGTGTGATTCCATCGTAGTAATTGTTATTAGATTACAAATTTCTCAACCATATCGGAAGCTAAGTGACAGATTTGTGACTAAGGATTTTTCTTACCAAAAGAAGTAGTCAAACTCAACTTGAAATGAACCATGATTGAGCACATTTGTGATTAAAAATAAATACTTGATTGAAATTTTAGTCTTTTCTCTCCTTTTTCCAATTTCTTAGTTGTCCTGTGAGTGCTAATTTTCTAAAACTTACAATGAACAAGACAACTTTAGCTTTGATTGCAAGAGATATTGGCCATATTTATGAATCATAATAGACTATGATTACCTGTTGTTACTACACCATTTTTAAGCATTTTGTTGAGGACATATAATAACTGAGCAAGAATGAGCCTATTGGTAAATTGGTTTATTATGTTACATGTACCAAGGTACAGTGAAAAACTTGTCTTGCATACCATTCATACAAATCAATTCATTACAACAGTGCATTGAGGTAGTACAAGGTAAAAACAATAACAGGGTGCAGAATAAAGTATTACAGCTACAGAGAAAGTGCAGTGCAGGCTGATAATAAGGTGCAAGGTCATAATGGGGTAGATTGTGAGGTCAAGAGTTCATCTTATTGTACTAGGGAACCGTTCAATAGTCTTATAACAGTGGGATAGAAGTTGTCCTTGAGCCTGGTGGTAAGTGCTTTCAGGCTTTTGTATCTTCTGCCAAATGGGAGAGAGGAGGGGAGAGAATGACCAGGGTGGGTGGATCTTTGATTATGCTGGCTGCTTTATGGAGGCAGCGAGAAGTGTAGACAGAGTCCACGGAGGGGAGGCTGGTTTCCATGATGTGCTGAGCTGTGTCCACAACCCTCTGCAGTTTCTTGCCGTCACGGGTAGAGCAGTTGCCATACCAAGCCATGATGCATCCAGATAGGATACTTTCTATGGTGCATTGATAAAAATTGGTGAGGGTCAAAGGGGACATGCCAAACTTCTTTAGCCTCCTGAGGAAGTAGAGGCGCTGGTGAGCTTTCTTGGCCGTGGCGTCTACATAGTTGGACCAGGACAGGCAATTAGTGATGTTCACTCCTAGGATCTTGAAGCTCTCAACCCTCTTGACCTCAGCACCATTGAGGTAGGACAGGAGGATGTGCACCTCCATCCTTCCTGAAGTCAATGACCAGCTCTTTTATTTTGATGACATTGAGGGAAAGGTTGTTTTCATGACACCATATCGCTAGGCTATCTCCTTCCTGTACTCTGACTCATCATTATTTGAGATATGGCCCACTATAGTGGTATCATTTGCAAACTTGTAGAAGGAGTTAGAGCAGAATCTGGCCATGCAGTTGTGAGTATATAGGGAGTAGAGTAGGGGGTTGAGGTTGCAGCCTTGTGGGGCACCAGTGATGAGGCTTATCCTGGTGGAGGTGTTGCTGCCTATCCTTACTGATTGCGGTCTGTTGGTCAGGAAATCAAGGATCCAGTTGCAAAGGGAGGTGTCGAGTCCCAGGTCTAGGAGTTTAGAGATGAGTTTGCTTGGAATTATAGTATTGAAGGTGGATCTGTAGTCAATAAACAATAGTCTAACGTAGGTGTCTTTACTGTCCAGATGCTCCAGAGATGAGTATAGGACCAGGGAGATGGCATCTGCCATAGACTTGTTTCAGTGGTAGGCAAATTGCAGTGGGTTGAGGTTGTCTGGGAGGCTGGAGTTAATGCATGCCATGACCAGCCTCTCGAAGCATTTCATGATGATGGATGTCAGAGCCACCAGGCAGTAGTCATTAAGACATATTACCTTGTTTTTCTTAGGTGCCAGGATGATAGTGGTCTTAAAACAGGTGGGAACCTCATATTGAAGCAGGGAGAGGTTAAAAATGTCTGCAAATATCAGCTGATCAGCACAGGATCTAAGGACACGGCCAGGGACACCATCCAGCCAGGTCCTTTCCGTGGGTTCACTCTCCCAAAGACTGATCTTACATCCGCAACGACGATTGTGGGTTCAAGTAGTCCGCTGGACAGACTAAGCACTGGCTCAGTAGTCATATTTCTACCTGTTAAGCATGTGCAAAAATGAAGGAAGTTTGAAGATTAGAACTTTGACAATTCAGAAGTTGTTTATGCATAGGAATTCCAGCAAAGGTAAGTAATTTGGTATCTGAGAATTCCATCAATGGTAAATAATTAGATAAGTCGGAATCTTAAGAATGCAGATGGATAGGCAATAAATTGGTACTGAGACATTCAATTCAATACTCACATCAAATCCTTGCCTGGACTTGATTTGTCGCAAAGGTGAACAGTGGATGAATGTGAAATGTTCAACTATTTTTATTTTGTTTATGGGTGTAATCATGCATGACAACTGGTAGATAATTAATAGACAATATTATCAAGATGAATTGGACAGCAGAATTGCATGGTTGCAACCTAATTAAGGGGTTAAATGTCAATATATAAGATAAGAAAGAAGTCTGGGTATTTTCTCCCAAGATCTCCTTCAGATTATTATTATTAATCTGCTTGAAGGACAAACAGTACAGTGTGTTGATCTTCCTATTTCTGCCTCTGTGTTTTAGCATATTGTTTAAATTCAGGAATTTTTGCATATGTTTCACAGTAAGAGCAACATTCTCCAGCATATTATAAGTCTCCTGTTGATGGATAAATGTGTCCATTAGTAATTGTGACAAATGGGAAGCAGAAGCTATTTTCCTTTGTTATAATTTTCTTTTACTGCCTTTTGTACTATATAGTTCAATAACTTACCAAGTAGACCTCTATAACTCACCAAGTATGCCATTCTTCATTGGTGTGTTGGCAGGATATTTGATTATGGATGCATTGTAGTTAAGCCCAAACGTCACCTCCTCCAATATGTGCTCATGGATACCAAGGGTTCCTGAAGGGCAAGTGGAATCCTTGGCCACTTTTCTGTCCCATATTCAGGAGCACTTGAGAATAAATGTTGTACCTCCATGGCCTTCCTGTATAAAATCAACTACTCAGAGAACCAATGTAAAGCTTTTGTGTTGTTCTGGCTCAATACAGCACCACACAGCACAATTACTCATCAGTGGACCCTCTACTAGTTTTGAAGCGATTTTCTTTTAATCTCTAGTGAATTTCTAAAGTAAACTGACAGCTGAGTATAATCCAGTCTGACATTCAGAGATGGGCATGAAAAGTTTTTGTGACGTTACCGGAGGTTTACAAATAAATTGCAGCAGTTAGAAGGATACTGTGTCCAGTATGATATTACAACCTTATATCCACTGAACCTTAGTTCAAGGTCACAGCTGATGTGTTCAGATTGGATTAGGAGACTTCACTTTTTACAATGTTTTGATAAAACTACCAATGGAATCTCTATAGCCTTGAAATTATGCCCTGGGATTTGATGATCAAACTCTAATGCATTTTTCTTAATTTACTCTTGCAATTATATCAATGAAAGTCCTGGTGAATATTTAAGCATAAATTCTTTCTTTCTAGCTTACGTAGTTTTAAAGGCTCATGTAAAATAATAGAAAGGATAATTTTGGATAAAGTGTATTATTTTATTCCATTTAAAAGAATGGCTCTGTATGGTTAGTGAGTGGGTTCTTATGGAAAGTACCAGTAGTGAGCTGTTTCTACACTAATTGCTTCTCTCTTCTGCTACCACTGCATCACACCTCCTCCCACTACCACTCCTAATGTCCTTTTCCAATGCATCTCCTTTTGTTGCTGCAGCATCAAAGCAACATATTCATTTATACAACTGCATAATGAGCATTGAAAGGCTGTTGAACCAGAGGGCTTACTAGCAGGAGTTGCTGATAACAATTGGGAGGAGGCAGAGTCCCATCTAAAGTAATGTGGCCTACAAATGCAACCACATGGCCCTTTCGTTCCATGATGTTACGCAATGGAAAATCAGCTTTTATTCCAGCATAAAATCTGAGAACAACCATTTCTGGCTCAGCCTTGCTCTACTGAAATTTGATGGACACTTGCAGATATGAATCTGTACGTGACCCACACCTGCAACAATTCTTCAGAGCACTGTGGCCATTGCCATCCTGGGCACTCCTAGGAGAAACTGATCTCCCCAGCCACTAGTCTGGTCTGGGAATACACGAGTCAGTCTCTTGCTTATCTTGCCTCCTTCGAATCATTCACCTACTCCTCCCTGCACTCCCTTCCCTCACCCTCTCATGCTGTATCCGCCAGTCTGTCTCCCAACTCTGCAATCTCCTTAATCCCAGCCTTTCACCTCTCCGAACTCCCATCCCTGTGTTCTGCTGAGGTGACTAATGGAGGCCTCAATATCACCCCCGCCCCCCTGTCACTAACTCTATCCTTTTTGCAATCCTTCTTCCTCTGCTCACTTCCCTTCTTTAAGACTGGCTTTCTCCATGACCCCCAATACTCTGATGTTTCTCCTGACTCCGACTCCAACTCCCCACCACTCCCAACCATCCCATAGTCCACAGCACAGTTCTGATTGGGGCCTCAGTACCCACTATCCTGACTGAGGACCAACTACTGGGCTGGGGAGGATGCATTTTCAATTAAAAATGCAACATCCATTCTGTAGCCCATGGGCTCAGGCCTGAACTAACAGTTGTACTTCAGCCCAGCAACTAAAAGAGTCATTAACTACTCTGCAAATATTCATCTAGTGCTACTTTTAGCTGCAGTAGAATTTCTAGGCCAGTACTATTTTAAAAGAAAGCATGTACAAACCTAGTTTTACAAATGATTCTTGCAACACTAAAGAATATTGACTAACATCTACCCTGTAGAAGCTGATGCTGATTTATTTTTATGCTTGAGTTAGTGGCCGAGGATGACAAGACTAGATTTACTGACATGCCTACCTGACTGACATGACAAAGACCTTCCACCTAAATGCTGCAGACTGTGATCATGACTCTCACAAGGGTGTTAGGCAGGGACTCCAGAATTTTGATCAACAAAGGAACTCAGCAGGTCGAGCAACATCTGTGGGAGGTAAGGAATTGTCATATTTCAGGTCGAAACCCTGTATCAGGATTGTTTGTTGCTTCAGATTCCAGCATCTGGAGTCTCTTGTGTCGCCAGAATGTTGGTCATGTGATAAGATATAGCCATAATGATGTTCAATTCAGTGAAGCTATCAATCGTCCAGGGAGTTGGGATATTTCCAGGGAGTAGTAATCTTCTCAGGAGATAGTGGTAGTCCTAGAACATGTGAATAGTTACAGGGAGTGGTAATATTCCAAGGGGATGATAATATTTCCAGTGTATGTTGATTTTCCCAGCAGGTGGTAATATTTCCGGGTGTGCTGGTAATACCAGGAGATGGAATATTCCCTGGTCATAGAGTTATACCGTGCGGAAACAGGCCTTTGGCCCAACTGGTTCATGCCAACCAAGGATGCCCTATCCAAACTCATAGCTATATTCCCAGGAAGTGCAAATCTCTCAAGGGTGACGATAGTCTAGAGGAGGTAGGAATATTTCCAGAGGAATATTTCCACCCCCTGGCACCATCACCACTCCCTGGGAATATCATCATCTCTTGACACTACCACGAGGCCCCTGGATATATTACATATGTCTGGGAATATCTTTTGTGACTACAGTCATCACACATTTCAAATCAATTCCCCCACATGGCATCCAGACCTCACCATCCTTTAATGCAAAGAAAATGGGTTATAGCTAAGGTCTAACATGATAGCTAAGGTCTAACATAATATTGCTTATGTTGAATGTACAGACCACAGGATTGCATTATGTCCAGAAAAAGGATACAGTACTGTTGTTCAAGTTAAACCTGGTAAGAATAATTATGCAGAGCTGAAAACAGAGAAGTCAGTGAGGAATGGGAGTTACAGGAGTTGGCATCATTTAAATCACCACTTAATCGATGTTTATAGATATAAAGATCATAATTTTTACAATTGCCTTGTGAGGCAAAAGTTGAGGTTTGGTAAAACCATAAGAAAGGCTGTAAAAGGACCTGGCCAAGTTCATACCATGCACACAAGTAGCAGCAATACATTAGTAGTATGAGGGGTATAAGACACGGTAGTGCAGGTATCTTTTCCGCATATCAGAGGGAATAAAAGTAAGGGGATATAGATTTAGGGTAAGGGGTAGGAGAGTTAGAGGGGATTTGAGGGGGACTTTTTTTTACACAGAGTGGTGAGTACTTGGAATGTACTGCCGAAGAGAGTGGTGGAAGCAATTGTCGCTAACAGCATTTAAGAAATGTCTAGATAAGCATTTGAATCACCTGGGCATTGGAAGGCTATGGGCCAAGCGCTGGAAGATGGGATTAATATGGATAGGTGCTCACTGGTCATTGTGGACATGGTAGGCCGAATGCCTGTTTCCATGCTGTAAAGCTCTATGACTCTATGATCACATAGCAGGTCTTTGATGGGATTGACTAGAAAAGGCTACCTAATCTATAAAGCCTGCCTCAGACACCCCTGATGACTAGAGTAATACCCCACCCTTATCAGGGTAGTCTTCTACAAGAAATACATATGCAGGTGCTTTAAAAACGTTGGCATGATTTTCATATGTTAAGAGATGTTAAAAACCCCACCAGAGCATTTTACACAGACCACTGCCTTACCAGGCGCCCAACAACAGTGTTCACTAACAGCTCTATGGGATGCCATAGTGATGAGGGAAATGGGAGTTGGGGCGGGTGGGCAGAAAATGAGGAGGGAAGGAAGAAATGGGGATGGGGATAGAAGGGAGGGAAACCAAGGGAGGAGGGTTCAACGGTGCATTAGTGAAGCTCTGGGCAGAGAGGTGATAGACAACATCCTCAAGATGAGGCACAGTGCCAATGATCACATGGTCAGAGTGGGGATTGAGCTGGAGACCACAACCCCATCCCATGCTAGTGGCTGATGTCTTTATTAAAATAAAACTCAGTTGGAACAGTGACTGCTTCGTTAAGATAGAGATCTTTATTAGTCACATGTACATTGAAACACACAGTGAAATGTACCTTTTGCGTAGAGTGTTCTGGGGGACAGCCTGCAAGTGTCGCCACGCTTCGGCACCAACGTAGCATGCCCACAACTTACTAACCCATAGGCCTTTGAATGTGGGAGGAAACCGGAGCACCCAGAGGAAACCCATGCAGACACGGGGAGAACATACAAACTCCTTATGGACAGCGGCCAGAATTGAACCCAGGTCACTGGCATTGTAATAGCGTTACGCTAACTGCTGCACTACCGTACGTGTCCTTTCCTTTAAATCACACAGGTTTCATTCCTGTCACTTTGATACCCTCCTCCTCACTACAGATGCAGGTCAATAATTGTCAGTTTTCTGACCCATCTTCTGTTGTTAAGCAAAATACACTTGGGAAATGACATCAGCACCATTATGAATCACATTAGGAAGTGCCTTGGTCCAACTTTCCAGTGGGTTGAATTTCACCAGGAAATGTGTGCAAACACCACAGAACGCTTACAGAATCACATGCCACAAACTATTAATACCAAAAGAGGGCTGCAAATGTATTTTTTGTATTCCAGTTTCTGGCAGGTGAATTTCCATAGCCCCTCTAGAATTGGACATGGTATTTTAATTGTAAGAAGTTAGTTATAAATATTAGTATCTCCATCAATGCAGCATCATCAGTATGAATCAGTGGTCCTTTGTGCCATCCAATGCCCCTTTATGTTGCCACTTTTCTGGCTCTCAATCCTGCTGCAGCACTTTAATATAAACACTTGGTGCCACTCCAATTCAGAGGGAGCTCAGGTTTTCTAAAGCCCAACCAACAGTATCGTGCAAACAGTACTGGCATTGACCACACTAGGGCTGAGGGCTAAAACCTAACAAACAGATAAATAATAGAATTAAAGGTGTTATGAGTACTAGGGATCTGCAAAAACATATGTGGCTAGAAAATATCTCAATTGTCATTGTAACCCCACATGTAAAAGGGCCCACAATTTAAAATATCACAGTGCTTCAGCTAGATGTGGGTCTGCAGTGAGGTGTAAATATGTAATTAAATGATGATGGGGTTAGAAAAATGCATAAACTTATCAACAAGGATCAATTGCAAAGATAATTCCTCTGAGAGGAATGTGAGTTCACATTGCAAAGGTAGAAGGATGAAAGTGTGACTCGCTCAGCTTGAACCATCCAAGTTCAACACCTCATTGTTCTGAACTCAACTGCTCTATTTGAACTATATATTCTTGTATCAAAGTAACCTAATAATATTTTTATAATTAATTGTTTGAGGATATAGTGTGCACCGACAGAGTGTCTCTTCTCGCGCAAGGGGTAATGTTTAACAGGAATGCATGGACTCATTGACACGTACCATTGAATATAATGTGTTCCTTAAAGACTGGTAATATGTAATGTATCCATGGGGACTTTTTGGGAGGGCTTGTTTAATGAATCATGAATATATCTCTATATATGTGTGTATTTGCCAGGTTTGGCTTCTTTCATACATGAAAATCAATTAAACTGATCTTTTTAACAAGTGGAATGTTAAAGGAAAACTGAAGGTCAGGATCCCATGTGATCTAGTTTATCACATCATTGTATACTTCAAGGATACAAAATAAACTCAATTAATGAAACTCTTATCTTTGAACACATGTAAGGGTTTGAGGAACCCTATTTGGATTCAATTCCATGCCTTTGATACATGCATTACTAAAAGTTACAGAACCCTTAAACTAAATATAAATCATCGGCAAAAACTGATGAAAGGCAAAAAACAAAAGTTTAAATCTGAGGACAATATTTTGCCTATGTCTTTGAAAAGATCCTCAACTTAACATTTCAGGTCAATCACCTTTGTCAGAATGATTCTAAAAATAGGTCACTAAACTGAAACGTTAACTTGTTTCCCTCCACTCAGATGTTGTACGTCCGCTGAGTATTTCCAGCATTTTCCATTTTTATTTCAGATTCACATCATCTGCAGTATTTTAGTTTTGTATCCAGGATGATGACACCTGTTCTTTTTCCATCTGTAGGCTTGCTAGCGAGTAATGAGAATTATGTACTATTCTGGAAAAGGCAGCCATAGACATTAAGGAAATGTTTGGGTTGGGACTAATAACTGAAAAGAGTGACACAAATCACTTAAATCATATTGTGAGCTCTTTTCACAGCTTAGACAGAGCTGTATTAAAGAATATTTCAAAACCTGTACAATAAATGAGGAGAGGTCTACTGGTATAGAATTACATCAGAATATTGGCTTTTATAAGTTTAATTTATTTGAGTGAGCATTTCAGTTACTCTCTTGGTATATTTATTCAGCATTATATTGATAGCTACACAGCTATGATATTTTATTTAGTAATAGGCTGTTGAGAAATGCAAAACTGAGCAGACTTCAAAGCGGAACCTCAAAGGAAATCCCCAAAGGAGAATGTGTTTGAAATAATCATTATGCAATGATCTTAGATTTAGTTTCTTTATTTTATAAAATCAGCAGGAACAAAAATTATATTAATTTTTCCCCATTTCATTCTTGCATTGTAGAGAGAAAAAGTGTTCAGCAGGCTCCTAGCATCCTTTGGGATAACATGCAGCTGTTTCTAAATCCTCCACCTCCATGACCTCCACCTGCAGTTCTGGGTCACTTGGCAGAGGATGTTTGCTCTCGCAGGCTATTCTTAATTTCTGCCTGCTCTGTATAATTTCTCTCAAGAATCTAAGTTATTTTGGATCACCTTAGGTAGTAGGGTGTACTAACCCAAATTAGATTTGGTTCAGCTTATATGCTCCATTTAATAGTTGGGTTGGGCTCAGTCTAATAATTTTGCTGATTTTTATTTTAAAAATAAAAGCAACATTGATTCTTATTTTGAAAAAAAAGTGCTATTTTCAGTGAATTTGTGATCACAGATCAACCTCTGCCTCCCTCGAAATTAACCAGTGACTTAAATGTAGAACTAGGGTGCCACAGTGGTTTAGAAACACTCATTCCAACCAATAAACTTAGGTTTATATCAACCCAGACTGATAATGTGGCTTACACACCTCCGTGGGTTCTTCAGTAAAATAAATTTGTTGCAGTCTCAGGCCACTTTCATAGCAGGGCACTTGCTTAAGCATGAAACTACAAGTAAACTTAATGTAAGCTCCCCTTTTATCTTCTAGCTCTCTGCACTGATAGTAGAGGCTTCGTGGAGTGGTAAGGAGAGGACCAAGTCCACCGTTGATGGGCATTGCAAAGCCCCAAAATTCTATTCAAATATCTTAGGTGGGGTATTAGAATATGCTTAAAATGACGTTCTCTCTTTCCTAAAGGGTCTCACTCTTAAAATCATACCTAAATAACTTTTACCTCCTATATCCTTTTCTTTCCTCCATTATCTCAAAACTGTGTAACTATTTGGTCAGTGGTTTCCATTCACTCCATCTCATTGCCTGTCCCTCTATTTTCAGCCCTACTCCTCCTGGACAGAACAAGAGCAGAGTTCTCCTGGTCCTTACCTTCCACCTCACCAGCCTCCCCAATCAATTGATCTACTTTGCGTTTTCTGCCATCTCCAATAAGATTCCACACTAAATGCATATTTCCTTCCCTTCTCCTTTCATCATTTCAAAGAGAGCACTTCCTTTGCAACTTCCTAGTCTGCTCTTCTGTCCCCGTCTACTATTCCCCATCTTACAGTACTTTCCCTTGAAAACAGTGGAGATGCAACATCTCTCCTTTCACCTCTGTCCGAATGACCAGGACCCAAACAGTCTTTCCAGGTGAAGCATCATTTCACTTGCACTTCTTCCAATCTACTGTACTGCATTTGGTGTCCACAATGTGGTGGTCTCTACACTGAAGAAACCAAACACAGATCGGGGGATTGTTTCATGGAGCAATTGTTGTCAGTCCAGAGGATTGACCCTGAGCTTCCAGTTGCCTGCCACTTTAATTCTCCATCCCACTCCCATTCTGGGACATTTCCTGTCTATGGCCTCCTGCACTGTACAACAAGGCCCACAAAAACTAGAGGGCAATACCTCATCTTTTGAGGCAACCTGCAGGAGTCAATATCAAATTCTCCAACTTTAGATCACTTACTCACTCTTCGTTTGTATCAGAACTGGAATTCTTCATCATTTTGGGTCAGGTCTTCCTTTTTTTTTCTTTTTTTCTTTCATGTCTTCTTTGTCTAATGTGTGGCCTGTTGGACATGTCCCACAACCTTACCATTAGCCACACATTAGACAGATAAGGAAGCTTAATTTAATTTTAACTCTCTACAACCTAAACTGACCTTTTTCTCTCTTTCCCAGTTCACATGAAGGGTCTCAGACCTAAGATGTTAACTGTTTCTTTTTCCACAGATGCAGCCTGACCTGCTGTGTGTTTGGCGCATTTTATGTTTTTATATCTGAAAAACAAAACTAGTTTGTTTTAGAAGGTGCTAGGTTGTCCCAATGTCAAGGATTGGATATGTCTTTTGTCCTGCCACATAGGGATAATTAAACATCACCTAGAAGGAGGTTTCATGAACGTTGTTATCCTTAATGAGGACAGCCAATATGTGAGTGAACAAAATAAGGCTGAAGTGTTTGCAAGTACTGCTAACTAACGGTGTGAGTGCTTGATTCAACTTGTTTTCTTTTACCTGAGATTACAGATGACAGTCAGCCTATTGAATTCACTCTGTGTATATAAGTGAGTACACCAGATACTGCAAAAGCTGTCAGGGCCGAACAATATCCTGAATATAGTCCTGTAAACTAATGCTCCAGAACTAGCCACATTTCTGGCCCAACTGTTCCAGTGCAGCTGAATCTGCATTTACCTGACTGATTGGAAAATTACCTGTTCAGGCTTGAAGACTAAAAGCAAGACAAAACCATTCTCACCAATTGCTTCCCACCAACCAATTCCCGATCATTAAGAAAGTGGTGGAAAGAGTCATTAACATTATCACCAAGTGGTACTTGCTCAAATTAACCTCCTCCCCGAGGTTAATTCTGGGCTTTGCCGAGGCAGCTTCACCACTCGGTTCATTGCAGCCTGATCCAAACGTGGAGTAGAAAATTGAATTCCATGGGCAAAGTGAGCATAACTGCCTTTGCCATTGATCAACTGCATCTTTAATGAGCCCCAGTAAATCTGAAGTCACAGGCAATAAGGGAACTGCTGCTGTTGAAGTTCCCACCATCAACATCCTGGGTGTCACCATTAATCAGAAACAAAATCAGATCAGCTTCATAAATAGTGTGGTTACAAGAGCAGGTTAGAAGCTTGATATTCCAATCCAAGTAACTCATCTCATGACTGTCAAAACTTTTCCACCATATACAAGGCTCATCTTGCCTGGATGACAACAGCAACTACACAAAACAGGAAACTCAACAGGATAAGTCGTTTGATGACCACCTGTTCTGACAGCCTAAACTGCCACACTGTGGCTGTGATGTTTACTACCTACAAGGTGCAATGCAGCAACTCACCAAGGCTTCTGTGATAGTGACTCCCAAGTAAACAACCTTTACCACCCACAAGTAGAAGGGTAAGAAACATGTAGAAGGGTAATCACCATGTTCTCTCAAAACACACACCTTCCTGATGAGGAGAAGTAATACCATTCCTTTTTCAGTGCCACATCAATATCCTGTAACAACTTACCTGACAGTACTTTAGGAATAAATCCAGTACAAGAACTGCAATGGTTCGCGGTCACTACCAACTTCGGTTGGAAATTAGGGGTGCTCAATGAATGCCAGCAATGACCACATCTTTTTCCCATTATTGAGCGATCCAATACCAGAGAGCATGCATTTAAGGTGAGAGGGGGCAGGTTTGGAACAGACATGAAGGGTACGTTTTTTACTGAGAGAGTGGTGGATGCCCGGAATGCGTTGCCTGATAGGGTGGTGGAGGCAAGTTCAGGGGGGCTCTTAAGAGGGTCTTGGATGGGCACATGAATGAGAGAAAAGTAGACGGATATGGGCATTCTGTAGGTAGGAGGGAATAGCTATGTTGGCACAACATTGTGGTCTGAAGGGCCTGTTCTGTGCTGTACTGTTCTATGTTCTATGTTCTATTCGGTGAAACAACACCAGCTTGTCATTTGGAGCTTTAATTTCCTTTCCATCTCACTTCAGCTGGGTAGAGGGAATAAAGGTTCTTCCCAAAGTTTTTAACCCACAGAATTAATAAGTAATTCACATACTGCGGCTTAAAATTTTGTCTTAATTTCCCATGATTATGTTGACATTTTGTATTCACAAGTGTGAAATTAAAATGCATTCTGTTGCTTGTGATGGCTGTCCAATCAAATGAATGCTATAGATATGTCCTATCTATCAATTTGTCTTTATAAATAATAGACAAGGCACTATGTCTAGATCTTATTTGTCTAAAAGATGCCTACTACCACAGTGAACCACAAATTGGATGGGGTTTTTGTTGAACATTTCATGAGAATATTGCACTAATTATGTTGGCTTGATATTGGTATAGGTTGACATTTACTGGGAGTAAAAAATTGCTGTGAATTACATGGAAAGAAATCTTACTGCCAAATTACTCCCAACAGTACATATGATGCCAAAAAAAGGAAAATCTTACCCAGTTTTGGGATGATGCCTTTCTCCTATATCTTATCCTCATTTTACTGACTAGGGAGTGCTTGATGCTGACACAGGGTGCAAAATAATAAGATATGGTTCATTCCCTAATTCTGTTACCCTTCACTTTGCTAAAACAAAACTTGAAATTTCCTTGCCTACGCAAAAAAAAATGAAAGATGTAAAGCATGCAAAAATCGACAGGAAAAGAGCAGTAAGTTCTGGAAGTGACGAAAGTGAATTCTTTTTGTTTTTATTGAGGCCCCTAGACAAGCCTAGGGTTTTCCATGGAGGTCAAGAGTAAGGTCTCCATATTAAGTAAAGTTTTAAAAATTATAACAATAATGGTTTGCGACATTTCCTTACAGCAGTGCGAAGTGTTGGCTGTGAGTCCTAAGGCCCTAAGTGCTATGAATTGGACTATGGAAAAATAATAAAACATCCACAGGCTGTATGTGTGAAAGAAATGCATTCCACAAAGGCTATGTGGAGCCACACATCTTGCAAAATTGTAGCCTTGAGTCTTTAGTCCTTATAGCAAGAAGATAGGAATTTACTTCCCTTGTAGAATTAATTAATGACTGCAGGTATAAAGTGACCATCCACCCCAGATAGGGTCTCCGAATAGCTAAACAGATGATAAGAAGAGCCTTTTCTGTGATTCCCAGGTTTCCTGATTGTTGATTTTAAAATAGCTGAACACTTCATGTAGGTTTTATGTATGAGGGTTAAGCTAGTTGAATTAATACAGAGCATAAAAGCACTGTAAATCAAATAATCATGAATTACTGAAAACTGTAAGGGGTTGTCCATAATTCTCATCCTTTTCCTAAGAGTAAAATCATTGCTTATCTCTATATTTCATAAACATGCCAAGAAATGATGCATTGATTATTTTATTTGGATAATTAACTGCCCATCATAAATTATTTTTGTGATAATAATTGTAACTAATTTTGTGTGTCTGTTTAATTGCTAGACAAATTTTCCATGATTCCCGGGATATATAAATCTTAAGTTTCTTGTTGGTGCTTGCTGGTTTAGTCTCTTCTATTCAATATCCCTGAGTGTTTTGCAAGTACAGTCATGTTCCACAATGTGGAAGCACATTTGAAATGAACCATAAACCTGACACTTGTAATATTTATATTCTAGTATTGAAAACATGCATATGCTAGATTTAACAAGTCTCATAATCAAGGGCATGATAGTGAAATGAAGACCAGACAAAAAAAAAGGAAGTATATTTTTGTATTGCAACATTCCCCACACAATCAATGCAAAAATGATGTAAGATTTTAACTTTTGCTGTCAACAGTTAGCAATTTTTGGAAAAATCTGAAGGTAGTGGTTTGTTTTGGGTGTTTTGCTGTCTTGAACAGCCTTGTTCTTGTTGAAGACTGTGAATTCCACTATATTAGATTTTAATATCACAATAAGTCATAGTTATTAGCTTTCAAGACATGAGACATCATCATAAACGTGAGCTTTGAATTTAGAAATAAAATTAGGTTATTGTAGATTCAGTCAAGAGGAAGTGTTCAGATTTGAAACCTTTGTCGTTCTCAGTATTTATTAATAAAGAGCCTGTGCCTCCACTTAGCAAGAAAACCCAAAATTAAGCCCACAATCTAGATTGTGGATGCAAAGCTGATTCTAGAAGATATCTGAATGGATATGCGTATACTTGGTAAGTATTGAAAAAGGACCTTAAAGCTTATCTTTATTGCCTGTCACTGATATTTCTATTGGACTAATTGTGTCTCTGAACTCTATCAGTACAAGTGCTGAATGTGCCTCAAAAATCTCAAGTAACAGAAACCTGCTAGTGAGCTGCAGTTCTGAGAGCATCATAAATTGTGAGGATTGTTGTTAAGGAGGATCATCATAGATTAATGACTGAATTACAGTTTTCAATTCATTACCACCTATTTGTTATGTAGTGTATGCTATTATTAATGACCTTCCAATGCAGTTTTGAGTTGTTGGTTATGAGTTTGAGGCAGTGTGACATAGGGCCTAGGTCCCAGAGCATTATTGATGGTGATGGAGAAACTGAAACACAGACCAGCATGTGATAGAACATGGATGACAAAGAGCTTTTCGGAACCATTTTATAAATAGTTCTTTAAAAGCACCACCACCGTTTAATTATTCAGATTACCAAATTAGTGTGGAAAGTGAAACTTGCAAATTAAAGCTCTTCTTGAAATACTTAAGCAAAAAAAAATTAGCCACTTTCATACTTAAATAGCCTATGGAAAGCAAAGTCTCAGATGGTAAATAATCACAAAATCATATCACTAAAGCTATGTCTGCCCAAATGTTGGAGCCATCTGAATATCCAAAGTGAAACGTATAAAGCAACCCAAAAAGATGGAAAGAATATGCATCTCCATACAAATTATAAACAATAGTCTCTATCATTCCAGTCATTGCTATTTAGTCTCTGCTCTATTTATGGAAATACACTGTTAAAAGGAATTATATCCCATCAAGAAAACACGACAGGAAATGAGAAAATATTAGGAAGAATTTAGAAATACGAAGAACATTTTGTATTAAATTAGCTCATCAAACCACATGCAATTAGCGACGTCTTTATTGTGGAATTAAATTTTCTGGTGCTGCAATTCTTTCAAGAGTAGGGCAGATATTATAAATCTGAAACTGACAATGTACTTGTATGTGTATCATATGATTGGCGAGTAACTCTGTGGGTGATGACAGACTTTGTAATTTGCATGTTGTTAATGGAGGTTGGGGTGGTTGTATGTATGAGGGTGGGAGGAAGAGAGTTTGGGGGGATGGGGCTGGGTGATGGGTTGGTAGCTAAGTAGCCAGCTAATACACTTAACAGTAAAGTGCAGCATCTGCTGGACTGATATGCAAATAGCAACAAGCTCACTTTAGAACAGGATCTTGAAAGCTTCTCGAGAAATTTGGAAATGCTTCAGTCAGTTCCAAATGCTGGACTTCACTGCCCAATGCATTGTGTTAATTGATTGTGTTTAATTTATGCAAAGTAAAAACTATTACTCTTCAGTCGAGAAGATTGATTTCATGTTTACTTTTTTATTTCTCTTCTTGCAGCTCTGAAATGCTATTAACTTCATCCCCACACAGAAAAAGTGGAACAGACTTACCATTTTCCAGGTCCATTTGTCTTTACAGAATTTTTCCTGCCTTGTTGTGTAAAAGGGTTTAGATTTACATGGCATATTTGAGTAGATGGAAGTGCAGCTGCCAGGTATTGTGATTTCTAAAGTGGTCTGCAGAAATTAATTGAACTTTTCAGAAACCATACAGCAGGGATCAGATTTTACAAAAACTGGACATCAGAATCCAAGTCTCCATTTTTAGTTTCCAAATCAGTTTCAATTCCAATGCCTCACACATTACTTTTCCAACCAGTCGGAGATTTCAAACAGTGAAGTCAGACATCATGGATGATCCACTGACATAAAATGTCATCAGTCAATTTGTTAAAGTCAGTCTTTCTTCACCCTCACCAGATAAGCTCCATGTCCATGTGCTGATGAATTCCTCATCACTCATAGTTTTCCTTTATAACTGCTCACCACTACTTATAAAGCAACACTGATCCATTCCTTTCCCACACTTTCCCATCACGCTACAGAAATGGAGAAAATTTTGCAGCGGCTCCCTTACCAATTAATTTCCAAAGCCTTTACCTTTGATGCCCCACACTTGTGACAACTCTCCTGCCACTTTTTTGCCTCTAGCACTGTAGTCTTGTCTCCACCCCACCCCCCACCCCCGCATTCCACCATGTAGCCCTTATATTTACATCTCCAGTTCAGGATTGCAAAACTGAATATAAAAGCTGGCCTAATCATGAACTGTGAGATCTTGCTTGACCATGTCAAAGTGCTACCCAATTTTGCTCCCCTTAGTTTAAAACCTACAGGTTAGTCTGAAGGAAAGCATAATCTCAAGCTTCATTTCCGTTCATGACCATTTACCTCCATGGATTCCCCTTCCCCAATTCCTGTTCCCTCATCAGGATCTAATAGATATCTTCATCTCCAGGCTTTTGAAGTAACATTATCAATGTCTCTCATTCCTCATATGCTGTCCCTTACGCATTCAGTACTGCCATGATAACCCCTCATCAATCCATTCCCTCCCCAACAGCCAACCCAACAACTGCCTCTTCTCTAATTTCTCTCTAGGTTTTGGAACATGTTGTCTCACAGTTCCTGCCACTTACTGAACTTCTGAGCCAATAGAGACAGGTAGCAGATAAAATATTGCATATAGAAAATCAATGCATTTTCTAATGGAGGATAGTCTATAGAAGAATGGATGACAGGCTAAATGGTCTTGTCTAACTCTTGGCTTTCTCATTTTCTTGTGAAATAGATTAGTCCTATCTGAAGTTCTCTATTCAGACTTCCTTCTCAAAGCACCAAAATGAGTCCAGTCAAATTCATTAGGGTCTGTAATCTTAGCACATGATCTTTCCTCATCTTCCTTGACCATTCTACAGTATTCAATATGATTGTCTATACAGTACTCCTCCAACTTTTCCCCATTATCACAGTGCTTCAAAGGTCATCCATTATCTGTAAGTTGGAAATCAATGAAAAAGTGGATAATATTAACATAACCAGGGTCTGACACTCAGCAGGTCTGGCACCATGCAGGGGAAGAAACAAAGTCAACATTTAAGTCAAGGACTCTTTCTCAGAAGTGGATAAGTGAAGAAAGAATTGTGTTCGAAGATGCAGAGAGGAGGGGTGGAAAGAAAATAGCTATGACCAAGCTGAGACCAAGGTTGTCCAGGCAATGTATTTGCTTTGGGTGCAGCAGTGTTTGGAAACCTGAAGCAAAAGAGAATAATCAGCAGCTCAAACAGCTTCTGCAGAGAGAGAAAAACATAATTTATTTTACAGGTGGATGACCATACATTGGATTTGGCAGTTATGACATTAACAGAAAAGACTGGTTACTTGAAATTGGGGCTACGTCTGCTAAGATTGATGTCTTTGAGGCTTAGAAATTTGTTTTCATTATAAATTATTCTCAATGATTTCTTCAAAATTCATAATGCCAAATTTACTAAAATATATTATTTTTCTGCCTTATAACATTGCAATTTTTATGAATGTCTTATTTTTTCATTGTCCTAGTAAAAAACATTCTACCACCTGCCAGGGGAGGTGGTGGAAGCGGATACAGTAACAACATTTGAGAGCATTTAGACAGACAGATGAACAAGCAGGGAAGTCAAGGATACAGAGCATGTGTAGGCAGATGGGATTAGACTGGCACCATGGTCGGCGCAGACGTGATGAAGGTCCAGTTTCTGTACTGTACTGTGCTGTTCTACTTTGTCTCTTTTATGTTCTAAATCAGCACTGGTATAATTCATTGTCACTTCAACTATTCTTTTTCCCATAAAAATTTGAACAACAGAAGATTCTTGTAATACCACTCTCTTTCTACCCTTTGATAATATTATTTTAAAAATGAATTTGCACAATAATTCACATAGCAACTGGATAACTTCTGCTTCCCATGGTCATACCACTTTACAAAATGTTTTAGTTGTTCTGAATAGTTACAAGCAAAAAAAAATGTCTGCAAACAATAATTGATTGCTCAAGGATTTAGTTCAAACCAGTAACATTAATATAACCAAACTAGATTGGCCTGGTTCACAAGAAAATGAGAAAGTCAGCAATAAGACAAGTCACTCAGTCTATTAAGTTTTTCTTCCATGTTCTATCCCCCACTAACACAGACATTTCTATCAGGTCAGATATCTGGACTGTGATGGAAAAATCAGATATTTATTTTTAACAAGCTATCTGATTTATAAAGGACCTAAATCAGGAGGAATAAGGACTTATCTTTTGACAGTTTCTGTGCATAGGAAATTCAAAACAAGAATAATGTGGGTGGGCATATTATTAGCAGAATACTTTCATACATGTTCTTTAAAATCTCTAATAATAAGACAAAGGAGGCCACTTGGTCCATCAGGTCCAGGCCACCTCTTGGGAAGCAATCCCATTATTCCTAGTCCTCCTTTCCCAACTTCCCTGTACCCCTGCAACTTATTCTCTCTCACAGTTGCCCCCTTGTTTTTCCAATTAACCTACACTAGAGGTAATCTATTGCAGTCCTTCTTTTGGATGTGGGAGGAAACTGGAGCACCCAGATGAAACACAACACAATCATGGAGAGAACGTGCACACTCCACACAGACAGCACCCAAGGTCAGAATCAAACATGGGTGCCTGGAGCTGTGAGACAGCAAACACTAACAGCAGCACATCTGTGTCTTAAATCTTAAGGACCAGAGAAAATAACCGTCATGCTCAGTGGTAAGTTGAGTCCAAATTTTCATTTCAGGCAACAGATACAAGAGGTCAAAGGCAGTTTCTGTCCACAAACATTGCATTCTTTTTTTAACTGGGCACCCTTACCTGAAATTGGCGCAGAACAGGTGTGGAACATTGTGGCTCGTTTAGATAGGAATGGGATTTCTAAGTAAACTGAGAAAAATACAAAACTTGCTGTATGTTACACCATTTGCTTCCAGCTGTACTATTTCAAATAGAAAGGAGCCACAAATATGCAAAGATTAATTCTCTGTGCTTCATCTAGTTAAGTGTATGTAAAATGTCATTTTCTAAAGCTTTTGTCTGTTTAAAGAGTACAATTGAGAGGTTCAGTGATATGCCTATTGTCTTTTAAAACTAAAAATAAAAATATTCTGATGCTGGGGAAATCTAATACAAAAGACTAATTACATGTACTTCCTCTAATCTAGGAAACTGTACTCACTGCTCACAGAAACAATTTCCTTTGCATAGCAGTTAGTAATGAATCAGGCTGCCCGTGATGCATCCCACCTGATTTTTCTTCCTATTGATTTCAATAGAAAGGAACTGAGGCCCAATCTGTAACAGACCAATTTGCAAACCTCCCATTTTGCACAGAAAGTGAATTTCCCCTGCAATTTCACATTGATGCAATCACGAAGAAGGCTCGCCAGTGGGTCTACTTCATGAGGATTTTGAGGAGATCTGGTATGTCACCAAAGACTCTTGGCAAATTCCTACAGATGTATGGTGGAGAGCATTCTGACTGGTTGCATCACCACCTGGTATGGAGGCTCCAATGCGTTAGGATCAAAAGAGGCTGCAAAGGGGTTGTAGACTCAGCCAGCTCCATCATGGGCACAATCCTCCCCACCATCAAGGACATCTTCAAAAAGGCGGTGCCTCAAGAAGGTGGCATCCATCATTAAGGGCCCTCACCACCCAGTACATACCCTCTTCATGTTACTACCATCGGGGAGGAGGTACAGGAGCCTGAAGACCCACACTCAATGTTTCAGGAACAGCTTCTTCCCCTCCGCCATCAGATTTCTGAACGGTCCATGAACAGTACCTCGTTATTCCTCTTTCACATTATGTATTTATTTTTGTAACATAGTAATTTTTATGTCTTTTATGTCTTGCACTGTACTGCTGCCACAAAACAACAATTGCACAACACACAAATGCTGGAGGAACTCAGCAGGTCAGGCAGCATCTGTGGAGAGAAATAAACATCTGACGCTTTGGGTCGAGACCCTTCATCAGGTCTGGAAAGGAAGAGGGCAGAAACTGGAAGCCGTCATGATTATACGTCAGTGATAATAACTCTGATTCTTGTTCTGAGTCTGTTTTAACTTTTCTTATAGGCACTTGACCACACTTTCGTTTGAAGATGTGTTTGAGTAACTTTAACCTTTAGCTTTGTCCTCCATTTGAAACTGCTTTATTTTCCTTTTCTTTCCTCTCATTTTCTTGCATTTCCTTACTCTTCCCATCCCTTTATCTATTTACAAAGAATGACATACAAAATGTAACACACACAAATGTAATAGGCTGCTCAGCCCATCCAGTCCAAAATAACATTTATCCTCTTCACAAACAGGCTTCTTAATCTGATATCCACTTGACCTCACATTTCTCTATTCTTTTTTCCTTTCACAACCTCTCAGACCTATTTTTTAAATGGCCAAGAGGAGCATGCCCATTAACAAGTCACCTCCTGCTGTCTTTCGTCCAACTTGGGATGGCATTTGATTGCAGAGGTGCTACACATACCGGTACGTTACCCAGATTATTTCGATTAGACCAAAACTCCAAATTTGGATTAGACTGGACAATTCACTTTGGGTATATCCCACAGCTTTGTATCCAGAACCAGGCACTGACCAATATCCACCCTGATCTTTCAGTCTAAGTTTATGGGCTTTAAAACACAAAAACAGCTTTGATATAACCAGTGGAACTGACATGATTAGCCTCATTATACTCCTCCAACCCAGAGGTAGGTGAATCTTTTCTAGCATCCACCTTCACCCCTCTGCAGAGTACTTCTGAGTAACAAGGACCCATTGCCCCCAAGCTGAAATTGATCATCACTATTATTTAGAAATACAAAGAAGGGACATACAGTATAATCACTATTTACTATTCCATTTCGATTGCTATTTTTCTTGCATCTCGTGCTTGATGTAGGGGGTTTTGTCTTTCCTATCTTGTTTTTCCACATCTTTTCTTCAGGTAATTGAGGTAAGGTGTAAAGACACTTATGTTGTACAAGTATAAAGGAAAATTAGAAGACTCTACTGACTGCAAGACCAGGATGATCAGTGCCTCTGCTTTAAAGGCCACTGATGGCCTGAATCACAGAGTGGTTTGGATGCTTATTGCGTGCTGACATTGGTAACGGCTCAAACCTGATTGAATTTTTCATCAATCACTTTGATACAGGTACTGTATGGTCAGAGGATGTAACAGCAGAGATTTGGTCTGTTGCTCAGGGGCAGGGGATAAACAAGTTGCCTTTCTATGCCCTGTTCCACCTTGCATCAATCAGGTGAATGACAGAATGAATGGCACTGAGTTTACTGAATATACACTTGAATATTTCTCATGTCATATTTAAAGAGACATTGACCAGTCCAGACTATTATTCAGAACTATCAAAGTCTAAGCTTCAGATCATAATTTCAAAAGTCAAAGTGGTCTGTGTAGTTTCCTTAAAAAAAAAGTCAGCTCAAAGTGCCAAACAGGGATTTTACATTTATCATTGTTTCTATTTCAACAGGCCCTGAATATGACCCAAATGAGAAAGTGAACTAGATGGGCTGTATGGGACTTTCTCATTACTCTCATATATGTAGATTGATCTACCTATCATCCCTCCGACTTGATGGATGGTTTTACAGCAGAAACTAGCTCTTATTTAACATGTGTCACACATGTGCCACCTACTGGCCCCTTATGGAACTCCACTTACCCATGCTTTTCTAATAAACCAGATGTTGCACAAAAACTGACATTTCTGTCCATGTAAAAGACTCATTATGAATCACTTTGAATTACAAAATCTAATAATCTCTGCATTTCATTAACTCAAAACAAAATCCTTTGTTTTATTTGCATTCATTCAAACTTTGGCCTCTGCTTTCTCAGTGCCAAGGGTAATCTAGTTTTCCAGGACAGCCATTACAATTGGCTAGCAAAAGAACATCTCACAGCAATCTAAGCAAATGAATGCAATTATTTTTTTTGTGTATACTTGTTAATTTCAACAAGATTTCATGACTAAGAAGTAATAAGATTTATACTCAAAGTCTGCAGAGTAATGGTATCCCCAGAACTCCATAAATTACTGAAGGACGTGGTCACTAAGCTCTTTGTCACAAATGGACTAAATCATTATCTAAGCTGGGTCATTCAGATTCATTAGGATAATTCTGATTTAGTTTTATGCTACAATGAAATGAATTAGAGGAAGAAAGGAGCAAACTTCATGATCTACTATAGCACTGTTTTAAATTGAAAATTGGATGTGCATTTTACTGAATATGATTAAAAATACATAAAACAGAAAATCCTCAAAATTTAATGTTCACTATTCCTGTGCATTTATGGAAGTTAATCATCCCTACTGACTGGTGAGAATCCTTCATCTGTGAACACTCTAAATGGAGAAGGAACACTTGGTATGGGTATTGAGAACCTCAAGTCCATTCATCGGGAGCACCCAGAAGCAGATGTAAAAAACAGAAGGAGCACACCACCTCCACCCACCAGTCCCAGCAAGGACCTTCTGCCCCTCCTATGGCAGAACCTACAGTTCCCACAATGGCCTCCTCAGTCACCACAGAACCTGCAGAACTGGAGTGGAAGCAAGTCATCCTCGATCCCAAGGGACCGCTTTAGAAGAAGTGAATCATCAATTTAATCCAATCAATAAATGCATCACAATTTTACTACAGTTTAATTGAATTATATCAATGCTGTTGTTGAGATTCAGCTTTGAAGAGAGCATATTGCTTTATTCTTTCTGTCTTCCTCCTGTAGTTTATGTGCACTAATGTATCTATATTAACACATTAGAGACAAATTAATTCCTTCTGTGTTTATGCCTAAGTGATAATGGATTGGTGAGTCTCTCTTTTATTGGGTTCCAAGGAACAGCACAATAATAATAGTCATCAACAACAGCGAGTGAATTGCCCTGTTTACATATTTGTTAGCAGGATATTTAAGACCCATATCATTTGAGTGTGCATTTCATAAAATCAAAGGCACAATGCTCAAGTAGAACAGCCTATTTAGTTCGCAGTAACTGACAGTTATGAATGTTATTTTACTAAAAGAAAACAGAAAGGAAATGAGTGAATAACAGGCTTATCAACTACTGCCCAATCTGGCATGAAAGGCATTCATCCACACATTATTGCCCACTTTGACTCAGGCCATCTCTCAGGATCAAGGATGACTTGTATTCACTCCATTTCTATGTGTTCTGGGGTAGCTGAGCAGTGCCATGTGGAATCTGCATTATCTGCCACAGGTGAGGTAGGAAATGGTTGACAGGTCAGGAAGTGTGGGAGGTGGTGCACTATTTCTGCTGTTTGTCTGATCTCTTTGTAGATACTCAAGGTGCTCATTACCTTCCTGGATCCTCCTCCATTTTGAGCAAGGATTCCATTGAGTCAGAAGGAATGTTAGACTCTTTTGAGGAACATTCAGAATCTTGTTGAAGCATTTTCTCTCTCTCCTGGAAATCTCTTGCTCTAATGGTAGAGTACCCATTTTAAGTGTGAAGAATTGGAAATGTGGTCAATGTGCCCCTCATTGGAGCTGATTGAGTGTGATCAGTGAATTCAACGCAGGGGGCTTTTGCCTGAGAGAGGACACCGATATATGTTCACCTATCCTGCCAGTCATTTTGAGGGTTTTGCAGAGGCAATGCTGGTTGGAGCTCTCTGGTGTCTTGTAGTGTATACAATACAATGTCCAGGATCTGATCCGTACAAGAGGGCGATGATCACTGCTGTTCAGGTGACCCTGAACTTCATGTTGAGTTTGAGGTTTTGGTCTTTGAACGCTCTTTTCCTCAGTAGGCCAGAGGTAACAAGAGTGCACATTGCTGGTTAAAAGAACTGCCACCTATGTGGAGAAGCACGTAAATGGCAAATTGTTCTATTTACATTAAGTGAATGCATAATGCTTCAGAATTTGATCAGAAAACAACAACAACTTGCATTTATATAACAATGCTGAAGTAGTAGGGACCCCAAGAGGGAGCTCATCAAGGCCTGCCTATCAATATCAAATCAGAAAAAGTGGCAGATGCATTATACTGATAAGCCCATGTGTTGCTGTTATCACCAAAATTGTTGTGATATATTTATTGATAATTCAACTCATTAGCAGTGAATGGTCAGCCCACTTTATGCCTTGTGAACATCCTTTCCAAAGGAAAAATGAAGGAAAGAATGAATCAGTGAAGGAGGGGATCACCGTTAAGCCTGCCCACCAGCACTTGGATCATTATCAGTTCCTTCAGCCTTACCCCTCTGTCATTTGTATTTCATCCTCATTGGGCTTTGGTTGGTGGCGGGGAGTGGGGGGGGGCCTTTAGCCAGGGAGTGGGTGACGTGCTGAAGATAAAGAGGCTGAAGATGTGGGAATAGATGTCCCAGATGTCCCAGTAGATGATGCCACTGGGGGATGTTGCCCATTACATCAGACTTTTGGGATTCCAAACTCATGAACATTTCATCTGAAGAAAAAATTCAGGAGTATTGCATCTTTGTTTCAGATGTCACCATTCTTTCTCTTTAGTATCTGTGGGATATCCCCACCGTGAAGCAGCGAGCAAGAGGCAGTGCCTTCCTCATCTTGACAATGGAGTAGGATACATACAAAGGCAGGAGCAAGGTAGCAGCTTCTGAATCATGATGCTGGCTGCTGACCCATAGTGGGAGACATGAAGGGACCTAAAGCTGTGGTTAGACAACTTGTTCCAGTAATCAATTGGGACACGGGTCCTAGTGAAATTGAATGATAGGCCAGGTAGAACAGACCTGCCTGAGACTATTCTCCACTGGAACAGCAGCATGCATTGTGGTTTCTTCCTTCCCAATGGAGTATCATATCAGTAACTCATAAGAGGCAACACCAGGCTATACCCCAAGATCCAGAAATGCTGCTTGAAGTTGTCCTTTTCCAAGGGGAGGATCACCACACTCTGTGACCTTCCTCACAGGTATTACACTCCTCCTCTTACAGAATCCTGGAAGCAGACAGTGAGCAGACAGTGCCTCCTTCTTCCTTTATTCCCCCAGTGAGAAGGAGGCACTGTCTGCTTCACAGTGAAGAGTCAACCACCTCCTGCAATAACATGTAACCAGTAATAATGATCAGTCCTTTATTTGAAGTTGGGAGAAGGAAACAAGATAATGATGCTGATGACAGATAAATTTGAATAGAAATTTTCAATGATAAGATTTATGCAGTATCACAGGCAGCTATCACTGAGCAGTGCTTTGAATGAAGGTCATCAGAATGTTCTCAGTATGTCTCCAAATCATGCAAGGGCTTTTTACACAGGGATATTGAGGTCCATGCTAATTGTCAAATCATGCTAATCTGATCCACTTCCAATCCAAACAACAACTAGATATCAATCTTCTTTGTTCCAAACATGACCGGGTCACTAATTGTCATCTGAATAAATACATTGTTGAAATATGAATGCACCATATCCTGTATGGCTGCAATATTCACAAATAACTAAACACCAGTTCAACTTTGTGACAAATAACAGGCTGAATCCCAAATGTCAAAAAGACTTTAAAGCATTTATTCTGTAATGATCATCCATGAAATGTTTCTTATCAGCTACAGAAGTCAAATTAGCAGGAGATAACTCAGTAAGGTGTCATACATACAGTATTCCTTGTCAGTCCACTGTGCAAGGACCCCATTTACACTGGGCATGAAGCTATGGAGTCCGTAATTCCAGATGCTGTGGTTTCAGTGAAAGGGAGGTCATTGAAGGATCAAAAGGGGTCATGTGAGGTGATTGGCAGCAGAAGACAAAACTCTTCTAGCAAATGTGTCACTAGGTTACTGATGAATCATTAGAACCAGGAGGGTTCTTTGGAAATTAAGGATCTTGACAGTAGTATTTTTGACATAGTGGAGGCTTTAGTTTAGTTCTAATTATTAAAGCAATTTTTGGGGAGTGCATGTTGAAATGTGCTTCTGTCAAATCAGAACAGCAGCTCCCGCAAGAGAGAGAAAGAGAGAGAGAGAGAGAGTGTAGGTTAGATTACATGGTTACAAAAATCAATTGTAGACAACCAAGTGTACAAGTTCCACAAAATAAAGAGCCATTAGATTTAACTTGTGCAGACGAAAGCAGTTACCAACATGATTTGGGCCATGATTATAAGATCCAGAATGAATGGGTGCATATCCTGTCTTCCCTAAAAGTGCCCAGACAATTAACACATCCACATCATCTCCATTTGTACAAGTACTGAAGACAATGCCAGTTGCAGGTGGAGAAACGTGTATCCGTTCAGCAGGCCAGCTGAATGATGGTTAACTTGTCGAATATCTAAGTTTTAATCTCACCAATTAATTTCAATCTCAGGCACTTACTTATTTCAATTTATATTATTCATTAGCAAGTAATTAATGTTGAATTACTGTGGCATGGTGAAGCTCCCTTTGTTATTTTTGGGCAATTATCCCTATCTTATTTAGACGCTCACTCTGGTTAACTATATGTATAAGGTCAATAAGCTATTGCTAAGGTTAATAAAGATTCATCCAGTGCTTTTGATAAGTATTATTTTCAGGGTTTATCCTTACAAACTTTTCTGTCTTGTATGTAGTTCATAAACCAAGGAAACAAAGTGGGTGAAATAAATTATGATTATGTAAGCTGGAAGCAATCTTTGAAACTACATGGGGAGCCATATACTGCAGAACCTCTAGTTAAAAGTACTTCCTCAACATTTGTTTAAACATAACTTCTCACAAAGTTGAAGGTGGAAGAGATCAGCATTGACTGAAGGCCCTTGCTGGGATGGAACTTTCCACCTGAAGTCCTATGAGCTGATTCTAATCTGTAATAGCTGTAGTATTTTAGAAGAATGGGTAACAGTAAATAAATTTCAATCAGGATTTGATTGGGAGGGGAACGTGGTGAGGGGTGGTGACAGGGAATAGAGTGAGATGACTTTACCTGCAAAGAAAGACATAGTGATCAAGGTTGACCAGATAACAATGTAAAGTGCAAGGTTCATGATGACAACTATAGTTGCAGCACTGTTGGATTACACAACTGAAAGATGAGCTGGGGATTTAGCTCAGAATGAGGCATCTCTAGATCTGGACATTTGCTGGACTTCACAGAACACAGGTAGAGCAGTGGAGCTGATCTGGGAAGGATAGGGCAGGTCACGGGGAGTGGAGGGCCAGAGATGGGTTTGGGCAGCGTCAGGACACTGTAGGAAGGTTGCACCTGATGGTTAGGCAGAAATAGAGTGAGGATTGAACCAGGGAATGTGAGGGGTGAGGAAAGTGGCTTATAATCAGAAGCGGGGATTGATAGTCAGGAGCAAAGATGTTGGCAGTTAGATTGTACCATTGGAAGTCGAGGTGGAGAAGTGATGGTAGTGGTTGGGAAATAGATCAATCTTGGCTAAAGGGAACTTAACTGAATCTGGATCCCTGCACTGTAATGGGATCTGCTCAGGTAGGTCCCCTTATTAGTAAAGCTGAAATGAGCTACAACTACGATGAATGCCTGCTTCTCCACAAAAGAATCAGAATCAGATTTATTATCACTGACTTAGTTGACATGAAATTTGTTGTTTTGAAGCAGTGGTACAGTGCAAGACATAAAATTACAATAAATTACAAAAATAAATAAATCATTGAAAGATAAAGGAATAATGAGGTAGTGTTCATGCACCGTTCAGAAATCTGATGGCAGAGGGGAAGAAGCTGTTCCTGAATCATTGATGTTGGTCTTCAGTCTTCTGTACCTCCTCCCCGATGGTAGTAACATGAAGAGGGCACGTCCTAGATGGTGAGGGTCCTAAAGTTAAGGAAAGTTATGTAAGTGGCGGACAATACGGGAACCCCTGTACATCGTGGAAGACCTGGAACCATATCCATGCCGTAAGTCCCTTATTTTCCATTGTGCTTTATATTTTATTAGAAATATGAAAGTATGCAGTCTAATACTTTTAGGCACCTGTTCAGAAAAACAAACCAGTGTTGGTATTTATTCACCATGTGAACAGTAATCCTTATCCCATGTGTTCAACATATTCATAAACTCTTTGATTTCATTTTCTTTGACTTCTAATTTAATCTTTTCTTAAATGTTGATGTTGGTTCTGCTTCAATTAATTCTGATAGTACTTGCCACAACCCTCTGTGTAAAGGTGTTACCTTATGAAATGCTCAAAAGTTCATTGTCTAATGCAGTTTCCAAGTTCCAGACAAAGAAAAATATTATCTTTATATTCCAAATGTGGCTTGCTGCTTTCTAGACAAGAAAGTTGTTTAATTAAATTCAGAACTAAATCGAAGAGGCTGGGGGACTTTGTGTGATAACAGTAGCCAACCAGGGGAAAACTGACAATATAAATTCATCTTCTAGCCAGGATTAAATCATTTGAGAAAATTGAAATCCTCTTTGACTACTTAACAGTGGAAAAAAACTTTGTGTTCCTATATTCCTTCCAAAATATCGACAAAAGAAAAGACGAGTATTGTTTAACACAGATTTTGTCTAGTTATCTGTAAAGTATGCAGATGACACTTGCGTATCTGGAGGCTGAACTCCCAAGTTGACTCATTCACTGGAGTGTATAAGTGAATGGATCTTCACTCAATAAAGATACTCTACTTGCCTGCCCCTGACATAAAGATCCATGACAAGACCCTGTGAAACATAGACTACTTTCCATATTTCAGGAGCTATCTCTCAGAGTAGGGAGACACCAGCGATAAAGCCACCATGGTCACCAATGCACCACATGGCCTTTGGACATCCAAGGAAAAGCATGTTGGAAGATCAAAAACTCAAATTGTCACCAAGCTCATAGTCTACAGGGCAGCAGTGAACCTTGCTGTCCTGTACAGTCAGAGACTCAAAACAATTTAAAGCAAATATCACAAAGCACAGAGAAGCACCACCAATTTGGCATGGGAGACTATCAGACCATATATGAACTTTAAACAGCTAAGGTTTCCCAGGTTATTATCACATTGTTTAGTAAATAGCATCATACCTACAAACAATGGGAATGTTTCTGACATTACGAGGATGGTCAAAAGAAAATTTAGGTCAAATTTGAATGGAGAGGTATGGCTGAGGGGAAAAGAGAGGTATCTGGTAATTTATACATTTTTTTACCATGAATTGTGTTTGCTGAAATGTTTTTGTTTTGACTGTTTAAGACTATTTCTAAGTGACTTAATTTTCAATTTCTCCAAGATGATGCCTGCAATTACCCTCATAATTCAAGTAAAGCTGCTGATTAAACCCTTCAAGCCGCTGTAGAATTTAAAATCCTTCAGTGTGGCACAGATTTACTTCCTCTTCTTTCATTTCTGGGCAACTCATGGGCTTAGGTGCCATTTCAAGGAGGAAATGTTCAGAGTGATCAGCCGAAATCTGGTATGGTTTACTCCAGGAACATGCAAAAATAATTTCTGTCTTGGTGACAGGAGAGTATGAAGGCAAGAAATTTTCTAGGCTTTCTCTTTACATCTGGTCCTCAGAGCCTACCTTGCCTTCAGGAAACTGCAAAACAATTTAAATATTCCTCCTTACTGGCCAAACTGAAGGCTTGTGGCCATGCCTATTCAGTTGAGCATCGTTTGATACCAGTTAAAAATTGTCCCCATTTAAAATAAGATAACGTATCTGTACTAGTCACAAGTACATTGAAACACACAGTGAACTGCATCTTTTGCGTAGTGTGTTCTGGGGGTAGCCGGCAAATGTCACCACGCTTCCCGCGCTGACATAGCATGCCCACAGCTTCCTAACCTGTACATCTTTGGAATGTGGGAGGAAACTGGAGCACCCGGAGGAAACCCACGCAGACACAGGGAGAACGTACAAACTCCTTACAGACAGCGGCCGGAATTGAACCTGGGTTGCTGGTGCTGTAATAGCATTATGCTAGCCGCTGCACTACCGTGCCTGCCCGATCCCACTATCCCAATTCCATACATCATATTCTATCGTCCTAAGCCCACCAAACCTCCTGTTCCTCTGGCCAGACTACAGAAAACCACCAGCCTACCAAACTCCAGTGCCCCAATCCCAGTCTTATTAACTTCAGGACTCTTGTCCTGGATGCTCCAACTCCTTGCTCTGTAGCTCTAGTGCTCTCACACCCAGGAATGCTTTCCCAGGTATTTGATCACCAAGCCATTCCACAGTTCTGCAAATGCCACATATTTCCAGCTGGTACAGCTTCCATCCCACCTTGCTGAGCTTCCTCAGTTGTTTTTATATAAATGCATCGGGAAAGGGATATAAAAAAAGGCAACATTTTATTACAATGCTCCAAATAACGGTTTGTTGAATCTGATTCCCAAGGCAGCAGCAAACGTCCCAGATTACAGATCATAAAAAAGGTGTATTTGAGCACTGTGAAGCAGTAAGCCTGATGATGATTTTTCATCGAATTACATATTGATATAAGACAGCAGGTCTTTCAATTCACTATGAGCAATGCCACAGAAAATTGGATAATATTTCATAAAATGTGGTCATTTTTCTCTTACTGGTGCCCTCTTCTGATAGGTTTCTATAGTTAGCCTTACACATATTTGAAGTGTATATGAATCCTATTGTGCAAAGAGTACAGGACACCCAGATATTTAATGCACAAAGCAAGTAATTAAAAAAAAATCAGTTGTTATACTACATTCCATGCACTGTGCACATTGAGAATACATTTATGTACATGGAGATAAGGAACATCAGCCTTCGGTGCCAGGGTTAACAGTGTTAGAGCTCCAGTCTCTAAGTTAAAAGACCATGGGATCAAACCCATTTCTAAGGTTTGAGTGCATAATATATGTTGACAATTTAGCGCATAACTGAAGCAGCACTGCACAGTCAGAGGTGCTGTATCTCAGGTGATGTAACAGATTGTGGCCTGGTTTGATTGCCAGATAGGTGCAAATGATTCCATTGCTTTGTTTTGAAGAGCAGAGGGATTCTTCCTGATGCCTGCCTAATCATTGTGCCTCACCTAACTGCAACAATGTTTGTAGAATATTACTAGCTGCCAGCTTTCCTTTTTGGCACTTCCAAAAATATGTCATTGCATGAAAAGTGCTGTGGAATGTTCTGAGATATTTTATAAATCCAGATCTTTCTTTCTTTTTCAGGACTGTACAGAAGTTCATAATGCCAAAATGGCATTGTAGTGCTATCCAGTTACAATCAAAAGAAAATATTAATTTATTATAAAAAGGGAACCTCTTATCCACATAAACAGAATCTGTATGTCTGCATTGGAATTTGAGGCATTATCATTGTTACCAATTTACTGTATGTTCATACTCTGTCTTTGAGTGCATAGAATTTACACATGTAGACGCAAACATTGTTTTTTTACCAATGAGACTTTAACTACACTGGGCTAATGTGGTATAAAAATTCACAGCCACATCTGTTCTGCAGATAAACACTTTGATGTGCTACAAACAGCCCACATATAGAGAGATAGGAAACAATCTGGCTTATGTTAACAAATATATTAATCATTTAAAGTGGGTCCCTGTAAAAATGCTGACTTGCACAGAAAATAAGAAGTAACCTCGAAGTACCACGTAAAAAAAAAATCCACTTTCTTTTATCTTGAAATGTAATTAAACTCCAAAATATTTTACGATATCTTAGCTCCAATAATTTATATATTTTTTGCATTTATGTAAATAGGCTAAATCTGCGCTCACAAAAGCTCTTTTGTATCTCTGTCTCCCAGATTGTGCTTTCACCTCTGGTGAAGAAACCGTGCAGCTTTATTCAGTGGGCTGGGATGCCTGGGACAGAACCTCCATCAAGATATATGAAGGCTCATGCAAGAAATTTGTATGCAAAGCGAAAGCAGCTGGTTCCACCCTCCAGGTAAGAGTGGCCAAGTTTTCACCTTCACATTTACTCGCAGCTCTTCTCCCCAAATGATCAACCTAAGGAGCCGAAGAAAATAGGAGTCAGAAGCAGTGCAGCGGTGCATGGCCTTCTCAGCTTATTAAACAGGGAATGGAGGCAATATTTCACCCCGAGAAATAAAAAAAAGATGGACAAGTGAGAGAAGCTAATCCATCTGATGAAATTAGCAGGCAGAGTATGTAGCTGTTTGAAATGATAAACGAGGTTGAAATAGCTACACAGGGTAACATCCACTGGGATAATTACTCCTAGCTCTCGGGCTAAAATCTGTCTTGAAGAACTTGCAGCTTTGATGACTCAATTTCAATGGGCACGCTTATGAAATTAAAATAAGTAAAAGCTATTAAAATTAAAATTGTTCTTGGGTGGTATCTGCCGCTTGCTGCTGACCTTATCAGCGCTCTCTTAATAAGGTGCAAACTATTTTGGCTCTCTCACTGGCCCATAGACTTGAGTTGCCCACCCAAATAGCTTATAGGCTGGTGGTTTGGGTTACAGCTTTAGGGGATTTTGGATATAGATACTAAGACAAAAAAGCAAGCAAGCAGAAAGGAGAGAAATAAAGACAGAGATAGGCATAAATGCCCAAAATATAATTAAGTCAATTCCTGTACAATCAAATAAAAAACTTCAGTACTTCAACTCTATTTATGACAGCACAAAGCAGCAGTGTTCCCTTGTCAATTATTGCTATAAGACAGCTTTGGTTCTGAGGCACAAACGTCAAGTGAAATGAAACAACCTGCCTAGATTAATGTCACTGGATCATTAAGGAGCTACACGAATAGCCCAGGATTGCCAGAAAGCATTTTATTTCAGAACTGCAGGTTCTCCTAGTGCTTTGAAATTGATAATTACCCACCACCAAGAATGAATGGGTAATAACTCTTTATCGGCCTGGGTTAGAGAACCACAGCATCTCCCTAGTTTCAAAGGCACAAGAATGGCTTTATATTTTAACCTTTATGATCCTATTTCCATTTTCTCATTATGCTTTGTACAGGAAAGTTTAATTTCAGCCAGAGACTTTTAAAACTAACACCTTTCTACCATCGTTTACGAGTGATAACAGTCATTTGGTTAATGTCTAAATAATAGCCATTTTTCAGTACAGAACTTATAATTAACTTGTATAAAAAATAAACAGAGTCATATACTATATAGGAATAATTGTTTTGTTAATGCCACTTTCCCCTTTAGCTGGCAGCAGCTTTAATGGCTTTGAAGGTTTTTAAACAATGCAATGTTTCAAAAGAAAATAGAATGGGGAAAGGTTGGAATTAACCTTTCACATGGCCATTACAGTTGTGGTATATTGAAAGAGATTTTAAAAATTTCTGGATGGGAAAGGCTTACAGCAAACTGTAAAATGAGCATTAATTCTGAGTGTTTGTTCAAAGGTATTTCAGATGACTCAGGATTAGGTGAATGAAAATAGTTAAAGGTGGAGCTGCCCAAAGGGATAATGAATGATGTACCTTCTGTTGTCTCCGGGGGACAACAGTGGTTTCTCCTTGACTCAGGTCCGAGCCTTCTGAAGTTGAAAAGCTCAGCTGGTTTTGAAATAAACTGCTTCTATATGAAAGTGAGAATGTGTTTCTGGAGGTAACTCCATTATTACTTTGACTGCTATGACAAGTTTGATTGGAAAAAAAAGCAAAATTGTGATGGTATTTTTATTTTCCAGCCAATGGTTTTGCGAAGGAGTTTGTCACAGCCGAGTATTCATTTTCAAATTAAGTCCTTCCTACTACTTTTTCTGGACACAATAGAGACAATGGCGCTAGAAATTCTTTCATGCCTCAAAGGGCACTTCAAATTAGCAATGCACAGGGGGACTATGCCTGCTTTGTACAAGCTCCCATGTCCCTTGCAGTAATATCTAATTGTGCACAAGCCCAAAGGTGTCATCCGTAATAGGATCAGCCTTGTACTTGCAAATCCTTGCCTCGGCCATTCCTCCACTGGCTTTGTAAGTGCTCAGCTAATGGAGGTAAACCGATCATGGGGTGTGAAGTGGTGAGGATGAGCAATTTGAAAGAAGTCCAGGAGGAAGGGATGGTTGGGGAATGGAATTGGTTAATGAGTGTGAGGCTTGAGATAGAGAAAGATCAGGGCTTCAAGAAATGTAAGGGAGTGTTTCAGGGGATTGTGATTTTGAAGATCAGGGGTTCAAGGAAGTAGCAATTAAAAATCTTCAAGGAGCACCCTGCAACAATCTCAACAGCCACAGACCTGGTTGAGCTGGTCCACTTTATGTAATGCAGAAGCAGACCTCAGGTATTGTATTATGGTCTTTTTCTATGCAAGTGATCCATTCCCTTTGTGGAACATGAATGCAGTTTTGCACAATTGATGTCAAACATGCATTGTGCGCTGTTGATGTCATTGTGCATGTCTGGCAGTTTCCATGCACATGCAAGGTATGCACACAAAAGAGTAGAAGAAATGTCATAAATCTGTGGAATGTGTGTAGCAATCGGTCTGGACTAAATTCCTTTGTGGAGCTCATTGCACTACAGGAGGAATTTCTACAGTAGTCTCTTCAGGAGGCAGACTGACAAACAGGCTATAAGCCTAATCTCTATAAAGTCTACAAGTAGCTTATTACTGTTATATGGTATACTATCCGTTGTTCTGGATGTTCAAAAATACATTATTGTTTCTTCAGTCTACTTTCTATATGCAAATGCAAGGATTCTATTTTCCTTTTTGTGTCCTCTTGGTATCTGTATTCCTATTTTACTATCCATGTAGGCACATCCTATCACTTTTGCCGTAAGCCTCGTTAGTTCATATCTTAGCTAAATAAGAAAGATAGAATTTATCTACGAACCATGGTGGTGAATGAGCATTATACTATCGTCTGTCTGTGTGGCCAATAATACTTATCTAGTGCTATCAGACAAAGATGAATTACAACCCTGTAGTAATACACAGCAGAGAAGGAGCACATTCAGCCCATTGGGACTTCGCCACTATGAAAAAGCTATCCCTCTAGTTCTATATCCTTTTCTTCACATAACTTAGCAAATTCTGGGTTTTCAATTATTTTTGAATGTTTTTGTGAATCCATATAAACAATATTCACTGCATTTTCTTTGTTTAATTTCTTAAAGTCCTAAACACGTTCCAGGAGATTTGTAAAGCACGACTTTCCTTTTAGAAATTGACACAGACTGGCTGTGATTGATCCAGTGCTCCTGGTTCTGTTTTTCACTTCATTTTCTGACCATTTTATTTCTGTGGAGTTTTGTACAATCGAAGAAAAATTGTTCTTGTTTTCTTCGCCTATTTTTCTCAGGATTATTAAATATAATGCTAGGTCTCACTGATTAATTTATTGTAAGTAAATAACATTTTTCTAAGTAGTAACTTATACAATTATTTCTCATCCAGATCCTCTGTTGAAACAAGGATAAAGGTGTTTATTCAGTAACTTTATACTTCACTTCACTAACACAATGCCATATTCTGGCAGTCAAAGAATTGCACTTTACTGTTCTAGATTTTAAAAACTACTGATTGTTTTGGTAAAGCTGCTCAAGTTAGCATTCTTTTGCTATTTCCTGCCTTTCAAATGTACCAGGCTACAATTAAAACCACTATAGCATTGCTGAAGTGTGGCAGATGCATAGCCATGACACTCCAAGAAATAGGTACCCAATTTGGATTACAGAGACATACAAGCAGACTCCTGATGGAGTCACACAGGGAAGAAGGATCTTTCACAAGACAAGTTAGCCTAAACACATAATCTAGTCTGACCCTCTAGTTGAGTACTTCACCGTTGGAAATGTTACCTTTAGATAAGATGTTAAACTGAGGCACCATCTGCCTGTTCTGGTGGTTACAAACGGACATTAAAGGTCTTATTATGATATTCAGAAAGAGCAGAGCACTTTTTGGTGTCTGGCCAACATTCTTAATTAATGCCAGTAATAACAAATTAATTGGATTATTTTCATTGCTGCCAATTGGATATTGCCTTGTACTGTTACATTTGCCTGCATAGCAGGCCACACTCACACAGTGCCAATACAATGTATGATTAGGAAAAAAGCATTAGCATTGATATACACCAGAACCATGTCCAATCTTACCTACATTTCTATGTATTTCCTCGGGGACTGGTTGGAGAGTGGTAACAACAAGAAAGGCCTCCTAATTCAGGATCTGAACATCAACTGGAAATGCTGTGCATCTGCTGCCTTGGCTGAGAAGAGTTGTGGCTTTGCTGCTCTGTACAGGCCAACCCCAAATGTTTAAACTCACTAGCCTTTCGAGAAGGGTGTTGGGAGAAGGAGACAGTAACCTAACAAAGGGCAGAAATGTTTTAGCTTTGCTTAATACGTAGCACACATGGTTATAAATGTTTTGTTAGCAGACTTTACTCTCGAATCTGAGTGTATAATGAATGGGTCCTACCCTTTGGCTGCACCCTTTATTTGATAGGACCATGTGAGTTTGCCCTGGTGGATGTAAACAAAATCCATGGAGCTATGTAAAGAACAACCGATTTCCTTACGAGTTCTAGCCCACATTCTTTACTCAAAGCTATAACACAAAAAGCAGCTCACTTGGTTTGTATGAGGCCAAGCTGTGCACCAGTAGGTTATTGGTTGTTGAATTTGACTGCACAAGAACACTGATAGTAGTGTAGAAGTGAATTGCTTGTTTTAGGATTTTCTGAGATTTGCTATGGTGTTATATTGTCTCCATCATTACAACAGTGACAACACTTGAAGAAGTACTTCATTGATGCCAAAGCACTTTGGGACTTCCTGAGGTTAAGAAAAGCAATAATGAAATACAGTCTTTCTTTCTTTACTTTTTTTTCAGATTTGAAAAAAATAACCATATAATGGTAAAATATCCAAGTTCTCTATTATGTGTATATTGTTTGTCCAATTCATACCATAACTTTATCTGAATCATGTGCTTCAAGCAGCCAAGACTAACCAGAGTTAAATATGCAAACGTATGTAAAGCTTTACTCCCCTGGCTTTGGTGTGAATTACCCTCTCATTAGTCCCATTTAAACTTTAGCATATGAGCAGCCCTGTCCCTTGAATTAATCCTTTGATCCTTTCTTATCAGTTTGTAACATTCTACTTCCCAGCTCAGCCAATTCTACCTCTATAAAACATAGCTCTCTTTCTCTGATTTCATTAATTCGAGAAATGAATGCAGGATTTGTGTTCTTTTTCAAAAAGGCCATAAAAATTGCCTTAATTTTCAACCAATAAAAGTCGATTTTGCACAAATGCACTCACGAACAGCTTGCTCGCCCCACCCCCCACCAACCTTTTTCAATCCCATAGCTACCTATTGCTCGCCTACCTTGGATGGGTGCTTTTTGTCAGTTCTCAGCTGGGCCAGCCAGATGAAGCATTAAACGGAGATCGAGGACGTGGCATTTAATGAGGTGATGGGGGTGGGGAGGGAAAATCTGACACAGATCAGCTAGAATTGTGCTTCTTGCTAGCAAATGGTAACACTGCCGTGACATTGAGGTCTGGAGCTCACGTCTCCCTACCCTGCCACTACCATTGCTACCTAAAGCACAGAAAGATGACTGAAACTGCACCGTTATATGGAAACTAACTGAAAGTATAAAAATAACAAAAAAGTCTTTCATTCACAACTCAAAATACTAGCTGTTTAACTGTTACACTTTCTCAGAATTATTTTGTTCTTTGAATATTAAAAGACACTGATGTTGCAGATACTTTGCGGGTAGTTTATTAAAGAAATTCAAAACAACTTGCCCAGTGCCCAAATCCTAAGACCCTCATTTGACACTCCCTCAGATTCAATCCCCAAGTCTTCACACAAGATGTCATTTAGTTTTACAACTCAAGGTGATATCTCTTTTATGTTCAAACATAGATAAACTATAAGGATCCAATTTCAGTCTTAGATGCAAGTCAGTGCAAAGATATCGCCAGTGTTCTTGTACAATAATTGTTGGTCTTGTGTTTCATATATAAATGTACATAAATAATAGACCAAATCTGAAAATTGCTCTTTGAGATGCTCTTCCAAAAGTGGTGTGAAAATAGCCTCATGCCATCTGATTCACTGTCCCAACTACATAGGACCTGGACCTTCTGGTCAGTGAGAAATTAATAGCTCTCACCACTAACTCTGAAGATAACTGCTCATGATCTAATGATCTTTGTGGGGCATAGACTTTCCCTTCTCAATACTGGTTGTCATCAGGTTCTAGTTCTGAAGAATCCTCGACATGCAGCAACATCAAGCTAACTGAGCACCCAGTCACATTACCACAAATTAAAAGGCACATAAATCAGACCACATGATGCAGTTTATTTCAGCTCAATGTGATTGAAAGTACACTTTGAATGGAGTGAAGTATGATGACGATTGTATCACCTCACTCTGGAATTTCAACCTGGCACTTGCCACAGGGAGTTGCAGCTGCATATTTGAGGCAAGTTCAGTGTTGGTTCCATGTCAAGCAGTGTCACTCACCACACAGGTCAAGAGAAACAGTTAACATTTCAGATATGAGACACTTTGTCAGAACTGTTTGTCTTTTCTCCAGATGTTGCCTGAACTGCCGAGTGTTTCAGTACTTCTTGTTTTTACTTTAGATTTCCAGCATCTGTAGTTTTTTTTCCACTGGTTTCCATTCACCGTTCTTTTGGAGCATTGTGGGAGATATCAGTCACCCTGCCCTAGAAGTGACCATTGCTGCTTGCCCCAAGAACAACTGTGTTTGCAGTGCAATTAGGTTGTCTCATACCCTCCTTTTATCCTTTGAGCTCCAATCAAAGAGCGAAGATCATGCAACTATCCACAGTCTGAATGGCCCCAATCCCCCAAGTGCCAAGGCTCCAAGGTTACTCAACTACCAAGGCCCTAAATCTCCTCTCCATCTCGAGCCTTAAACAGATGGCCAACAGCTCTTCTGTGGTCCCCACTTTTTCTTTGGCTAAGTACACAAATGGGGCCTCAGCCCCAATTCCTTGATGACTCTCCACCCCTACACTGGGCTTTGATCTGATCCTCTGGTGACTGGCTAGATGTAATATTCCTCTTGCCCCTCCAAAACTCTTCCTTGCTCTGACTGAGCCTCTGACTGCTAGACTTCTTTCCCCCCTCACCACCAAGTTTCACAACCCTTCACTAACCCCAGTCCAAAGTGAAATACTAATTCAGCAGTGTCTCACGTCACTCAAATTTGCAGCAGTGGATCCTTAAGACATTGACCACATAGCACACCTATCATATTGCACTACAATTTCCAGACCAGTTTTTAAACCAATATCTTAAACATTTTATAGCTGGGGAAATGATGATTTCAATATGAGCAAGAAGTTAAGATAGAAGCTGAAATATTATAAACTTTTTAAAAAAAAGCAAAAGGAATATATTATTTTAAAATCAAGTATATATCATAATGATTTTCTGAGATTTATAATCCACATATAGAGGTTATTAAACGTTAATTATTACAGAGTACACCATTATAAACACAATTACACTTCATGCAACAAAGCTTACCACAGTGCAACCTGCAGAGGAGCATAAAATCACTGACAGCAGTTTCTGGACTTTCTCCAGAACTGCCATGAGCATATTCTAGATGTTGATGTCAATTGCATAGTGAAATGACATTTCACCATCACTGTTATTTCAATCATTAAATTCAAGTAATTAAATTGTGTGAAAGTGGTGTTTTATAAAAAAAGATTGGCATTTGTATGGTGTTTTTAAAACCTCAAGATGTTGCCAAAATCTTCACATCAAATTGTAACATTTTATGTGTAGTCACCATTGCAATGTATGAAACAACAGCCAATTTGCACATAATATACACCTAGAAATAGCATTGTGGTTGTAAGTCCAAACATTTGGATGAAACTCATCAAAATAAATTTAAAAAATTGCTCATTGTACTCCCAATATCCTTGTTGGTAAATTTATATAACGACTGAACAATTTCTTGGGTACGAAATATCAATCTTTTTTTCAGTGTTTAAATTATGGTAGGAGATATAGAAATTATCATCTTACTGTCTCCTGATCTCTAAGTATCAATACAATCTTTCTTACCCTCTGTCCCCTTTGTATACCTGATTTGACACTGATTTTAGTAGTTCTATCTAACACATTCTCTTTCAGGCTTTGTTCTGATTATTAATAGTGCTTCGGTCTGAAGAGTCACTTACCCTCACCACACAGGTCCCAGATGCCTTGCAGGTTTTAGATATTTGACTGCCAGGAACTGGCCTAGCAAATGCCTATAGAAAGATTATGGGCAAGAGCAAGTCAGCTAAATGGCTAGCATTATTCACTTGATCCTCAGTTCCAACAAAGTATGTAAAATTAAAATGTTTTAAGAGGCACCAATCAAATAATGCATTAATTAAGAAAAACTAAAAACTAGACACAAGAAAAATATTGGCATTCATTTCACTTCTTACACATTCCCATGATGCCCCAAAACACTTTACAGCCAATGAAATACTTCTATAATATAGTCACTATTATAGGGTATAAAATCCTCCGATAACATGTAGTTGAAACTTAACAAAATAATTCAAAATTATTACTACATTTATTAAAGTGTAGTCACAATTACTACCACCTTGAATGTTGTGAGCCTCACAGCCAATGAAACAACCTCTTTCTCATAAATGGAACAGTTTTTTTTCTTGAATGCTGAAAACTGGGATTTTGCAAGTAGGAAAGCAGTTTGTGAGTGACATTATCACTGAGTGGGATCTCCACATGGAGATGCATATTTGTATATTGCATTTTCATCAAACCCTTTCCTTTCTCTTTCCCAGGCTCTAAAATAGCAGACTAGCACAGTCACTCCATTAACCTATCTTAGAACATTTTTATAACTTTGTATGTTAATTATTTTTCACAATATTATGGATATTGGCAACCATTCAAACAGATAATTAAATATACTTGCTGCACTTTTCCTTTAAGAGACATTTTATCTTCATATATACAATCCCATGACACCAATTAGTATTCACAGCAATTTGAAAGTAAAATAATTTGAACATTTGGGTGAATCATACATGCTCAATGTGCTCCTATTTGCCCTAAATCCCCACTCCTTCAGCCACCTGGGTAATCTATCCTTAATGTTAACATAGTTGCTGCTTCTATCATTAATTCTGGTAGTATATTTCACAGCCTCACAATCTCCCATGTATAATATTTATCTGCTCTCTGTCATAAATCTCCTCCATTTGAGCCGATAACAATGACTTGCTTTTAAGTTTCCTAAACCACTGGAAACATTCTATTTCTATGAGCTCTCCTTCCTTAATATTAAACATCACTATTAAATCCCACAACTCCTCAAACTCACCCGTCCTCCTGAAAACAATTGTGTTTCTCCAAATTAGACAACATTCTTTCACTTTGAGCTATTATCCTATATCATGTGCTAAGTAAACCAATGCGGTCTTATTAAGGTTTCATACAGATTCACCTCTACAGGCTATTCCTGTGTTGTACTGTTCTATGTTCTATATTGACTTTCATATTTCCAGAAAACCCTGGATTTATTCATTTTTTCTTTGTGGGCTTTCCTATTTGATATGCTGCTAAGATTTTCTCAATCTTCTCACATTTCCTCAAATCAGCCTATACATGGACATGTCTTAACTTTTCTCTGTTTAAAACAATGCTTTTAACAAATTATATCACATTGACTGATATTAAAGGCCACCTTTTTTTTACCCATTTCACCATTTCCTTAATATCCTCCTGAAGCTTTTTTTTTCTGGTCCTCCGAAACCATTTTACCAGTTCACTTATTCCAATTGCAGTATTAACAGCAAATTTGAATAAAGTTCCTTTAACTCTTTTTCTAAGTGACTTATGTACCTGATGAACATAAATGATCTCAGAACACAACAACAACCACTCTGAGAAACTCTCCTTAACTCATACTTACCTACCTTGCTTCTATCCAGTTTACATTCACCTCGCTACAACAGTCCTAATTGAATCTAATAACCTCCTTGCCAGAGGCTTTTTTAAAAGTCCATGTAGATTGCTTTCAGTTGTAGGAATAATAACATAAGGATTAAGAGCAGATGTAGGCCATCTAGCCCTTCAAGTCTGCTCCACTCTCTATCAACATGGCTGATCTTCTATCTCAGCATTATTTTCCTGCACTATCCCTTTGTTCCTTGATGACTTTAATATTCAGAAATCTTTGAACCCTATTTTGAATGCAGTCAATGACTGGGCCTCTACAGTCCTCTGGGGTAGATTCGCCACCCACTGAGTGAAGTTTCTAAATGGCCAACCCCTTATTCTGAAACTGATCCTGGTTCTAGACTCCTCAACCAGAAGAAAACATCCTCCCTGCATCCAGCCCATCAAGCCCTTAAAGAATTTTGTAACTTTCAATGAAATCATCTTTCATTCTTCTGACTAGGGAATACAATCCTACTCTATCCCATCTCCCCTCAAATCCACCATCTCAGGTGAGTCTTTGTTGGTTTCCTTCTGTGGCAAGTATATCTTTTTAAGTAAGGGAACTAAAACCATATACAATAATCCAGGTGTGATCTATATATCGTGGCTGTGTTCCAAATTCAACCATGTTTAAGCCACCCTGAAGCCCAAAATGTTTGCCTCTTGAATTGATCACAAACCTACAAGGTTTGAATGTCCCATCAGACTTTAACTTCATTTTCTAGTTATCTGTAGCTTTTTATTAATGAAATATGAAACCTGTATAATCTTCCCACAAAAACTGAAGGGTAAAAAAGATTTACTGACATTTATTCTGTATTTCCTTATGAATTTAAATCAAGTGTATGGTTGAAATCAGCTTTGTATTTATTCAAAGCCAAGATGAAATCCGATAACTTCAAGTCTGATCAGTTTGTTAAGTAAATGCTAAACTTAGACGACGGTCTTCATAAAATTCAATACTAATGGAACGTGTGTGGCATCAGTAACTGCATCCTTAGTGACTCCTCCCCCCTACTGGATCTTCACTGAGTCATTTGTGACCCAAACCACTGAAGGGCACTCTCTGTGCAAGCTGCCCATCTGTATAGAAAAGAAGATGAAGTGCTTCCAAACAGGCAGCAGCTTGTGTTGGGCCAGAGCTGCCGTATGCTATCATCGACGCTTCCAGGATTAATTCAGGAATTCATCTTTCGAGAGATTGTCATCAAGCTGAACCTGAAAGTTAAAACATTCAAAAATAACAACAGCAGCTACAGAAATTCGTAGCAGAATGCAAAGAAAATTCCCAGCCTTAATTGTTGTCACCCAGCCTTGTGCAAAAGTATAGTGTAACTATCCTCAGCTGAAATAATAGTAACCAGGAGCTCATTTACAGGCAGCATGTCACTTCTGGTTTGCAGCACTGGGGTACCTTGAGCAGGAGGTGGGGGTGGGAGGTTGGGTGGGAATGAACATCAAGATTAAGAAAATTACTGCTTTATGAATTATTCATAGATTTATGGTGCACTATCATAAGTAAATATTTAAAACAAAGTATGTAAATTAAATAACTTCATTTCTTGTTTCTTCAAAAATCAGTTCTAGTTTGAAGTACCTGTTTGTGTAAATTGTATTGACTCATCCAAGCCAGAGAGGAATACTCCTTTAGATGTATTATTGATCTATTCTAGGAAAACACTGCCTTCCTACATTCTCATCTGTTTGGGAAGTCACGCTGCAGTTTTGCAGCAATTTGTAAAATAAGTAGTAATTACTCCACAGTAATACATTTTAAACCTATTAAATTTAAGTCATTTTTAGTGGCAATTAAGCACTTGGCAATTCTCACCAACCAGTGTAATTGGAATTTAAAAAGGAGGATTATTAACAAATGTGACAAGTTATAGCTTAAAACATGCATACATTGCACTTTCAACAAGCCACTCACCTACACCGAAGAAAGTAGAACAAAGTTGAACTTCCACATTGTGAAAATATTGCAATTCAAAGTCTAAGGTTTGAAATGAAGTGGTTGAGAATGCAGTATAATTATCAATAAAAGTAATAACGTTTGATGATTTCACTTTTTTGGCCTTTTTGTTATTTCCTTTTTTTCAAATCACTGTTTCAACAGGAACAGAGTTGGAAGGGGGTGGGAAGTGAATGGGGATGGAGGAGGGTGGATGAGAGGGTTAATCTAATGAATATTAAAGAGACCCAAGGGGTTAATCTAACACTATTAATCAGTCAGCCTGCTGTCAACTGTGAAGGCTGCAGATAACAAACAGTCATGGACTAGAGCACTATCATTTTCCAAAAACACATTTAAAAAAATACTTTTTCTTGCAATTAAACCTTAGATTCCAGAATTGTATCAAAATGACATGAAAGAGTTGCACTTTTATGCAGGAAACATTCCCATTTGACCTTTGAATAATTTCATGTGAAACTGATGTAATGTTTGATTGAAGGCAAATCTCCTGACCGCATTGTCTGCACAAGTGTGTTGACTCCAGGAAAAAAAATCACACAAACAAAGATTACAGTTATATTAGAGCCATACCTCCCAGAGCTCAGTGTGAACTATACACTAAGATCCTATCAAACCTGCAGCTGCGAAGTCATTAATGCATGGACGACGCATTGCTGCATTGTGTTTTTTTTAAAATTCTTGTTTCTTCCCAACGAACATGAATATTTGCTTCCTGATCTAATCAGTTCAAATTGAGCCAAACAAGAGGGGAAAAAGAATCTGCAATCAACATTACGAGGAAGATGTTGGAAAGAGTTGAAATCTGTTAAAATGACAGACAAGGGCACAGTCAATCAAATGCTTTAACTCCCATGGGAGGTAATAATAGATGGATGGAGTGAGTTACAAGTAGCCCAACCATTGAGGGAGTATAGGTGATGTCATAAAAAAGGAGAACAGCTTGACATGCTCATAAACCTCGTCTAAACCTTATGAATTGTAGGGGAGATTTAGATGATGCCTACTCAAACTGTTGGACCTCATCATTTGAAAATTTTCTTCTTGCTTAATGAAAAGTACTTTTGCATCAACGAATGCCAGGTACTAAATTCTGTAACATAACACAATATTGGACAAACAATGTAAAGGAGGATATAATGTTCTGATATTTATTTACAGAGAATTCTTCCTTAATGCAGCAAATCTGGGCTTAAGCTTGTTTGTGATAGAGGTTCAGAATGAATGAAATGAGAATTTCTTGACAGTAAGTAAAAATGCGAATTTAAAAACCTGAAAAGTACACATTTTTCACACCTGGTATCTGGTACTGTATATATGAAACAAATTAGGTGAGAAGACTTTTCTAAGAAAATTCACCACAGACATAGAAATTGAAAACAGATTATGTACTCTAGTTCTGTGTCTAATTTCACAATATACCGTTTAAAGGGTAATACTTTCACTGAAATTTTTTGGCAAACGTTCTCATCATCTACAACTTGGAATGTTAAGATACTTTTTAGCCAATAAATAAAAACATCAAATTTGTCATCATTATGATAAACATAGCACAAAGCTCACATGTCTTCCACCACCCAAAAATAAATATTTTCCAAATATTTTCTCAAGCAGACACTCACATAAAATTAAAAATAAATAATAAATTAATTGCATATAGTTAATATAAATCTCTGTATGGTATGGCCGTATATTTCAAAATTAATAATCTTCTTTCATACTGAGATCATATTTTATGCAAATGTCCCCATCTGAAAGAAAATCCTTTTTAAGTTTATCAATTAGGATTAGTTTTGTAACAGGGCAATATGTCCAAACTTTCATGAACCTCAGTTTGATTAGATCTCTTCTGGTTCAGTTATAAGTGTATTATCAGATATTTTCTAAGCATTTCATAATCTTAAACATTAAAATGCTGAGCTTTGGCCTTGTGTGGTTTTCACATGCAGCATTCATACATTCAATTACATTAACCCAAATTTTCAACTTAACCTAACCTGATGGAACTAATCTGGAGGTTGCTAAAGAACCAATCCTGTTTTCATTACATTGCAGGTGTTTCTCTTTATTCAGGAATGAAAATTTGGCTGTGCCTTTCTTGGTGGGTTTATTTTCATTGCTAAAGGAATTTTAGTAGTGTAAAATGCAACATTTTCTTTTAGCTGACATTCATCACAAGCATAAAGTACCTCAATTAGATCCAGAGTAAAACACTAGCCTAAAAATGTGTCTCAGCCCAAACTCTGGTCACCACTTTCTATAACACCATCATTGCGTTTTTTTAATTTCCAGTTGACTTCGAAATGAACATGCACATTTAGTTCTAGATTATATGCACTGAGATGGTGGTGGACTGAGGGTTACAAAGATTCATTCATAGGCCATTTACGGTTGAAAGAGATGAAAGTTCCATCCCGTCAGACCAGAATGAATTTAAACCCAAATCTCAAGATTTGAAAAAAAATCACGTTTGCTTGTACAGACCATAGACACTAACATTACAATTCCAACGTATAAAAGAAAGGTTGAAAAGCATTTAATCAAAATGTATAAGAAAGGACAAGAAAACCAAAGGTGTTATTTAAATGGAATCTTTTCCCATTCCTAGCTAAGTGAACCGAATGATATAAAAAGCAACCCACTTTGCAAAAGCAATAGGGATGATTTTAATTTACTGAAGGCACATGCAACCTGGAAATTATCTGAGATGGTTGTTAATTTTATCTTATGATTTAGATATAGCTTTAGAAAATGCCAGAAGCACGTTCTCTGACAATGATTATGAGGATGACATTTATATCCCATAATGCCAGAGGCAAAGTATGATACATAGTTTTCCTCTGAAGGTTAAACTCAGATAACCTGCCTGTGGCATTTAATTAGGTACTTATTAAATACTCTTTTAGTAATAAAATGATTAAAAATTTTATTACTCCGCAAATGAGGCTATTTTAAATGGATTTAATGACTCGGTTACTTTGCTAGCCGGAATCACAGCTCAGGTTGCATTAAAGTGCGATTGAAACATTACTGGAAAAAACATAGCTAGAAAATGATGATTTCGGAAGGTATAAGGGTTTAACTATATATGTGTAATTAATTACCTTTTTCTGAAAAAATGGCAATGTCTGATTTCAATGGGAATTTTAATACCATTTCAATTAATATTACAGTTAACTGAGATAAAATAAAACGTACGGACCTGTCTAAAATGCCTTATTGCTTATTGATCCATATATTAAATTGTAATTATGGCTGTGAGTCTCACCAAATTATGTGATTATGATTTCAAATGAAGACACAGCATTCATCTTCTGGCTGAAGTACCTTCTTTGAACAATTTGTCTTCATGTTGAAAGTCTAAAAAAAGCAGAACAGGGTTAAAATGTAAGCAAGGAGCAAAGTTAACACTCTCAATGCCATGAACTGACTCCAGATTGGGTCATAAGAACAGAAGAATATAAAATATCTAGAAAATCAAATTAACCTTTGTGTATCTCTTCCACCACCCATCGGCAAAGAGAAAACAGCATTTCATTAACTTCAAATCCCTTCATTGAACAATTCTTCCTGTTCTTTACTCCAGTGTTAACTTAGCTTAGTTAGTAGCAATATCACTTCTGAACCAAAAGGCTCTGCATTTAAAACCCACTCTGGAACTTAATATATCAGATGGGCTTAAATTTTTTTGGATTTTATATTTATTTTGGAGCATTTTTTTCATTTTATTTAGTATTTGGCATAGACTTTAGTCAATAAAATGTATTCTGTTTTGGTCACCATAGGTGCAACTATGTCAAATTACAACAAAGTCATGGGCTGATGTGATACACCTCAGTTCTACAAATTACGAACTGAAACTGCTCTGTGTTTTAAAATCAACCAACACTGATTTGGAGGAATGCTCATGTGGGACCCTTGCAGCCTGCTAAATTTGGTGAGTAAAGGTTGAAATTGTAATTATGGCTACGAGTATCACAAATTAAGTGATAATGATTTTAAATGAAGATGCAGTATTCATCTTCTGGCTGAAGTACTTTCTTTGAACAATTTGTCTTCATGTTGAAAATCTAAGGAAAGCAGAACAGAGTTAAAATGTAAGCAAGGAGCAAAATTAACAGTCTCGATGCCATGAATTGGCTCCAAATTGGGTCATAAGAACAGTAGAATATAAAATATCCATAAAGTCAAATTCTTTGTGTCTCTTCCACTTCTTTTAGGGAGGTGGTAGAGTTCATAATTCATTCTGAGCTTAAATTCAAACATGCATGGGAGTTGAAGTCAGTCTAGAAAATGGATTTAGCACCAAAGGTGACTCTGTCAGTCACAACATCTTGTTGATTTTCTTCTATTGAGCCTGCGAGCTATTTGGTTGAATATTGGAAATGATTCATTAATTTTTGTTAAGCAGTACAGCCTCCAAAGCAGAAACCATCAGACTGAGGAACTTCAGCAAAATCTTCATTTCCTTCTAGATTATCACGCACACTTTTGGTTTTTGGCATACTTCTGCTCATGTTTTTAATTCTTCTGTTTTTTTTTCACTACCATTATGCCACTGACCCAGCAAACCCCACTGACAAATGGATTGCTGGTTTATATATGTATTTGAAAGCCACATATAGCATTCAGAAATAAATGTAAATTCTGTGTTTTTGTTGAAACTGAAAAGTTCAAGTTCTATATATAACCTGAGTTTATACCGTATGCTGAAAGATGGAGTTGTTAGTTGAGGTGTTAAACAGGTCCCATCTGTCCACTTGTAAGGAATTCCATGGTACTACTTGATGATGAATGGACAATGTTCCCCATGTCATCACCACCATTCTTTCCTGAGCAAAACACAGCTGAAGAGGGTAGTGAGATTTTTCAGTGTGCAGATGAACTGTGTGCACCTACAACGAAGGAAACAGTGTCCAAACTTCAATTAGCACATGTGATGTTAAATGATGACACATAAATCCAAGGTTTGTTTTTCTCTCGTGTGATTCCCTCTGACCTCCATTCAGTCAGTCTGCAGGTGAGTCTTCAGTGAGTCACACTGTAGCATCCTCAGATATAATGCTCAGTTCTTGTAGTCCAGCTATCAACAAAAAATATAACATGGTTTGTGTCCTTCTTCTTCTTCTTTATCTTCGTTTGTATATTGCCACAGTGTCACAAACCAGCAACAAAAGAACACACTGAGCATGTTCAGTGTTAAAAACTATTTTATTAATCACTACTATTGATAATACGTAAAATAAAAGTAAAAATGTTAGTATGTTAGAATTCAAGAATGTTAAACCTCGAACGTTAACCCCAAAACTAAACTCTTCGTGTGTGGTGTGTGTGACAAAGTCCAAAACTCCCAGTTCCTGAATGGTTCTTAAAGTTCAGTTCCGCAAGCCATAAGGTGAAAACATGAGCAAGGGCTTCTTCAACAACCACCGTTGTCTGAAGATAAGATGTAGATGTAGAAAAACATAGAGAGAGTACATACGAAATCCAAATGTTCCACGATGGAACCCAAACGACACTTCAGTGTTTACTCGGTAGTGACTTCCTCACCCCGAAAAGCATCCGAATCGTGGTCGTCCACACACAAATACCTGTTTCCTTCTACAGGTCAGCAACAAAGTGAACTCCACCGGATTACTTCCAACTTCCATACATGGATTTCAGTGGCAAACACAGTTATTATTTCTCATCCATCGATAGAGAAAACAAGCAGGCTGGTGTCTCTCTCCCTTCTCTCTCTCTCTCTCTCTCCTTCTTCTGCCTTCTTCAACAACGTCATTACATCCTTTATCTTCTATTGACGTAAGCACGCCCCACACACACATACACACACACTCTCTATCTTAAAGGGACTTTCACTGAGTCCATAACAACAGTTACATTCTAGGTCATCATGAACACCTATGGTGGAGTTGGTTACACAGGTCCCCAACCTTGTCTTTTATCCACAGACTGTCCGGTTGGCAATGGATCCGTATTCATCTTGTGCCAAGTGTCAGGGCATGAAATGCAAACCAATGATCTTCCTAGCAAACCAAGTTCTGCAAAGTTCAATATAGATCACAATGTAAAGGGACAGTACACTGTTAACGGCAAGAACCTTAACAGTGTTGACATACAGTCCATAGCTCCCTGAATGTGGCTGCACCGGGTAGTAAAGAAGGCATATGGTATGCTTGCCTTTATTAGATTGGGACATTGAGTTCAAGAGTCAGGAAGTTATGTTGCAGCTTTAACTCTAGTTAGGCCGCATCTGGAGTATTGCATTCAGTTCTGGTCACCCATTATGGGAAGGATGTGGAAGCTTTGCAGAGGGTGCAGAAGAGTTTTACTAGCATGCTGCCTATATCAGAGGTGATGTGCTGTAAAGCTTGGACAAACTTGGTTTTTTTTCTATGGAGCGGCAGAGGCTGAGGGGAGATCTGATTGAGGTTTATAAGATTATGAGAGGCATAGATAGAGTAGACAGCCGGTATCTTTTTCCCAGGGTCGAAATATCCAATACTAGGGGGCATGCATTTAAGGTGAGAGGGGGTAAGTTCAAAGGAGATGCGCAGGGCAATTTTTTACACAAAGAGTAGCAGGTGCCTGTAATGCGCTGCCTGGGTGTTGGTGGAGGCAAATACGATGGGGGCATTTAAGAGGCTCTTAGATAGGCACATGAATGTGCAGAGAATGGAGGGACATGGTCATTGTGTAGGCAGAAGGGATTAATTTAGTTAGGCATTTAATTACTAGTTTAATTAATTCAGCACAACATCGTGGGCCAAAAGGCCTGTTTTTGTGCTGTACTGTTCTATATTTTAAAGTTGTAAAAGGGATCCCAGGGTCATCACCACAATCAGCCACCAAGCATAGCATTCCATCCTCTCTTAACCATAGCTTATTGGTTTTTCCCCTTTATCTCATTGCTCTAACATTGAGGGGGAGTGGGGTGTGGGCGGGGAAGTGGTTGTAAACTTTAAGTAACAATGCCTCTAGTTTCTGTGCTGTCTCTCCCTGAAACATTCCACCTCACAGCTTAGTTGGTTAAAGTGCCTGTCTAGTAAACAGGAGACCCTGAGTTCGAATCTCAGTGGTGCCTTCTTTCTAGGGCAGGCATGGTAGTGTAGCAATTAGCATAACGCTTTACAGCGCCAGCGACCCAGGTTCAATTCCGGCCGCTGTCTGTAAGGAGGTTGTATGTTCTCCCCGTGTCTGCGTGGGTTTCCTCCAGATGCTCCGGTTTCCTTCCACATTCCAAAGACGTACAGGTTAGGAAGTTGTGGGCATGCTATGTTGGCACCGGAAGAGTGGCGACACTTGCGGGCTGCCCCCAGAACACTCTACACAAAAGATGCATTTCCCTGTGTGCTTCGATGTACATGTGACTAATAAAGACATCTTATCTTATCTTATCTTATCTTATCTTATCTTATCTTATCTTATCTATCTTATCAAAAGCATCTTAAAGATTTCAACTGTCTCCTAGTTTACTGGCCCATCTCTGTTACCTCTTTCTAGTTACTGTTAAATCCCTGATGTATTATTTTATGTTGTGCTGTACATGGATATCACAAAAATTAGAAACCTGTTTTTTATATATATATTTATCGATATATGGTTACAACATATACATGAAATTTATGGATAAGAAAGCCCATTCAACCCAATTGAATTTATCCACAGAATATAATGCCTCCGCACCCCCCTTCCACACACACACACACACACACACACACACACACACACACACACACACACACACACACACACACACACACACACACACACACACACACACACACACACACACACACACACACCACACACACACAGAGCTTCAACCCCATTTTCTCCTAAATGATTTCAATTTCTGTGCCTCCTATTCTATTCCACACATCGGTCACATCCTTGAGGGCAATTTAAAATGTGACTGATGATTTAAAATAGCTGGCATTGAATTAGTTTACCCATCATACAATCCAACTAATTCTCCTTTCCATTGTCAGTTTGATAGTGTCCTTTGTATATCATTGCCAGAGTTAGTTTATCCCTTTTGCATGAAAAATAACCTACTAACCACAACAAAAACATAGTACAGGGTAAAAACAATAACAGAATACAGAGTAAAGTGTCACAGCTACAGGGAAGTGCATTGCAGTTAGACAATAAGGTGCAAGATCATAACAAGGTAGATTGCGAGGTCAAGAGTCCATCTCATTGTATAAGGGAACCGTTTCAATAGTCTTATCACAGTGGGATAGAAGCTGTCCTTGAGCCTGGTGGGATGTGCCTTCAGGCTCCTGTATCTTCTGCCTGGTGGGAGAGCGGAGAAGAGAGAATGACCTGAATGGAAAAAGTAGGTGGTCTGAGCAGTAAAGTTGCAAAAAATTGGTGGAGTTGTGGATAGTGAGGAAGGTTGTTCAAGGAAACAGTGGGATACAGATAAGTTGAAAATTTGAGCAGAGAAATGGCAGATGGAGTTTAATCCAGACAAGTATGAGGTGGTGCATTTTGGGAGGTCAAAGGCAGAGGAAAGTATAAAATAATAACAGGCCCCTCAGGAGCATTGATGTACAGAGAGATCTTGGGGTACAAGACCATCACTCCGTGTAAGTGGCAATGCAAATGGATAGGGTGGTAAAGAGGCACAAGGCATGCTTGCCTTCGCCTTTCAGGGCATTGAGTATAAAAGTTGGGAAGTCATGTTGCAGCTGTATAAAACAGTAGATAGGCCACATCTGGTGTATTGTGTGCAGCTCTGCTCACCCCATTATAGGAAGGATGTGGAGGCTTTGGAGAGGGTGCAGAAGAGCTTCACCAGGACTGGAGTGTATTAGCTATTAAGGAAAAGTTGAACAAACTTGGTTGTTTTCTCTAGAGTGTCAGAGGCTGAGGGAGCGACCTTATAGAAGTATATAAAATTATGAGAGGAGTCGATAGGATAGATAGTCAAGGTCTTTTTCCCACAGTGGAAAGACCAAATACCAGAGGGCACAGGTTTAAGAAGAGTGGGGTAAGATTTAAAGGAGATGTGTGAGCCAAGATTTTTAAAAAAGGAGAGTGGTAGTGCCCTGAAATGTGCTAGGTGGTAGAAGCAGATACAATCTCAGTAGGTATTTAGACAGCACATGAACAAGCTGGGAATTGAGGAATGTAGACCAGGTGCAGGCAGTTGGAATTAGTTAGATTGGCATCACGGTCGGCACAGATACGATGGGCCAAAGGGCCTGTGTTCCATGTTCTAAGTACTCTGAGATACCATGGGGCCATGAAAGGCACTATATAAATCTGACTTTGATTTCCTTCTTCTGATGTCAAATTAATTAGTGTTTATGCTAAGTTGTTCTTACCAAATCCTCAAATTTACTCTGGAAAAACCAATCCTGTTATTGTACAGGTAATGGACATGTGACTTATAAGATCTGTAATTGGCTGTGTCATTTATTCTCCTCTCTGAATCTGAGTACTATGTAGACAATCAAATTTACTGATGGCATCTTCAGATTGGTTATTATCACTGTTCAGATTTCCTTCTTGTTCTTGTCAGCATTCTGAGATATTCTTAGTGATTTATTGTTTTGAACTGAGTTAGCTTATCCACAACTTTAAAAGTTGATTTTATTTTGGTACCATTAAAGATATCTTACTAATTTTCCATTTCAGAATACATTTTCAATTAAATAAATCATATTAAAACAAGTGTCACATTGCAGGAATGAGAATGATACAATTCATCGTTGGTCCAATTAACAAAAGCTTTTAATGGGTTTTTCATGGATTTAGTTTGTGATTAATAAAGTCAATGCAAAGCAGTTTCCATGAAGTCTCATTCTGGAGGCAGGTCAGTCCTTGGCACTGAACAATGTTGCATAATTCAATATGAATTAAAACATGTTCTCTTCATTTTATCTATTTATTTCAATCAAGCTCATTGTAGCTGAAAATCAACAGGAACATATTATCAGATATTAAGTGTAGGAGAGTAGTTCAGAACAGCAAAAGAGATTCAGAATTCAATGATATAATCCTAGCAATTGTGTACCTACAGTCTTGTCATTTTATTCCTGTTTCATCTTGCAAGCAGTCCAAATGAAGTCAGACGGGAGACTTACTTATTTGAAGATATTTAACCAATATAGCCCAATGAGATTGCACATCTAATTTACATTGAGCCCTAGGGGTAGCAGTCATCTGAACTCAACTTGGAAGGGTTTTCTTGAGAGAATATTGACCAGAACAAAGTTACAGCCTGTGCTTTGTAATTAGAGCCAAGGGATCTTTATCATTCAACCAGGACAGACAGAACCTTGGTTTAAAATCTTATCTGAAGCAGAGTGCCTATAGCAATGTAGTGTCCCCTTTAAACTGCACTGATGAATCGGTATTAGGTATGAGTTTGAATCCCTAAACTTATAGTCCAGAGACAAGAACAATATCACCGATGCTTTGACTACACTGCCACATCTGTACATCAATTGCTAAAAAAGACAGCCCATTTTGGAAGCAACAGCACCATGCTTAGCCAAGAAGGCAAAAGAGTACTGTTAGAATTACTAGTACTTCAGAGGAACAAGCTTATTGGTGATTAAATTGTGATCTTAGCAGCATTCATGGAAAATAAGGATAAGGCTTTCCGGCCGTTTCAACATAAAGTGAAAATCTGGCAAAGAAAGATTAATTAGGGTTAGAAGTTAAAAATGACTGCCTAATTTGTCAAGTAATACTTGTGTCATTACCACTCTCTGCCTACTGCCTCTTTACTTCATGACATTTCGGTTGATGGTTACCTATTGTTTAGGAATTCATCCGCAGTTGAACAAGGTTTACAATAAGGGCTGTTGCTATATTGTAAGGTTAAGTGCGACTGACTGGGGAGAATTCCTATTGTTTTAGCCATGCCTGGTCAGGGACCTAGTCATAGACGATTATGGTTTAAAGTTAACATTATCATTTATTTGAAAAAGATCATATAAGAGTTATCCTATATAAAATCTTATTTTATCTAAAATAATTCTAAATCAAGCATGGAACTATTTTTTTGAATGATAAATTGCATCACCCTTGGAATTCTGTGTTTTGAATTTAATTTCCCACATCAGCCATCCTCATTGCCTTTGTGGTAAAGTGGAGCTTGTTTTTAAGTGTACAAAATTGTATGTGGCTTAGAAATGTAAATTAACACCCAGGAGACACTGGATAAAAATTGTTCAAGTTTTAAAACTAAAAATTTAGTTTCTGTTTGATACTATTCCCATAGTTTAATAAAAATTAACTGGATGTCACATATAAATGATTGCAGATTGCGAGAGGCCACTATGGATGAATTTATCAAACTGATTTTTACACATTCCAATACAAATTTAGAACCATTCACATACATGGTGATGGTGGACAGGAGAAGCTGAGTTAATTTAGATCATTTTGGCTGATGGATGAAAAATGGGTGCAATGACACTCAGGCTTGCCCACTTGACAGTCTGGATTCAGCACACTATTTGAGCCCAGTTGTTGACTATTGTAATGGAGAATTGTTTGGAAATGCTGTCGTCGGTGCTGTCTGTGAGGAGTTTGCACGTCTCCCTGTGGCTGCTTCATTGCCCCTGGGTGCTCCAGTGTCTTCACACATACCAAAGGCATACTGATTAGTAGGTTAATTGGCTACATAGAGTGCCTCCAGTGTAGGTGGGGGGGGGGGGGGGAGGAAGAATTGGAAGGGGGTGGGGGGTGGAGTAGAGTTGTTGGGGGTGTAAGAAGAAAAGTGGGGGTAAATAGGTGGGTGCCAGATTGTAGGCATGGACATGGTGAGCCAAAAAGACTGTTTCCATGCTCTATGTGACTAAACCAGAAATCTACAGCTTTGATACTCATATTTGTGTTGATGCAAACTCCATGGGGCAGTACATGTGGATTTCATGCAGCAACTTTGAGTCTAGATGCAGAGTGGTCTGACCAGTGCACAACAGCATATTGCAGGATTTGTCCAGGACAGAGGATCCTTTGGTTCTTGGATACAGCACTGGAAGTCCTGATAGAAGAGATGAGTGATCTGTACCACACGGGAAATAATGACATTTTGCCATCCTTATCCAGTGATTTGTTCTCAATCATCAGTTGCTCCTGTTTCTGCCTGGCCACACAGACTCTTCTCATTTCCAGTCTGGTGTGACTTCTAGCAATTTGCCCAGGTCAAAATATTCCTTTTCTCCAAAATATTCCTTCTTCTTCAGCCCTCGGCCTCTTCTACCTATCACCTGTCAGCTTATTACATCTTCTCCCCCTCCCTCACCCACTACCTTCCCCCTCTCACCTAGATTCGCCATTCACCTGATCTCACCTAACCCCTGCCTGCGTGTGCTCCTCCTCCTCCCCCCACCTTCTTATTCTGGCTTCTGCCCTCTTCCTTTCCAATCCTGATGAAGGGTCTCGACCTGAAACATCAACCATTTATTTCCCTCCATAGATGCTGCTTGACTTGCTGAGTTCCTCCAGCACTTTTTTCGATTTGCTCCAGATTCCAGCATCTGCAGAATTTCTTGTGTTTTCTTTTTCTCCAGTTGGCACTTATAAGTTATTTATCGGCCTCACCTGAAGTCCTCCCCGGCCACACCACCAGGTTCAAGAACAGCTACTTCTCTTCAACCATTCAGTTCTTGAACCAACGGGCAAAACCCTGATCACTACCTCAGTATAGCAACACTATGATCACTTTGCACTACAACAGACTTTAGTTTTTTGTTCTACTTGTGTTCTTCCTTGTAAAAATTGTGTATAATTTATTCTTAATTTATGTTTTTTTCTTGTGAATATTGCTTATCTGATGCTATGTACCCGTGAAGCTGTTGCAAGTAAGTTTTTCATTGCACCTGTGCGTATATGTACTTGTGCATATGACAATAAACTCGACTTTGACTTTGAACTTGACTTTGATAAGATGTCCAATGAAGTCCTCCAAGGTACGCCGGATGATTGTTGCTTGGGTGCTGGTAGCATCTTGAAAATACCCCAGAAAGTCTCCTGATGTGTTTCAGAGGTCCTCACACCCTCAGTGACTGCAGCAACCCACAGGGGCAACCTTGGGTCGCTGTTTTGCTGCACAATGGACAGCATTGCTTACACAACATACCATTGACAGCAGCATGTTTCAAAGGCTATCAGGCCAGTTGTGGACCTGGACTTCTAGTTCTGCAACCTGAAGTCATAGACCATTAGGATTCAAGCAGAATGGAATTTACCGGCCATTGGCACACAGAGGGAGAAATTTGGGCATTTGCACAAAACTCATGAATGAGTCATTGAACAGAAGTAAGTAGAACCCAGTGTTAGAGTTGAGTGTGTCTCAGAATTGACACTCATGCATTTTGGTTCAAAGATCAAAGCCATCTTAGCAATCAGAGACAACTTTCTCCAATGAGGCAGAGTGGGCAGCAGGTGCTGACAAGGCTTCATGGTGCAGAACTGGAGGTCCAAGTATACGACTGCCCTGACGGCCTTTGACAACTTGTTGCTGTCAAAGACATCCTTTGTGTTGTTAAATGTCTCCGATATTCAAAAACAATTTAAAATAGTTAAAATGGATTAAAGTAAGAAGAAAACTAAATTATTTTAAAGTACATAGTACGATTGTTAGTTAATGAAAAACAATATAAAGTGAAATGGAGAAAGATAAAACAATAAAATTAGCAAAGTTTACCTTCTGATGAAGGTTGGGATTCTCATTCAATAAATAAGGTTGCTGCTGGTACTTCATTCATTGCTGCCATGAAGCTGAATCAGCAACAAGCAGTGCAGCTGGCTCCTCAGATCAGAACGTTCTGGAGCCATCTCTGGACTTGATGGGGAATGGGAAATGGGGGGGGGGGGGGCGTCAAATCACATGCAATGGTCAAAGTGAAAGGTAGGATGAGCAGCAGAGAAAGGATGGGCAGCGGTCCCCTATAGGAGTGTCACCAACAGCCAAACACAATTCATCCCAATTGTTTCAGGTCACCAGTAATCCTGGTCACTTGAAATCTATCACTTATTTTTTCTCATAAACCGTATTGGATGATAACATTTATGTCACTGCTTCCATAAATTCTGGCTTTGGTTCTAAATCTCAGTCCTTCACAGAATTTGAGTCCTCAGTGTAATGTCTGTCAATGCGGACCTTGGACACTGCTGATATTCTGGTAAGTTCTAACTTACAATAACTGTTACAGAACACAAGTTCTTCATTGCAACTCTAACAGTAAAAGCCTCATGATGTTTGTTGTTTACATCATAAATATGTGATGACATCACTAACTCCTCTGGCCTCATAACTCATTTCACATAAATATACCACGCTGCTTACCTTTTCGGAAAACACATGTGTCAGCACTTTTCACGGCAAAGTGGAGCTCAAACGGACCTGAAAGGAACACCACAGGGTAGAGCTCTAGCGGACCTGAAAGGGTGAAGGGGCTCAAGCGGACCTGCAAGGGACACAGCAGGGTTGAGCTCAAGCAGACTTGGAAGGATGAAGGTAGGATGGGGTTCAAACGGACCTGAAAGGAACACCCCAGGGTTGAGCTCAAGCGGGCCTGAAAGGGAGATGTCCCAGCCGACTGTGTAGGGTGAACCAGGAGCAGGGATGGACAGAGAGAGCAACTAACCAAGAAATCTGCGGCAGTGATCGGCCGCCGGGTGAATCGGGGAGAGCAGGGTGATTCGAAGTGGACGGCGAAATGTAACGAGAGTGTGGACCCGGCAACGTGAAGCAGAAACAATGAGAGTAAATAGGATCAGTGTAGATAGTGCAAGGGCCTGTTTCCGTGCTGTATGACCCTATGACTCTATGACATGGTCACTGTTGATTCCGTCTGTACTGGCTGACTTAGTTCTCGGCTGTGTATTTGTCTCTGATGCTGCACTCATTTCTGGAAATGAGGAACTTGCAAATTCTTGACTTGATTTGTTGCTGTTCCATGACGCTTGAACAGCAATGAATTCAGTATCAAAGACAGGAATAGATTCATCATCATATGTTACTCCATATATTCCTTGTTGTGATCATCAGATCTACATGGACATCTCAGCTATGAATTCCAACATGAACTATGGACATTTTCAGAATACATATTTTCTCTGCATCACCAAGATCCCATAGCTGAATCTCATAGTTACTGATTTACGGATTTCAGTCTGTCAAAATTGTTTCTCCCTTCTTCAAAATGTCACCTCTTGCTCCGTTTGATACCTCTCTACTCTCCCTCCAAATTCAGTTGTACCAAACTCAAACATATAGGAAGACCATAATGCATTAACAGCTCTGCCAGGTTAAAACCAGTTGTGGACTGTGGACATTCAAACAAGAAACTAGATAATCGATGGTTCATTGTGAAGCATGAATAACCTTAAAACAATTGCTTCTTCAGAGCTTTTAACATATTTTTTCAAACCTCTCTGCTGCCTCATTAGAAGCTGTTTGATGCCATTACATCAGATAAAGCTCTCAAGCAAATGTGAACTGTGGTCCATTTTTGAACACGAAATCTGCCAGACCTCCATGCTGAGCAAAGATCTGTCTCAATTCTTCAATGGTACATTTTGCTGAAGTATAAGTACCTATATTGCCGACTTCAATCCAGTTTGAATGTGTGTCAATGAACACAAGAAAATGATAATTTCCCTTCGACAAAAATCATGGACACGTTGCAATGATCACATCAACCATTTCTATAATTGTGTATTGTGTGGTGTTGTTCTGTATTGCTGGTAAATTGTACACATATGCACAGCCTCTTCCAATTCTTTATTAACATTCAGGCTATACACAAATTTGCTGGCAATGGCCTTAGTATCAGTAATCCCAGTGTGTTCAATGTGCACCTTGCCTGGAATCCTTTACCTGACAACACTTGGAATGACCATTTAGTTCTGATTTTAAAATCCTTGGTTGATTGATAATTCAAATGTCTGATCATAGAATGGCTGGGTAGCTCCATGTAGATATTTGTTCTGGTTGCTCCATCTCCTCAGAGCGTGTCCACAGACGTGCTCCAGTACTGCATCCTGCTGAGTAGCCTGAACAGCATGGCTGGTCCTAAAAGGGACCAACAAAAAACTGCAATGTCAAAATTGAACTTTCCTTGCCAAGATGATTAAGGCCTTACATAAGTTGTGGTGGTAGATTCTGCAGTATTAAGCCTCTGCCCTAATTGTTTGTTGGAGGTCTTTCGATCTGCCATTGATCTGAGCTGCAAGGACTGCTGTTGGAAGACTGAACCATTGGAGCCTGTTTTCTGTCATAGATCTCACAGCTATGGAGATAGCACAGAGTCCTTCAAGTAGAAAGTGCTACTCTTCAAGGCAAAGCATTGATTTTTTCCATTTTTTAAACTTCTTTAATCATCATTACCAATTGCAATGAATCCTACTTGTAGACTTTGCTGGTGAGTGAGTTCTGATAATGTACAATATCTGTTACAGGACAAAACATCCCATCCATCCGTCTCATGAATCAGTCTGCTGAAGATCTGTTGCACTCCACCCATCATGTACCAACAGCAGGTCCATGAACATAAGATGGAGTAGGGCAGTCAGCCTCTTGCGTCTATTTTGCCATTCAATGAGATTCTGGCTGATTTTTTACCTTAGTGCCCTTTTCTTGCAATTACCCCCGATTCACTTAATATCCTAAAATCTACCATTCTTTGCCTTGAATATAATCAGTGACTGAACCTTCACAGCCCTGATGAGGATCATGAAATGAGTGATCCCTGATGAAGTGTCCTTGACCTGAAATGTCTTTCCCTACAGGTGCTGCTTGATCTGCTGAGTGTTTACAACATTTTCTGTTTGCGTAGTGTGTAGCCCCCAACCTGTTTCGTGGGACAAAGCATCCCCATCCACCCATCTCATGAATCAGTCTGCTGAAGCTCTGTTACACTCCACCTGTCCTTCATTGGGCAGGGAAGCCAAACCCATGTGCAACATTCCAAGCACTGTCTCACCACAGCCCTAATACACCACTGTGTGTTGCTCCTAAAGAACTACAGTAAGACATCTTAAATTAAATTAAATTTTTTATGTTTTTACAGCGTGGTAACAGGCCCTTCCGGCCCAACGAGTCCGCGCCGCCCATTTTAAACCCAAATTAACCTACCCGTACGTCTTTGCAATGTGGGAGGAAACCGGAGCACCTGGAGGAAACCCACACAGACACGGGTGAATGTACAAAGTCCTCACAGACAGCGACGGGAATCGAACCCTGATCGCTGGCACTGTAATAGCGTCGCGCTAACTGCTATGCTACCATGCCGTGTTTCAGATTTTCTTCCAATAAAGGCCAACATATTTTTTGCCTTCCTATTAGCTTTCTGAACCTTGATGTTAACTTTATTTGTGTGCAAGAATGTCCAGATCCCTCTGAAAACCAATAGCTTTCACTCCACTGCTCTTTAATCTCCTGTTCTATTTCTTCTGCCAATGGATGACCTCCCATTTTTCCATACTGTCTCCCATCTGGCATGTTCTTGCCCATTCACTTATCCTGTCTATATTCTTCTGTCCTCCTCACAACCCAAACTGCCACCCAGCTTTGTATCATCAACAAGCTTAGATGTAAAGCACTTGATCCCCTCATTCATATCACTGATTTATAATGTAAGGCCCTGGTATCAATTCCCTCGGCATCCCACTAATCACTACCACCTGATCTGAAAATACCATTTTTATTCCGACTCTCTATTTTCTATCCATGAAACAAACTTCTTGTATATTATGCATGTGCCCTAATATTATGTAATAGCCCCTTCTGTGACACTTTATGTAAGGCCTTCTAAAAGCCTAAATACACCACATCCATTGGTTCATTCTTGTCTATTCTGCTCATTACAACACTAAAAAGCTCTAACAGATCTATCAAACATGATTTCTCTTTCATAAATCCATGCTGACTTTGCCTGATCCTAATATTCATTATTCTCCAAGTGAACTGTTCCCTTGCTAATAAATTTTAACTTTTTCCCTTCCACTTTGCCAGGCTAACTGATCTCTCTCTCTCTCTCTCCCCCCCCCCCCCCCCCCCCCCCCCCTCTCTCCCTCTCTCTCTCTCTCTCCCTCCCTCCCTCCTTAAATATTGTGCTCACAGTTGCTACCTTCCAATCAATGGGAACTGTTCTTGACTCCATGAAATTTTGGAAGATGACATCTAGTGATTCCTTCTCCATACCCACTTCTTTCAAAGCCTTGCGATACAGGTAACCAAGTCCCATGGATTTATATAATTTCAGTCCCATTTTAATTTCTCCAATACTTTATTTTATTCAAGTCGATTTCTTTCAACTCCTCATTTTGCTATAGATCTGTTGTTTTCAGGAATTGTTTCTGTGTCATGTTCCCTGAAGGCAGGCACCAAAATATTTGTTTACTTTCGCTGACATTTTCTCATTCCCCAAAATAAATTGTCCCATCCCAGTTTGTTTTAGGACACATATTAATTAATCTTCTCCTTTTTGCATATCCTTAGAAACTTTTACAGCCTGTTTCAGTTCCCCTTGCATTCTATTTTCCCTTATCAACATCCTAGTCCTCATTTCCTGTATTCTGATCTTTTTTCCCAATCTTCAGCCTTATTGCTTTTTTTTGTCAATACTCTAAGCCTTTTCCTTTGATCTGATACAACCTTTAACTTCTCCTGTTAGCCATGAATGAACCACTTCTGCTGTATCAAATTTCAGCCATAGTATGTTTACTGTCAAACCTTTTAATGTAGTTTCCTGATCTACCATAGACAAATACTTCATACCTTCATGGCTTGCTTTGTTCAGGTTTAGGACCCTGGTTTCAGATTGAACTAAGTCTCTTTCAGGCTTTAAGTAAAATTATATCAAATGATTATTGTTCCCTAAAGGTCCCTTAACTACAAGATTATCAATTTTTTTTCCCATTGCATCATACTAAGTGTAATATATATTGCTCCTACTTGGTTCTTGAGCATACTGATTTAGAAAACCATCCCTTATACACTCTATGAATTCGTCCTTTGCAATGCTGATGTTAATTTGCTCTATATGTAGATTAAAGCGCTCCATAATTATTTTATTACCCTTGTTATTGTGTGTCTCTAATTTCCTGATTTATACCATGACCTACATTACCACCACTGTTTCAAGGCTTAAAGACAACTCCCACAAATGTTTTCTTCCCTTTGCATTTTCTTAGCTCCACCAAAACTAATTCTGCCTCTTGAATTTCTGAGTAATGATCTTTTAGCATGATAATATTACTACATCATCTCGCCACAAGACTTATTTATAATGAAACTGGCGTTTTATGATTGAAGCCTCATAATGAAGCTTTCCTGTGTGGAGACCACGTAATACCCACAATTGTTGGATAAAGTATTAAGGTAAATGACAGGTTGATGTGGCAGAAACTATCTTCAACATTCAAGATTATTGATCAGCACCAAATCATTAGCCATTGTTGTTTGTAAGGGACATTTTGTGGAAATTTAGTAATTAAATACATAACTGCAGAGTTTAGAAGGTAGTGGAGAACACAATAAACTGGAAACTATATTTTATTACACTAATTTAAGTAATCTTCAGAAACTGTAGAACCTTACCATTTTTTAATGGCATGTTTTAAAATCATTGTTTCTCTAGGTTCAAACATAACGAGGATCTACACTGGCCAAGCATTATATAACTGCCAGTATGTGTTCACACTGCTAAAATACAGCATATAAAAAATGCAGCCAAATCTACTGTAATATGTTTAACCATAAAGAACAATACAATGTTCTTCACAACCTGATTTAGCAACAGATGCCGTGCAGCTTGTAAGAAATCCTATGGCTGTTGTCTATAATGTGCTTCATAATGAAATAATTAGGTTACTAAAACCAGTTGCTGGATGATTTTGATTGTGTTTGAGTCTTTTCTATGAAAAGGTCATCAAACAATATGGTGACTGTATATATAAAACATTCTGCATTGCAAGCCACTGATATTTACAGGGAACATCATTGCCCACTTTCACCCCATGTGTCCAGCCACCACAACACATTCGATTCATCGTTCCAGAGTATCATTCAGGCCACAGAACAAAGATGCACCATAGAAAGCATCCTATCTGGATACATCACGACTTGGTATGGCGGCTGCTTTGCCCAGGAATGCAAGAAACTGCAGAGAGTTGTGGACATAGCCCAGCGCGTCACGGAAACTAGCCTCCCCTCCATGGACTCTGTCTTGGTGAAGCAGCCAGCATAATCAAAGACCACACCCACCCAGGTCATTCTCTCTTCTCTCCTCTCCCATCAGGCAGAAGATACAGGAGCCTGGGGGTACATACCACCAGGCTCAAGAACAGCTTCTATCCCATGGTGATAAGACTATTGAACGGTTCCCACTATACGATGAGATGGATTCTTGACCTCACAATCTACCTTGTTGTGACCTTGCACCTTATTGTCTACCTGCACTGCACTTCATCTGTAGCTGTGACACTTTACTCTGTACTGTTTACTGTACTGTTATTGTTTTTACCTGTACTACCTCAATGCACTCTGTATTAACTCAGTGTATCTGCACTGTGTAATGAATTGACCTGTATGATCGGTATGCAAGACAAGTTTTTCACTGTACCTCAGTACAAGTGACAATAATAAACCAATACCAATACATGCCCTTCATAAACCTTAAGGACTTTATTGTTTCAATATTAAGGTTGTTTGTGTCTTACAAAACTGGATCATAAAACATAATATCTACTTGGGGACTAATTGTCATGATGCTTTACTTTTAAGGCAGTCATCCATGTTAGAATTACAGACAAACAAAAAACATTGCAGGATAGGCTTTTCAGCTACTTTCTTCTGCCATCCCTCCTAGCACCTTGTCATTGTATAGATTCAACATCAGGACCATTTGCATTCTTTAAGCATCTTAATGTGATGTTTTAAATGTCTTGGACCAGAGCAGGGGCCATCTGGCAGTACAGCTGCATTATGGTCCGCAAAGTGATTGGCTACTCTAATAAGCATGGAGCAGGGAGAGGGGAAGACATTAAGTCATAAGTAAGAGCAAAACAAAATCTGGATGTGGAGCCAGAAACAATTTCCATTGAATCGCCTTTGGAGGCAACAGCAAAGATCATGAAAATGATTGACTAGACCATAGTCAAAGTGCCTCCTATGGCCAATCTATAGTCCTCTGAAAATTGAGGTACTTGGCCTCTTTTTGTAGACGTCATCGCTCTTCTGCACAGCAATGATGAAGCTCCCCTTTAACTAACAGTGGCAGCCTTTAATTGCTGTTTCCTGCCCTTCACTGATAGCAAACTGCTGCAGGCGGACCCAATCTAGGCCAGATACTTGCTATGAATAGCCAATGAAACTGACCTCAGAATATCCAATGACATTGGCCCAGTTCCACAAGTGCTAAGTTTGCAGTTCCATGGGTTCGCCAATGTAGTTCCCATACTGAGATTTCACCACTTTAGGCCTCTCACAGCTTTGCAGATGTTTTACATTGTACGTTATGGAATCTAGAAAACAGTAAGAAAAATTATAGAAGAGAAAGAAAAAACAAAGGGATAGGAAAACAAAGGAATTAACAGGCAGATTAAGAACTCTAATAATGGAGGGCTGGGAGATAATGAGAGAATTAAACAGAAAGAATGTAAAAGAGAATTGGAAAAAAGGAATATCCATTAGTTTGTAGCTAATCAAATAGAGAAAATGTAAAACAATATCAGTAGTGACAGAATCTGAGCTCTGAATTACATTTCCTGCTGTCCTCAGTTAGATTTATGAAGAACCCTGAAGCAAACCCAAGCTTTGACCTATCCAATTAAAAGCTAGTCTTCTGTTACAGTAACTTAGATCATTTTGTCTAAATCTTTTTTGAAAAATTGCTAAGCACTTTTGATTCAAATAGCTTTATTTCAAAGTCAGTTTAATTTTGTAATGTGACAAAAAAAATTAATTGACATATCAAGATGTTAACACAACCACAGACCAGATGGTACATACTCGTTATAGACCTTAATGAAGCTCCTAAGGTGAGTCTTGGGAGATACAATTTGGTGAGTAATAGACTACTGACTAAAAATTGTGGAGATTTTTCTATTGTGGTAGGATTAAGATCTATCAGAAGAGATGAGACATACATTTAAAGTTATTACCCTGAGCCTACCATTAAGTTCAAGCAAGATCTTCTCCAACAGCCTCTCCTTCAATCAGAATGCAGTCCCTTCTGGCTCCTGCACACTCAGCATTTTCTTGCCTAGTATTTGATTTCATCCTCCAGATATGCATTCTCTCATTTGCTATTTAGATGTATCGAGTGATATCTTAATAGGCTTAAATCATACATGTTGACAGTTCACCTAGCTAATGAGAGATACATTTCAGTAAACTGTTGACAGAACTGTCTGAAAGCCTCTTTAATTCAGCAACATGCAGCAACACATCAAAAAGCATTATTTAATCAGGTGAAGATGAATAAGCATCAAGGTCTAGGGGCACCTCATATTAACATTTGACAATCCGCAAGTGCTGCTGTCACTGAAACTAATTTGCCCAAGGCAATCACGAAAACGTTGTGGGCTGTCAAAGAAAAACACCTTAAATAAAGGCAGTATAAAGGCAAAAGGTTGAGAATTTTCCAAGTAGCTTCCTACTGAGATAATAACCTGTTTAACAGTAAAGATGAAGCTTTTACAATGAAGTGTTTCTTTTGCATTTTGGGCTGGATCCTGCTGGCCTGTTATCTCTGCCAGGAAATGCTGCCAGTGGTCCTCCCAACACTTCCCTGGGGCGGATGTGGAGGACTGAGCGACAAGTGAATAAGAATTAGTTAACTAAACACATAAAAACGTGAATAAGTAATTGAAAACGTTAAGGTACAGCAAAATATTTTTTTAAAAGTAACTAACCTTCCAATTGCTTCCAAATTCTTTGCCCATCTAATCTGGTGCAGAATCTGAAGGGCAAGAGGAGCCTCCACCAATAGGTTCCATGAAGACCAGCGACTGAGCAAATTGTCAACTTTGACCTTGTAAATCTGACAGTAGGTCCAGGACTTCCTTGTTTCACAGCTCAACCACAGAAGTCTGAACAAATAGTTTCAACAATTGAACACCAGCAATTCCAATTGGAACCACCAGCATCAGTCAGCGTGATGCAGACCATTGTTATGCCATTAATTGTTTGATGTTAATGCAACTGAGTGAAACTGTGTTTTTACATCTGTTTACGCAGCCTGAGACTAACATGTTTGATCAAAGTGTAATATAAGACTTGGCCTTGCAGCTTTATTTATCTTCTGACATGTGGTGCCAGATGGTGTGTAGTGAGCAAAATTACAGCTAACAGTGGCTCTCTGTCTTTAACGTTGTTTTTTTTTTGACATGAAGATTGATCACTGCCTCACCAAAAACTCACATTGCTGGCTTTGTGACTGTAGACATGTTTGGAAAGTAATAGGAACCTATGAAAACAGTTGTTTCGAGTTACATCTCTCAATCAACTAAACAACAATCACTGTGTTTCATAACTCATATCCTGTAATACATGGAAGTGGAGTTTGTACAACATTGTAACAACAGAACTGTATTGTCAGAGGAGAAATTTGAAGATCATGTCTGACCCATGTTGCAGTGTGTTCTGGCTCATACCATGTTCTAATAAAATGAAGGTAAAGAAGAAAAAGTGTGCGATTATATAAGCTAAAGGCTTGTGAAAACCATACTGCAGTTACCATAACCAAGTAAGATGTTTGGAGCTGAGCCTTTCTGACCTTACAATTTTGGAGAAAGGGAAAGCAGAAAAGTAACAAATTTTCAACCTTGATCTAGCAGTTTTATTGTTAGGAATTTTAATTAATTTTTCCTATTTGAGGGAAAATAATATTTTTTTCTGATTGCCATTGTTGAAAATCCTTCAAAGTAATTTTGGCATTTTGGCGAAGTAGACTTTAAAGGATGGAGCCCACTGGCATGTCAAATACCATGAATCAAGTGGCCGTAAGTCCCAACAGTCCACAGGAACAGATGGGCAGAGAGCTATGCTTATTCCTCAAAGAAAAACTCCAACTCTCCATCCTTTCAGCAATATCATTCCGTCCTTGCTTGTGACGAATTTGCCTAAATTTAAAAAAATAGTCATGGAGGACTGAGCAGTCCAGTGCATTGAAGTGCAAGGGGTCAGTTTATGAACCTGAGCACCAGTGTAAATCAGAAAATCAGGAAATTTCTGCCTGCAATATTATAATAAAATGGAGCTTTAGATTGACAGTTTAAACAGGAGGAGTAAACACATCTGCATTTGCTCATGCTAATTATAGGTGCCCTACCAAAAATAACTAGTCTTTCTTCATCTGGTTCCTGAGTGGGTGTAGGTCTTCATCACTAAATTGCTCACAGCAAAGCACAAATGGGATCAGGGTTGGCAAACACAGAATTACTGAAGATGACTAACATGTGAAAAACTCACATCCATGTGTCATAATGAGAGGATAGGGAGATGGAGTTGCTCTTAGTTTGATATTAAATCACTTTGCTGAGCAACGTAAATCAAGCTTTACTTTCCTTGGAATAATGTAATCGATAAACCAGTGATGCAAACATCAAACTTCACAGCACTCATGTTTCTCCTAAAGGTGAACAAAAAAAGAAATATAAAAGGTGTTACAAATGTAAAAGAAGGTAATTTTGGAGAATGAGTATGTGGAACTGGATTCCAACTCTTCGATATGCTGGAGAAGAGAATGAAGAAGGTGAGAGGCCCAAGGTTTTCCTCACTGCATTCAGAAAGCACGATTTAACACAACCACAGTATTAACAATTCATTTCCGGGTTTCACAACCGGTTAGACTTGGCTGATTTAACAATGAAATGCAGGAGTCAATTTCAGATCCATAATTTAAAGGCCCAATGTTGGAATGAAATTTATGTATTCTGGAGTTGTAATTGAGGAGGAGGAGACGATGCGCAGCCTGTGTAGCGAGACGACCCCATGGCTGCAGGGATATGTTGCTTGGTGTCTTCATTTATTTATGTTGTGTTTCTATGTATTTTTCGCCAAGCTAAGGCACTCTGCATGTTCAAGGTGTAGCTCACATTTCTGTTTGAACACACAGAGACTTTGGCCAATAATCAAATGGCTGACAAGGGTCAACTGACAAAGCAGCAAATTGAAACTAGGTGACCAGAACTAAGGGTCTGTAACAAAGAACTGGTTGGTGGTCTCTGCCGGGATCCACATCTTCCCACAACAGAGTCTCCCATATTATGTCGTAACCACAAAGGAGTTTAGCATACAAGATGGATAAATGATGGGGTGAAAAGCTTGTTAAATAGAGGCTCACTTGAAGAGTCCACCATCATAACAATAAAACTTCCCACATGATAACTTGAATACTTAGTGTCCTCTATCATCCCTCTCATAGTCTGACTTAGATGAGCCCAAAGAGCTGAAACTTAATTCTCTAGTATTGTATAGATTACTCACTTTCATCCCATGAACACTTACCAACATGTACTCTTTCTTTGCATTAAAGTCCTATATGGTTCTTCAGAAGTAGAGGGAGCAGGGTCTCACTTTCCACTGCACTCCCTATCTTCATCATTTACCCTAGCTCTCTTGTAATTTGTGATCATCCAACAGTTTCCCTTTAACAATTGTGTGTGTGTATCTGACACAGTAGGTGTGAGTGCACTGACAGTTCTTGCACACCTTTAATGATTGTAGGTATTCCATCTTTGGTCATTCGGTGCCCCACTTACCAGCAATAAAGTGCAGAGCAGCACATTGCTGGCAAGGAAGAGCAGGAAGAAAAACACTGTGATGCTGGAGGAACTCAACAGGCCAGGCAGCATCCGTGGAGAAAAGCAGGCGGTCAACGTTTCGGGTCAGGACCCTTCTTCAGGACTGAAGATAGGAAAAGGGGAAACCCAATATATAGGAGGGAAAAGCAGAGCAGTGATAGGTGGACAAAAGAGGGGAGGCAGGGTGGGCACAGGGTGGTGATAGGTAGATGCAGGTGAGAGATAGTGATGGGCAGGTGCAGGGGAGGAGGGGAGAGCAGACCCACCGGGGATGGGTCAAAGGTAAGGAGAGAGAGGGAAAAAAGGGGGATAGAAACAAAGAAGGATAGGCTAGGAAAGGGAAGAAGAGAAGAAGCATGGCATGGGGTTGTGGGGAAGGGGGGTGGGGATTACTTAAAGTGGGAGAATTCAATGTTCATTCCTTTAGGCTGCAAGGTTCCAAGACAGAAAATGAGGACATTCATAAGAGCAATGCTGATGACAGGAATTCTGAATGAGGGAGCTCTGCTTCATCTTTTAATCCGTTGACCCTCTCTATCCCAACCTGCCCCGTCTCCAAGTCTTGTGGAGTCTGTCCCCCTTATGCTGTCAAATAGCCACAGAGGGAGGTGGCCCAGTCACCAGCAGGGCTCACACTGGCTCCAAAGTACAGAACAATGGCCAAGAGAAAATTACAGAAGAGCAAGAGTCTGAGCCTGCTCCCTCTAATTCTGAAGAACCATGCAGGACTTTAATGCAAAGAAAGAGTACCTGTTGGTAAGTGTCCAGGGGATGAAAGTGGGTAATCTATACAATACTAGAGAATTAACTTTCAGCTCTTTGGGCTCATGTAAAAATTGGTGTAATTATTTCTTTCTAGTCTGGAATATTCATGGTTATCAGATGGTAAGCAGTCTTTTAACGTGCTGAATGATGATACCAAGGACCAACATTGAGCAATGTATGGATGGTTTGGACAAGTGTGACTTTTTGTAGGACTGATTGAGGTTGGTGGAGGGAGGAGGGTGTTGAATCAGTTGGGTAAATTCCTGAAGGCTAATTGAACATCTGACCCTCTGAGACAACGGTGTGCTCTGGTCTACTGCTTGGATCGTTTTCATCCCCTACACCATCCCCATCTTTTCCCCCTCCTGGTCCTTGTCCAAAGAGACTGTGTCAGCCTTGCCTCATGTCTCCAACCCTTGCTACTGCAGAAGATCAGGAGAGTGCAGCGGACCATTGCTATTACTGTTGTGGTGTCAGGTCCATACTGAAGGGCATGACGGGATGGGTTAAGCGAATTTTAAGAATGCTTGTGCAGTGCCATTTCCTGTAAATAGGTGGCTTTGCTTAAACACTGCTGGGCCTCATCACCTCACCAGAGCCCTCCGTAATGTTTCCTTTGGGTTACTTTGGTCACCAAGTAGCCAGACCTTAAGATTGTTGAGAGATATAAATAGATCAGTGAGGGTGGATGCCATGGGACAAATGAAGCTGGCAGAGAACCTCATGGAGAACAATCTCTTTATGGTTATAAACCACCTGGAGTGGAAATTTCTTAATGAACATTCCTGGGTGATCTGGAAATGTCTTGAGAACTGCAACCCTCACTCATTCTGGTCTCATCGGTGGCAAAGTTCATGCAATTACCAGCCCTTGAAAGCAAGGCATCCATCCACCATCTGATGCATTAATGAGACACAGAGTGTGGGGCAGTGACCACTTTCACATCCACAGGTAGACCATTGGCCTCAGCAGACTATCAGTGTTCTGCTAGGGGAACCTAATAACCGGCCACCTCGTGACACAAAACCATGAACCACAGATGTTCAGATCCTCTGCCTGTGAATTTTGCATGCAGAAAATAGACTCCTTGATATAAAAATAGAACATGCTGAAAACAGTCAGCAGGTCAGGCAGCATCTGTGGAAAAATAAAGCAAAGTTAATGTTTCAGGTTGAAAACTCTGATCAGAAGAGTAATCTCTGATGATCCCCTCTCTCATATGCAGCTACAGATTGTTGAGGAGCAGGCTGCTATTACTACTGAGGCTCTGTGGTTGTCCCCCTCTGAGTCTAGCAGTCACTACGTGAGGAGCACACATAGTGAAGTGTACTGGAGAGCAGCTAAGTGCACTGGTCAATGTGGAGAAGTCCAGTGTGTTGAAACTGAATGGTAGTTTTCGCTAGGTTAGCACAAGTCCTACAAATGCTTTTTCCAGGCTGTCCTAAGGAAAGAGCTTGTGAATAAAGCTTTCTCTCAATAAGTGCAAGGGAGGAGATCAATGGACTACTGATGAAGATGTTTGCATCTTCATTTGTCATGGTGAAATACTAGAAGACTAGAGGATAGCTAATGTTGTCTCCTTGTCCAAAAGGTGCAGTAGGGGTAAGCCTGGAGTCTACAGATGGATGAGCCTTACATCAGGTTGGAGAAGATTGTGAAGGTCAGGATTTATACAGGGAAGATGATGTCTCACAAATCTAATTGAGTTTTTTGAGGTGGTAACCAAGTAGATTGATGGAGGCAGGGCAGTAGATGTTGCCTATATGCACTTTAGTAAGGGTTTTGACAAGGTCCCGCATGTCAGGCTAGTCTAGAAGGCTCAGGCACAAGTTATCTGAGCTGGCTAGTGAACTGGATCCAAAATCCTAAAAGATTCCATAAATATATTAAGAGTAAAAGGGTAGCAAGGAAGAGAGTAGGTCTCCTTAAGAATCAGTGTGGTAACCTATGTGTGGAGCCATGGGAAATGGGTGATGCATTAAGGAACACTTCTCATCTGTATTTATTGTGGAGAAGGAGCTCGAAGCTAGTGAGTTCAGGGGAAGGAACAGTGATATCCTTGAGTATGTTGTCATTGCAAAGGAGGACGTGTTGGAGGTCTTGCAACACATAAAGGTGGATAAATCCCCCTGACAAAGTGTATCCTAGGCTGTTATAGGAAGCAAGGATGGAGATTGTTGGGACCCTGGCAGAAACTATTGTAACTTTGTTAGCCACTGGTGAGGTAACAGAAGACAAGAGGGTGGCTAAGGTTGTGCCTTTATTTAAGAAGGGCAGTGGGGATAAGCCAGAGTACTGCAGGCTGGTGAGTCTTGCCTCAGTGGTGGGAAAGTTAGTGGAAGGGATTCTGACAGACAGGATTGATTAGCACTTGGAAAGGCAAGGACTCATTAGGGATAGTCATCATGGTTTTGGGCATGGGAAATCATTCCTCACGAATTTGTATGAGTTTTTTTGAAGAGGTTACCAAGAGGATTGATGAGGGAAGTATGGTAGATATTATCTACATGGACTTTAACAAGGCTTTCGATATGGTCCCACATGGTAGGCTGTTCTGGAAGATTAGAACACATTCACCAGGAATGGAGGGCTGTAGTTATAAGGAAAGATTGGATAGCTTGGGTTTATACTTACTGGAATGTAAGAGGCTAAGGGGTGACCTATAGAAATTTACAAAATTACGAGGAGCTTAGATAGGAGTAGTTAGTCAGACTCTTTTACTCAGGGCAGGGGAGTCTATAACTAGAGGGCACAGGTTTAAGGAGAGAGGAGAGAAATTTAAAGGAGATCTGAGACAGAATTTTTTCTCACAGAGGGTGGTGAATATTTGGAACAAGCTATCAGAGAAGGTAGTGGGGGCAGATACAATGACAACCTTTAAAACATATTTGAACAGGTACTTGGATAGGAAAGGGGTAAGGGGATATGGGCCTAATGTGGGAAAATGGAATTAGCACTGATGGCTATCACGGTCATCCTAGATGAGATGGATTGTAAGGGCCTGTTTCAGTATTGTGTATTTCTATAATTCTATGATTCTGCGAAAACAATAGTGAGACTGCAGTTTTTATTGCCTGATTTGATTGTCAACTCCTCAGCCCTGTCAGTGAGATTATCATTTCGGTTTCACTGGGGAGTTCCGGGAGGATTCAAAACCTGTACATCCTGAGTTAAGTTCCCAAACTGTTGTTGATTGAATTCATAATGAATGATTAACGTATTTACATTAACACTTCAGATCTCTTCAAGGATTTTACTGTTCTTAGCCTGACACACTCAGGTTAAGTTCAGAAGCCAAGATCAAATTTTGCAGGTGTAATCCACTGTCCCTTCCAAGACTCACTCACTCAGAGGTTCAAAATCCCTCCTCTGAATCAGCATATTTTCTTCATTTACTCTGAGACTCGGTGGGATCATAACTCAGTGACCTATAGAAATTTACAAAATTATGAGGAACTTAGATAGGAGTAGATAGTCAGACAAAAGGTGCGAATAAAAGATGCAAAACTCTGTTGTAAGTTTCCCATGGTATAGTTAATAGGAGGTCATGGCTAATATTGGGGTCCATGTCATTAGCAATGGTTATAGCCAATTGTAAAACTTAAGCATACTGCTCCAGTAGGCAGAATGAAAATGGCTGTCAGTCTCAAGGAGGGCAAAATACACCCACCGTGAACTTTTGGGGTGTACTTGATAATCATATTACAGCACACTATGGAAATGCAAGAATGCTTGAAATAAACCAAGCTGAAATACAAGTCTTTCTATCATTCCCACAGAAGTCATCCTGCAAATAAATTCCAAGTTAGAATCAGAATCTGGGGTATTGGTATTGGTTTATTATTGTCACTTGTACCAAGGTACAGTGAAAATCTTGTCTTGCATACTGATCATACAAGTCAACTCATTACACAGTGCAGTTACATTGAGGTAGTGCAGAGTGCATTGAGGAACAATTATAGTAAAGGTAATGAGTAGATCTGCAGAGAACAGCTTGCAATGAGTCATCACGCTCCAGCGCCATCTTGAGTCAGCAATGTTAGATCCAAATGAACAGGAATGATCTCCTCACTTCATCCTCTCAACCCACAGAGCTATGGAAAATGACATTAGTTGTGCCATCAAGCAGCACCACCAATCTTCTCACCAGTGCCACAATTATTGATTTCCAGACTTCATCATAGACTTAATGGGATTCAGAAGTGCTGTCAAAGCTTCCCTGGACCTCAAAGCAGCACTTGGCCATTGTGGCATCACCAACCCTAGAAAAATTAAGGCTAATGAAGATACTGAGAAAGAGACTTCGAAAGCTGGAGGCAAAGGTGATGTGCAGGAAAAGAGTTAGATGTTACCAGAGGCAAATCAAACCATTCTTCAGACTTCAGTACAGGGCTGAAGCAGTAATAAGTGATTAGATAGTGTAACAAACCAAACCTTTAGACTCCAGCCATCTATGAGATCAATTCTGTTGCAGCTGCATCATGAAGCTATAAAGTATTGCTTCACTCTAAACAGGACTAAAAGAAATACACATCTTAAAAAAAAATCATGGATAAACCTCTGTTATAAATAAAACACCTGGAAGCTGGTTACACAATCTGAAACCAAAGTACCACAGAATCTTGAAGTCTGATATGAAACAGAAAATACAAGAAATACCTAACAAGTCAAACAATGTCTGTGGAGGGAGGTATGGTCAATGTTTCAGGTTAATGACCTTCTAACAGAATAGGAAAAAGTTATGGATAAAACAAATTTTTAGATCCAGAAAAAGGTAGGTAAGGGTGCATTGTACGTACTGTATATACACTAACTGTGAGGGCACCTTTAAGAACTGAGTGCACCATGTGGTATCACCTTGATACACAATTGCACCAGATACTGCTGTTTGGTTGATATTGCTTGCTTTCAATAGAGGATGCTCTGTTGATGCTTCTACCTCTGATATGTACTAATTCAAGCAGCAACAACAAGGAGCCAACAGACACCAATGAAAGGGGAGAAAACAAAAGTGAAGACCTGCAATAAAATAAGGTCAAGACGAATTCAGTGACAAAAGGGATGGCCATTCAAAGCAGAAGGGGACAGTACAGAGGCAAGAAAAGAAACAAAAGGCAGGTCTAGAGGGTTCAGCAGAATTATTACCAGTGGCAGTGACCCAAAAATTTGAGCAATAATTATGATCTGAGATTTTTGAACAGTGTTGAATCCATAAGGATGTAAAATCCTGAACTGAAAGATGAGGTGCTGTTCCTTGAGCTCATGTTGAGCATCCTTGGAACAATGTAGGAGGCTGAGGAATGAGAGGTCGGAATGCAAGTGGGCGGAGGAATAAAATGACAGGTGATATGATTTATGTTTCCATTTATGAGGCTGACCTGTGAAAATAAATTTTAAAGAGATATAATATTTTATAACTGGCCTTGACTTATCCTCAGTGTGTTTCATTCCATACAAATAATTAGGAAAACATAATATTTCAACCCAAGAATCCAAACAACTATCCACATTTGTAATGGGACATCTTATTTTACTGTTTTGCTATTTTCACAGCAGAACAAAAGAAATTCATTCTTCTATAAATCAAGACTCTTCCACATATGCAGGACATGCAAGTTCATAAAACGGTATTTTATAGGTCAGATCTGCATAGAGGCATCACAGAGTTGCTTAATCTTGGTAAATTAGTAATGTGTTTTTAAATTATTCATATCTTTGAGTCCTCAGGAATTTAATGATATAGTACATACACTGATAGTAATTTACTTCCTACAAGTACATTTATTTAATTATGCCACTAAACTTAGTGCACCAATTGGTCATCATGAGGGCTTTAGGCAGGGTAGCTAGGCTAATCAGAAATAATGGTATGTGTTATTTTGTCCCTAGCGGCTAGGTTCTGAAATGCTATTTAGATCTCAGAAGGTTAATGTCCTCCTTATGTAAATTGTCCAATTTAACATTCACTGGCAGTATCATAAATCCTAGCTCCAGGATTTCATTAAACCTATGTTCAAACTAGTTGACCTCGGAGGTTAACAATCACAAGTCACACAGGGCAATTATTTAACTCTCTTCTTATCACAAGTCTGAATCATGCTAAACATTCTGCAATTACTCATACCTCACAGATAGAGTTTACAAAAGTAATTGCTCAATCTATGGGTCATGATTTTCCTAAAGACCACATTTGCTGGGGTCTGCAAATGGGCAAATAGTGCATGTTCTGCAGAGTTAAGGAGTGTCTTTGATGCTGTAATCCAATTACAAACCCTTGTAAGGGTCATTTTACATCATGGTAAAAAGGCCAATATGAAAAGAGCCTTTCAATTTGCATACAAGCTGAATTAAAGTCTGATCTAGATTAAACTACATAGGGGGAATGATTTGGTGTGTCTTAGTTCAGAATGGAACCAGATAATATGTTAGAGTGAGTCTGCCATATGAGGGTTGATTTTGTGCTGTGAATAACAATCATAACTAACAACAAGAAGACGTGGACTAATTTTTTCTCCCTGGATAATTAATCCAACCATTGCAGCATTATATTGCTTTTTTACAGTGTTCAACCTAAAGATAACACTTTAAAATCAAGCATATATTTTACATTGAAAATTATATTCAAAGCAAGCACTTCTCACAAAATACACAATTATTCACACAGCTCCAAATAAAAATTGGCTTAACCCAGAGTAGAGTAATTTTGTACACATTTCAGGAAATTTAACCCCTAACTTTTCAGTGAGATTTTCATCCTTTTCAAAATAACATCAACAGCAGTGCAACATTCAATATTTGTCTATAGTGAGATTTTCAACCTCATGGATACAAAAATCGACAGTTCTTATTTACTCACAATACAACCAAATTTTAAAGAGAAAGAGAGAGATTTCTTTATTAGTCACATGTACATCAAAAAACACAGTGAAATGCATCTTTGCGTAGAATGTTCTGGGGGCAGCACATGCTTCTGGCGCCAACATAGCATGTCCACAACTTCCTAACCTGTATGTGGTTGTCATATGGGAGGAAACCAGAGCAACTGGAGGAAATCCACCCAGTCACGGGGAGAACGTACAAACTTCTTACAGACAGCGACTGGAATTGAACCCAGGTTGCTGCTACCCTGTATTCCTTGACATCATGCTATTTAATAGGCCAAAACTCCAATGGGATTCTTTGGCTTTGCTGAGCGCTCTGAACTCCCACAACCTCAAATATGATCTCACGCATGTGCCTTGACTGTTTTGCCCATGGAGGTCAGGGCCACGGTCAGTCTCAGCTTCCAAGCCTCAGGAACAATTCCAAGCTGCTGCTGCTTATCTCTGCCTGCAATTGTTGGTTCACAGTATATCCCTTCAAGAGCTGTCTTCAGAGATTCTATCTGATGTATTACGTGCTCAGAACATGCTGAGAACTGCAAGAGTTTGCAACACATCAATGGGGAACACTGCACTGAAACCAAAATGTCAGTTTCAGTGGAACATTACACAAGAAAACCCAACAAAGCTGTATTGCGAACCTTGCAACTGAAGATAACTTTCACAAATAACATTTTGGGTAAACCATAAACTGTTTTAACATTAAAGAAAAAGGCACAGTGAAACATCTAGGCCCATATACACGGTGAGTTAAATATATTTTGCATTCTTGGGGGAAACACCATAAGATAAAGAGCAAACAATTCATCCTAATATCATAAATTATTTAAAAAAAAGACATTTGAATGTGGAGTGAACAGTGGAAGAGGACATTTTCTGTTTTCTTGGTATGAATGTAAGAAATAGGAATAAGGAAAATTATATTGACCATCAAGATTATTTCCTTCACAAACCATACACCTGAAGATCAGTCAAATTCCAGAGGGAAGCAACTGGCACTGAAGCTCCAAAGGACACGATTGTGAAAACTTCCATTGCCTACAGTGGTAATGAAGTGAAACCTTGGTATACTAATCCTCTTGAGAGTTCATACTATGCTGTTGCCGGTAATTACATTTCACAGATAATGTGTATTTGGTCCTAGCTCCACGAGTTCTAATTTTCAGATGATAAGTTAAGAAAAACTTGATAATGTTGCAGTCATATTGTCCAATTCTACAAATGTGTGCTACTTCAAATATGTAGCAGTTAGCATAGCACAATTACAGCGCCAGCAACTCGCGTTCAATTCCGGCCACTGTCTGTAAGGAGGTTGTACGTTCTGTCCGTGTCTGCGTGGGTTTCATCCAGGTGCTCGGGTTTCCCCCCATATTTCAAAAATGTACGGTTTAGGAAAGTTATGGGCATGCTATGTTGGCACCGGAAGCACGGCAACACTTGCCCCCAGGAACACTCTACGCAAAAGATGCATTTCCCTGTGTCTTTTGATGTACATGTGACTATGAAGATATCTTATCTTATATCTTACCTTATTTTACTTGACTAAATTTGCAGGGAATTCCCAGGAGTTCTGATGTAAAGTGACCCTTACGAGGGTTTGTAATTGGATTACAACATTTAAGACATCACTTAAATCTGCAAAACATACCTTATTTTCCCATTTGAAAGCCAAGAACTTGGACGGCACACTTCACCAGTGATTTATGACTGCACACTAAAATTGGACTCCTCGTGGAGTCTAGTATATTTTGCACAGTGGAAGCAACTGCAAGGTTAAAGAGGTTAGGCAATTTAGGAATTTTGCTCAGTTAGTTAATTGGATGATCTTAATTCTTTTGAAGAGTTCTTGTGATTTTAGCTGAGTTCCTGAGAAGGGTCCAACTGATCTGAAACATCAACTGGTTTCACTTTCCACAAATATTGACTGACGGAGTTCTTCCAGCAGTTCTGTTTTTGTCTGTGGTTTTAGATGTTGCTTATTTCTTAAGAAATAAACGTATTTGTTTGATTTTTAAGACTTTTGTAATATTTTTGAATGCCTCCAGCTTCCTTCCCCTCCAGAAGCTTGCCACGCTGTGTACTGTCTGCTGCTTTTCCTAGTCATGCTGCACTTCAACAATACCCTAAAGCACCAATGTTCTGCAGTCATTACGTAAGCATTAAAGCCAAGACATACTCAGTCTTCTTTTGGCACACTTGCCTTTCATTTAAAAGATTTAAAGAAATCTGGAGGCATCAATTAGTGACTTGAAGCATAACCTTGTAGAAATCAATCAGCAATTAATCCATATGTACGTGATTTTTCCTTTAAATATTGCGGTTATAGAGATTGCTCCTCTGGTTGAGTGCTTGGTCCTCAAAAATACAGTGTGTTAGCTATATAACGGTCAGATGAGCACTGACCACAATGATATCAGGGTCGGCCTACCCTGCATGCTTCAGTGTGCGATGGTGTCTTCTCAATGTGGTGATCATAGCACCTTGCACCAGTGATCAGTATGTAGGCAATACTGATTGCATACCAATATCATGCAAATATCATGCAAGACTGACTGCGTGCCAATACCATGCAAACCAATGGATCCACGCAGCTGCATTTTGCAACCCATAAACTCTCTTTTCAATAACAAAACCAATAATAACATATCAGAGCTGTTGCTGATATTGAACTAGATGTCCATGTCCTTATTAGCCTTTCTGCAGAACTTTAAAGAAAGAATCATACCTTTTTCCAAGAGAATTTATGTTGGAAGAGACAGAGAAAAAAAGTCATTTGGATGCTTACTGAGAAAACAGGCAATGTAACAGATAACCAAGATACTTTTGTACATTAAGATGGGATTGAAAACCTCAAAAATGTTTATAATCATTAAAAAGCTACCAAACATTTCATTATTAACCTTCCCATTTCCTATTCACAATGCTGATCAAAAGACCACTGGAACCAATTAAAATTTTGAACATGTGTACAATTCAGGGAATACACACCCTGAATTCTCTGGAAGAATAGTTGTTCTTTTCCATACCTTGATGTTTGGAAGGCACACAACGTGATTCATCAACTGTGGAATGCAATTACAAGATGCTACTTCATCTAAAACATTTATACAATGGGATTCGTCTCTTGCAATGTCAGTATAGAAGCTCTTACTTTCAGAGCAATAATAATTAAGCAATGTCATATGTTGAGTGAACATGAGTGTCATGACTAAACAGGAGGCACCCTCAGATTATTCACTGCAAATCATTCTCTCAGCCACCAGAGAAATACTTAGAATTTTTGTTGTCAAACAAAATGTCACATTACAATAACAAGCCATTATTTGCTCCAGAGGTTTTGGAGCTGATTTTAGAAAAACAAATACTCCATTTTTCACTTCCACGTGCCATTTTAATTCAGTTTGTGCTGCAGGTACAATACTGCATTAAATTGGAAGTTTTTCTGATGAATGATAGATGCAAAACCTAAATTATAGCTGTTTCTCAACATTTAAAATTCTATAAAAATATTTAGAGACACTTAAGTTTGCATCTAAACTATCAGCACTAGCCTTTCATACCTGTATTGAGCAGAGAGAGAAATTATAAAAGAGCCACTCAGCATGAAAGAAGTGTCTTTGAGCATCATTAGAAAATTATATTAGAAACATTATTCATTTCTATGTTTGCTGAATCATTGGAGCCTTTCCCATAATTTGCGTCTCAATATTTTACCATATCAATCTGCTGAAAATTGTTTCCTTTGCAGCTTCTAAGTCTGTCCATTATGCACCACCTGAAAATTAATTTCCAATAACTTAATTGAAGGTAAATGCTAAAGTGCACAGTATTTCTCTTTACTAGGTGAACTTTGTCCTCAACAGGGGAAGTTAGTGCAGAAAGTTGAACTTTCTCAAGTTCTTGTATAGCTGGGTCACTTACTGAGGATGGGAAGGAGGTGAATTCAAACGGTGAATCTGCCATGGAGATACTCCTGAAGTAAACCTTTAAGTGTGCAAGAGCAGCAGTCTGGAAAAGTAGGCCCACTCAGCAGCAAGCAATGAATGGTAAGGTTCTGGTGAGCCTGCAGGTTGCTTTCAAGCATTAACGAATGGCCTCTAATGGTTGCATTAAGAGATACACCAGTCTAATAAATCAGAATCAGGTTTATTATCACTGACATATGTAGCGAAATTTGTTGTTTTGTGGCAGCAGTACAGTACAAGACATAAAAATGACAATAAGTTACAAAAATAAATAAATAGTGCAAAAAGAGGAATAGTGAGGTAGTGTTCGGGGGGTTCATGGACCATTCAGGAATATGATGGTGGAGGGGAAGAAGCTGTTCCTGAAAAGTTGAGTGTGGGTCTTCAGGATCCTGTACTTCCTCCCCGATGGTAGTAACATGAAGAGGACATGTCCAGACGGTGAGGGTCCTTAATGATGGATGCTGCCTTCTGGAGGCACCGCCTCTTGAGGATGTCCTTGATGATGGAGTTGTGCCCGTGATGGAGCTGGCTGAGTCTACAACCCTCTGCAGCCTCTTTCGATCCTGCACATTGGAGCTTCTATACCAGGTGGTGATGCAAACAGTCAGAATGCTCTCCACCAGACAGCTGAAGAATTGTATCAGGAGTCCTTTGGTGAATGCAGGATGCCAATTTAAACACTTCAGTGACTTGTTTGAAAGGGAGTTTTGGATGCCCATTACAAGACCCAGCTGAAAATCATGGTCAGGCAATATTTTGAAAAAAGATATTTGCGTACCAATATTTTTTCATGTGCATAAAGTGGGTAACAAATCAAATCACTTCATGACAAATGTTAACATCAATCAATACCTTGTCAAAAGCATTATTTCCTCAAAGCCTATCAAAGTACCTCAGAATTTTCACATTTTCATCAATGCAAATTATTTGCCAAGTATTTGGAATAGTTTGGGGTGAAATGTACTAAAGTTAATTGCTCTGAAGCACCACTGGGCAATCCTTTTCATATCACATGATAGTGTATGGCATATAATCTCAATGAAGTTTGGAAATGGTTTTAAACGTGCTAAGCTGTGTACTTGAACAACCTATTAGTTCAAAGCCCAAAATCTACACTGTGCACAAAGCCCACACTAGCTTGTTGCATTGCTGGTCGAGAGTAATATTACATGCACAAATATTGCAAACCACCAAGACATTTACACAGTTCAGCACATTATTGTATGCAGTTTCAGTGGTCACACATAAGCCACTAACCTCTATTATGTCTCTTCAGGGTTTAAGTCTTAAAGCAGTGGTTTTGAACTGGAACTACTGCTGGAAGCAGGTGGAGTAGCTTGGGGTGAATTATCCTAATAAGTCTCAGAATGATGTCCCCAATTTCTTTGACACTAGATTGGAGGTTATAGGCACAGAGGTGGACATCAGGGGAGAGGAATATAGGATCAGTCAAAAAAAATGTGAAAGGCCTGATCTGCCTACTAATAAAAAATCCGTTCTATTATTTAATCGAAGCAGAATCTATTAATGTCTGCAATGAACAGCCGATCAAAGATGAAAATAATGTCTCTTCCTAAATTGAGCATCAGTAGGCCTGCTTCCTTCTGTTAGATCCCACTATTTTGTTTGTGGCCCACACTGTTTTCTTTGTATCGTAGCTGCAATCTAATGCTTTAGCAGGAATGTCAAAAAAACATTGCATGAGATTAACATCTTTCACGTGTAGGCATGTCACAAGCATGGCAACACATAAACAAAAGTTTCAATATGCACCGTGGGCTAGAAGGTCCCAGACTACATTTCAAACATTTAGTGTTTTAAAAAGAACATTTGTGATGTGATTAAATTTCCAGTCCAAAGACATGTTAAATGTCAATGTGGACAGAATTGAAGTAGACCACAGAGTGGTCACCCCAATCTTCATCTAGCCTTCCACAACGTAAAGAAGACTGCACCATGTGCAGCAAACACTGCAAGTAGAATTGAAAGAGGTAAAAGTAGATCTTGAACAGGCACCAACACCCAGTATTTCTCCCCAGGACCTTCATATACAAACCCAAGAGATACCACATTAACTATTTGCCATTTTCCTCTCCACCATCTGTAATGCCAAATATTCATTGCAGTAAAGTAGTGATTTACTTATATTTTCTTTCAGTTTATTATATTTACTGGCTGCTCACATTACCTTCTTTTTTTTTCAGGAAGATCAACTGCAGTCTGGGTGAGTATTCTGCATGGGGAACCTCTGTTCAGTCTCTCCCCTCAGATGTTGTCTGACCTCTTGGTATTTCTGTCATTTTCTGTTTTTATCACCACAGTATTTAAATTGTGCGCTGTACCTCATCTTCAGGTTTCAGGTGAAATGCAGGGATATCATGCTCCACGATATCACCTGTGGAAATCTTCTCTTGGTTATTTTATAAAAGCACTACCTCAATTAAAATAATTAGTTCAAAGTCTTAATTAAAATAGAAAGTAAGTGAAATATACATACATGAATGTACAAATATGTCTGTCTAATAAAATTGCATAGTACAATTTAACCCCACAAGTGTCATTGAATCTTTCCCTAAAAAATATGGCAGACATTCACAGTTGACACTACGTGATATATGGTCCATCATTTTCAGTGACTAGATTTCTAGACCTTCTTAACGTAATGCTCCAAGAGTCTCTGAAGGGACACTCCAGGCATCCCAGCTAGAGAATTTAAAAACTCCCCAGTGAATACTCCAGGTGTTATGAATCAAGTTTGCACTAGATATCTTTTCCTGTGCCATACGCAAAAACCAATGCTTTTTTGTGAGTCCTCAGGTCTGCAAGGAACTGGAACATGGTTTTAGCCATTGTAATAAGAGGAACACTGTTACTATTCACTGCTGTTTGTACTGGAAAACTGGCAGAAACATCTGGAGTCTGCCCATGCACAGTTATATTCACCCCCTTGCAGTACTGAAGTTCTTGCACTTGGAAATCTTTTTGAAATTGTTTAATTGTCAAGGATGTCAACTTCTGACACATTATTCTCGCTATTAAAATTCTTTGAAAATATTAAACTATTTGAATGAGGTGTAACTTTTAATAGTGTATAAACCATAATTTCTGCTGAACACCTCTTAAGCCTTGGGAAATTTCTATATGTATGGCATCCATTGCCCTCATTATTTCAAAATTCCATGTTTTTAAAATTTCATTTTTAAGTGTGTTACTGGACATTTAGGTGCTGGACAGTAGGATTTTGTAGGATTCAGTATATAGTTTTTCTTATCATATGCTAATGACTTAACTCCCGGGGCTGGGATTAAGATGTTTGCCAATGACACCAAATTTCAGATGACGATTTTATTTCACTCCATTTACTCATCCCATCATATTACTGCACTGTCATTTGCATTTTTTGCTGTGTAATCTCTGTTACAATCTACACTATCATAGAGTTTCTCCTTTATCCTCTCAAACCATTCTTCCTTGTTCTGCATCTTAAAGTTTGTTTATCTCAGCTTTTCCCAGTTTTGAAGAAAGATCACTGACTTAAACTGTTAACTCTGTTTCTCCACAGATGCTGCCTGACCTGCTAAATGTTATCAACACTTTTTGTTTTTACTCTTTCATTTCTGTGCACCCTCGTAAATCACCCAAGTGAGTGTGTGTTTTTAATTGTATTTAACTGCCAGAAATGAAGAGAAATATATAAAGTATGTAAATTGATGTCCTGTCATATGATTTACATTTTTTAAATAAGTATCATACCAATTGTTTGCCATCAGAGTATAAGTATCAGTTAAAATATAGGTTTAGTTAAGTGGATAGTTTACTGGTAATTTCTGTAGCTGTGACAATGTACAGACAATATTGAGGATTATCCCATCACAAAATTTAGCAACATTTAACTAGCCAGTGAGGATGTAGACCCTTGGCATCAAGGATAGTGGTTAGTGTAACGCTATTACAGTGCCAGCGACCCAGGTTCACTTCCGACCACTGTCTGTAAGGGGTTTGTACATTCTTCCCGTGGACCTGCGAGGGTTTCCTCTGGGTGCTCCAGTTTCCTTCCACATTCAAAGTCGTACAGGTTAGGAAGTTGTGGGCATGCTATGTTGGCACCAGAAGCATGGCGACACTTGCGGGCTGCCCCCAGAACACTCTATGCAAAAGGTTGCATTTCACTGTGTGTTTCGATGTAACATGTGACTAATAAAGATATTTTTATCTTACCTTATTCCCTAAATCAATAAATACTTACAACAGCATTTTATATTTTAGTGACAAAACATTAATTGTTGTTGGTAATAAGCTTCTTCTCATAGACATGCAATTTATTTGTACGCAAATGTCAGCTGTGATCAGTAGGTAGCCTTAAATTGGAAGGTTCTAACTTCAAGTGTTACTCCAATGACTTGAGAACAAAAACATCAGCTGACTCGCTGGTGTAATGTTGAGATAGAGCCGCACTGTAGGAAGTGCTAACTTTCACATGAGCCACCACCTGCTCTTTAAGCTTGACATAAATGATTTCTGTGATGATATTTCATATTTCATGTTTCTTATGACATAGAAGGAGGATACTTGGTCCATCAAATTTAAGGCCAGCTCACAGAGCAATCCCATCAGTCCCATTCCCCCTTATTTTCCTGTTATCAATTCTCTCTCACGTGCCTGTTAATTTCCCCCCCTAATTCTCTTATCACCCATCTACACAAACAATAATTTACAATAGAGACACAAGAGACTGCAGATGCTGGGACTCTGGAGCAACAAACAAATGCTGGAGGAACTCAGTGGGCCAGGCAGCATCTGTGGAGGGAACTAGACAGTCAACATTTTCGGGTTGAGGTCCTTCATCTGGTTAATCTACAAAAGCCATCAAATCTAACAATCAGCATGTCTTTGGAATGTGAGAGGAATCTGGAGCGCCTGGGGAAAATAAACAGTCACAGGGAGATTGTGGAACAGCAACAATATGTTTCTGAAGAGAAGGGGAATGATTCCCGTGTATTGATCTATATGTAATTCACTCGAAAACTTTTTTAAAACAGATTTTCTGATCATTATCACATTACTGGTTATAAGTATACAAAAACTGGCTGCTGCACAACAACAAGTACATTTCTAAATTCCTTCATCTGCTAGAAAGTCCATTGAAATTGAATTGCAATGAAAGGTGCTATGTAAGATAAGTATTGATAAGATAAATGCATGTATTTTATTTTCCCAATGTCAGTTTACCCAGTTTGCTTCATCGGCAAGGCCACATCATTGATCACAAAACATCAAGAAAGCTTTTTAAAGATTAATTAATTACTGGAACTGTCATTTATTGTAAATCTTAATGAATCAATTAACTTTCACATTTCCTATCATAAAATATGGGTATGCTACAAACACACATTGCAGAAATGGAACCAAAATGAAGACTCCCATAAAACACTTATGAATTCTACAGTTACAACAATTTAGTGCTCAACCCAGTGGCACTTACAACCTGAACTTTTTATTAGCCACAAATTAATACTTCAATGCATGTAACAAACTTTAATTTTCTAATTCCCTTTTACCTAGTAACAACTAGTCATTTTGTAAGTGCACCATTATCATCACTGGTAACCAAAGAATTTCTCTTTTAGAAATTACTTTGCTGCTGATGTGATTGCCAATGCCACCAACATTTTTCAGATATGCAAAGCTTGGTTCAAAGTAAATAATCACAATTGCTTTCTTACAGTAATGACATTGCAAGTATTAGTCTTTTTTTTTGTGTAGCTATGATGCTTGTGTTCATACTGATATATTCAGGCTTGTCAAAAAGAATTTAGCTGGAGATAAAGTTTCTATGTAAAACTGAACTAGCATGATAAAATAGGTGTGAATAATTTTCAAGTTGTTTTCTCATGTTTTGAATTCATATAGCAGTAAACTGATTTCAGTACAATTCTTAGATTAGCTTTTAAATATTTAGAGGAAGTGTGAGCTACCTTTAGGTAAGTACATGAAGGCATTGGACTGGTGAGAAGGGAAAGGTTTAATAGGAACTTGAAGGGCAACTTTTGTTTACACAGTGGGTGGTATTTCTGTGGAATGAACTGCCGGAGGAAGTTGTTGAGGCAGGTACAATAAGAATGTTTAAAAGACAGTCGGACAGGTAGATGGATAGGGAATGTTTTGAAGGTTATGTGCCATATGAGGGCAAATAGGTCTAAACTTGGATAGGCATCTTGGTCAGCATGGATCAGTTGGGCTGAAGGGCCTGTTTTCTGTGCTGTACAAGTTTATGACTATGTTCTTTTGCCTATATTCTCACTCTCTAACTGCTCCCATTCACTCACTGACCAGATAACCCTTGTTTACGGTGTATCACCATGGTCATCCATCTTCCCCTCCCCTACAGCCCTTGTAGCTTACAAGCTTCTTTTTGCTCCTTCCCAGTTCTGGCATGACCTGCTGAGTACTTCCAGCTGTTTTTTTTTATTTTTAGAATTCCAGCATCTGCAGTTTTTATTTGATTTTCATTAGTAAGTAGGTTGTTGGTAAGTGCCCACTGATTGCACTGTCAATGACAGGTTCCATCACTTGCTGATGATTAAGCGTAGACTCATTGACCTGTAATTAGCAGGATTGGATTTGTCCTGCTTTTTGTGAACAGGTCAATTTTCCACTTGTTAAATGCCAGTGTTGTAACCAGTAGGAGAGCTGCTTGGCTAGAGGCTCCTCCCATGAGCTGTTTAATTGTCCACCACAATTCATAGCTAGATATGGTAGGGCTACAGAGCTTTAGGTCTCAAATGTTGGTTGTTAGTTTTGTCCATTGCATGCTGCTTTTACTCCTTAACATGCTTGTAGTTTTATATTGCATATTTACCAGGCTCGGTACCTCATTTCTAGGCATACTTGCTGTTCTTGGCGATTCCTTCTGCACTTGTCATTGAAACAGTGTTTATCTCATAGTCTGATAGTAATGGTAAAATGAATAATATGCTGGACCATAAGGTTAAAGATTGTTGTAGTGTATATTTCCACTGCTGCCAGTGCCCAGTTTTTGTGCAATTCTAAGTCTATCTCATTCAGCATGCTTGTAGTGTCACATAACAGAACATATTTAGAAGCAAGTTCATTCTGTGCAAAATTCTGTCACAATTGGAAAGGAAAGAGAGTTGTTCAAAACTTCTAACTTGTTACATTTGCTCTCAAGTGAAGATGTCTGCAGAAAAACAGTCTCTTTCCTGACGAAAATAGTCGGTTACTAAGAAAAAGAACTGCTCCTGCTGCTCAAGGAAGTTTAAAATAACCAGTAGCTGCTAAAGAGTTAGTTTGAACGTAGAATGAACTAAATATGATTAGTTTGCCTTATGCTGTTTAAATAATAGCATCAGCTTTGAGCAGCATGACATCAGTTGTAAGAATGCTAAATATTTCTATTCATTTACATCTGCAAATCTCCTGACTCTCAAGAAACATTTTCTCCATGAACAATGCAGCATCTTGCTCTACGTGGGCCCCTGTATGTGGCTCACACTATTGCTGCGTGGATCATTTCCTGGGGTAACCCTGAACAAAGCACTCAGAATCTTGAACAGCAAACCATGTCATTTTTATATGAGATTAATGGTTTATATCAGAATACCCAGTTTCAGAAAAATGAAACTAGATAGTGCTTATTAAGTAACACATTCTTAGCTCACAGGTAAGTGCCTATAAAATAGAAATTTAAATTTATATTTTAATGTTCCCAGGAGAATTTGCATGCTAATATTCTGATCTTTTCTTAACAGCTGAAATGGACCCTATAAAGTACTGATTATGGAAAATGGAAAGATAAAGTTTGATCAAACCTTTATGTTGCATATCATCCAAGTACAAAATTGTACATTTACAAATATATTGCTTTAATTTATAGCTTAAGTGGTTAAAACTGTAGTATATCACGGTTACATTCCAAAATGGTTTTTGCTTTTATTTTCTAACGGAAATTTAGAACATTTTCTCAAGCTCAGTTCTAGCTCCTGTGAAGTAAGGAACGCATTTTTTTTGTTATGATTATCTGAAACTATGATTGACTGTTGGGCAATTCAGATCCTGTGGTACCATTTTACTGTCTCTCATTAAATATGTCATCCTAATAGGGTCTAACATGCCAGTCATAATGAGTTACAGTTGCTCCTACATAAGTTTGAAAGACCCCAATGCCTCAAAGCAATACAAACATGGATGAGTTTTGGATACTTTTGCATAAGAATGGAATACCATGACTCTATGCTATTGCCATTGCTCCCTTATGTTGGAAGAGTGCATTTAAGAAAAACAATATCCCTTTCTGCTATTAGAAAAAAATCATTCAAAATCCAGTAGTCTTCCAGGAAAGATCATTCTGCTCAGGTAATGAACTAAATGATGTTGATCAGTCCTTTTTAAAAATATGGAGTAGGACATCAGCTTTGAACATTCTCTGACACTTGTAATCTTGCAGGAATTGATAGTGATATTGCAACCACATCCACTAAATCCTGTATATTTTCCTGTATATTGCAACCACTAAATCCTGTATATCTTCCAAATTTGTATCTATTAAAAAATCCTTGAATGAATTATGCAAAAGACAGAGTCCATTTTCCTTTTTTATTTAATAAAACAAGCTTTATTAATTTTAGGCCAAAACAAAACCTGTTGGTTTTAGTTCAAAGTTTGGTGAGAGCTGTTGAGTCCAATTTTGGGCACTAATCTTTAGGAAGAAGTCAAGGATTTAAATGGAGTACAGGTGAGATTTACCTGAATGCACTTGGGATGTGGGGCTTCTGTCACATGGACATATTTTAAAAAAAACCTCAAATTGGTTTCCTTAGAGCAGAGAATGTTAAGCACATTATTGTTAGGAGTCAAACATGATATACAAGAAATTTGCCAATGTTGATCACAGGATAATTATCACAGTCCCAAAACATTACACAGGACTGACACAGACAAGAACAACCCTGCTGGGTGTAAGTACAACCAAGTGCAAACCAGATTGATGTGGGATTTCAGTAATTTCTCAGACCAATTATAGTTATGAGAATTAATAAAAGTATCAGCAACATGGAGGGTTTGCTAGACAGAAAAGATGGAAACATTTTCCAAATGCAAAAGAGTTGAAACAAACAGGTCACAGATTTATACTGATGGCTGTGCCTGGCATTAATCTGGACAAATACTGGAAGGAGGAAACTTGCAAGATAATGACGAAAGGGCAAGAGAATGGGATCAATCATTCAAAGAGCATAATAGGCCTCTTTTGCTGTACCACTGAATTTATGATTGGCTTTGGATGCATAATATAAGTTATGCAGTCAGTTAATGCTCAGCTTGAAATCTTAATAATAAGAAATTTTGAGAAATGTATTTTGAATTGTCTCCTAACATTATAAATGATTGATGAAACATAATTCAGTATCCATTCTATCATTATCTTTTTTGCACGCTTTACAAGTGTGAAATGATGTGTATTTTAGTTATACTTTGGCTGCCTATTGTAGATTTTTGCAAAGGGTAGATTTCTTTTTATTCAGCCCTTATCCGCTCCCTGATTATTAAAGAGTGTTTTGTGTTTTCCAACTTCTGGTCAACATTACTTTGAAAGGGTGAAAAGTCTAATGCATCAACCAGCATTGCAGTTGGGAGAGCAAGGCTCCATTTGCTTTGTGCAAATGGAAAGCCTCAAGCCTTTGTCAGGCCCCATTCTGCAATTCAATTTTAACTGATTGCTGCTTATGCTTTGTTTGCTCTAGCCAGCTTTCTGGATCCTAAAACAGTGTTTATAGAGTTCTGGGTTTGGAAATTCCAGCCAAAAAGACATTGGTCAACATTGGATTGTGCTCTGCTGTGCACTTGTCTCTCTCCTGATCTCCACATTTTTTGCACACTTAATGTTGCACAGTCAATGATTCTTCCCAGCTGGTTCACCACCTCTAGAACCAACGGTGTATTGATAATGCAGGATAACAGATTTTGTGTTGTCCTCTTGCAGACCATTTTCATATGCCAGTCAATATCACTGCTGAAATTAGACATCAATGTATTTCTGGGCAGAAATATCCATCTTTTAAATATATGCCACAGGCCATCTTCTCTTATTTATATTTTTCACAAAGGTGGTAGATTATATATGAAAAGAAAACAAAACTGTGGAGGTGCATTAGTTATATGGTATTCCATAGATAGACACAAAGACACACATCGCATCATGTGAGAAAAACATGCCTCTGACTCTGGCACTGCAATGGTAGCAGTTAGGGAGAGAAGCCACGTGTTGCAGAACTAAGCAAGAACTGACCCAGAATGGCGTAATTAGATTAAGTCCTTTAAGATTTGAGTATTGAGCCGGTTTTAGTAGTTAGTTTTTTATTTCAGCACCAGCTCGGACCAAAGTAGTAACCCCTATAATTGTAGCTTTTCGACCTGAAACGTTTAATTCCATTCCTCTCGCCACTGTTGCTACCTGCCCTGCTGAATGTTTCCAGCATTTTCTGTTTTTCTTTCACGCTTCCAATGTCTACAACCCGCCCCCATCCCCCCCACTTGCCAGTTCCCGATGAACTGAATTTAGTTGTTCAGTAATGCACAGAACTATAACAATTTAAATCGACCACCACACTTCCTTCACGTTGATCTGAGCCCAAAGTTTAAATGTTGTTACAAGTAGTCAGCTGCATCTAACATGTATATTAACTTTTACTTAAATTATTATCTTTTTTTCCGTCCTAGTTCAGGATTACGCTTCAGAGCCGATTGTTATCTGAGGGAAAGCTAAGGTCACAATGGAGAGCCTTCCATCCCAGCATTCATTGTGCTGCGAAAAGTCCTCTGTTGAAACCACAGGCTCTGCATGTAAATAGAGGGCTTTCACCTGCGCCATGGATTCTGGGATTGGCCTATATGTCCAATGTTTGATCGATTCCCCAACGCTAGCAACTGCCAGCGTTATCCCTTCAAACAGGATTGCCCATTTTTCATCTGATGCATCGTGCCCAAGGAGGAGAATTAATAAAGAAAAATGTCACACATGAAGTGTACATGGAAACAGAAAAAGTGACGATAATCAAATTCAAATTTCTGGCTTTAAATAAAACTCGGGTAATTTCTCAGCAGGTTCAAATCATCTCCATACTTTTAAGATCGACCTTAGGTTAACGGGCAACTGTAAAGTACGCTTTATGTGTGGGCTAATCTGAACAAAAGAATCAAAGGGGAGTTGATGGACACGTGTGAGAGAAAACGCTGCATGGAGTAAAGGGAAAGAATAAAAGGGGAAGTGGGACTAATGACGTCCTCTCACCCCCACCCCCGATCCGGGAACCAGCGTAGAGTAGTTTACTTCTGTAGAATGGCGTAGAATGGTTTCCTTCTGTGGCCTTATTGTCCCCATCCCGCTCCACTCAAACATAAGCCGATAGCACTTGAGCACTAAAGCAAACAGTAAGAAAACACAAGGCGATTGCTTGGATCTGAACTTCCAAAGCCACAGTTAAAGCTAAACAAGCTAAACTGTTGTCCCAGGGAAGGACAGACGACAGTTAATGATGTCGAGACACAAGAAATTCTGCAGATGCTGGATGTATCTGGAGCAATAAACAAAAAGTGCTGGAGGAACTCAGCAGGTCCAATACTCAATAGCAATCCTGCTCTGCTAATATGAAGTTTGTTGTGGACGCAAAAAAACTGGACGAAATGTTCGTTAATTTAGTGCACGCAGTTCCACTCATGTGAAAGGGCAGTGACCATTACCGCTGCTCTGTGTTCCGCCGGAACCATCGGTCGCAGCTCTTTACCCGGGGAACGTTTAGAGCCGCCCTCCTGCTTCCCCCGTTAAGATGGCGGCGCAGGTGATGGTGGCTTCGCGTGGGAGAGTCGGAGAGGAATTCAGCGGTAAATCGGAGGGGGGAGAGGGAGGGGGGAGAGGGGGAGGGGAGGGGGGAGAGGGGGAGGGGAGGGGAGGGGGGAGAGGGGGAGGGGAGGGGAGGGGGGAGGGGAGAGGGGAGAGGGGGGAGGGGAGGGGGGAGGGGAGGGGAGAGGGGAGGGGGGAGGGGAGAGGGGGGAGGGGAGGGGGGAGGGGAGAGGAGGGGGGGGAGGGGAGAGGAGGGGGGGGAGGGGAGAGGAGAGGGGGGAGGGGAGAGGAGAGGGGGGGAGGGGAGAGGGGGGGAGGGGAGGGGAGAGGGGGGAGGGGAGAGGGGGGGAGGGGGAGGGGAGAGGGGGGGAGGGGAGGGGAGAGGGGGGGAGGGGAGGGGAGAGGGGGGGAGGAGGGGGGGAGGGGGAGGGGGAGGAGGGGGGGAGGGGGAGGGGGGGAGGGGGAGGGGAGAGGAGAGGGGGGGAGGGGGAGGGGAGAGGAGAGGGGGGAGGGGAGAGGAGAGGGGGGGAGGGGAGGGGAGAGGGGGGGAGGGGAGGGGAGAGGGGGGGAGGGGAGGGGAGAGGGGGGGAGGGGGAGGGGAGAGGGGGGGAGGGGGAGGGGAGAGGAGAGGGGGGAGGGGGAGGGGAGAGGAGAGGGGGGGAGGGGGGGAGAGGGGAGGGGGAGGGGGGAGGGGAGAGGAGAGGGGGGAGGGGGAGGGGGAGAGGAGAGGGGGGGGGGGGGGAGGGGGAGGGGGAGGGGGGGAGGGGGAGGAGGGGGAGGGGAGAGGGGGGAGGGGAGGGGGAGAGGGGGGGAGGGGGAGGGGGAGGGGGAGAGGGGGGGAGGGGGTGAGGGGGGGAGGGGGAGAGGGGGGGAGGGGGAGAGGAGAGGGGGGGAGAGGAGAGGGGGGGGAGGGGGAGAGGAGAGGGGGGGAGAGGAGGGGGGGGAGGGGAGAGGAGAGGGGGGAGAGGAGAGGGGGGGGAGGGGGGGAGGAGGAGAGGGGGGGGAGGGGAGGGGGGGGAGGGGGGAGGAGGAGAGGGGGGGGAGGGGAGAGGAGAGGGGGGAGAGGAGAGGGGGGGAGGGGAGAGGAGAGGGGGGGAGAGGAGAGGGGGGGGAGGGGGGGAGGAGGAGAGGGGGGAGGGGAGGGGGGAGGGGGGAGGAGGAGAGGGGGGGGAGGGGGAGAGGAGAGGGGGGGAGAGGGGAGGGGGGGAGGAGGAGGGGGGGAGGAGGAGAGGGGGGAGGAGGGAGGGGAGGGGGGAGGGGGAGGGAGAGGGGAGGGGGAGAGGGAGAGGGGAGGGGGGGAGGAGGAGGGGGGGGAGGGAGAGGGGAGGGGGAGGGGAGAGGGAGGGGGGACGGGGGGAGGGGGGAGGGGAGGGGGGACGGGAGGAGGGGAGAGGGAGGGGAGAGGGGGGGAGGAGGAGAGGGGAGAGGAGAGGGGGGAGGGGGGAGAGGAGAGGGGGGGAGGAGGAGAGGGGGGAGGGGGGAGAGGAGAGGGGGGGAGGAGGAGAGGGGGAGGGGGGAGAGCAGAGGGGGGAGGGGGGGAGGAGGAGAGGGGGGAGGGGGAGAGCAGAGGGGGGAGGGGGGGAGGAGGAGGAGGAGAGGGGGGGAGAGGGAGGGGAGGGGGGGAGGGGAGGGGGGGAGGAGGAGGAGGGGAGAGGGAGGGGAGGGGGGGAGGGGAGAGGGAGGGGAGAGGGAGGGGGGAGGAGGGGAGAGGGAGGGGGGGACGGGGGAGGGGAGGAGGAGGGGAGAGGGAGGGGGGACGGGGGAGGGGAGGAGGAGGGGAGAGGGAGGGGGAGGGGAGGAGGGGGGAGGGGAGGAGGGGGAGGGGAGGAGGGGAGAGGGAGGGGAGGAGGAGGAGGGGAGAGGGAGGGGAGGTGAGAGGGAGGAGAGGAGGGGGAGGGGAGAGGGAGGAGAGGGGGGAGGAGGAGAGGGGAGAGGAGAGGGGGGGAGGAGGAGAGGGGAGAGGAGAGGGGGGGAGGAGGAGAGGGGAGAGGAGAGGGGGGGAGGAGGAGAGGGGAGAGGAGAGGGGGGGAGGAGGAGAGGGGAGAGGAGAGGGGGGGAGGAGGAGAGGGGAGAGGAGAGGGGGGGAGGAGGAGAGGGGAGAGGAGAGGGGGGGAGGAGGAGAGGGGAGAGGAGAGGGGGGGAGGAGGAGAGGGGGGGAGGAGGAGAGGGGAGAGGAGAGGGGGGGAGGAGGAGAGGGGAGAGGAGAGGGGGGGAGGAGGAGAGGGGAGAGGAGAGGGGGGAGGAGGAGAGGGGAGAGGAGAGGGGGGGAGGAGGAGAGGGGAGAGGAGAGGGGGGGAGGAGGAGAGGAGGAGGGGAGAGGGAGGGGGGGAGAGGGAGGGGAGGGGGGGGAGGAGGAGGAGAGGGGGGGAGGAGGAGGGGAGAGGGAGGGGGGAGAGGGAGGGGAGGGGGGGAGGAGGAGGAGGGGGGAGGAGGAGGGGAGAGGGAGGGGGGGAGGAGGGGAGAGGGAGGGGGGGACGGGGAGGGGGGAGGAGGGGAGAGGGAGGGGGGGACGGGGGAGGGGAGGAGGAGGGGAGAGGGAGGGGGGACGGGGAGGGGAGGAGGAGGGGAGAGGGAGGGGGGGACAGGAGGAGGGGGGAGGGGGAGGGGGGAGGGAGGGGGGGAGGGGGGAGTCGGGGGGGACGGGGAGGCGAGGAGGAGGGGGGGACGGGGGAGGCGAGGAGGAGGGGGGAGGGAGGGGGGAGGCGAGGAGGAGGGGGAGGGAGGGGGGAGGCGAGGGGAGGGAGGGGGGACGGGGGGAGGGGAGGAGGAGGGGGAGACGGGGAGGGGGACGGGGGAGGAAGGGGAGGGGGTGGGGACTGGGAGGGGAGGGGGGAGGAAAAGGAGGGGGTGGGGACGGGGACTGGGAGGGGTGGGGAGGGGACTGGGACGGGAGGGGACTGGGTGGGGTGGGAAGGGAAGGGGGGGTAACAGTGGGTCTCCATGCGGGGTGGGGCGGGGGGGGAGAGAGGGAGAGCGGCTCGAGGGCCCGGAGTTCATTTGATCTTTGGGGCCTCGTTTGCTGACGATTCAGTGATTCTGCGATCATTTGCTTTAAACCCTTCTCCGTGCTTCCCTTGTGAAGCCTCTACACAGAGGGTCAGCATCTACCTGCTGCAGGCGCTCCTTGGCTTTTCTCTACGTTCATCTCCTGCTTTTCGTAATGTTGACAGTTTTTTTTTTCCTCCTCTGATGCCTGAAGTGGAGTCTCTGATGTTCTCCTGAGCTTCCCGGATCCGAAGCAGTGGCACTTGTGGCCTCGTTTCTGCGTTGCCGCTCGTGTATGCCTGAATCTTTCCTCTGCCATTTCTGTATAGTTTATGTGCTACTCCTTGTCAACGTTACTCCGCTTCCACGCATGTGCCAATAGACTCCATTTCCATTACTTTAAAGATTTTTGCCAACCGGTCAAATTATCCAAAATCCAAATCATGATGGATCAGATCTACACTGAGTTAATAGTGCTCAAATTGAGAATAACCCCTTCAGCTTTTAATGACACTTATTCTCATGAGTTTCTCAGTCTCCCTACTGCCTTCTCAAATTGGCTCAATGAAAGTGTAATTTGGCAGCTATGATTGCATCCACCTTTTGTAATACACATTTAAGAGAAGAGTTTAATATATTTTAATTCATCTTTGATAGCCCATGTAATCCTGATTGATCCACACACAAACCTGCTCTCAGTTCTGTACTCACAGTTGTGAAAGCTTAAATGCATTCTCAGATCTTCATGCCTTACTGGTTTAAACATCTGTGAACAGGGTTGTGTCACTTCGTGAGCCTGTTCTCCTATTCAATGTGATCCGGCGTGATCTTCTCTATCAAGCACCATTTTTCTGTCATGTCTCCATAATTTCTTGATTTTCCCTTATATCCAGAAATCTATTTATCTTTGGAATACAGCCAATGATTAAGCCTCTGATATAGAGAATTCCAAAGATTTGCCACCCTAATTGAACAAAAATATCTCCACATTTAAGTCTTAAATAGCCCACTCCTTATTTTGAAACTGTGATTCCTAGTTCTAGGCTCCTCAGCCAGGGGAAACATCCTCCTCCATTCTATCCTGTTGATTTCACAAATAACTTCTTTGTTTCAATGAGTTACACCTCTCATGCTACTAAACTGTTAAGAATAGGGGCTCAGCTTACTCTATCTCACCTTGTCTGATAGGAATCAGTGGTGAATCTTCACTGCACTTCCTCTAAATAAGTATTCCTCTTTAGGTAAGGACACCAAATTGTAAACTGGACATCAGTTGTTGTCTCACTGAAGTCCTGTATAATTGTTGGTACCAGTTTCCTTTGTATCGAGAATCTATAGGTTCCAACTAGGAATAATTTGAGATATGCTGACTGAGTTTAACGTTGTGAAATATAAGATCTTTGTAATATGAGGTGGCATTTAAGAGGCATATGGACAGGCACATGAACATGTTAGGAATGGTGGGATATGGATCATATGCAGGCAGATAGGTTTACTTTAATTTGGTATCATGATCGGCACAAACATCGTGGGCTGAAGGGTCTGTTCCTGTGCTGTACTGATTAAAGTTCTCTTCAAGTTTTACAAAAAATTTGTACCACAGAATTCAGTTTGATGTCAAGTATCTTCAAAGTGTAGTTTCCCGTTTTAGCCTTAATCATTTCATCTGTATCTGTATGCAGATGTGTTAAAATACAGAGAAGAAAAGGAGGGCAAGTGAGACAAAGTCAAAAGTAAAATTTGCTGGAACTGACTGGTTCCTGTAATGGATTTCATTGAGATCTGTAATATTACCTGGTTCCATTCATCCTAGCCAAATGCAGATTCTGAGATCATGGTCTTCTCAGGATCTTTCCTTATGCCCCCTTTTATCTACATACTGTCTTATAGCAACTTTTTCTGAAAGTCTGGAAAGCTGGAGTTGTTTTAATTGCTTCTCTACCATTTTATTGCATCTGCTTGTCCAGCAATCACCCTCTTGTGTGCCACAACATCCACTGGCTCAGTACTGGGAATGTGAAAGCTATTTTCTTTAATTTGACTGCAATCTCTGCTCCTTTACTACTGATTTCATCCTTTCTCTTGCCCACCTAGGCTGTTATAGATGGATCGTATTTAGTCTTGCTTATCATATATGGTTTTGAACTTGCCTTTAAGTGTATAACAGCTTGACCAGTAGCTTACTTCTGTCATTGTAGCTGCCATAGCTGAAGCCTTTGTGCATGCTTTTCACTTGCTCCAACACTGCAGTCTGTGTCCTGCTCATCCAAAAACATATTCAGTTAGGAAATCTTTGACTATGTCCATAAACTCTTCCATACCTTTCCACACTGTATCTGTGTTATCTTTACTGCTTTGTGTGTCCTCCAGAATACTCAGTTCCCTTATTCAAACCTTCTGTTCCTCATTACCAGGGTAAGAATCAGGTTTATTATCACTGATGTATGTTGTGAAATTTGTTGTTTTGCAGCAGCAGAACAATGCAAGACATAAAAATTACTGCAAGTTACAAAAATAAACAAATAGTGCAAAAGAGGAATAACAAGGTAGTGTTCATGGACCAATCTGAAATATGGTAGCGGAGGGTAAGGAGCTGTTCCTGAAACGTTGAGTGTGGGTCTTCAGGCTCCTGTACCACCTCTCTGGTGGTAGTAACATGAAGAGGGCATGTCGGGATGATGAGGGCCCTTAATGATGGATGCCGCCTTCTTGAGGCACCACCTCTTGATAGACCATCCACCACTCTTGCAGTTATCTCAGTTATATTCTGGAGCTTTCTATCAACTTCTGACCTTGGCATATTTCATTGCCACTGAATCCCTTGGCATGTTTCAATGCCACTGATACTTTATAAATGAAAGTAGATATAATCAATGTGACAACTTCAGATCTGTCACTTTGCCTTTTTAAAAAAAAGTGGCCTATATTATAGTTGCAAAACATCCATGAGGGCACATTGTCCACAATATTAATGATGCCAGAATATTTTTGCCTGCAGTTGAAATGACCTTTGATTTTGTGCTCTAATGGCTCTTTCTGAATCCCCCTTACAAAGTTGGGCAGCTCCAAAAGAAAACTTTGTGTGATCTAACTAAGAAATTTAAAGGGAGCTCGCATCAAAAGTTTTGTTTCTAAAGTATATAATATAATTGACTGAGGGATGATTGCCATGGCTGCCTGTCTGTCTTCCATGATCTTGTCAAGGTAGTATTGGAATAAGAGCATATAGTAAGTAGGTGAAAGTTACTGTCTCTTAACAATAAACAAGGCATAAGTATTTAATTAATACTCAAAATTGGGCACTTTGTTGGATGGTGGAACAACCTGATACCCTCTTTATGGATTTCATATATAAAAGATCCTAATAGTCATAGAATAATACAGCACAGAAACAGGCCCTTCAGCCCAGCTCATCCATGCAGACCAAGATGCCCCAACTCCTGTACTCAGTGCCCTGACTGAAGAAGGCCAGCCTGCCAAATGCCTTCTTCACCACCCTGTCTACCCGTGATGCCACTTTCAGGGAACAATGTATTTGTACTTGTAGGTCCCTGTGTTCTACAGTGCTTCTCAGGGCCCTGCTGTTCCCTGTGAAGCTCTACCCTGGTTTGACTTTCCAAAATGCAACACTTCACACTTGTCTGGATTGAATGCCATTTGCCATATCTTGGCCCATTAACCCAGCTGATAAAGCTCCCCTTGTTATTTTTGATAACCTTTTTCACTGTCTACAATACCACCTATTTTAGTGTCATCTGCAAACTTACCAACCATGTCTTTTACATTCTCATCCAAATGATTTATATAAATGATGTACAACAATGGGCCCAGCACCAATCCCTATGCACACCACTAGTCACAGGCGTCCAGTCCAAAAAACAACCTTTTAACCATCATGCTCTGCTTCCTATCATTAAGCCAATTATATATCTACTTAGCATTGACAAGGTCCTGCATTGACAAGGTCCTGCATCCCATGCTGCTCAGATTACCTTGCCATGCAGGACCTTGTCAATGGCCTTGCTAAAGTCCGTGCTTTGTGATGGAGTGTAAATCTAATGCCTTGTGCCTCTGGACTGCTCTTTGATTAGTATGAATAAAAGCCAGGAATTTGGGGTCTATTTGGGACACACTTTTATTTGCAAATGGTGAAAAAAGTTTGACACACTTCTGCAGCCTTTAATTATTGCCACTATAGATCATTTGTTAATTTTAACTTTAAACTTGTTTTAACAAGGTCAATCAAAGGCTTAAGGGGAAGGGAACAAAGATAGGAATATATAGAGGTAGGTTTCACCTTACATACATCTATGAATTCCAGTCATGGACAACAAATTAGTTTTGTCCTAATGTCATAAAAATTCATCTTTGAAAATACAAGCACCCTTTGTGATGCACAAGTATCTTCCACAATTCTTTAATATTTATAAGCTTGGGTTTTATTTATGGTTGTTGGCTGTTGAAAATAGATGCTGAACCTCACTTTGACACTAGATGGCAGCATAGCACCAAATGAAAATTTGAATGGGAGAGCACCCTTTATATTCAGAGAAACCTGGTTTTTTTAGATTCCGATGGAGATCTTGCAAATGACTGCTTCTCTTCAGAGGAAGATGAGAAAAATGATGACCCAATGGCTGAACCTGGAGGGGAATCAACAGCTTCGAATCCCAATGCTGGCTGGGCAGATGTAATGAGCAGAATTCTAAATAAGAACGTACCTGATGACAAACCAACCATACTTGCCAAAAATAAGGAGAAAAAGAAAGAAAACAAAAAACAGAAACAAGAGATGTCAGAAAAGATGAAAAAGGTATTGCACTGATCTCTTGAAATTGAAGGAATTAACACATTTTGCATGAGCCCAAAGAAAATGCATGATAAATGAATATCCAACTCTATTCTTCACCTGGTTCCTATTCATTACATTATTCTGGTCATGTTGAAATGAGGAGGCAAAATAGAGTGGCACCCAGAGGATTTTAAAAAAATGGGCTGCTTGTTTATAGGAGCAGAAGTATGTATAGTACAATTGCGATTATGGTAAGAGTCATAGATATATTACTAAGGAAGACCATTGAAGCTTGACGTGAGTTTACAATTCATTGTGTTTCTGGAGAGAGGAGAAAGGGAGAAGGGAAAGTAGTGGGATTGATCAGTATTTTTAGTGAAAAAGGATTTATTGAGCCTAATGTTTTCTGCAGGCTCATGTGAGTTGAGAAGATAATTGACAATATCATAACTAGCTAATTTGATTGATTTTTCTGAACAAATAATACTGCAGCATTAGTTACAAATATTAAACATTTTTAACACACAAATGTGTTTTATGAAAATTTCCAAACAAATAAGGGCTTTATAGATTCTTTCAAACAACTTCAAGGGCTTCAAACAACTTGCAGTTCCCTGGCCCCAATGGCCTCATTTTCACCGTGGACATCTAGTCCTGTACATTCTATCCCCCCATCAGGAAAGCCTCAGGGCTCTCCACTTCCTTCTGGATAACAGACCCAACCAGTTCCCCTCCACCATCACCCTCCTCTGTCTGGCAGAACTGGTGCTTACACTCAACAACTTCTCTTTTGGTTTCTCCCACTTTCTCCAGACCAAAAGTGTATCCATGGACACTCACGTGGGCCCCACCTATGCCTGCCTTTTTGTTGGCTACATGGAGCCATCCATGTTTCCAAGCCAACACCGGCCAAGGTCCCTAACTCTTTCTCTGCTACATTGATGACTGCATTGGTGCCGTTTTTCTGCACCCGTGTGGAGCTCGTCAATTTCATCAACTTCCACCCTGCCCTCAAATTCACTTGGTCCATCTCTGGACACCTCTCTCCCTTTTCTTGATCTCTTTGTTTCCATCTCTGGAGACAGATTATCCACTGGCATCTTCTACAAACCCACTGGACTCCCACGGTTACCTTGACTACATCTCTTCCCACCCTGTCAATTGTAAGGATGCTATTCCCTTTTCTCAGTTTATCCGTCTCCACTGCATCTCCTCTTCATGATGAGGCTTTCCACTCCAGCACATCTGAGGTGTCCTCTTTCTTCAGAGGACAGGGTTTTCCCCCCTCACCCATATCTCTTCTACTTCCTGCATGTCTGCCCTCACCCCATCCCCCCTTCCCCTACTCCCCCCCCCCCCCCCCCAGACATAAGAATAGAGTTCCCCTTGTTCTCGCCTACAAGCCTATGCATCCAACACATCATTCTCTACAACTTCCACCATCTCCAACAGGATCCCACCACCAGGCATATCTACCCCTCCCCTCTCCATTTTCCGCAGGGATCGCTCTTTCTGTGACTCCTTTGTCCACTCATCCCTCTCACCAGTTCCCCTCCAGGCACATCCCTGCAACCGTGCTAAGTGTAACACATGCCTTTGGACCTCCTCCCTCACCACCAATCAGGGCCCTAAACAGTCCTTCCAGGTGAGGCAGTCCTTCACTTGTGAATCCATCAGTGTCATTTATTGCATCCAGTGCTCCCGGTGCGGCCTTATCCAGATTGGAGAGACTCGACACGGACTGGAGGATCGCTTCGTCGAGCACCTTCAGTCCATCTGCCATAACAGGTAGGATCTCCCAGTGACCAGCCATTTTAATTCCACTTCCATTCCCACACTGACATGTCTGTCCATGGCCTCCTCTCTTGCCTAAATTGAGGCTAGACGCACCTCGTATTCTGTCTTGGTAGTCTCTAACCTGATGGCATGAACATTGATTTCTCTAACTTCCAGTAACCACTCCCCTCTGTCCCCCCACCCTCCCGTTTTCCCACCCAATAGTTCTTCCTCCCAGATAAAACAGGGTGTTTCCAGTCATAAAGTGGTAGACAAGATGTGAATTTTGTCAAACTGCTAACTCCGTGTCAAGTGAAATGAAGCAGTGCTGAAATCACAATTAAGAAAAATTACAACTTTGAAGGGGTTTTGGTGCTGGATCCATCTTTTTACCTTGTTAATTGAATGATTAAAATCTCAGAAGGTATTATAGGAAGTGCCTGGTGTACGTGAGTGAGCCATACTAAAATACTTATCAGAAACGCTGCGTTTTCTGTAGACTAATATGGAATTGCAAATATTTGTCTTGGCCACTGTTTCAACTAGGAGGGTTATATTAGTGAAGCTGGCAATAGATCTGGAGGCAGCAATGTCATTGAACCCCAGAAGTGAATTTCAAGGAGTTTGTCAACAAACTTCCAATATTCGATTGCCGACAGCAATCCTGGGCCAGACCTCCAGTGTTAATTATGTTTATTAGTAAATTAAATTTACACACACTTCAAATAATTGAAATTTGAATTTGACAAGATGTTTTGGAAAACCCTGGTTCTGAGGGGCATGATAGTGCAGTAAGTTGGCATGTTGTTCCTCGCCTCTGGAATGGAATCTGACAGGAGACAATCTTTTTTTTTTCCCTGGTCACACAGGTTCCATCTGAAATGCATTTGCCTGACTCTGCTGCATTTCCTGACGGAAGCGGACCTACCACATGCACTTCCAATTTCATTAAATAGATCTTGCAAAGACAAGTGTTGGATAAGGAAACTTTACATTTAGTGGAAAGGCACATTGTTAGAATTTACTCTACATCCATCCTGTGCTCTACTTGCTGCAGAGGTAAATGAGGCAGACATTGAATGAAGGGAAAACCTCCATGTCATAACCACATCCTTCATTTAGTATGGAATTTCATCTTCAGAAATGTCACTTTCCTGATACCAATAATAGCAAGGTGTTTTATAAACTTACAGATTTACATATGGTAGTAACTTCGGCTGAAGTTTTAATTTTGCTGGCTAGTTTCGTCAGTTTCCAACAAACATCTGGAATATTCAATATAGTAACTCATTCATTAAAAACCTGTTAATTTCTATGAAGTTAAGGGATTATGCTGCATGTTCTTAAATGGTTTTTTTTTTGGCAGCTGGATGAAAAGAGAGAACGGGAGCAGATGTGCCGAGTGAAACCCGATATAGTTCAAGACCGGGAGGCTGAGAGGAACTTGCAGAGGATAGCCACTAAGTAGGTATTCTGCTCAGCCTGAAATAATTTTCTAGTGTTGAGAAATTTAATTTCTGATAGATAAAATTGTGAGACTGCAACAGATAAGTACTTGAGAATACAAAGTTGGTGTGGTGATAGGGTAAACAGAATGCTAAGTACATGCTTATTTCAGATTGCTGAAATTGAGATGTGTTTAGAGGCTCTGTTTGAAATACCTTTTTATTGTGTCTCATATTTAATATAGCCTTTTCTCATTAAAGCAAAGGGTCAATTCTGTGAACTATCCATCAACATACTTTTTCTTTGGTCTCTTTGGTTACCCAAGCTGAAGGCAGATGTCTGGGCCTTCACTTTCTCATTCCTGCTCCCTTTATTTCCAAGGACTACCATTTATATCTTATCTTAACATAAGTAAATATTCTGAGGCACTTCACATGAGCAAGATCAAACATAATATCAGGCAAAATGCCTAAGATCTTGGTCAAAGAGTTTTAAGGAGCATCTTAAATAGGGAAAGAGAAGGTGAGACATTTAGAGAGGGAATTTAGGAGGTTAAAGCTTCAGCAGCTGAAAACATAAGCTACCAAAGATGGAGTAATTAAAGTTGGAAATTCCTAAGGGGACATACTTGAAGCAGTGCAGTTATTGTGAGGATGTGTGAAAGGAGGAAATAAGATTGAGTTTTGAAAACAAATGCAAATTTGAAAATTGAAGTATCGCTTAATTGGAAGCTTATGCATTTCATCAAGCAGTGGGGTGATGGTTGAACGAGACTTGATTCAACTTGGCAGGCAAATTTTGGGTGATCTCCAGTTTATGAAGGATAAGAGGGACGCCAGTCAGAGTGTTGGAAAGTCATGTCTGGATGAGGCAATCACACGTACAATGCTTTAGGCAACAGATGAGCTAAGGGGTGAAGTTGGGTAACGTTACAGCTGAGAAAGGCAGTCCTAGAGAGAGTGCTTTTCTTGGATTAAGTATGATATCAAAGCTGTGAATTGCCTGGTTCTGACCTGAACAATTGCCATGAAGAGAAATAGAATTGGTGGCTGTGGGAGGGACATAAGGTAGTGATGTTGTCCTTTCGGTAAAGATTCCCATATACAGATGGGATTATTTCCGATACAATTCTTTTGAAGAATGGGTGAAGGTGCTGATGACGTAAATTGCAATTGCCACATGTGCCTCAGAACAGACTGAAGTAAGTTCTTCATTTCACCTGCTTTTTTTTCTATGTTGAAACACCAGATCTTTATACAAATCTGGAGATATAACTTTCAAGGATTGGTGGAGAAGTTTAAAAATTTGCACATTCAATTGTCAGGTTATACACAAAATTGTTCAGTCTTTCAGGAGACTTAGATGCCTACTTCAGCAAATTTCTATTTCAAAGGAGAGAAGACCATCTCCATTGTGTTAATGACCCCAATTCATCAGGAAGAACCTCCGTCTGTGGCCAGCAAATGTCTCTCATTGCTGCTGATGTGCTCAGTCTGAAAGTCTAGGTTTTGAAATTCTTGGGTCTCAGCCCTTACTTGATCTTTCTAGTAGGCAGAGGGTAACATATTTCTCTGATTCTTCCTCTCAAAAACAAAGGGAAAAATAAATATTGGATACCCAATGCTCCGATATTGCCTGTTTTGTGAAAGCCATTCTTCATTTCCAAATGGTCGCATCTGTTGATTGAGTGGAAAAAAAAATCCCTTAATTGATTTAAGATTTGCAATGAAACCAGGCAGAGAGACTCTTGTGTGTACCCTACCCAGGAATCTGGCGTGGTCACAGCTTGGCATTAATGTGTGTGGCTTGGTAAATTTTTCTGCCAGATTTTCTAACTGTTAACGTCTTCAAACTAAGCAGAATTTCTAGCTACCTGATTTAAATTTTGACATTATATTAGGCATTTTATATTGTCTCACGATCTCTCGCCTCCCTTGGGTCCTGTCAACATGGATTTCTTTGCATTTCAGATCCCTGACCAATGGATTAAAATAAAGCAGGTGTTCATTGTTAGTGAAATTAAGTATCAGTTATTAAGTATGAAATTCACTATCAGTTCATTTCACCTGGAATCCCTACAGCCAACAAAGAAACTTGTGGTTCATCTATTCCATTTGTTAGAGCTGAGTTCGAACTTTCATGGGAGATGAAAGAACAGTGTAATAATTCCACAAATTGATGGTACAGTGGACAGTGAATCTAAGATTACAACAGGATCTAGATCAACAGGGATGGTGGGCCCAAAGAGTGGCAGATGGAAGATAACTCTGACAAGCATGAGATTTTACATTTTTGCTAAGTTAAACTAGAGCAGGACCTTGCACAGTAAACTGGCAGGACCCTGGAAAGTGTTGTCAAACAGAGAGACCTAGGGGTACTGACCTCCAAGAGTTGAGATGCCCATGTTAGAACTATATCGGTCATTAATGAGCCCACGCTTAGTGTTGTGTGCCGTTCTGGTCAGCAAGCTACAGGAAGGATGTCATTAAGCTGGAAAGAGTGCAGAAAAGAATTGAGGATGTTACCGGGACTGGAAGGCTTGAGTTATAAGGTGAGGTTGGAATAGGTTGGGACTTTTTTCCCTGGTGTGTAGGGGGCTGAGGGGTGAACCTTATAGAAGTATATTAAATCACGAGGGGCATGGACAAAGTGAATGATCAGTCTTTTTCCCAGGGCTGAGAAGTCTAAAATCATAGGGCATAGGTTTAAGATGACGGGAAAGATTTAAAGGAGGGACAACTTTTTTCACACAGGGTTGGGGGGTATATGGAACTTGCTGCCAGAGGAAGCTGTAGAGATGGGTACAATTAGAGTGTTTTAAAAGGACATTTTGACATTTATATGGATAGGAAAGGTTTTGAGGGAAATTGGTCAAACCCAGGCAAATGGCACTAGCTCAGGTAGATAACTTGGTCGGCATGGACAAGTTGGGCCAAAGGGCCTGTTTTCATGCTGTATGACCATGACTAATGCTACACTTCCAGAATTTTTGCTGCAGTCTATTTGAATCTAATCCATCTGAATTTGTGGTAGAAATACAGTTAACATGGTAAGGACTCACGGCAGTTGTATTCAGCAATCAAATTAATTGATATTGAAATCTTCATGCATTTCTCTCAATGGTTTGAGCAAGGACCAAAATTGTTTGTGTTTGAGGTCTAAGCACATTGCTGTGAATTTCAATCAAATATAGATTTTTCAAAGCAGGCATAAATCTTTGTGAAATTTCCCTGGAATGACATGGGTTTTAGCTTGAAGGTGGTTATGTTGTCCGAGGCAATCTGGAATTTCTCTTCACAATGTCGTTTATGCTATTTGGACTGTCTTTTATTGAAATCACTTCATGAAGATATTTTCCTACTTTTTTTGAATGTTATCCAAGACAGCTAAAGAAAATGGAAAACACAGTTAAACCTCTAGCTTACCAAATTGGTGAATCAATGAGGAAATTATGGCAAATTATAGCTTGGAGCAGGCAGAGAACTGAGCACTTCAGTTTTTCAGTATAACTGAGGATAACTTGGACAATTATCCAGAAACTAGGCATCATTGGTTTATTATTGTCACTTGTACAGAGGTACAGTGAAAAACTTGTCTTGCATACTGATTGTACAGGTCAGTTCATTACACAGTGCAGTTACATTAAGTTAGTACAGAGTGCATTGATGTAGTACAGGTAAAAACAATGATAGTACAGAGTAAAGTGTCACAGCTACAGAGAAAGTGCAGTGCAATAAGGTGCAAGGTCACAACAAGGTAGATCATGCAGTCATAGTCCCATCTCATTGTATAAGGGAACCGTTCACTAGTCTTATCACAGTGGGGTAGAAGCTGTCCATAAGTATGGTGGTACTTGCCCTCAGGCTCCTGTGTCTTCTACCCGATGGAAGAGGAGAGAAGAGAGAATGTCCTGGGTGGGTGTGGTCTTTGATTATGCTGGCCTGCTTTGCCAAGACAATGAGAAGTAAAGACAGTCCAAGGAGGGAGGCTGGTGTCTGTGACTGTGCTGGGCTGTGTCCACAACTCTCTGCAGTTTCTTACGATCCTGGGCAGAGCAGTTGCCGTACCAAGCTGTGATACATCCAGGTAGGATGCTTTCTATGATGCATCGGTTAAAGTTGGTAAGAGTCAAAGGGGACAATCCAAATTTCTTTAGCCTCCTGAGGAAGTAGAGGCGCTGGTGAGCTTTTTTGGCCGTGGCATCTACGTGATTTGACTGACCTATTTGTTTAAATTACAGAGGCGTTGTGCAGCTGTTTAATGCATGCGAAAGCATCAAATTGTTGTGGATGAAAAGGTTAAAGAAGTGGGTGGGTCTGAACGAAAACGTGCCAAGTTGCTGTCATCTGTCTCAAAGAAAGACTTTATCAATATGCTTCGTGGATCATCACAGAGTGCACAGCGGGACTCGGCAGAAAAGGCTCCTAACAGTGAAAAACAGGTGTGTGAAGTTTCTTACAATTACTGAGTAATGACAATTAAATTACTCTTGTGGAGATTGTGGAAATATAGTGGCACTTTAAATAAAAATTATCAGTCAGTTCTTCCATTAATAATCATTGCAATCAATTGTACTGTGGGGGATCAGCTGATTTTAACTAATTTGAGTACTTTGATCTTTAATTGGTAAATAACAACAGTTTCCTGTGGTTATTGGAGAAACATTTGCCATGTGAAACTGCGTCCCATGTAGTGTTGGTTCATTGACCTGCTAGGTGGAGTACGGGCAGTGTTAATGTTACAGGTTTACTGCAGTTTGAAGTAGGAATAGACTCAATTAAACACACAATTGTTGTTACCTTAGTAAAGGGTCCAAAGGAATACTGTGCAAATGAGCTACATGAGCATTACTTCTCCAAACACTATTATAAACTTACAGCAGTTATAAGGCATGTTTTCTAAAATATCTGAATGTGCCAATAGACAGTCTGTGCAGTGTAGTTTTATAGCTGGCTGGGTTACATTGCACCTCTGTAAAGCCCAATAATCGTGAGACCACTTCATTGCAATTAGACAGAGTGGTGTCTGGCTTCTGAATGATGGTGCCACTTTTATGCAGGTACTTTGGAAAACTTGCCGTTATGATCATGCTGGTGATGTACCAGAATTAATTTTATCCATTATTGATTGATTTGGGAATTTTTTCATTGTGATGCATAACAGTGGCATTTGATGTTTGACATCATCTGGCATGTAGCACTGTGAACTTTGAGCTATTCATTTTCTATTTTTTCCCATTATATAGTATTGTCAGCAGAACCATTCCTTATGCAAATTCAAAAGTGTTTTGGGGAAAAAAAAATAAATTTGGGACATAAAACAAATGGTAGTCAAATACTCTGTGGCATCTCGTTGATTAACAGTGATATCCAGTGCTTCTCTGTTGTCTTCTCACTTTTAAGTCCACTAGGTCCAAATCTTCTTTATCAATTACTGTAGACTAGTCATCAATGGAGATCTGAGGGGGAATGTTTTTTTTTGAGGGATCTGATGGAGGACCTTTTTTCACCCAGAGAGTGGCAAGTACCTAGAATACACTGCCTGCGAGAGTGGCGGTAGCTGAGTCACTGATAGCATTTAAGAAGTGTCGAGACAAGCACTTAAATTGTCTAGGCATTAGAAGTTTAACAGCCAAGTGCTGGAAATGGGATTAATGCGAGATGGGTGTCCACTGGTCAGAGTGGACGTAGTGGGCTGAATAGCATGGAAACAGGCCATATGACTCTGACTATGACTCCATGATTATGGGTGTAGAACTGTAAGATTAAGTTGGCTATCTCCCAGTTGTCTGTATTGATGCCAGCCCATTTTCACAACTGGCTTATGCTTGCCCTTGAAAGAGAGGTTGTGAACAGACAGCAGGTCATGGTTCAGTAACAAGATCACTATTTAGGCTGCCCTCATGAACACTGTCTTCATCTATCTGATGAATGTGGTCAATCCACTGCAGATATCATTGGCTTAGTAATGGATGTGTGCTGAAGGAAATGGCATGTTCCAGGACCTTCTAAATCTCATTAAAAGATGTGTAAATGCCACTGAAGCTGCACATATGGTGGCTCTTAAGCCTTTTCTCATGTCTGTATCTGTTGCCCAGGCTTTCTGCTATAGAGGAATGTATTAAGGTTTCTTTTTTGAGTTGAATTTTGCTGTTCTCCTTCATGTTTGCTGTTGAACCATGCTCTCCAGGTCAGCTTGGACATAAATTCTACAGGTTTTGCAATGTGTATTTAATTTATGCATTGAATGACATATTGCTAATGATTGTGGAGCCTAAGTGTGTGAAGCTTGTTAACAACCTGCAGTAAACACATTATCAACACTAGTTGATAGTGTAGCAGCATACTGAGCCATGTGATTCATTTTCCTACTGCTGACAGTCAATTCAAATTCTTTACAGATGTGAATGAGTCTCTCCACGTGCTGTTGGAGGTTGTTCCTCAGTTTGGGACTGTTGCTATGGAGCAGCTTCCTGATGAGGACCTGGCAGCCTTTTGTCTTGGCTCTCAGGCAGGCAAAAACTGCTTTCCAGTGGTTCTGATATGTAATGGATGCTATCTGTGGATGAGCTCTAGGCATATGATAGCAACAGAGGGGAAAAAAGACTGTCCTGTTTGACCATGCTATAGACCTTGAAGAATTCTGTTGCTTTATCAGCATGACCTTGCCCTACATGTTATCTTGAGGAATAGGACCACACTGAGTAACATCAGCGGCAGCCTGTTTATTGAGCAATTTGAATAAACCTCCCATAATCTGACATTCTGAATGCCTTGGTGTGTGTGTGTAATCTGCTCCTTGTTCATGGTGCTTCTCTTGCATCTGCCAAATTGAGAAGATTATTTTGATGATCAAAAAAAACTGCAGATGCTGGAAATCTAAATGAAAACACCAAAATGCTGGAAATACTCGGCAGGTCAGTCCATATCTGTGGAAAGGAAACAGCTAACGTTCATAACTGATCTGACAAAGGGCATCGATCTGAAACGTTAGCTCTGTTTCTCTTCCCACAGATGTGTCCTGACTTGCTTGAGATCATCTTGATTGTGGATCTCTCTGTTGTAAAACCACACTAATATTCTGGGTAAATGTGATCAGCTAAGATCGACCAATATGGCGAGGGCAACACAAAGAAATATTTTTCCCATGATACTCAACAGGAAAAATGATTGGTAGTTGTTAATTACTTTGGCTTTTGTTTTTATACCTGGTTCTTGTATACATCCAACATATCCTTCAGCACTATCTCCCTCTGCTGACAATGTCAGACAGAAGTGTGAGTAGATGCTGCTCAAAATTTATTTATTTTTTTCTTCCCTGAACATTCTTTCTTCCACCTCTACCCCAGACGGCCAGCAGAATTGAAGTTAGATTCAGGCTTTAAAGCAACTTAATTGTGTTAACTTGCCTACTCCCTCTGGGTAGTGTGTCTGCTCAAACATTGTCTTGTGCAAGTTCCAGGAACACTGTTGTAATTTGTCAAGCCTAGTAGACTGTATGTGTTTGAGCTGTAGTGTAATATGAATTGCTGAAATTTGCTACAGATATTTCTCTCAGAAACAGAATATGTTTGCTTCAGCATTTGGACTCTTAAGTGGATACCACAGGAGACAATTAAAAGCTGGAAAAAATGGTGTAATTATTGCCAGTGACTGCAAGAATGTGTGGGACCAGCCAGCCCAAAGTTGGGTTGTAGTCATGCAGCACAGATATGGACCCTTTGGCCCATCAAGTTGGTGACCACCATCAAATTGCACTTTATTCTCCCATATTTCCATCTACTCCTTAAGATTCTATAACTCACCTACATGCCAGGGACAGGAAAAAAAAGTGGAAAAGCAATACGGGTTCTCTCCAGGATACAAATGCCCAATTTATATACAGCCCATACATGCAAGCAGGCGTTTGGGAAACTGGCAGGATTGATTTTCCAGCTGCTGCAGGTGACTTCTTGATGTTAGCTGGAATTTCGCCACAGAATACATTCAAGTTAACACATTGATCTCCATTTTGCGAATCCTTTCTCGAGACATTCCATCTAGGCTAGCAGCAGTGTTCTTTTTAAAACCGTCAATAACAGTTAAATCCTCATTAGCAGTAAAATCTTTTAAAAGAATATCATTATTAAAATCTTTTAAAAGAATATCATTATTAACCTGAGATAGGCTCAAGCTAAATTTGTTGTTATCAGCTTTATTATTAAGAATGGCAAAATGAGATTTAAAATGCTTTTCCAGACTTTCTATTCTTATTGGGACAGTACACCTCAGCAGGCATCTTCTGCCATGTAGGAACTTGGTTTGTGGCTGCATTTCTGACTTGTGAACTGTTCACCTGGGGAGGACCAATAATTACAATTATTTTGGCTGCTAATTTGCTTTGTTGTTAAACTGAGTATTAGACACAGTAAGATCTGGCAGGAGTGGGTCATTCACAATGTTCCCTCTTCTTGTAACCTTCAGTTTTTACAGTAACTTACTAGAAATATGAGCTGCGGTCAGTGTAATTTTGGTAATGAGAAATCTGGGACCTTGGTGAACACTGGGGCTGACAAGTAATCACTGAGAATGAAACAGGAGTGACTGAGAATGTGGTGAATGTACGGAAGCCTGAATTCCCAAACCACCAGGTTTAAGAACAGTTACTTCCTTTCAACCATTCGGTTCTTAAACCAAACAGCAAAACCCGAATCACTACAACACCCTGATCACTTTGCACTAAGATGGACTTTTTTTTGTTCTAATTTTGTTCTTGTAAAAATTTAGTATAATTTATGTTTTTCTTGTGACTGCCGTTTATATGATGCTCTGTGCCTGTGATGCTGCTGAAAGTAAGTTTTTCATTGCACCTGTGCACACATGTATTTGTGCATATGACAAACTTGATTTTGACTTTGAAATAGAGTCGAGTGTCGTGAAGAAAGCGGGGTGGGAAGACCTTTAAACTGAGATGTTGGGGATGGTGGAACCAGGGGTGGGTGTGGAGAGTAAAAATACAAAGGCACATATTTGGATTTTAAATTTCAAGGTCTCCAACAGCTGACCATATTTTAAGATCATAGAACAGTAGACTACAGGAGGAGACCATCTGGCCGATTGTGCGTGTACTTGTTCCTTAAAATATCTGTCCATTTAATCCCCTTTCTTTGCCCTTTCCCTATTGCTCTGCAATTCTGCAACATCATTATCACCACTTCTAGTTATTACTGAATCTGCTCCCACCACCGGCAATTCCAGATCCTAATAAAAATAAATTCAATGTGGACCCTCAGTGGATCAGAGGTTTATTGACATTGCAGTAACAATTAGCACATGAAGAAGATGCTTGTGTTCTTCATCAGCAGCCTTCACTTTCTGTGTCTTGTTTAACAGACAATTAATGTGAAACAGGCTAGTTCTCAAAAATAACAAAGATGAAGGGTGAGATGTTACTAGTTTGAAGCAAGTACTATTACAGTGACGCTATTACAACGCCAGCGATCGGGTTTCAATTCCCGTCGCTGTCTGTAAGGAGTTTGTACGTTCTCCCGTGTCTGCGTGGGTTTCCTCCGGGTGCTCCGGTTTCCTCCCACATTCCAAAGACGTACGGGTAGGTTAATTTGGGTTTCAAATGGGCAGTGTGGACTTGTTGGGCCGGAAGGGCCTGTTACCACGCTGTAAATAAAATTTAAATTTAAAAAAGTGGCAAAGTGGCATATATCAACCAGCAAAATCTGATGTGCAATTTGAGGCATATTTCTTAGTTCCCTGAGCTCACAGGCAAATTGTTTTAATTAACAGTGATGCGTATTTTTACATCAGGATTAGGTTAAGTTTCATACAAAAAGCAAACTTATAAGAAAATATTTAAATATCAAGACACATGGCTATATTTTTGAGATGTCGGTATTTCTGTTTGTCTTTATCTCTTGATGTTTTCCAAAATTATTACATGGCTGGATGAAGAAGAGAAATCTAGGTGGTAGGTGAGAACACTCCATTCATCATTGTAACTCTCAGTTACGTTCCAGATCCCAATGAATGGATTGAATACTTCAATGTGTTCCCATAGTGGCTCAGAGTTCCATTGACTTTGCAGTAACAATTAGCACTTTGTTACAAAGGTGCTTGTGTTCTTCATTGCTAGTCTTCACTTCTTGTAGCTTTTTTAATGGACAAAAAGTGCCTAAATATTTCAGCATGTGCTAATGTTGTTCTCGATAATTTGTACATCGTTGCTGAAAAGCAGCACTGTATATGGACAAAAACTGTTCTCCTAGCCCAAGCTTTCCATTTTATTATGATTGACTATTTGAGGGAGATTAAAAGAGGTTTTGAGTTGCAAATTTAAAGAAGTCATTTGTTGACATATGCCACTCTTTGCTACAAGCCAACGTTTCAGTACAACTTTCACTGTTATTTAAGAATTTGCTGGAGTTGCACATTCACATCCATTAAACTTGCAGTAAAATGTGAAATCTGGTAATTAAGAGCATTAGTACTCTTAATGTTGTTCGAGGTAGTAATGCTTGCAGTCTTAGCTACAGTGGAAAAGACCTGAGAAATTATGGCATTGAGAAGGAGAAAACTGTTATTGCAACTTTTTCTTTAAAAAAAACACTAAAATAACTTGAACTTTTATCTTTCTATCACAGCTGTGGGAAGACAAAAGGAATAGATTTAAGTGGTGCAGATGAAATGCATTGAACTTGCTTCACTCTCTTGATGTATTCAGGAAATTCAATTGAAATTTCTTCAGTGCTGGTGTGGGCACTTTTTCTCCCCCTCACCCTCTTTTTTTTTACTTCCCCAGCCTACCTGTCTTCCACAGCATAACCTCTGCAGCTTTTGATGAAATCAGTTGTGCAAGACACACACAAATGCAAGAAAATAGGAGCAGGACTAGGTCACCTGGCCCTTCAAGCCTGCCTTGCCATTCAATATGATCTTGGCTGACCTATCCTAGGCCTTAACTCCTTCTCTATGCCAGATCCCCCATAGCTCTCTGTCCCCTGATCTTTCTAAACTTCATCTATCTCCATTTTAAACACCTAATGAGCTAGCTTCCGTAACTTTCTGGAGTAGAGAATTTCTTGAGGATGAGGGCAGTGTAGTAGATGTGGTCTACGTGGATTTTAGTGAGGCATTTGACAAGGTTACACATGGTAGGCTTCTTCAGAAGGTCAGAGGGCATGGGATCCAGGGAAGCTAAGGCCATGTGGATTCAGAATTGGCTTGCCCGTAGATAGCCGAGGGTTGTGGTGGAGGGGGTGCATTCAGGTTGGAGGCCTGTGACCAGCGGTGTCCGGCAGGGATCAATTCTGGGACCTCCGCTTTTCGTGATTTTTTTTTTTATTAATGACTGAGATGAGGGGGTAGAAGGGTGGGTTGGCAAGTTTGCAGACGACACAAAGGTTGGTGGTGTTGTGGATAGTGTGGAGGATTGTCGAAGATTGCAGAGAGACATTGATAGGATGCAGAGCTGGGCTGACAAGTGGCAGATGGAGTTCAATCCGGAGAATTGTGAGGTGGTACACTTTAGAAGGACAAACTCCAAAGCAGAGTACAAAGTTAATGGCAGGATTCTTGGTAGTGTGGAGGAGCAGAGGGATCTGGGGGTTCATATCCACAGATCCCCGGAAGTTGCCTCACTGGTGGATAGGGTAGTTGAGAAAGCTTATGGGATGTTAGCATTCATAAGTCGTGGGATCGAGTTTAAGGGCTGTGAGGTAACGATGCAGCTCTACAAAACTCTGGTTAGACGTGGAGTAGTGTGTCCAGTTCTGGTCGCCTCATTAAGGAAGGATATGGAAGCGTTGGAAAGGGTGCAGAGGAGATTTACCAGGGTGCTGCCTGGTTTAGAGAGTGCATTATGAGGAGAGACTAAAGGAACTAGGGCTTTACTCTTTGGAGAGAAGGAGGATGAGAGGAGATATGATAGAGGTGTATTAAGAGGAATAGATAGGGTAGACAGCCAGCACCTCTTTCCCAGGGCACCAATGCTCAATACAAGAAGGCATAGCTTTAAAGTAATGGGTGGGAAGTTCAAGGGAGATATCAGAGGAAGGTTTTTTACCCAGAGAGGGGTTGGTGCATGGAATGCGCTGCCTGGGTCAGTGGTGGAAGCAGGTACATTGTTCAAGTTCAAGAGATTGTTAGATAAGCATACGGAGAAATTTAAAATAGAGGGATATGTGGGAGGAAGGGGTTTGATAGTCTTAGGCGAGGTTTAAAGGTCAGCACAACATTGTGGGCCATAGGGCCTGTATTGTGCTGTACTGTTCTATGATTCCAGAGGTTTGCTACCCTCCTGTAGAAGAAATTTTCACATAACTCGGTTTTATGTGACTGGCACCTCGAACCCATGCTCACTCATTTGGACTCTCCCACTAGTGAAAACATTTCAACATCTACCCTGTCAAGCCCTCTTGGGATCTTTAGAACATAGAACAGTACAGCACAGGAACAGGGCCATTCGGCCCGTGGTGTCTGTGCTGACCATGATGTGCCAATGTAAACTGCACATGGTCCCTCGATTCCCTGCTTGTTCATATGCACTGTCCAAGTACTTAACTATTGCTATTATATCTTGTTTCCTTCACCTTCCCTGCAATGCATTCCAGGCACCCACCACACTCTATGTGGGGAAAATTTGCCTTGTAAGTCTCCTTTAAATTTTCCCCCTCTCACCTTAAAGCTATGCCCTCTGGTATTTGACATTTCTACCCTGGGAAAATGACTCCACCTATCTACTCTGTCAATGCCTCCTCAAAGTTTTTATATACTTCACTCAGGTGGCCCCCTTGGCCTCAAATGCTCCAGAGAGAACAATCCAAGTATGTCCAACTTCTTAGAGCTAATACTCTCTAATTCAGGCAACATCCTGGTGAACCTCTTCCACACCGTCCCCCAAAGCCATCACATTCTTCCTGTAATGCAGTGACCAGAATTGCGCACAGTACTCCAAATGTTGCCTGACCAAAGTTTTATACAGCTGCAACATGATTTCCTGACTTTTTTATACTCAACATCCTGATTAATGAATGCAAGTGTGCTGTATGCCTTCTTTATCACCCTATCTACTTGTGCCACTTTCAGGGAGCAATGGACTTGCATCCCAATATCCCTCTGTACACCAATGCTCCTAGGGCTCCTGCCATTTACTGTATACAGTCTCTTGCACTTGACCTCCCAAAGTGCAACACCTCACACTTGCCTGGATTAAACTCCATCTGTTATTTCTCTGTCCACATTTCCACCTGGTCCTTATCCTGCTGAATCTTTGACAACCTTCCTCACTATCCACAACTTCTGAAACTGTTTGTCATCTGCAGACTTACTAATCAGCCTGCCTACATTTTTGTCCAAATTGTATATTATCACAAACAGAGGTCCCAGCACTGATCCTTGTGGAACACCACCAGTCACAGACCTCCAGTCAGAATAACAGCCCTCCACCATTACCCTCTGCCTTCCATGGCCAAGCTAATTTTGAATGCAATCTACTGTCTCTATGCATTCCATGTACTTTAATCATGCATGTTTTAATAAGATCACTTCTCATTCTTCTAAACTCTCATGAATACAGACCCAACCTGTTTAACCTCTTTTGATTAGGATAATCCTCTCATTCCAGGAATTTCTGGTGTATTTCTTTTGGACTGCCTCCACAACTACTATATACTTAGGTAAGGGGACCAAAACTATGTGCAGTGCTCCAAGTGTGGCCTCACCAACACTCTGTATAATTGTAACAAAATTTCCCTATTTTTGAACTCCAATCCCTTTGCAATGAAGGCCAATATGCTATCTACTTGCTGCACCTGCCTTCTAACTCTTTTTGTGATTCATATACAGGAGTACTTAGATCCCTCTGTACTTCACTCATTTGCAGTCTCTTTCCCATTTACATTATAAACCCTGCCTTTTCCTCTTCCTGAGGTGCATGACCTCACACTTTCCCACATTAAACTCCATTTTGCCAAGTTTTTCCTCCACTCACTCAATCTATCATATTGCAGATTCAACAATTTCTTCTTTGTATTTGCCTTTCCACCTATTTTGTGTCATCAACAAACTTGGGCACCTTGCATTCTCGCGCCCCCCCCCCCCCCCCCCCCCCCCCCCTCCTCCAGGTCATTAATGCAAATAATTGAGGGCCAAGAACTCATTCCTGGCGTACTCCACTAGTTACATCATTACAGCTCTGTTTTTATGCGTTAACCAGTTTTCAGTCCAGTTGTGTTTTCAAACTCTGGAATTGGTGTCCTCCCACATAATTATCTGCTTTGTATATGTGAAAATGTATAAGAGGCGGTGGTGTACAAACTGCATGTTGTTGATCATTCCTTTCATCTAACCTCTCGTGCACATGCATACACAACAGCAGTCTCTGAAAAGTGTTTATTACTTATTACTAAAGCTTTACTTGCTCACTGCAGAAATGAAACCCATTTTTTAATCTTGTCTAGGTGAAATCCTATACTGTTGTATGTGATGTTTGATTCATCGTTATAACACAATATGCAGAATTGAGAGTAACCTTTCCAACACTTACCCCTGGTTGCGAGCATATCGGAGCCATTTTAGATCAAGTAAAGCATATTATAGTACACTGCTTCAAGTCTGGATATGGGCCCATTTGGATTGAAGTCTGGATTGACATGTCATTGATTCAGTATTTGTTTCTGTAAGGATCAGGACTTGGGGTTTATTGTTAGCAATGTGACCTGGTTACCTTATCTATTCATTATATGCCACATAGATCATTAACTTGTAGGACCAAGGAGTGGATTTTGTTTTGCCATTCAGACTAGATGAGACGAATAATGTAATGGATGATATTTTTTATAGGGAAAAGTTGAACCATGCTGATCTCGTATATGTTAGAGTTTAAGACAGTAGGAGGGGATTTGATTAAAATGTATAAGATCCTGACAGAACAGACGTGAAGAGAATGTTTTCCTCATATGAGAAAGATCGAGAACCAGGGGTTACTGTGTGTAAATTTTTTTAATAAAAGTGGTCTCCTACTTAAGACTGATAAAACAATTTTCTCTATGAGCATTGAGCCTTTGGAACTGCATCTGTGAATTATTGTAAGACAGGTAAAAAGATTGATATGGACCTGAAAGGTTAGTGCAGATAGATAGGAATGTTGAGTTGAAGCCATGATCGTGGAATTGGTTTGAGGGGTCAAGTAGTGTACTTTGCTCCTAATTTGTACATTCAGTTGGATTGGGGTAGACCTGTGTCATGACACCACCTACCTGCATTGGTTCTGTAATTCTTGACAATTCCCTTTTGAGGTTGTAGTGGTTTTACCCACATCCACCTGCACTTTTCGTCAGCTGTCGAAGATGTTAAATTGAAATCCACTGGGTGCTAAATAATGAGAAGTGTTAAAATACTTTCAAGACTGCTTCAAGCCTAATTGATGGTAATTGACATCAATCATGAAAACTAAATTGTCCGCTCTTCCAAACCCCAAAATGATCTGAAGAAGCCTTTAATTTGGGTGTGGACATAATTTTGAAATTTTTACTTAAAATCAAGGTTAATTCAAAGCCAGATATTGGCAAAACCAATATTTTACTGAGGGAGTTAAGCACATGCCTCTCACGAAGAAGGTAACCTGACAGTGATCTGAAGTTTAACAAATGGAAAAAAATCTGCAGATGCTGGAAATCTGAAACAAAAACTGGAAAAAGCTGGGAAACACTCAGCAGTATAGGCAACATCTGTGGTAAGCGAAACAGTCAACATTTCAAGCCAAAGACCCTTGGTCTGAAGTTTACCAGCAGTGTAAATCAAGAGTGTTCCAATTTATCAGTGTCAGAAACTTCAGTCACCTTCATAAATTACTGTTAATGAAATAATGTGGCTTTATAAACAAAACAATGCAGTCAATTACTTTCAGACCATAAATTTTACAGTATAGTCTTTTCCATTTTAAAGACCAGTGAGATATTTTTGTACAATTTTATACAAAGTTGCCTTGGTTACTGATGATTACACCACAGATATTCATCTTTATAGCAAGAGCAGAATATTGCTGCAACTGCACTTTTATTTCTCGGGTTTCAGGCATTGTTTTTCTGTGTCTCCTTAACCTGAGAGTGCAGTCACCTGAAGTTCTGAATCTTTAACGCTCAAGTTCAGTTACTGCTGGCAGCAACAGGCACTGAGAGAAGTCAAGTAATTGTTATATCTCAAGCAAACTGCCTGCGGTGCACTACTGATGTCCACCAAAACTAATAAACACAAAGGGACAACTACAATAGTAATCATACTTCAAAAATACTTGGGTGCTTTGTTTGATGACGTGTCTTGGGATGTCTCAACACAATGCAATGTCCTATAGATTCAATTTTTGTTTATTATTTGTCCAGAAAATTAATGTAAATGATGGGCAGGTCTGTTTTGGACTGGCAGCAATTTTCATCGTTTAGTAGCTTTGTCATCCTTATCTTAATGGGGAATAAAAAAGAATCTAAAATAAACCTCTATCTTTAGTTATTTCCACAGGAAATAAAAGTAAGAGTATGCCATTGGGTGCCCTGTGCCTGCTCCACCATTTAATAAGATCATGGTTAATCTCTTACCACAGTTCCCTTTTCCAGCTCTTACCACATATCCTTAAAATCTGTTGATCTCTGCCCTGAATACACTTGGTGACTAAACTTGAGAAGTCTCGTTGGGTAGAGAGTTCCATAGATTCACTACTCTCTGAATTAAGAAGTTTCTTCTGATCCCTGAATGGTTGACCCAACTAGGAGGAATATCATCTAAGCATCTACTCCATTAAGCCCCTTTAGAAATTTGTATATCTCAAGAAGATCACCTCTCATTCTTTTCAATTTTAGAATACTGGGCTAGTCTGCTTAATCTCTCCTCATACAACAAACTTGCCATCCCAGTAATCAATCTATTGAACCTTCATTGCACTCCCTCTATTTGCAAGAATATATTTCCTTTGATGGAGAGCCCTGACCTGTCAGCAATATTCCATATGCTTCCTCAACAGGGTCCATATAATTGAAGCAGGTTGCCTCCACTCTTGTACTCAAATCCTCCTGCAGTAAAGGCCTATATATTATTTGCCTTCCTGATTGCTTGCTGAATCTGCATGTTAACTTTTAGTGATTTGTGTTTAAGGACATCCTGATCCATTTGAGCTGATGAGGTCCTGGACTGTAATTGCTTTGTAGCTTTTCGTGGGCATTTTCTATTGCTATTCAGCAGAAATGTTTAACACTATTCTGGTTAGAGATGATGCATCACAATGCATGGGAAATTGGATATATGGGAAATCATATTTGTTTTAAAAAGTACTTGGCAGCTTGAGTGGGCAATTATGTTTCAGTCCTTAATTCCTTTTACTGAAGGGCCTTGGCATTTGATTAAATTGTTGTTTCAAACCAATGCAAATATGTAACTTGTTTTCTGGTTTAAAATGTGGCAGCGAAAGTACTGGAAAAGGTGGGGGAATACATAGCTTGGTTATGTATATGTTTTTTCTAGATTTTGAGTAGAAATGCTCCTCAATGGTTTGAGGTTTGACTGTTTATTTTGCAAGCGCATGTGATTGAAAGAGCTGTGGGCTGAAGTCAAATATTTGCTTTCATGGCTTGAAACTGTAGTCTTTTTGCAGAATTTGTATGCCCAGATGGAAATGATTACCCCTGAATGTAAGCCAAAATAGTTTTTTTTTTAAACTAACTTAAGGTGTCTTTTTCTCTGTAAATGACTTGGACTTGGCATTTGGAGATCTATTTTATTTTGCACATAATTTTGTAGTGTTAAAGTAATACTTAATTGGTTACATGTCCATTTACAACTCGTATTCCTATTCTCTGTTTTAATAACTTTGTTTTTGTGGCACTTGAGTGTCAATATGGAGACTTCAGTAGATTATGGAAGGATTTTCCCCAAATAAAGATTGGGTGTTGTAATTAAATGCTTTAAACTCATAAAGCTTAACTTGTGTACTAATACTGAAATATTTGGAAAGATTTGATGTGTTACCTAGCAACATGAGAGAACTGAGTTTTAGCTGAGCTCATTTCTGTGTGGTGGTGTTAGCTCTAAGCCAATGCAGAAGGATACTTTGAACAGTGGACAATAAAAACAATAAGCAAACCAGCTGGATTACTTATTTTTTTTGTATATATTTGCGGCGAACTGAAGAAATCCCTTCTTCAGGATGAAAACTTATTGAATTTAACTTGTATAATGTATTGAAACAACGCACAATTTGGAAGTTTGAAAGAGATAAAGTTAATTTTGATGGATTAATTTGGCAGCGTTTCAGCACCATTAGAGACAATGTTTATACAAGTCTTTCAAATACATACACTACTTTCTTGCAGTCACTAAAAGATAAAAATGCTTTAAGGCAGCAACTTAAAATAGTGTTCTGGACAACTTCATAATGTGTGAGGCTTCACCGAGGTGCAGTAATGGATCAAGGGTAGATCTGTATTTATTTGAATGATGATGAACCAGGTTAACACGACAGTCAGAGGCACTTCCAGTTTCTTTAACATTTTGTTGGGGAGCTGTGCATATCAGTGCACAGGACCCACTTATTTCTCGCATTGAAAAATGTCACAGCTCGTCCCAGAGGGTTGGGAGGATACAGTTTGGTAATGACACAGAGGGGTTGTGAGGCTGGGCTTGAAGAATCTTAAGAGAACTAGAAGAGCACTCAGACCATATGACAAAATAAAACCTACCTCTTTGTTCATTTTTTAAAAAGATAACATGTTAGACTTCGAATAAGAATTGGTGAATAGGGTACAACCCCCACTTGTCACTAACAGACTTTGCTTAACCAAACAGTTTCTGTCCTGTTTTGTGCAAGACATTTGGGTAGGTACTATAAGCTTGGCTGACATATCATGCAGATGGGCAGACAGAGTTCCCAGCAGACTTTTGGTTGCTAGTTGTTTGTTATTGTTTGAGAAACAGGTGGCTAATTATGAAAATCTGTCCATCTATCATGGTTTCCAAATGGAAGAACTGTGGTGATCGTAAGAAGTTTAAAATATTGAATGGAAAGTTACATGTAGGACTCATCTTTTGGGCTAAATTCTGTCACCTTTGTTTGACTTACTAATGCCTTCTAATGAAGGCGTGTAATTACTGAGGAACTAATAGCAATTATTAAGGAATATGGCAGGGGGCAGATGGCAGATTTGCTTTTTTTTGTAATTTGGTGGGAAGCTAAAATCACATGTCAAATATTCCATCATGATATATTAAACCGTTCTTTCGGGTTAAACAATCAGAGTTCTACATCGTATTACTTGTAAATAATGAAATCCAGCTGGCTTTATGTTTTTTTTCAACTAATTCATAGTTAGCCAGCCACCAAACCAAAGACTCAAATTGCATAATTGTGCTTGTTTTGTTGGCCTTCAGTTGAATGGAATCTAAACAATTGAGTAAATGTATATGCAGCACTTTCTTGGGCTGGTACCCATGTAATTGTGTCAACACACTGAAGAAAACTGTTATTTGAATAAAGTGAGTCATTTTGTTAAATTATCACTCTATTTTAAAAAGAATTCAACAGTTGACAAATTTGGCTTTTCATCTTCTTTCCCCTCCATCTTTCTCCCCTTCCAAGGCACCCAGGCGCCTGCCAATATCTGACTAATACTTAACATGCTTAACAATTGATTCAAAAATCATTTCTAATCATGTGGATGTTGAGCTCAAGTAGAACTTGTTAGAATCCATTTTCTTTAACTCTGGCTTTTCCATTCACTGTTCTGATTAGTACATCAATTTTATTAATTAGCTTGCTGATAGAATCTCTCCTTTTGTTTTTGCTTCCAACTCATTATTTTCTAGTTCCACTGGACAATATGGAACAAATGAGTGCTGTACAGCATTTTCTTTTTGAAAAGTGAATGCCTTTTTTAATTTATTCGTTTTTATGAACAAGACCAGTATTTATTGCCTATCCCTAATTGGCCTTGAAGGTCTGCTCAGAATACTAAAGGTCTCAAAAATATGCATGAGAAACTTGCACTTTCATTGTAGCTTGGGATATTTCGTAGTCCATCATAAAGAAATGTACTCTTAGTTTCAAATGTAACGAACACAGCAAGGTCCTACAAACCTTAGTCATGTGAATGACCAGTTTCCAGTAGTACTGGTTAAGGGATAACTCTCTTGCATGCTTTTCTTCAAGTAGTGCCACAGGATCTATGTGAAGCATGCAGAACTTTGGCTTAATGTCCCATTTGCAAGGCAGCACTTCCAACAACACCATATCCCCCCTAGATTCCACCGGAGTCCAATCTTGTGTACTCAAACCCTGAGTCGAGCATGAGTAATGCCTTTGACATGAGGCTGCCAATATGCACTGCCTACAACAATCAGTTGGATGTTTTGCACTGCTAGTCAGATCTCCAATTTAATGTAATGAAGTCTTGTGTGAAAGTGGAAACAGCAATGATGCTTCATGTTGGACACTTTCTAGCAGTCAATGTTTTTCAAGCAGATTATGTATTTGTCAAACTGTTTAAAATGCTGTAAAACATAGCATGATGCAGTTGTGGCAAATCAAACGTAAAGCCAGGAAATTCAAGAAAATAAAGAAGTGAGACTGAGAGAAACCATGAATCAATTGCACTTTAATGTAACACCCTGTGTCCAGGACATTTGTTATTTGGTAGTTTGAAATACTATTTTTAAATTTTTCACACTTCTGACTTTTTTCTTAAATTTGTTTTATTTTACTGCCAGTCATTCGTCGAAAACAAAGTTAGAATTGTAGAAATTGTATGTCCACTTAATGGTTATAAAAAGACTAGAATTATTTGGAAAAATTCACATAGCTATCAGAAGAGCTGTTGCAGATTTCAGCATTTCACATGTGAAAATCTTAAATCACTTTTGCTTGCTTCCATTATCACTGCTGACCTCTGGAAAGGCAGTTAGAGACTACCTCTTAAGGAAAATTGTTAGGTGGTCTCTCTCCAAAATACAGCTGATTAAGCTATAGTGACAGTGAAATAATTTGTCAAATTGCTTTAAGTGATGTCAAGAGGAGGAAGTTGGGGTTAAATATACAAGTATACCAGCAAAATTATGTTCTGGTTTTAAGTCAAATGTTAGATTCATCCATTAATGGTGTTTGCTATATGTTTGTTTATTCAAAATCTCAAATAAGCCTTGTATGTATGTTTATTAAGTATTTTTGTTGATTAACTTGGTGAGATTACTGAAACCTTTTCCAGTTCTAAGCAAAAAAGGCCTCCTCAAAAGGTCATGAGCAAAAATTGCAGATGCTGGAAATCCAAAAGAAAAACAGAAAATGCTGAAAGTACTGAGCAGCATCAATGAGGGAGGGAAACAGTTGCCATTTCAAGTAAAAAAAAACTCTCACCAGAACTGGAAAACTGGAAACAAGTATGTTTTAGGTTTAGGGAGAAGAGAACAGAGGGAATCTCTGATAGAGTGCAGACCAAAGTTATCAAGGTGCCAATTACTTTAAATACTGGCAGGTAGAGACAAACAAAAAAAAACTGAAACCTAGATACAGCCATGTGACGATAGGGATTGGGGGGGTGGGGTGGGGGGAGAAGAGCGGTTACTTGAAATTGTTAACTTCAATATCAAGTGGGCCGAAGGACCTGTTTCCATGCTGTATCTCTCTGACTTTAAGTCTCGAGTATTGTAGCATACACAGTTGGAAGCTGGGGTGGTGTTCCTTGGGCTTCTGTTAGGCATCTTTGGAGGCAGAAGATGAAGAAAAATAGAATGGAAGGGATTAACTTTGCAGTTCTCAATATACCCAATCTGTATATCTGCAAGTCACCAGAGTACTTTGATGTTGTGCAGACTGGGTGCAGGAATGTCATTGTATCTGTAGGTTAACCTTGAGATGTGTGTGGCAGTTTATGTGAAAGTTAAGGATGGTAATATTTGAGGACTGGGACATCCTGTTAGCCAAACCAATGCTCTCCAACCAGCAGAGTGCAATTTGTTCAATAAATCATTCTTAAAGTTTGTTTCTGTGATCCTACTGATTCAATAATAGCCACTGGATTAATCTCTATAATAGTGACCATCTTATTCACAGAGAATTCTTGTTTAATTGAGATTACGTTCAAGGGGTCACACAAAATCAAGGTTGTTTTAGAATGGATAAAAATAGATACAAATAGGAGTCACAGAAACCCCATTTACAACGAAATGCACTTCCTATGAATTTGTTTACATTATACAAACTTGTTGGGTTTCTTCCCACTCTTCTGATGTTCCATGGAATCTTTGGCTTTTGCATTACTGAATAGTGTTTAAAATAAAAACTGACTTTTTTTCACCCAGGCTGTGTAATATTAAAGTGATTTTTTTGCTCCAAGAACACAAAATGTGCCACTAATCTCATGTAATCATATTACCTCTAACTCTTAAGATACGGCTTCTGTACTAGCTTATTTGTAAAATATCTGTGATTTTTGTAACAGTAAATGGGTATACCAGAGATTTGGGGTTTTGTCCTGATTCAATACTGAAGATTGTAGTCTATTTTACTGCATAAATGCAATATTGAAGGAGTACTTTGTTGTTGTTGAAGTGACATCTTACCCCTTGACAGTTTTTAAAGGAGGATGGACAATTCTGATATTTTAGCTAACTATCTTCCTTAAACTAATGTCACCAAAAACCAAATTAACACATTTGGTCAGGTCATTTAATATTTCAAATTCTTGCTCTCGTGTAGGCAAACAGTGGCCTGTTACAGGTCAAAAAGTAATTTGTTTAAAATACTTCTATATTTTTCATGAGCATTTTGAGATGCAAGTCTTTCAATGCCCAATCTGGATTCCAAATTTATTTTCAAATCTGCAGGCTAAGTTGTTTGTGCTTCCAATCACCATAATTAGCAAATATATTATAAATCTATTTATTTTATCTATCTTAGATGATTGTGTTAACTAGGCTTTGAAAGTTTGACTTGAGAATCATGATCTCCAGGTTAATTTGTTTACAAAAAAAATTGCTAGAGAAACTCGGGAGGTCAAGAAGCACCCATGGAGGCAAAGGGATGGTTGACACTTCAGGATGAGACCCTGCATCAGGACTGAGAATGTAGAGGAAAGATAGCCAGGGTAAAGAGGTGAGAGGGAGGGGTGAGGCGGGGGCTCATAGATGATGATGGGGGACGATGGGCAGATGGAGTTGAGGGAGGGGGAGTTTTTAGACAGAGCCTGGTGGGTGATAGGAGGAAACAGATGAGGGAAAAAAATTGGGCAGGTGGAGCCATTTGGTGGGGGGTGGATGGTGAAGGTGGAGACAAGCTTGGTGGGTGATAAGTGGGCACACAAAGGCTACAAGTGCTGGAATCTGATAATGGGAACCATTAAGGGAGAGATGAAGGATGGATGGAACCAGATGAGCTAGGGGATACAGGGAGTGAAGTGTGTAGCCTGATGGTGGATGCAACCAGCAGGGGGAGAGCGATGTAAACGGGTGGTGAGGGACTGGAGGGGAAGAGAGAGAGAAAGAGAAACACAGGAGGTAAGAGTTACATGAAATTGGAAAATTGGTAAACCATTGGGTTGTAGACTACCCAGATGGAATATGAGGTGTTCCTGCTTTAGTTTGTGTTGTGCCTCACTCTGGAAATGAAGAAAGCCGAGGATGGACAGGTCGATGTGGGAAGGGGAGTTGAAATGACATGCAACCAGGAGCTCAGGATAGCCATTACGGACAGAGTGCAGGTGCTCTGCAAACCGGTCGCCTGGTCTGCGCTTGGTCTTGCTGATGTCGAGGATGCCACATCGGGAGCACTGAATGCAATAGTTGAGGTTGGAGGAGGTGCGCATGAATCTTTTCCTCACCTTGAAGGACTGTTTAGGCCCCTGGATGATGGCAAGGGAAGAGGTGTAGGGATAAGTGTTGCATTTGGAGGGGAGCCACAGAGAGAGTGATTTCTGTGGAAGGCGGAAAGGGATAGGGAGGGGAAGATATGGCTGGTGGTGGGACCCTGATGTATCTGAAAGAATGATGTGCTGGATGTAGAGGCCAGTAGGGTGAAAGGTGAGGACGAGGGGAGCTCTATCTCTGTTTGGAGGAGGTGGGGTGGGGGGAAATGCCGAGAGAGAACATCATCAACCACACTAGAAGGGAAACCACATTTCCTGAACAAGGAGGCCATTTCAGATGTCCTGGAATAGAAGATTTCAACTTAAGAGCAGATGCCATGGAAACAGAAACTGGGAGAAAGGGATGGCGTCCCTATCTTTTACAAGAGACAGGGTGGGAAGAGGTGTAGTCTGGGTATCTATTGGAGTCGGTGGGTTTACAGTAAATGTTGGTGGATAGTTTGTCTCCTGAGATGGAGACAGAGATCCAGAAAAGGGAGAGAAGTGTCAGAAATGGTCCAGGCAAATTTGAGGGCAGGGTGGAAGTTAGCAGCAAAGGTTGATTAGTACTACTTGATTAGTAGTTATGCCAAGTACAGTCTAACTTTTCATTGGGCCCAAGGACAGGAAAGTTGATTTTCAGGATGGCATCAGTTGTTTATCCATCATTTAAGGAGAACGCAAAGCACCGAAATATAAAAATTCTGGGTTGCTGCTAATACCTCATGCTGTCTATACAATTGTAATTAGAATAAGCAGCCAGCAATCAATCTATTCACAATAGGGTATTAAAATTTAAAATGAATTTTAAAAAGTTGAATTCAGCACAACTTTGTTGGTAATTGTATTTAATTCAAGTTGTGATTTATGGTATTCTCCAATTAGTTAGAAATAAACCTTGCCATATAGAGATTCTTCCAGCTTGTGGGCTTTACACATGGTTCTAATGTGAGTATCAGTGGTCGGCCCCTTCGATCAGCAGCAAGAGAAAAGTAAAGTCTTGTTACTGGCCTCTGATCAGAGTAACTCTAACTGTTGTGCTTCGCATTTGATCTGTTCCATGAAGTTTTGGCATGGATCCTGATGTAAAGGAAAGAATGTATAGACCCATGAATGAAACTCAGCTATTGGAAAAATAGCTGCAGAAGATCAGCAAAGAAAGGAAGTGAAATTAAGTCGGTATTCTTGTCATTGAAAAATTTAATGAATCTAATGGAGCTCAAGTATAATAATTGGCTTGAATAACCACCAAGATAACTGTGTTGATTTCTTTGCATTTAGTTAATAGGATGTTCAAGTCGATCAAAAACCAAATTGATTAACTTGACATTTAGGAATTTTTTCAATTACCGATAGGCATGCACTTCAGAGCCACACAATTAAGTTGTTACTTTTTTTCCCCTCAAACCAAGCAATCTGGAATTGCCAACCGCAACACATCAAACCTTTCCTTGTTTCTCCTTTATATTTAGACATTACTTTCCTGTGGTCAGATCAGTGTATAAAATTACCATTTGTAACATAATACAAAATGCTGGAGAGAAGTGTGGTAAAAAAACCTTTTAAAATTGGAATTTCCCTGCAAGTGGTTATTACACGAAAGTCTAAGTTTGAAATTTCAGCTGGAGTACAGTGACGAGTTGGAGGAGAGTGTGGAAGAGGGAGAAAAGGATACAGAAATTAAGGGCCCTGCTCCACCATTCATTAACGTTATGGCTGATTGGATCGTAACTTCAACTGTGCAATCCTGTCTATGTTCTGTAACCTTTTACCAACCCCTGCTTTAAAAATATTCAAAGACTCTGCTTCCACCATCCCATCTAAAGAGTTCCAACCCACTGAAAGATGGTCACTTTTTGCCTCGTCTGTCTCAAATGGGTGACCATTTACTTTTGACTAGTGACAATTAGCTCCAGACTCTCCCATGAGAGGAAATATTCTCTCTGTATCCACCCTCAGGATCTTGTATTTCAATAAAGTCCCCTCTTGCTCTTTAGCAGATGTAAGCCTAGTCTGTCAAATCTTTCCCATAAGACAACTGCACTCCTGGTAAACCTCTGAACTGCTCCTAATGCATTAATATCCTTCCTTAAATAAGGATACCAGTATTGAATGCAGTACTCCAGATGTGATCTCGCCAATGTTCTATACAATTGAACCATAACCTCCTAATGTTTGATATCACTGAAGCATAAAACCTCCCTATTTTTTTATATTCTTGTTGTCCAGCAATAAATGTTAACATTCTTTTTAGCTTTCCCGGTTATTGCTATATCTGCCTTTTGTGAACCATGCACTAGGACACCCAGATCTTTCTGCATCTGAGTCCTGCTCTCTCTCACCATTTAAATTGTATGATTTTATTTTTCTACCAAAATGGATAATTTCAGATTTTCCATACTCTATTACAGCTCCTCCCACCCTGTCTCTTGCAAGGACACTTATCCCTTTTTCTCAATTTCTCTGCCTCCACCAAACCTGCTCCTATGATGAGATTTCCACTCCAGGATATCCAAGATGTCCAACTTCTTTACTAACCATGACTTCCCCCAGCTGTGTTCGAGAGAACTTGCACCTGTATCTCTGCCATGTCCCACACCTCTGCCCTCACCCCCACCCCTCCCAGACGCAGCAACGATAGGGTCCCCCTTGTCCTCACATTTCATCCTACCAGCCTTTGTATCCAACACATCATTCTCTGCCACTTCCACCCTCTCCAATGGGACCCCCACTACCAAGCATATCTTCCCCTCCCCATCCTTTTCTGCCTTTTCGTAGGGACCTCTCTCCGCAACTCCAGAGTTCACTCGTCTTCCTCCCCCCCAAAACCCATCCCGCTCCGACCCCGGGAACTTTCCACTGCCCCTGCCAGAGGTGCAACACCTGCCCCTACATCACCTCCATCCAGGGACCCAAACAGTCCTTTCAGGTGAGAGAAATATTCACCTGCACCTCCCTTAATATCGTCTGCATTCGGAGCTCAAAGTGTGGCCTCCTCTACATTGGTGAGACCAGACGCAGACTAGCTGACCATTTCACAGAACACCTGGGCTCCGTCCGTAACCCCGATCTGCATCTCCCTGTTGCCAGTCACTTCAACTCCCCCTCCCACACTATCACTGATATGTCAGTCCTTGGCCTCCTCCGCTGCCAGGAGAATTCCAAGCGCAAACTGGAGGAACAGCACCTCATTTTCTGTCTTGGAACCTTGCAGCCTAAGGGCATGAATATTGAATTCTCCCACTTTAAGTAATCCCCACATTCTCTTCCCCCCACCTCCACACTCACCCCCAACCATGTCTCTTTTCTTCCCTTTCCTAGCTTCTCTCTTAACCCCCTTTTTCCTCCTTACCTTTGACCTATCCCCCAGTGTATCTGCACTCCCCCTCCCCTCCCCCATGCCTCCTTATCAGTAATCTCTTACCTGCATCTACCTATCACCACTTTATGCCCACCCCGCCTCCCCTCTTTTGTCCACCTATCACTGCTCTGCTTTTCCCTCCTATATAATGGGCTTCCTCTTTTCTTATCTTCAGTCATGAAGAGGGTCCTGACCCAAAACATTGACTGCCTACTTTTCTCCATGGATGCTGCCTGGCCTGCTGAGTTCCTCCAGCATCATCGTGTTTTCTGTCTAGATTCCAGCATCTGCAGTCCTTTGTTTCTCTTTTCCAATATTATACTCTATTTGTCAAACCGTTACCCACTCACTTAACCTGTTTCTATCCCTTTTGTAGTCCTGTGCTCTCTTCATCACTTTCATACCTATCTTTGAGTCATCAGCAAATTTAGCAACCATATCTTCAGTGCCTTCATCAAGTCATTTACAATAAACTACAGAAAAGCTAAGGCCCCATCATTACTTCCTGTGATATATCACTCATCCTATGTTGCTAACTAGAAAAGACCCATTTATTACCCCACCCCTTCAACCACAGCCTGGTCTGCACTTGCCTTCTGCAGTGCTCCCATGTCTGTGTGTAAGCTCTCTATCTGGACTAGTTATCTTGTTATCCCAAGTGTACAGCTGTAAAAGCTGGGAATGTTTTTTAATTTTTGATTTTAATTTTTTTTTCTCTCCTTCAGAGATGATTAATTATTTCCATTGTATTGGTTTTGAGGAAAATTAATTCAAAGTACCTTAAAATTTATAAAGATAAACTAAATCACTTTTTATACATATTAAAAAAAAACAAAATGCTGGTAACACTCAGCAGGTCAGGCCATGTCCATTAGAAGAGAAGCATTTTAGGTTTCCAGCATTTGCAGTTAGATTTACAGCATCTGCAGATTTTGATTTTTTAAATTTTTATATCTGTTATATGGTAACCTACCTTCCTCTTTGCCTTCTAATGTTTGATTTACCAAAGATTTGAGGTTGGTGGAATCTCAGATCCTGTAGCAGGCCTCAGCAAGACTGGATTCAGCTGCTGAACTCTGGAGTCCAACAGAGTAGTGCACTGACAGATTTGGCACTGAAAATCTGTTTAACTCTTGGACTTCAGCATTCAACTGATTATGCATGAAAGTGGTACCAGCCCGTGAGATCGGCCCACAAGACTAAGGAAATATTTCAAAGTAGGATGTATACGAGTCCAGGGTATACACCAATGCACACATAAAGATGAAAATATCGAGCATCCCTGTCCCAAAGGATAAAGATGCTGTCTGCTGCAATACTAACACACACAGACTAGAAGATCGCAGATTCGAGTTCTAGTCTTGGGTGAATTGTTTATGTCAGCTGGGGTAATAAATGGAATGCTAGGATTATAATGGATTGGAAATCCACCAGGGCCTTGTGCTTGATCACGTGGATTTATGAAAGGGAAATGATGTGTGACTGATCTACTAGGTTGTAGACTCGCCCAGCTCCATTTTGTAATTTATAATAATTTTATGTCTTTGCATTACTGATGCTGCAAAACAAAAAAATTCGCATCATGTAAGTCGGTGATAATTCTGATTCTCATGCTCATTCAAAGATGTGACAAGTAGAATAAATAAGAGTGAACCAGTGGATGTGAGCTATTTAATTTTTCAGAAGGCTTTACTAAGGGACCCACACAAGAAATTGATCAACGAGGTTAGAGGACATGGCTTCAGAATTGGTTATTGAACAGAAAGCAAAGAATACAGGTTTTTCTCAGGCTGGCAGGCAAGGATCAGTGCTTGGAGCCCCATCTATTGACCATCAACATCAAATTATTTGGCCGAGGATCGAAATGTCATATTTCCAAGTTTATTAATACAAAACCAAGTGGGATTTTGAATAAGGTGGAGAATGTAAAAGGGCTTCAAGGGGCTATGGACAAGCTAAGTGAGTGGGTGAGAACATGGGTAAGTGATGTGGGTGATATTAATGTGGAGAGTTGTGACGTTCACTGCTTCAATGTACAAAGCAGAAAGGCAGGGTAGTTTTTTTTAAATAATATATTGGAAATGTTGATGTTCAAAGGGTCCTAGGTGTCCAAGTCACTGAAAGCTATAATGTGTGTTAGCAATTTGGTAGGCAGATGGTATATTATCCTTAATTACAAGAGGATTTGGGTACAGGAGTAAAGATGTCTGCTAGCAATAATAAAGGCCTTGATGAACTGACACCTGGAATATTGTGAAGTTTTTGGCCTTTTACTGTTTACTGGCCCTTCTAGTATGGTTGATGTTCTCTCTTGCATTTCCCCCCACCCCACCCTCTCCAAACAGAGAGAGAGCTCCCCTTGTCCTCGCCTTTCACCCCTACGGCCTCTGCATCCAGCAAAAGTATATAGTTACCATTGTAGGGATCACAAGAAAGATTCACCAGATTGACTCTTGGGATGGCAAGTTTGCTGTATGAGGACAGATTTGAGTAGACTAGTCCTTTATTCTCTAGAGTTTGAAAGAATGAAAGGAGATTCCATTGAAACCTATAAAATTCCTTCCAGGTTTGATTAGGATGGATTCGGGGAGGATGTTATCTCTGGCATTTAGGACTAAGGTGAGGAAAAATGTCTTTCACAGAGTGATGAATCTTTGGATAGCTATGGAGGTCCAGTTATTGAGTTAATTCAAATCATTGATCTATAGATTTCTGGGTATTAAGGGATATGAAGATGTTTCAGGAAAATAGCACTGGTATATCATCAGCCATGTTCTTGATGAATGGTGGACCAGGTTCAAAAAGCAAGATAGTCTTCTTCTCCTACTTGTGTTCTTACACTTTATCTACTTCAGCAGTTACTGTGTTAATGTTAACTCCAAAATAGCTATAATTACACGAACTGTTTAAATTATGCCAACCCAATACCTGCTAACTTTGCAATTCCCTACAGAATCCTAATTCATAGCACATCTTTATCACACAGAATATGTTGTCCTAAGGTATTAATATTGATATTCATTCCCAATCCTGAATATTGGATAAAATGGTGTAATGTTGTGAGACGTTATTTCCAACTGTGCAAAAATTCGGGAAACTTCAATGAGCTCTCTAGTTCTTCTAAACTTCATGCAATACCAGGCTAGCATATTGATTGGATGTTTTAGGGGTTATCTATTTCAGCTGTTCATTCATAGTCAAGTGGCTACAGTTCTTGGTGGTGAATGCCAAATTCAAGATTCCTTCTCATTCATGTTTTAAAATGAAGGTACGTTGTTATTGAAGATGAAAGCTAGCGGAATTAACCTGCAGCTGTGTGTACAAAAAAAAATGTGCAGAACATTTCTTGCAATGGAAAGGGGTTCTTTCCTGCAGCAGGAAGAGTTGAGGGCCAGGGAAGGAGGGGTGAATCCCAAAAAGGAACATTTCTTCCCAAGAAACGAGCCTTTAATTTTGTTTAGCTTCACGAACATATTAAGCATCTAACGGGGTTATCCTCTCTGTTTTAATGTGCTGCCACTTTTGTATTCCAATGGTGCATGAGAGAAGGCTGTGGAATCGAGGTTTGGTGGCGTATTGCTGCAAAGCGCCTCATAGTGGCGCTCCAGCTCCACGGGAACAGTGCCGGCGCGGACATCCTGCCACACGGAGCCAGTTGTGAAATTCTACATGGCCGTGATGCTCAGCCTTGTGTATATATAGGAACTCTTGAAAGAGAGTTGAGGGGGAGTTTACGGCTGATTCCAACTACCGAGCCGGATGCCTCGAGGTTTTAAACACAAATAGGAAATGTTGTACAAGATTGTTTCCGTTTTAACCAACCGACCGCAAGAAACGAATTAATGCCACGATAACAACGTTTGACGGGTTCCAAAGGACGCGTCTATCCGCAGTCATCAAATTTCCTAAAAGTCAGCTTTGTGCCCATACGAGTTAATGCAGTGCAATAAAGGGGAGTTGGTTCAAAGACCAAAGAATATCTCGTTTCAAAACATTTATTAAGGCCACATTTGTATTAGATTCGTGCGCCAGGAACTGTTCTAATGAGTCAGCACCAGGGGGTGGGTTTAAAATACATCAGATGGGTATATAGCCGGGATCATGTGTTAATTTGTGCTTTTGGTTATATTTGGTAATCAACTGGTTTATTTTCAGGTTGTGGTTAAATCAGAAGAAGTTGCAGCATGGAACATATTACGCGATGACTTCATGATGGGAGCTACCATGAAAGACTGGGATAAGGAGAGTGACGAGGAGAAAAGTGCTTGATGTTGCTGGCCAGGAAAGTGCTTCAGACTGATGAGCCTTCTAACCAGAAACACTTCTCGCTTTAAAACGTAAACTACAGCGATGCTCATTCTGTGAATGCAAAAAATTGTATAAATATAGGGCCCACTTTTTTTCCCCCCACAATAAAGCAAACTATTTCTTTCCAATCTCTTTTTAATCGTTTCCTAAATCCAGACACTTCACGGCGCTTTGCTTCCTTCCGAGCTGAATGTGATTACCTGGAATGCAGGAGAAATGTTGATGCTTGTTGAGATCGCACTTAAGATGGGGTTAATAGAGATAGCGTTTATTCTTGAACATGATCTCGTCTTTTCGAGGTTGATGTGTGTCGGAGCTGCGCCAGTGAGGTGAGGTGTTTTAAACGCCTCAGCTCCTCGGGCAGCTTATAACCCATTCTGAAGTTCTGTGAAAAGTTGTTCCAGGCGAAGGGTTTTGCGCAGGATTCGCCCCGGCAGAGTAATGCGACGGTGGGCGAGGAATCTCGTCAGTGGGGAGAAGCAGCCATCGCACCTGCAAGAACCGGCTGCTCTTCTCACCTTTGCTGTGGCACTTGTGGCGTCCACCTGGTATCTCAGTGGAATGTTAGTGTCCCTGACCACGTAGCTTCCAGCCCCGTAAAACCTTTTACTGGGAGGATTTGCTTTTTTTTAACAGCTCCAATAACAGTATCTAAGACAATGGATATTTGTGATTTTAATATTTATGCACCAATTGCATGACAGATAACGTAGATCTTGTAAGTTATGGTGAACGGAGAAATGCCAGCAAGAATGCCGAGCTTCAGCTGGTGGGAGTTGCTGGAGCAACAGACATTTACTCTGTGTGACCTGTGTTCTTTATTTTACTGCACGTTTTTAATGGGAGAATTCCAATTGTGCTGCCGAGTCTGAATCACTTTATTTTCCCCTGCGATGTGGAAATATTTGCCCATCTGTCTGTTAGTTTAAAAACCAAGCTCCTTGTCCAACTGTCTACTCTGATTTTTCTGAGTCACGTAGGGAGACTCAGATGTTCAGAATAGCAAAGTAACCGGAGCCACAACGGCCCACTCTGTAGAGGGATGCCTCCTGCTTCAGAATCTGGAGCCCACCTGGGCCCTAGTGCTCCTTTAAATGATGTTAGTTTTAAGGGTCGTTTATAAAACGCTGTATTTTTCCCAACCTTGATTGTTTTGTAATTTCATCCAATTTGAACTGCAGTGTTTGATTAGAAAGCAACAAAAACGAGAGTTTTCTTCTCTGTCACTTCCACCTCTTTCCTCCCCCCCCAAAAAAAAAGAAAATATTAAACTTGATATATCTGTAACTGAGCTGTAAGTGGTATTGGAGTCTGTCTCCGAGTGGGAAGGTTGCGGATGATGAGGGAAGCGCTTGATCTTAATGACGCAGACGAAGGCTCATCACTCACTGGAGTTCACCTTCAGTTGGCTCTCGCCAAAGGGCTTTGATCCCGCGCCCGGTGCTTTGTAAACCTGCAAGGCTGCCTGTTTGATTGAATAACTCAGACTCCCGGCGTTGAGTGGGACAAATATCGCCTGGTTTCGCGCACCTTGGTTTTCAGGTCATTTTCTGATCCCGGTGGCCTCCACAGTTGTAAATCTGTCACAAGTCTCATGGTATTCAGGGGCTGTTCCTCTCAATGGACAGAGGATTGCTTAATTATAGTTAGGGACACGGGTGGTACAAATAAACTCACTTTCCAGCACAATCAGTAGTAGCACCTTTATGTTACTGTCATATTGACCAGGCGAGTTACACAAATCTTCACTTCACTGAAAGGTGGTAATACATTCTGTTCAACCTGTATGTGTTGCAAAGGTCGGGATGCTTTTTCTTGCATGCTCATTCCCGGCACTGGTAAACAACGCAAGATCGTACCTTGCGACGGGATGGGTCTGCATTCTTCTAAAATGATATATAACCCGAAGCGACGACCCACAATCTGAGAAAACCCGACCCCTTTAAAATGGCAGATCGCTTGCCCGAGTCGTTGTCTTAAAAATCGAGCGTAAGTGAGTCGAGGAGAAAGGGCGACTGGCGGGCGCTAGGACAGCGCGGGAATACCAGAGCCGCCTGTCTGTGGGCAGCCTGGTAACGAGCGGCGAGGAATCCTCGGACCCCCACGTCACTGGATGGAGGCAAACACGTGGTCAAGTAAGACATTATAAATGCCTCCCGTGTGCGAGCCTGATGTTATCTGCTGGCAACTCTCTCCCTCACACGCACACGCACACACACACACACACTCACTCTCTCTCTCTCTCCCCACTCACTCACTCACTCCCAGCCTGGGATCTTTTACTAGCATAGGACAGCGAAAGTAACGGTTCGCTGCTTCAGATTTTTTTAAAGTATACAACGTTAATTTCTTATAAGAAAGAAAAATCTAATCTATCTGCCTTTTTTCAAAAAAAAAGCTAATGTAGCATTTGACAGATTAATAGTTTTTTTGGCAAGATTCTCTTTTTTAATCTCACCGTGGACCCAAGACCTCATCCTGGTGGAATAAAGCTGGTGTTTTATTGATATTTCATTGGAGAAAAGCAGAGGGGTCAGAGAGAAAGAGAGAGAGAGAGAGAGAAAAGTTGGGCGAAGTTTAAAGACTTGGTGCGGACTGCAATGAAGTGAAGGTGTGTTTATCTTCGGCAGTAGCAGTGTTGGTGCCGGGACTGGCGCTGCAGCGAGGAGGCAGCGCTTGGCAAGTCTGTGAACTGCACAAGGCTTGAGAATCAAGAATAAGCAACAAGAAAGTTCCTTTACGCCTTTTTTTTTGTAAATATCTAATCTGGTGCTTTTTTTCGCGTGAAGATTACGATCTGCAGCTGCTTTTCTTCCCCCTCCTCTCCCCCTCCTCCCTTCAACTTCCAACTTCCCAACTTTGAAAATGCACCACTCCATTTTCACTGTGTTTCTCACGCTGGATTTGGCGATGATCGGCGCTTGCTTGTCGACCTGCAACACTCTCGACATCAACCAGTTCAAGGATAAGAGGATCAAGGCCATCCGAGGGCAAATCCTCAGCAAACTGAAACTCACTAAACCCCCGGAACAGTACCCGGAGCCAGAAGAGGTCTCGACAGAGGTGATCGCGATTTACAACAGCACCCGGGATTTGCTTCAGGAGAAGGCAAACGAGAGAGCTGCCACTTGTGAACGGGAGAGAAGCGAAGAGGAGTATTACGCAAAAGAAGTTTACAAGATTGATACGAATCCATATAGCTCCCGTGAAAGTAAGCCTTAAAAGTAGCTTAAAGAGACCGCATCCCTTTTTGTCAGCCTAATGTATGTATTCTACCAAACATTAAGACGACATAAATCTGCTTACTTCAAATGCCCATTAGACTGGCTCCAGATATGTGATTGGCAATGCTTCGTCTAAAGCGAGAGTTTAATAGTTCTAATACCCAACCTGTGCCAGCAAAAAGGGATGTCATTCCTCCTTAAGAATTACTTAAACGTTTTTGCACGGATAATCAACACGACCAAAGAAATAGCCTGGTTCCTCGCCAGATTTGTTTGTGTGTAATGTAGATATTGTGATATATAAAGCATGTGAGGTATTCGCCTATTTGAACAGAGCATACTGACGTGACTGGAAAAAAATAATAATGACATATTTTGGTCCTGTTTATTTTTGTAGCGGTAAGTTGAGTTTTGGGCGGCGTGCACAGCCGCCTGACCACCAACTGATTTGGGATAATACTCGTGGAAATCATATCTAAACTGTTCAGCGCAGAATCTAGAACCTGCTGTCTTCAGTGGAAATGCAGAAATTCCAAGACAGGTGCTTTGTAAACAAACACGACAGTCAGGCACGGGGTTGAATATTCTGATCGCCGACTACCATTTAACTCATTATGTGCTGAACCATACTTTGCCGGTTTCAAAATGTGCCTTTAGAGAATTGGACATAGAGTAAACAAAATCAACACGTACGTGCACAATTTTAACGCCGAATATTGCAGAGGTAAAATAAATTCAATAAGATAAGCTCAATAAATGTTTATTTTAAGTTAAAATCGCTTTCTCTGGTTCAGTGCTCATAGAGTTAACAATCCGATATTCATGTTGGATGAAAATAGCAATTAATGTCGAGAAAATAAAAATACATCTAGTAAGTGTTGTAGTATCTGTAACAGCAGCCTTGATATCCTTAAATAATTATTTTTTTCTCAGAGGAATAGTGAGTAGAAAGTGAATTGAAAGATCGTCCCAATATCTCACGCCTTATGGAGGCAGGCCTAAGATATTTGTTGAAATAATTTATGAAATTTTAAACAATTAGTTATTTATCAACAGGCCTAAAATATAACATGACATTCTAAAAATTGTCGGTCGAAGCGTGTTATTAATATAGCCTACAACTGCGAATGAGTGAACAGTGAGTGATCTATTTCAAAAAATTAACCATTAAACCAAATGTTTTCGAACAGCTCCGAACAACCATATTCACCGCAAATGGAGGGGGATAGCGCCCGTTAAGTTGCTTTGCACCAGGTTAATGGAGAAAAATGTCAGGCCCCACAGTCCTCAGTGTACAGTTTCACATGCAGACCTATCCTTGGCGGTTGCAAAAATGCAGTCAGCCTCCAGCTTGGGCGGAGTGCCAAAATCATTACACAATAAAGTGGGTCAAAAGGGTAGTTGTGAGATATAAACCGTGATATCACAGCAATTATAGGTATACATTATATATGTTTCAACAGTCTACTCGGTTGTCTCTATTGATCTGAATCTTGTTATCCCGATTTTGGACAATGGCAATGTCCGATAAACTGCAACATTGTGCAAAAATCGTGAATCCAATATCAAAGGTACAGTCTTTTGTAGTGGAAGTTTTAATAACGAAACAGTTAAAGGCAACTCACTTTGAAGTGAGATGCAGTGCCGTTACTTTACTTGCCTTGGAAAACATTTTTTCTTAATTGTTGCCGGGTACAAGTGTGATTGGAAGTTAAATAGGGAGAGAGTATCGTTTAACGGGAAGCTCTGCCAAACAAATAACCCCTCCACACTATTCTTGCAATCGTTTGTGATGCAAATCTTAAAACGTCTACTTTGAATCACTTGGTGTCAAGTATCCAAGTTAAAGATTCTAATTTATGGTTGTGAGCTTCTCTTTCTCTTTTGAAAGTTTTCAAACCCGGAATATAGGACGAGGAAATGAGATTGATGGAAACGTATCGTATTATGAAATGTATGGACAAGGATTGTGTTGGATAATTGAAAATGAATTAAGCCAAGAGAGGGGAGGGGCGATATTCCTTAACGAACCGGAGCGCCCGACCACCTTAAAACACGTCTCTTATTTCGTTTTGCCTAATCTGGCACAGTAGCAAACTTGCTCCAAACTGCAATGCACTGTATTCCTGGTACAGAACTCCAGTGTCCATATTAATTTCATCTGCCTTTGAAATGCGTCTTCTGTGCTGAACTCCTATTCCTAAAATCTCCGGTCACGAGCTTGAACCTTTTGTACCCAATGCTCCAGACGCCTTATTATAAACTTCGTGCTCCTGCCCGTGGACTCCACTGAACTCCAGGCTTCGTCCCAATCTGCTTGTTTTCTAAGGTGAGTTGCATGTTTCTCTCCGAACAAGATTCAACCAATCGGAAGCCAGGAAGAAAAGCAACAACAACTCTGCTGTCGCTGCAGTTTCCGAATAGCCAGAATCCTTCTGTATTTGAAACAGTACTCTCCCCAGTAATTTCAAGAGGATCTTACATACAGCTCACGAATTGATGGTGTGGCGTCTTAAAGCATTCTGGGAGATAAAGCGAACCAGGAAACATGCAATGTACCGATCGACCACAACAGGCAGTCCTGTAATAAAACTCAGGAAATACAGTGACCTCCCAACAGCGAACTTTTACTTACTTTCCCTGAAAAGAAAGCGCACGCTAGCTCAGGACGTGCAGAGTTGGACCTTGGCGAATCACAGATTTTCTCAGTTTAAGTTCCTCACCGTTGGCCACGTTCTTCAAACGAGTTTGGCACCAGACTCTCCGCGCTGCCTGCTTTGCTTGTATCAGTTGTAATTTCACGAAGCGGTGAAGGCGCTCGGAAGAGACATGCTTCTGAAAAGAAGTCATTACAGAACCCCCCCCAAAAAAGACGAGATGATACAGAATCACATTTCAGCCATTCACAGTAAAACAATGCTTTAAAGGCCGCATCTTATTTGCATCCACGTCAAACCAGCGCGGGACTGCTGCTTTGAAACGGCGAATTTGTTTCAGGAGCACTCATTGCACCGTTTCCTGGGGAGACATGCCATCAGCCTGAAATATTGGAAGCTCCTGAATCAGCCTTTCGCTGAAGTTGCCGAACTTTGCCCGTCAGCCCGCTGATAGGAATTTAGAGCAAAGTTGCGGAGCATCATAACCGGCATAAAGCAAGGCAGATGCAGAGTTACCAATAGTGCCAGTGACCGGCCGTTCTGCCATGACACTCTATTCTCAGAGGATTGTGCCTCTGCTGCCCCCTGATCTCTTGTATTTAAAATGCAGGACGTGGTCGTATCCATCCGGAGGTCATTTGCAGCAAACTGTTCTCGTACACTCAGCCTTGCTGAAGTGCATTGCAACTTTTCGGTTTGTATTGAAGAAAATCATCATCAAACTCCAGAAATCTCAATTTCGTTAACACCAGGCCACACTTTGCTGCGCTGTGCCTACATCTACCCCCAAAGCATCCTAACTTTAGAGAACATGGGTGAGTTACTCGTAGAGACAGAGCTAGGTAGATGAGCGGCAGTGGGGCTGGACAGATGTATCTGAAAAAAAAGGACTAAAAAGTCGGGGATATTTGCACCTAGCCATATGACAGGTGTTACACCGGCGCAAGTCAACTATTTCTTTGGAAAAATCTGGTGCAACTCACTCCTACACCGCAGTTTCAGAGAAACGTTCCAGGAAATTCCAGGCCGGCATTCCATCCTGTGAACCTCCTTCCAGCCCATTTTCATTGCAGTTTTTTCTCATTATTTTTTGGCCCAGGAGGGAGTTTTTAAACATTTTTTGGTCAATAGTTGGACCTGGCAGCTTCCAGCTACTGGTGTATTTTACACAGGATGGAGAATATTCAGTGTTCAATGGACGCTGCTTTAAAACCCGAAAATCTGCCGTACAACATACTTGCCAAACAAAAACAAAATGGCAAATAATTCCTACAATTTAATGATTATGCATTGTGCTCCCTGATTAGGAAATCATTTAGGTAATTGCAGTGTAAATTCTTAACATAGCACGGCACTGTGGTTTTCAGAGAAGGATTTGTGAAAAATCCTAAAATTCTGGTAATATTCCCAGAATCTCATTTAATATAAACACAGTATGCTTCCAGCCTTTGCAAACCATTCATCCTAAATAGAGATGATGCTGGGTTGCAAATTCAAAAATAAGATGTCACAGAATCCCATGTAAGCAAAATAATTCAGCCATTGTAACTAAATGGGCTAGTATTAAAAGTAAATCGACATTAGAAAAGTAAAGAAGGGCTGAAATACCATTCTCAAAGTTGCAGATCTAAATATTGTATGGCGTTCTTTACCAATTTTGTTAAAGAGGACAGTCTCACATTGTTGACAGGAATAATGAAAACAATGGCTAGCTTATAGAAGCAGGCTTGGATCCAGTCTCTAAATGCAGTGTTGTGGAATGCTTTCATTATTTTGTTCTGGTGGCTTAAGGCAGTGAACATGATGACAAATAATGTTTCTGATGAATGCTGTTGCTAATGAAGATGTGTACAAACAGCATCATCTTTATATATTTTACAAATCACCTAAAACAGTGGGAAATCCAAAACTGGATACAGAGGAATACAAGTGAAATACATTAAAAGTAGGAAACATGCAAAGTACTTCAAATCAAGTAATTATTGTTATTCCAATTTATCCCAATAAGTGTTAGTCTATGTAATTCTCCAGAGTATTTCACCAATGGTCCTCATATTAAACCTTTTATGTGAGTGCAATATTGAAATTGCCCCTTTTCAGGAATGTAAACATTTTTAGAAGATGCAAAATATTGGGGGGGGGGGTTTAAATTAAAGCACTCAGGTGGTCCATTGGAATAGCTGAGCAGTTCATAAATTTAGGATTGAGTATTTCTAATGCTATAAGAAAGTGGATTCTTAAGTCCACTCACCCCGTACTATGAATGTGCGGAAGCACACATGCACTTATCTCTTTCCTCTTGGGCAGAATACAGTTTCCCACCACGTGTAGTTCAGAATATAAATTGAGCATTACTGGCTGCATTTCACACTCCACAATTACAGGCTTCAGATAGTAGTACAGTCTAACAGAAGATACACTGAGAAGAACAGTAGCAGCTAGTTTATATATGTACATTTTTGTGTGAGGTTTTATGAAGGTCTTTTCAATTGCTCCTATTTAGCCAAGTTCTGTTGGGAAGACAAATGGCTACATATAAAAAGCATTAAATTCATTGGTGTATCACATGATGAAATGCATTTGTCACTGTAGTCAGTATAATGACTTCCTGGTATTTGCAAGTTCTTGCAATGAGGAAATGATCTTGGATAAACTTGCTCTCATCTGATCCTAATACCGTGCTAAGCACTTCCTTAATCTAGTGCATCACTAACAACACCTATCAGTCTTACAGGTATTAATAGATCTATCTTTGGAACAAACACAATGTATTCAGCCTGAGATTCAGTGGGAATATGTTTGTAAAGCTTGCCAGTTGTACACAATCCCATTGAAATGAAGACATTGAGGGTATCGGTCAGGTGATTGACAGGGCCCAAACACCTCATTTCCAGAAACTTTGTACAGAGCTACCTGCATGCATTACATGGAATTCAGATTGCCTAAATTTCTTGGCATTAGTAATGGCTGTATTCCTAAACTGTTGTTATCTATTCTCCCATTTATAACTTTACACCAGCTCCAAACCACTGGAAAGATAGAAAGAGGTAAATCAGATGAAAGAAGCGCAGTCTTTGAATCATATTCCTCACCTTTCATCACACTGATGAGTCTACTTCAGTCAAAATCCTTAAAGTATATATCAGCTGGACTTCTTAGTTCTTATTATGTATTTTTATTTTATTTGTTACTTATTTTTGCTATTTTCTCAGTAATTTCAGTCTTTCATTAACAAACATTAAATTTGTGGAACAGTTAGGCACTGTTAAGAAAGCTAAAGTATTTTTATTTTGAAAAACATGTACTTTACTCAACACACCAAAGATAGTTGAGCAATTTGTAAGTATACAACAGCTTTTTTATGATCTTTTCCTCAAAAGAGATCTTGAATTCATCATTTTCCATTCGGAAAGAGGAAAGATAGGTGCTGATGATTAAAACCAAAAGCAGCAATGGGATTTACAGTGTGTTTAGGCATTGTCTGGAAAGATGGCTTAGCTCTAAGTGAGCACAAATAGACAATATTATAATAATCGAATCAAAGCACTATTTAATGTGTTACAAATGTGTAATTAATGGTCAGTTCAATTGGCTCATGATAATGCATTTTCCCAATTATTTTTAGAATGGATTTAGCTTCCATCAAGGAGGTGTATGTCAATATTAAAAAATAGAGCATTTTACATGTGAATCATTCTGCATCAATACTAAGCATTGTGAAGCTTGTTGCAGTATGGTCAGACAAGTAACAAAGTTCTCCCTCCTATGCCTAATGATGTATTTAGCACCCATCCTAAGCGATGTGACAGTGTGCCATCTTTTTATTATCTGCACCAGGCATACTGTGGCTTTGCTATCCACGATTGCCAAGACGGCACTAAGATTGGCAGTGGATGTAGGATCCTCAATTTATCCTTGCATTAGGATCTAAATGCAACCAATGATTTTGACAGTACATCAATATGTATATCAGGTACACACAGGTAATTTCATAGATGAGGAAATTCCCTAGAGCTTGATTTTCCAATTATACTTTTCTGGAAGTGTGATAAAGATGGTAAACCTGAGTGCTGTGCTGGGAAACTCCCCTATTCATTGAAGAGCTGTACAATGAATCAGAGCTATATGGGATTATTAATAACTAATGTTTTTTTATAAGGAAATCGCATTGGAGTAGATTTATAATTTGACCACTGAGTGGAAAGGACTTTCCCCTTTGCATGTTGCTCAAAGCAGAAATTTGAATGGAATGTGAAATGGATGGCCACTCCACCACTTCCTATTTCCTATCCAAAGTTAAGAATGAAAATCCACTCTATTTAAGCCACAGCAATCCCACCTTGAGTGCAGTTTCTAGCATTTAAGGGGAATAATTCCTGTAGCCAAGAATGGGCCAACAATTCCTAAGCAGCACCACAAATAATTTATTCAAATACTATTTCCAAAATGTTTACTCTCCAAACAACAGTGAGCAGTATAAAACAATCTTTTCAGTGGACTCCAGAAGAATATTTAAAGTTTGCATGATTTTATGAAAAAATTTATCGAAATTGATATCGTCAAGTGAAGTTTCCAAAATAAATGCCAGGCAGCATAACTTTCCCATCCCCCCGCCAGTCCTGTTTATGGCATCTGAAATATTTTCCAGTCAGTCAAAATGGCAGCAGGAAACAGTTGTCTTCATTTGTCTGCCTATGAGTTTACTTTCCATTGTCCAATCTAATTGTTGATTGAAATGGTCCAGAAATTCTTGAGAAGTTCCATAACCTTGACATTTGATAATTTGATTTACATTTTTTTGTAGTTGTGATTAATTTTGAAGGATAAAGCTACAGGAGGAATACTGGCACTTGAGATATTTTTTAATTATGTCTGTATTGGCATCCGACATTCTTTCCTTCACTTATCCTGCATTCCTTCTGATGCAGTGATAAGATGGGTTCTTGATATTCTGACATAATTTTGCCTTTAATTTTCCTTTTGTTAAGGGTAGGTTTCATTTGGAACTCAGCATCTGGGGTCATGGAATACAACTTGGTACAGTGTCATTGAACAGGGCCATGTGGTACAGCAAACGATACACTGCACCACCAGCCCAGAAAACCCCAACTTTTGAAGGAATAAAGCAATATTTTCTGAATCACATCCATTAGAAATATGAAATTACAACTTTCTGTTTTTCATGTTTACAATAGTCAAAACAAAGTCCCCAGTTCTGTACTACAGCTTAAATTTGACACCAGACAGTTTGGCCTAAAATATTGGTCTGGCTGTTAAAAGTCTGCAAGTCAAAACCTTGGCTGTCAGATTTCTCCTTAAACAAAGTCACTTGCAAGTGTAATGCATGTTTGATTTAGCCATGTGCTGATCATATGGAAAAAGGTTCAATGTTTGTGGATAATGGAATCAATTTATGAATGAATAAAGACTAAAGTTGATATTGTTTTCATTCCATCATCCTGTTAAGTACATGTTATAGCAATAATGCAGATGTTAAGTAAATGTGACAATCAATCTTGATCAACATCAGGCATGAAATAAGGAAAATCCTTAGTGGTGGAAAGCTTTGGGAGCCATAGATCAAAAAATCCACTGTGCCTTCCAAGCATGCTGTGTTTACCATATGCCATGTTATTAAATTACTTGCATAATAGCCTGTATTTATCCATTTAAGACTGAAACTTCCACCCATATGTAATCAAAGGCGTAAATTTTAAACTTATTCCCCCACAATTGTCATCTTAGCTTTCAATACGCCTCAGTATTGGCGTCCTCATGGAGGCCAGTGGTGGAGTTGGATGTTTCTGAATTCTCCAGCATTAGACCTGATGCATGATCCACAAATCCATTGATTTCTATGGAGATTGTGGGCTGCTGAGAAGAAAGATGAAAAGTTAAGATATTTAAGAAAATTATTTGCGGCTTGTTCAGTTTTTTTAATTAGCTGAAAGTCTTTCATTTTATCAATAGTCAATCAGTACTCATGCTCCTTATCAAGACAAGACATCTTTGTTAGTCACATGTACATCAAAACACACAGTGAAATGCATCTTTTGTGTAGAGTGTTCTGGGGGCAGCCCACAAGTGTCGCCACGCTTCCAGCACCAACATAGCATGCCCACAACTTCCTAACCCGTACATCTTGGGAATGTGGGAGGAAACCGGAGCACCCGGAGGAAACCCATGCAGTCACAGGGAGGAAATACAAACTCCTTACAGACGGTGGCCAGAATTGAACCTGGGTTGCTGGCACTGTAATAGCGTTATGCTAACCATTACATTACCGTGTCTGCTCTTAGGAATAGTAAAGGGAAAAAGTAACTGGTGGGAATTGTCTATAGGCCACTAAATAATAACATCACAGTGGCACAGGCAATAAACCAAGGAATAGATGTAGCAGAGGATGTGGAGAGTCTACAGAGAGATATAGATAGGTTAAGTGAGTGGGCAAGGGTCTGGCAGATGGAGTACCATGTTGGTAAATGCGAGGTCATTCACTTTGGAAGGAAAAATAGAAGATCAGATTATTATTTAAATGGTGAAAGATTGCAGCGTGCTGTTGTCTGCAACTGATCTATCTTAACCTATCTCCATATGGATTTTCATCTTGCATCTCACTCCTCTCTCCAGCTCTGCTATGAAAACTAAATCTTCCCTCAATTCTGAGGAAGGGTCACTGATTTGAAACACTGACTGGTTTCTCTTTCGACAGATGCTATTTGACTGGCTGAGTTCTTCCAGCACTTGTGTTTCTGTTTCAGATTCCAGCACCTGCAGTTTTACTTGTTTTTCAGTATTCTACATTTTTAAAAGCATTTTTTAAATAATTTGTTTAAAAAAACTATGACTTCCTTTATTTTATAGTTTTTTAATATCTTGCTGAAATATTTAAAGTCTTCATAGCTTTGAGAGCAGGCTAAGTTGTGAGCTGGTCTGTTCTGGCTGTTGAAGTTGAAAGGGGAATTTCCAGGGTTAGGCTTCTCCATTTGCCTTGTTGACCTTGTTGCTGGACTCTGCACTGCTTTGGACCAGTGATATAGTCCCCCTTTTGGATTACATGAGCTTGGGAGAGGGGCAATTGCAGGCAATGATTGTAAATCATTATATGCCAAAATACAGTCAGATAAAAATGTCCGATTTAACTGAAAACATAAATCTCCACTTAGTTATTCAGAGGCACTGAAAGATTAACGTTTCCCCTATATCTACAGTAATTAGTTTAAGATGCATATCAAAGGACTAGATTTGTCTCTGGTGAAATTATTTATGTTATGGGTTTGGTTGGCCACTGTATATGTTGCTCATCTAACTGGAAGTCATTAGTGTTTTTGCATTTCACATTCATGGCATGGGGAATCTGCTGAATAGTGGATAGGTTTACAGGCTCATTGTCAGTTATGATAGGCCATCACATGCACATTTTTTCAAATGTGGTAAATGACCATCTTTACTGCAGTTCATGATCCTATAAATTGGGAATAAACTCCCATTACTGGTATGGGGTGAATCACTCCCATCCACTGGACAGAAATATCATAGCAGTATATAACCCTGGAGTTTATAAACCTCAGTACTTTCCAGCACCCAGTGTTTAAACCTCAAGAGAGAAGTGTGAGCTTTGCACCTCTAAAGAAAACACAGAAATGTTACTTTTGAGCCTAATACTTGATCATATATCGCTGTCAAAGAAATCATTACCTTTCTATGGTCATCTGCTGACTACTCTTAATTAATGGCAAGGATTGTCCAGTTGAAATAATCTTGCAGTGTTCACCATGATTACTCTGTGAAACTGACAGTAACTTTAATTTGCTGTTTAAAGCAGAGATATCAATATTGCTGGCTGTTACTCACCACTTCTCCATAGGCTTCAATATTTTGTAGCCTTCTACACCACTGTCAAAGGATATCAATGAGTTGACAAAAAGGATGGATTTTTGTTAACATTGTATCAGGGTTAAGTGAGTTTTTAATGGCATATTAAACCATAATTACTGTTTAGAAAATTCTCTGATCCTGATCTAATATATAATTTTAATACTGCAGATGAAATGTTAAATATTCTAAAATAATGACATTTATTTATTTGCAGTTTATATAAGATATTTTAACTTGCATCTTAATTTTAGAAATAATCTTTATTTCTTGCTCTGTAAAATGTTTCTTCAATGTTAGCAGTAAGTACCATTGTTTCTTCAGTGACAACATTACCCAGACCATCACCTACTCAATTTTCAATGATACATTGTAATTTTAAGTAAAATAAAACTAATTTTCTAGGGAAAATTAAAGTTCAGTTCTGAAACAGTTAAACATGAGTTCCAATGAAGTGGAAAGAAAAATTAATTTAACATGCAATTTTGTGCAAAGAAACTAAAATATGTTAGCCAAAGTTGTTGTCATGGTGACCTCTATATTCAAAAACGTATTTCATGTGGGTCGGATAAACGTGCTGGCCACTTACAGCTCTTTATATCGACCAACTTATTTTGAGGGCATCTGGACTTTGTAGATTGTGGAAAATAATCCAGAATGTCATTGCCAAGATTTGTGTGGAAACATTTCAAAGCCCACATTTGAAGGATTGCTGTTGATGGTGGCCACATTGTTGGGTTACCAAATAGCATTGACAACAATGTCAAGGAGCTTTATTCTATCAGTTCAAACAATGACTCATGACAGCCTTGGCTTGCCTGTGCAGATTACAACTAGGACATTTGGAAGAGGACTAGGGCATTCGGCCCCTCAAGCTTGTCCTGCTTTTCAATTAGATCATGGCTGCACTGTGTTTTAGACTCATTACCTCACTGGATCCCATATCCTTTAATAATCCTGCCTAACATGTATTTATCAATCTCAACTGACCAGAGTTCCATACTTTTACTATGTGAGGATGTGCTTCTTGACTTCACCTCTGAATAGCTCAGCTTTAATTTTAAGGTTATGCCCCCTTGTTCTCAGCTCCCCCACCAGGACTGTAGACTCATACAAAACAGCAGTAATTTATTATTTTGTGTTGCTGTGTATTATCCCTTGGGCTTACTTGGACGGTGTGCTGCTGGACTGTGCCAACTTGTATGGGACTTCACTCAGAGGCTGCGGTAAACAGTATTACTGTGGTTTCATATTTTCCTTTAAGTCTAACTAAAATATTCAAGGTTTGAAATGTACAGATCAGTTCTTTCACATTTTGGATGGATGGATTTTGTGACATCACTACAGGAGAGGGAACCATTTTCCTTCTCTTCCCTGGCAATGTTTCACCTTCTACCAAGTCAGGTACAATGTTGTCCATCTCCTTTTTAGATTTTGATATCAGATTGATATAGATTTTGATAAAAATCATGTATCATTCCCTATTTTCCTGTAGAAAGTAGCACATCACTGCATATGCATAAAGAGGAGATGCTAAAGGATTCAGATATACAGAATGATGCACAGATATCTGGTTAGGTTTGTTCCACTGAGCAAAAAGAATGATCTCTCAACATGCCTTGGTTTCTAGGTCACTTCTTCCTCTCTAACCGTTACATTGTAGCTGGCACAGTCGTTATAACATCTGGCCACCTGTACAAGAAACTCTCTCCAAAGTACCCAAATCAGTTTGTAATTGGTAACCATACTAAGAAATCTAAATTAAATTTATATTCAATGGCATAAACATGGAATGAAAATTCAAAGTATAATTACTACTTCCATCATGTATTCACAAATAAAGATTTGAACAAAAACAGAAGCACAATTCCGGACATGCACAAATAAATGAAATAAATATATCCAGGCTTGCCTGACATTTATTCTAGGGCACTCAGAAAAAGAGTGTGACATAAAGAGATCTCCGAGGTACTGATGAGAGAGTTTTTGGACTGTTCAGCGTAACTGACAATTTAAAGTATGGCCATGTTCAAAAAGAATGAAATAAGTGCAAATAATGATCATACAATAGTCACTGCAACTTGTGTGAAAGAATGGAACTGAATGTCAGGAGTAATTTTGAGGATTAACTTCCCAAAATTAATCTGGTAATCAACAGTGAACACAGCTTTATTCAGGCAAGACCTGGCCTGACCAAACTCCTGAGTGTAAAATTTCATGTGCAGCACTAAACTCACAACATAGCAGCTGATTCTTGTTGACTTCAGTAGAAATAAATTTCAGAAGTGGAGCTGAGTGCACAGTTGCCACTCTATAGGAATGTGACATGTAAATGACAGAAGATAAATTTTTATCCCTTTGTCTTCTTTTAGAAGTGAGAACCCAGACCATTTGTGCTAAAGACTTCAGGTCTTTTACTTTTAGATTATAATCACTACCACAATGGAGGAATCACAGCAGTTTATTTGCACACAGTAAGCTCCCATAAACAGTAATATGTTAGCGACCAGTTAATTTGCTTTAGTGATGTTGAGTGAGGATTTGCCAGTCCAGAGAGAAAAACTTCCTGTACTATTTCAGAATGGTGCCAAAGAATCTCTTATGCCTGCCTGCTTTGCTTGATGAATTCCCACATAATTAAATGTAAGGCTGTGGATATTCAGGACAAAACATGGACACATAAGTGAAATTGGATGAATGATAGAAATGAGTATGTATCGGTGAGAAGGGCGATGTTGGGATCATTGGAGAAGCATTGACTGGAACATCCCTGGGCTCAGTATTTTTAACATACATCAAATACAAAAATGCTCACGTTTTAATAAAATACCATATTGAGAAGGGCAAATAAATCATTGATATACACCTGAAACAACAGAATGAGTTAAAGAAAATATGTGAATGGACAAAATATGTGAGTGACAAGATGAAATTTAAAGCAAGCAGCTGCAACATTGAAGCTCAGAGCTTAAGTACGTTCAATGCTTAACCAAAGTTGAGTAAAAAATTTGAAAAAGCAAACTGAAATAAAATTTGAAAATACTGGAGGTACTCAGCAGGGCAGGCAGCATCTGTGGAGAGAGAAACAGAATTATTCTGGAATACTGTTGAACATTAAACAATGGGAGTAGTGTACAGCGACACAGGATCAATCTAGTAAAATCTAATGCTTTGGATATTGGCTTCTGGAAGAGTAGAGGAGCAAAAATCTTGGAATCAGTTCAGAAAAATCTAGAAGCAGGTATCAGGAGAGAGTAAGGTTGCTCGAAGTGGGTGAATTAAAATAGGCCAAACAGTCTTCCACCCCTGCAGTAGTGTGATCTTGTAACGGCCAAACTACCATTTCCTTGTTTTAATGTTCACCTCAGAATGACACCTTCCACTGCAACAATGTGACAATTTACTGTGAGCTTTATCTTTGCTGGTTCTCAATGAAGTTGTTAACCCAGTACTGAAGTAAGGAAAATATTTTGTTCATTTGAAAGTAACTTGAGGCTGCATAAGTTTATTTAGTGCAATGGCAGCTGAGCCTAATTTCATCCCAACCACTTCTGGACCCAGGGGATCCTAATCTCCTACTTTCTTATTTTATGGTATTGGCCCCTATTGAATATAGTTTAATGAATTCCACTCATCTTTCTATATTGTATCCAAATAATTGTTAATGCTATGTTATATTTGACATAAAGAATTAATCAACAGAGGTACCATAGCCAAGCCTGATGCTGACACACAAACAGACACATTTGCCATTGGGTGATTCAGGACTCTCCTGGTCCAAAATGATTGTACTATCTTTACTAAGACTGTCTCAGTAGAGACAACCTTTGAATTCTAGAGGTAAAGTTTGTTGCATTATTCAAACCACAAAGAGTAAATCATTTTAAATAATGTTAACAAGTATTTGCCAGGGTTTTTCGATATTTAAATTATTAGAGCAAGACAGCAATCATTACAAATGAGTACATGTTTTCAACAGTGGACATCTTTACATCTAAACCAGAGGGATGTATTTCCTCGTCCTGACACTGAAGTCCTTAATTGGTATATTCACTTTTCTTAAAGGAAGTTAAACAATAAAAATTGCAAGAAGAAAACAAAGAATTAATCCAATGAAGACACACTCTCAGGAAAAAAGAGAACATATATGAATAAGATGAAGCTTGTTTGAGGATAAATAATGCCAGTTCTTTGATTGAAATATCCAGGTATCATCATGAGTAGCACAGTGACAGCTCACATTATTCAGGGAATTTGGCTGAACCTCTGAGATCAAATTACAATTTGCTAATTCACAACAATCATATTATTTGTTATTCAGTACTTTTTGAAATAGCTCATATTAATGCCTGATATCTTGGAGAATGTGAATAAATTCAGTGCATGTCTGTTGCGGTGATTCAACTAAGCTGAACTATTAATGTCACAACTACATTAGTTCAGATATTTTATGAATATCCCATACAACAACTAGAATGTTATCTTCAAAATTGAAATGTCATGTGGAGCACAGAGGCCAAAGTATGGATGCTGACTAGAAATTCTAAGGCAAATTATAAGCAATTTTAAGCCTAGTGTGCCAGCATTCCAGAGTTATAAATATTGGAATAACAACATTTTGTCATCTTTCTGATCCCCAACATTAAAACCTGCTGTCATTTTACCTTTTGAAGCAGGTTGTTATTAAATAATACCAGCCTTAGAATAATTTAATAATTTAGAATCAAACACATTTCTTATGAAAATTGGGAATGGGGTTCGTTTATTATTATCTGTTTACATAGGGACATCTAGGATTACTGACTGAAATTAATACTTTGCATATTTGCTTCAGCTGAACCTACAGTGATGTTTGCTGATCTTTGTTGATATTGCTCCATATGCTTCCACGTAGATGTCATCTCGTCCCCACAATACAACCGATACTTCAGACGTGTGCCTTTTGACGTCAGCTCAATGGAGAAAAATGTTTCCAACCTGGTGAAGGCAGAGTTCAGAGTGTTTCGTTTACAGAATCCAAAGGCAAAAGTAGAGGAACAACGAATAGAACTTTATCAGGTAACCTTTGATTTAAATATATTATTACATTTAACATTTATTTTAATTGGTGTTAATGTAAATATTCGGTAATTGTTCATTAGTTCTAATGAATCCACTCTGTTTCTTCATCTCCAGGAGTCAAGTAAGTGTTACAAATGGGTAAAGTTTATTTTAATTATTTATTTGTTCATAGCGTGCAAGCATCACTGGTGAAGTTGGCATTTATTGCCCATAGATTGCCTCTTAACTGCTTGTCTTGCTAAGTTATTTCAAAGGACATTGAAGAGTCAACTGTATTGTTGCATGTTGGAAGTCATAAATAGTTCAGACAGAATAAAGAGGGCAGATTTTCTTTCCTGAAGTACACTAGTGAATCAGGTGTGTATTTATTACCTTTGCAGATCCTTCATTAGAGATAAACTCTGTCAGGGAGTAGCAAAGCCAGTCTTTTCAGTTTATGGGACCTTTCGATAAATCACCTTAGAATATCCTAAAGTGTCTAAATATCCTAAAGACACCAGAAGAGTATGTGCACATGTAGAGGTTAAAAGAATGCATGGATCCCAAGATGGTTCAGTGACGAGTGACGAGTGACGAGTGAGTGGAATTAGTGTTCACTTGATCTCCTTTCAACTAGTGAGCCCTGTGTTGTGAGACCAGAGTTTCACCATTTCCAGCATTTCACAAGCTTCTGTTATTTTGGAGTAAACCAGGATTTGGCTATTAAATTCACTCTGCATTTTGCTGTATTGTACACAGAAATGAAGAGCCAGTCTTAACTTGCAACAGTAGATAAATCTAATATTCAAAAGCTTTCAAAGACTGACTATGGTGCACTTCAAAATGTTGAAACGTTTACCAATAAAAGGTCAAAAACTCAAATATCTTGGGGGAGATGGAGGCTGTGTACCCAGATTCTGTAGTTAAGTGCACAGATGTTTAACTCCATCAATAAAAAATCCATTTTCTCTGTTTTTCACTACAAGAAAAGTCAAGGCTGTATTTGGTAAACCAGAAGCATAGTTACAATAAGTATCTGTCCCACTGCATTCTCAGAGTAACCAATTTTTTTAATGCCATAGGAAAACATTTTTTCTTTCTGATGGAAAAGGATCTGAATTTTTTGATGTGATTGCAAAATGTTCTTGAAAATCCTGGAATCACATGCAGTGAAATAAGGTTTCTCATATTTAATCATCATAAAGGAGTAGCTCCAGAACTGAGCCAGTATTCAACGTTCTCTTTTGAGTTATTGGATGTTACTTAAATTATAAGTGTATGGGTCTAAGTCATTATGTTCTGGGCTGTTGAGTTTGGGTTAGACATTGCACCAGTTTCTGCTGGGAACACAGGCAGACTTTTCTATTGTACCTAGTGCAAGGAGACAAGGTAGAAGGAAACAGACAGAAATGAGACATTAGTTAGCGAGGTCACAGCTGGAGAATTGTGTGCAGTTCTGTTCACCACACTGTTAGAAGGACATGATTGCACTGGAGAGGGTGCAGAGGAGGTTTGCCAGGATGTTGCCTGGGATAGAGTGTTTCAGCTGTGAGGAGAGAGTGGATAGGTTGAGAGAAGATCTGATTAAGGTATACAAAATTATTAGAAGCATAGATAGGATACATAAAAACTTTTTTTTCCCTGAGCAGAGGCATTTATGACCAGAGGACATAGGTTTAAGGTAAGGGACAGGATACTTAGAGAGGATTTGAGAAAGATTTTTTTTCACCAGGAGGGTGTTTGAAAGCTGGAACCTGAGGGGGATGTGTGGGCAGGTGTTCTTACTGAGAAAAGATTAAGATGAGAACTTGAAGTGCTACAGCTTAGAAAGTTACAGGCTGATTGCTGGAAGGGAGATTAATGTAGAGAAGGAACTGATAGCTGGCACAAACAAGGTGGGCCTAAGGGCCTTTTGCTATGACACTACATCTCCATGACTCTATATGTGTAAGTCTTCTGATTCTGGATCTTCAGTACTTGTATGTAATTTCAAGAGATGCACATAATGTGCCAACATGCCTGCGTGATTTCTTGCTTGAGCAGGACTTCTTAAAGCAACAGTTCTCAATGGAGACTGTTGCTTCAAATAGTGCAGTTGAATCTGCAAATCAACTGCAGAAGTATCCATCTGTGTCTTCCAAAGCTCATTTGAGTGGAAAAGTAGGTATTTGTTAAGATTTTATTAGCAAAAAGGAAAAGAACAAAAGAGACATTAACCATGGATAAGGACAGGCACTGATTAGCAGGATGAGTCCAGAGATATAGCCATGGGCCAAACTGGGGCATTAATTTTGCCATATTTATCCATAACTTAGATGAATGAATAGACAGGGTTATATATCCTAGTTAAATGACTTTAAGATGAGATACTGAGTAGCACAGATAGGAGGAATTAAGTTACATAGAGACTTAGATCATTTAATGTCAGGAAGCGTGTGGGAAGCTAGAATTTGCAAAGGGCAGCTTTTGTCAGCACAAGTGAGAAAATTACGTAGAAAAAGCATCAAAAGGCTTAAATTATTTAGGATTGGATAGAACATATGGGACAGAAATAGACCATTCAGTCCAATCAGCCCATGCTTCACTTGAGCCTCTCCCATCCTTCCTCAGATAAATCCACCGGTGTAACCCACTATTCCCTTCTATGTCACATACTTGGCCAGCCTCTCCTTTAATGCAAATACACTATGCAATGGAATTCTTGTTTTGGTGCAAAAAAAAGGTATTTATGTTTCTGTTCTACAGTGCTATGGTCAGATCTCATCTGGAGTACTGTTTCTGTCCTGTGTGCCCTGCATAGCAACAAGGATACATTAAACTTGATGGAATACAAATTCACCAGAAATTATTAGTGTTTAACGGGTTAAATTGTGCTGACAGCTTGTACATATAAACTTCTATTTCCTTGAGCATTGAAGAATAAGGTGAGATTTAATTAAGGTATTTCAAAATATATCTATTTCCTCTGCTTATAGAACCTAGAGCAAGGACGTGTGATCTCAAATTTAGAAGCTATACAGAACTGACTCGGGCACTTTTCTTCCAGGGAAAATATTCTATAGGTCTGGTATTAATTGAAACTGTTAGGAATGAGATCAATAGATTTTTGTCATTAAGGATACTGGGCAAGGTCAGGAAAATGAATTTAAGGGATTGAATGACTTCTACCATTTCACTGTTCCTGTACTAAGTTAGTAAATGATTATTGTTTAGGTGGGTCCAATAATATTCACTGCAGACTCAACTCCACAACTCCACTGCATACTTCTGCAGCACATTCTAAAGCTTGGGGGCAGGGAAAGGAATTTCTCCCCTGCGATTGCCATCCAAAAGATCAAAGAGTGGCACAAAACCGACCCTCACTGCTCCAATCTGCATTTCACTGCATGTTGTTTCTTCTGTGCCCACCATATGTAAATGAACAGCCAGAAGGGAGAACTTAAGTTCCTTATGGAGTTGGTCCTGCCTACCTAACTTTTGCTTGTCCTTGGGAAGTCTTGGGGAGGATGAAGCTAAATTCCAGGAACAACCTGTGAAAAGCATAGTTTTTGATATTATAGGGAAAGTTTCTCTTCTCTCTTTCTGGTAGCTAATGAAGATTTTGGTCTTGATCAAGAACTTCTGAAGAAGTTTCATTCCCAAAGTTTTGCCCCATTTTCAGCCCTTCACACTACTTGTTCTCACTTGGTGGACTCCATCTTGATAGAAGAAGTCCTGATAGGAGCCAACCATAAATAAACAATATGCCCAATTAAAGGAATAATCTGCCTGGCATCTTGCAATGCTCTATATATACCCACTACCTTATTGGCTGTCGTAATCTCTAAAACTCAAAGGTGGCTCAAAATGCTTCTGTAGTTCAAATGAATACACAAAATACATCACCTTGTACCAGGAGGACTCATTCTAGAGTATGGAGATAATAGGAGCACAAGAATGGGGCCATATATTGTTCTTAATTTAAGCCTCTATGAGGCTGAGCTCCCTGGATTATCCTAAAACATTACCATACCATAATTTATGTGGGTTATGGTGCCAAGTCATTTTTTTGCAATTTCTTCAAGATCTTACCATCATGGAACATAAAAGCATACCTCAAGCCAATGTAAACCAGAGTAAACCATTAGGGCTGGAAGAACATGTCAACTGATGCAATATTCTTTCTTCAACTCCCTTATGAAATTTAAGGTTGGAAGCTATCAAACAATCATATATGATGTGCCATGGTATGCTTTAGTTCTTACTACAAAATTTTCTATTTCCATAAAGAAGCATTCAAAAATGCAGTAAGTATTCTTAATTTGCAGTGAAAAAAGATTTTAAAAACTGCTGAAATACCAGAGCTAGCACTTTATGTCCTATTGTGCTGAAAATGTCAAGGCATTATTTACTGCCCCTTCCGAATTAGTGTATATTCAGAGAAATGTGTATGTGTTGTCCTCGGAATGGACTATGTTATTAAGTAGCTGAAGGCTGCAGTGAGTGTTATGCTGAACTGGGACAAAAGGGTGAGGTGTAGTATAGAAACACCTTAATTCCACCAATCTTCCTTGCCTGAAATTAGCATCATATTGTGTTCATGTTGAATTTTCTGGTGCAAATAGGAAATCCTGGGACGTCGCAATGTAGGTAGGGAATGTTTCATATATATTCACAATTGTACAGGGAGCTGTTCTGTTTAGGAGGAAATGTTTAGTGTCAATTGTTTATGGAATCTCTCACATTATTCTACAGGAAGTTTCATTTGTTAGACTGTGCAATTTTGGCAACTTTTATTGCCAGTGATTTATTTGCAGTAAAAAGCTTTCAAAAAACCATTAAAGGTTTGTTTTGATTATCTAAAATTTTGTTGTGGGCTGTTCATCTTGTTTTGGTAGAAAGCAAATTGACTGTGGATAGGGATGATGGGATTTGTTTATTTCCTTAAGGCTACTGCTTAATAGTCTGCATTAAATCCTCTCTTTCTGTCATGCCAGAACCAAGTACATCAGCGCCATGTTTATTTTGGAGATTGGAAAATCTCCTGATGTGGTGCTGAGAATATAATCTAATCATTGTTTGAATGCCAGATGGCACAATGCCATCAATCTCTTTATACTTTAAAAAAAATCAAAGATGGCACAGTGGCAGAGTGGTGACACATCACAGTGCATTTAAGCCACAGGATACAATATCAGAAAATGAAAGGTAGAGACTTGCTTAAGTACAGGGGCAGGACTAGACCATTAGGCCCTTCAGGCTTGTTCTAGTATTGAATTAGATCAATGGCTTCAGTTTCTCATTTCGCAAGTTCCAGAACACATCAAAGAGAGAACATGGCACACACATTTCACAACAGGAAAATACACCGGATAGTCAGAGTGATTGGTTTTGTAGTCTCGCAATTTGAACTCAAATCATTTTCAGATGGCTCAGAGCAGGTTCCCTGCCCTTCCTCTGCCCTGGAGAATAGTTGGCAATTCTTACAAGCAATCAAAATAGGAGATTAAAAATCAATGCTAGCAAGCTGAAATAAGAACAGAGACTGCTGGAAATACTCAGCTAGTCTGTCAGCGTTTCAGGTCAGTGATATTTAGCAAAAAATTCTGCAGGACAATGACCTGAAATGTTCATCTGATACCTCCCTCTTCCTGGTTCCTGTCTGCCTGTCACATTATTCAAGAAAATATATTTACTACTTTCCTGTGTTTCCCTGCCAACTCCCCCTCCCCATCAACACCCAGTAAAAAAGCAAATATTTATAGCTGAAAAATTCTGTTGTGTGGTGCATGTTATTTAATTTCTCTATGATTGATATGATCAATTGTGAAAGGCATTTTAGAATTATATTGCTCATAGCGCACAATGCAAACTTCAGTTAGCAGCCTTCACGCACATGGTGCACCTGGGAATGGAGCACAATTGACATCAATTCACATACAATGCTCCAATGGCATTTGCCTGTGAAACTGAATCAACACTGAATTAACGCTTAGTGCAGAGGATGCACAGGAAAGAAAGTCTTAGCAGCAGGTGTAGGCCCTGCGCCTGCACTATAGAAAGGGATCATCAGTCATATGCAAGTTGGTGGCAGAGTAATTCATTGCTTCTTCTGCAGACCAGAAGTTCTGTGCAGAGTCTGAGTGAGCACTGGGCTTAATGTTGCTTCTTTTTGCTGCTTGTTAAAGGTGTTTCAGAGATGATTATGCTGGGTCTCCAGCATTATTAGGAGTAAGAGGAGAGGGGCCAAAAAGCAAGAATGACTTGCTTGAAGCTGAAGGAGGAGGAGCAAAAGGCTTTGACTAGAAGCTCCTATCCCTTAAGAGTCTCCTGAGAGTCATGCTAAGGCAGCGGTGACAGAGATCTGTCGTCTTTTTTACATAGGACAGTAAAGCACAGAACAGGCCCTTCGGCCCATAATGTTGTGCCGACATCATGGCCCCATCATGGCTGATCTTTTATCTCAACTTTTCTGTATTAATCCCTTATCCCTTGATTCCCTTATATCTAAAACTCTGATTCCTGTTTTGAATATACTCAACCCACCAAGTCTCCACTGGCCCCTTGAGAAAGAATTATAAGGTTCGCCACCCTCTTGGTGAAGAAAAATTTTCTCTGTACAAGCCCCTCATTTTGAGTCTGTGATCCCTGGTTCTGGATACCGCAGACGGGAATCAATGTTCCTTAATCTACTCTATCAAGTCCTGCAAGAATCGTGTATATTTTAATGGGATCATCTCTTCTGAACTTGAAGGTATAGGCCCAGTTTGCTAAAATCTCTCATATGACAAACCTATCATCCCAGAAATCAATCTGGTGCATCTTCAATTATAGGTATATCCATGCTTGGGTAGGGAGGCCCAGATGCACAGAATATTTGAGATGTGGCCTGACTGGGGCTCTGTAAGTGGAGGAAGACATTTTTTAACCTCAAATCCTCTTTCAATAAAGGCCAATATACCTTTTGTCGGCAGTGGTCCTGTCATACACCCATTCCAGTAGAGGCGAGGTTACTATTGCAGGAGCAGCAGCTAATATATATCACAGCTCTAAAGAATGGGATATGACAAATGTTCTCTACTCAAGAGAGGGAATTAATCTCCTTTTTCTTGATTAAAGGGAGGCAGATGTCACAGACACATGGATTTTCCCAGATCCAAGCTTTCTGAAGGTTCAGGGACATAGACAGGGTGAATACACGCAGTCTTTTTCCCAGGAAAGGGAATCAAAAACTAGAGGGCAAAGGCCTAAGGTTAGAGGGGAAAGAATTAAAGAGACCTGAGGGGCAACTTCCTTCATGCAGAGATGATTCATATATGAATAAGCTACTAGAGGAAGTGGTTGAGGTGGATACAATAACAACATTTAAGAGGCATTTGGACAGGTACATGGATAGTGAAAGATTTAGAGGGATATAGGCCAAACATGGGCAAATGGGACTAGCTTAGATGGGCATTTTGGCCTACCTGGCCTTTTTCCATGCTGTATTACTCTATGACTCTAACTGTACCCATATGGTGCTCCAGGCTCCTGGGATGAACTGGGACCTCATCATGAATTGCAAAGGTTATCACTCCTTGAATGTACAGACGACATGCGACCTCTAGTAGTAAGTCCCTATGGTCAACACTGTTTATTCAGTAAGCTTACATGACACGTTCATCCAGAGGATGCTCACCTTGCCTGCCATATTTCAGCCACTGCACTGGCCAGCTGGATGGATGGCTCTTGTGGGTCAAAGGGTATCCCCTTCATTTTTGGCTCCTCACTACAGACCTAGTCATGCTGGAGCATGTAATTGCAATGGCAGCCATTCGAGCTGTGGGTTTTCTCTTGCCCTTGGGGTCTTCTAGGCCCCTGGAACATGCAGAACCTCCTGCAGATGTTTGTCTCTTCCGCCGAGGTTTCCAGGCCTGCACCAATGAATCAGAGGGTCTGATACTCTGCTTGTGCTGACACCATTCTTCTCAATGTTTCCTAAGCTAGTGAATGACTTCCTGCAGTGTTTGGATTTAGTGCTGACCTTCTCTTTAAAGAGGTGAAGACGTGATGTCAGTCAGTGTTAGCTGGTTCCTGCAGAATCTTGGGACTCATGAAGTTCTTTCTGTCAATGGGAAAAATGTGACTGGTACCTTCTTGCAAGAGGGTGCATGTACAGAAATCATGCACGTATGACATTGAACAAACTGGTGTAGGTCTCGTGTTTAGCATCACTTTTGAACTTGTTTTCTTAGGGCAACATGACTCACCATGGGATCCTGATCCATGCAGATAATTTCTGATTGGCACTTGGCTGCTTCTGCAATAACTAAATTGTTTTATATAGTCACATGTAAATGCAACAAGTAGTGAAAATAGTATAATGTTATTCATACAGTGCAATCCATTACTAAGTTTCTACCAACATGCTTTTATGTGCGAATGGTTGCACAAAAAGATTGCATTCATCTGCACTATTAGCCACCAACCACAGGAGGCTGACTTGCTTCCTTATAAACCTGTAAAAATGATGGTACGTTGATTTGTAATCATATCTTTCCAGAGGCTTATTATTTTTACAAGATATGAGTTAAACAGAGCCATTTTCCTTTTCATTGGAAGGCAGGGTAGATTTGCTGCAAATAGAAGCAGCACCAAAGCTGAATTATGTCAATAATGCTACTGGCAGCTAAACCAGAATATTCTAAGATTACTCAGATATTTTTAATAATGTCCTTTTTGTGGCTTGAACAAACATTTTAAGTAGTGATTTATATCTGATAACAGGAAAAGTGGTGAGGGTTGTCTTCCAGAGTGGCAGTACTTTCCCACTTTTTACAAAGTGATCTCATTAAAATCAAATAAATAAAAATAATATTTTCAGAGTGAATGGTCATGTAATTTTGGATTTGAAATGTGATCAAGAATAAAATATTGTCATAGGAATCAGCCTTAAATGGTAGCATAAAGAAAGGATTGTGTTTATGTGACATCTTTCAAATTTCTTTCAGAACATCCCTAAATGCTTTATAGCCAATGAAGTACTTCTGAGGTGTAGTCACTGCTAACATCAATGTGAGAATGACCAGATAATCTGTTTATAGAAATATAAATTAAAGCATGCATGATAGTTGTGACATCATGGATACTTCCCTGTTTTTCTTTGAAGATAGTGCCATGGGATCTTTTATATCTACCTGAGAGAGCAGACAAGACCTCGGCAGTGTCAAATCTGATCTTATGGCCCACCAATATCAGGAGGGCAATTTCTGAGCCAGCAGCCTTTAACTGTGGGAATATTTTGACTCATGAATCATATAGTCAAAACAGAAATATAATTCTGAAGAGTGCTTGTTTAAATTGACATTAGCTTGCTACATTCTATAGTTATCTTGAGCTGCTCGCAATAGAATTTTATTAGCCTGGCATTGCTTTGCATTTCTGCCTTAAGTAATGATTTCCCAAAGCTCAAGCAGTAAAGCTGATAGTCTTGCTGTTTCTCGAGATATGGAATGTCTGAAGCCGGCCAGTATCACAGGAAACTAAGCTCTTGACTCCCAACCAAAAGGCTGAAATATTTTGAGTCCTTGTAGCTGATTGATTTCTTTGGAAGAGCATTGTTCATTGTCAGTGGGATTGCTAGATAAAAGTACCACACAAAAGTGAGTCTATTCAGTTCTGATGAGAGCCAAGTAGAAAATACTTAGACAGTTCGTTTTGTTGAAAGCAGTTATAAAGTGTCTGCAGCCAAAATCATTCCAGTCCTGTTTTATCATAGAATGTAGGAAGTGGAAGGAGTGCGAATGTTAGGTGGGGAGGTGTGTGTGGGGTGAAGGGGAAAAATATTGATGAAAGTGGATTTAAAAGATAAATGAATAGACTTTTTAAGATAAACATCTGGAATATCCACATTTGTAAGTCTTTTTGGCTTCTGCTGGTAATGGAAGTTATACCTTAAGTATAAAATCTAATATGGCCTGTAATGCTCTCACTGTCAAGGTTGGATCTGTGATCTATGGACCCTACCTAAATGAGGTGGAAAATGGGACAATAATACTGCCACACCATTGATTTTATAAACTCAAACACCCAGCTTGAATGACTTCTTCTCTACCTGCCACGTGTAAATGGATGTGGGGACAGGGCAGTGAAGTGGATATTTCTGATACTTGGGAAGTTAGACTTGGGCTAGCTTTGGAGAAGGCCTAAAATAACTTGAAATGAGAGACAAGGTCTACGGAGGCTTTATTTCCTTCAAATTGCTTGCCTGTTCAAACCCTGAATCTCATATAGAGTCATAGAGTCATAGAGCACTACAGCACAGATGGGTTATTCCAGGCTGCATGGCCTTTTACCTATTGCAGTGGTGCTTCCTGCCTCTTTCTGTATTGCAGCAGTGATCCTGCTATAGTGCCACTTATTTTATCTCATAGACTGCTGGTCAGTTCTTGCTCATTATTGGAGATTGCAGTGGATCTTGAAATGAGCACTTAATTACCCCAAGTCCATGAAACCCAGTGGAGCTCATGACAGATTTTTTAGAAATGAATGAAAGAAATCCAGCTTTCTACCTGTGTGCCATTAGTGATAATGCACCAATATTCTAGGGAAGGTAGTATTGATGTAATATTGGTAGTGCCATTAGTTAATTTCAAATGGGACACATTTATCTTATGAACAAATGAAGAACTTCTATGTTACTGCTTTTCCTCAGTTTGTACATGTACAATTATTAATTCTTTAACTGCATGAATACTACACCATAAGACCATAAGACATAGAAGCAGAATTAGGCCATTTGGCCCTTTGAGTTTTCTCTACCATTCGATCATGACTGATTTATTTTTCCCTCTCAACCCCATTCTCCTGCCTTCTCCCTGTAACCTTTGATACCCTTACTAATCAAGAGCCTCCGCTTTAACTATACCCAATGACTTGGCCTCCACAGCTGTCTGTGGCAATGAGTTCCACAGATTCACCACCCTCTGGCTAAAGAAATTCCTCCTCATCTCTGTTCTAAAGGGACATCCTTCTTTTCTGAGGTTGTGCCCTCTAGTCCTAGACTCTCCCATTACTGGAAACATCCTATCCACGTCCATTCTATCCAGGCCTTTAAATATTCAGTAGATTTCAATGAGATCCCCCTTCATCCTTCTAAACTCCAGCAAGTACAGGCCCAGAACCATCAAACACTCCTCATACCTTAACCCTTTCATTCCCAAGATCATTCCTGCAAACCTCCTCTGGACCCTCTCCAATGCCAGCTCATCCTTCATTAGGTACAGGGCCCAAAACTGCTCACAATACTTCAAATGTGGCCTGACCAATGCCTTATAAAGCCTCAGCATTACATCCTTGCTTTTATATTCTAGTCCTCTTGAAATGAATGCTAACATTGCATTTGCCTTCCTTACTACCGACTCAACCTGCAAGTTAACCTTTAAGGAGTCCTGCACTAGGACTCCCAAGTCCCTTTGGACCTCTGACTTCTGAATTTACTCCCAATTTAGAAAATAATTTATTCCTTCTACCAAAGTGCATGACCGTACACTTCCCTACGCTGTATTCCATTTGCCACTTCTTTGCCCATTCTCCCAACCTGTCCAAGTCTTTCTGCAGACTCCCTGCATCCTCAATGCTGTCTCCCCCTCCACCTATCTTTGTATCATCCGCAAACTCGGCCACAAAGGCCTCAATTCCATCATCCAGATCAATAACATATAATGTGAAAAGTAGTGGATCCAACACTGACCCTTGCAGAACACCACTAGTCAACCAGAAAAGGCCCTCTTTGTTCCCAATCTTTGCCTTCTGCCAGTCAGCCAATCTTCCATCCTTGCTAGTACCTTTCCTGTAATACCACGGGCTCCTATCTTGTTTAGCAGCCTTATGTGTGGCACCTTGTTGAAGGCCTTCTGTAAACGACAGAGGAGGGAAAGAAATGATAAGCGACCTATTCCTGCCTGATGAATTTACTAAGTGTCATTGTACAAACAGTCTCTGATGTACAATGTCACCATAGTTTAAGCTCATACCATTCTCTGCATGTTCTTCATTTTCTGGAGTACAAATTCAATTGTTATCTATTGGAATCTAATCAGATCAGTTTAGCAGCAATAATAGGCTCTCCTCTGGATTCATTCAAGATACTCTGCCACTCAAGTAACCTGACATCAGTACTGGGTAAAATACTAGAGTCCATCATTAAAGATGTAATAGCAGAGCATTTGGAAAACTATGACAGGATAGAACAAAATTAGTATGTGTTTACAAAAGGGAAATCTTGTTTGACAAGTTTACTGGAGTTTTTTGAGGATGTAACTTGTAGCGTGGATTTGGTGTATTAGGACTTTCAGAAGGCTTTTGACAATGTCCCATTTAAGAGATTAGTGTGCAAAATTAAAGCACATGGTTAATGGTAATACGCTGATGTGGATAGACAGTTTATTGGTAGATGGAAATTAGAGAGCAGAAATAAATTATTCAGCCAAGTGTTAGTGTGGCAAGACAGGACATGCGTGCCTCCACTGTATTTCTGAGTGGCAGGCAGTGACTAGTGGGGTACTGCACAATTTAGTGCTTCCAGCACAGCTATTCACAATATACATAAATAATTTAAATGAAGAAATTAAATGTAATATCCCCAAGTTTGCAGATGAAACTAAGTTGGGTAGGAATGTGAGTTGTGAGGAAGATCCAGACAGGGTCCAGTCTCATTGAGGCAGGTTTGAGTGAGTGGGCAAATGCATGTAGATGTAGTAAAACAAATATGAAATTATCCACATTGGTGGGCAAGAACAGGAATCCAGCTTATTATCTGAACAGCAATAGATTAGGAATTGGGGAGATGTGACAAGAACTGAATGTCCTTGTGGATCAGTCAGTTAGAGTAAGGATGTGCGTGCAGCAGGCGGTTAAGAAGGCAAATGGTATGTTGGCCTCCATAGTGACAGGATTTGACAATAGGTGCAGAAATCTCTTACTGCAAATATATCTAGCCTTGGTGAGATCACACTTTGTATAGTGTGTGCTGTTTTGGTCTTATCTGAGGGAGGATCTTCTTATGATGGAGTGAGTCTTGCAAGGTCGATGAAACTGATTCATGAGGATGGAAGCATTGACATATCAAGAGAGATTGGAATGATTGGGCTTATATTCACTCAGGCTTAGAAGAATGAGAGGAGACCTCATCCAGACATATAAAATCCTGAAAGAACTAAACACTCTAGTGGGAACAGTGTTCCTGCTAGTGGATAGGCCAGACTAGGGGTGTGAATAATATCATTTCTCACATGGTTAATGTTAAGCTGCAACACAAACGAGGGCAGTAGTGAACTCTGTGTATTTTTTTTTACAACTAATATTGGATGTTGAGAGATTGCACTAAATCTTACAGAACTAAGGATACACATTATGGCTGATTATCATTATTGTCCATAATTGTTGGGGTTGAGAGGTGAAGGTGAAAATATAACTCCTGACAGGGCTTCAGGATATGTTGTCTAGAACATCCACAGGCAGAAGAAAAGTCTCTCTTTGAAAGCCTTGCTGATATTCCCACCTGTTCCGGATAGGATCTTTCAACACAGGCTCTGGACATGATCCTATAATAGAGAAGGGCTAAAATTAAATGGCAAAGCTGCTGAATTGATTTCCTCTGGATTCCAAATTCAGGCATGCTCCCTTTGCAACTTAAACAGGGCATGTTGGGTCTTGGAATTCATTTGTTTATGAAGGTCTTTATTTAGTTTCCATTCACAGGCACACTGAAAATACAAAAGTTGCTTTCCAGTTAGAGAGACTGACTAAAGGTGGATTATCTGTTTGTTATAAACTAACTAAAAAGAATTTGTGCATTATATTCCAGTAGGCTTAAATCACTGGATTCACCAGAGATGATTCAATGCCTTTCTCTTTGCCTTTTTTCTTGTCAATACTTGTTTCCTCTGTCTCTAAGCTTTGATACAAGTGTCCTTCCATTAGCTTTAGGATCATCAGAGCAGCTGTGTTCTTCATACAAGTCATGCTGAAATCCCAAATATCTGAGGCCATTTTTTTTCTATGGGCTGTATTTCAAAACAATCCCAATGCTTTATAGAGTGCTATCAGTGATATGTGTAAAAGGTTCCAGTGGCAAACATTTTACATTACTAAAAATAAAACACTGCACATTGTTAACAACTGTATAATGTTATGGCTGGCTATTTAACTCTTTTTAAACATAATAAGTTAGTGGTTATTTAACTCTAGTTTTGATAAATGTAACAAAAGAGATATGAAGCAATTAGAGTGAAACCCTCACTCATGCCCATGTGCTTTTAGACTTGACTATTCCAATGCATAGCCATTCTTTCTGATTCAAATCTCCATAAACATGGTCATCCAAAGCTCCAGTCAAGTATCTTAACTTAGATAGAGTCTCGTTCACCTGTCACCACACTGATTCCTAATCTATTTTGGCTATCAGTAAAGTTGAACCATGATACTGAAATTCTAAATCCCTTCATGATCTCACATCTCCATATCCCTGTAATCTTTTCCAACCTATTAGCCTCTGAATTATCCAGTCTAATTCTGGCCTCTTGAAAACACCCAAATTTAATCACACTACTGTTGATGCTATGCCTTCAGACGATAAGGCCCAAAGCTCTGGAATTCCTTCTCTTTCTCTCATTCTATCTTTAAGTGGTCCTTAAATCTTAGTTCAAAGCTTGTTCAAAGAGTTATATGCCTTAAAATCTCACCAAATGGCTCAGCTTCTCTCTTGGCATGATAATATCTCAGTGAAGGACATTTTGCTGTTGGTTGTTCAATGTAAGACGATATTAATGTTATTATTAGAGGCAACCTACAGGTATCCCAGAAACAGCTATTTCCTTCCATACCTTCACCAGATTGCCTCACATCACTGTGTTTATAACGTTTCTAAAGTTCACTTGTTGTGAAGTTCATTGGACAAAAATAATGTTGTAGCAATGCAATTGATAGAAGCATCTACCCATGATGGTGAAGCTGCAATACAGGACTTCATTGATGCTCAATGACAAAAACAGCATAGCTACATGATCTCATTACCAACAGATCACATGCAATCCTACCACACTGGGTGGTGAATATATTGTTTAGTTAAACAGCTAACAGGAGGAGGAGGAGGCCTCAAGTGTCTCCCCTTCCTCAGCAATGGGTGGGCCCAACACTTGAGTAGTAAAGTCAAGGCTGAAGCATCCTCAGCCATGTTCAACCAAAAGCACTGAATGGATGACCTATCTCAGCTTCCTCCAGAGAACCCCATCTTCACAGAGCCAGTCATCACCCAGTTTGATTCAGTCTACATGATATCAAGAAATGGATGAGAACACCAGTCAACATCCAGGATGTAGGACTAAAGAAATGCACTTCTAAGCTGCCTGCACCTCCAGCCAAGTTCTTCCAGTACAGTTACAACATTGGCATGAATTCAATGATGTAGAAAATAGCCCACATATGTCCTGTCTAGAATCAAATCAGGACAAATCCTGATCCTGTTCCAAATCAAATCAGGACAAATCAAATCTGGCTAATTACTCCACATAAAGTCTAAAGGTATTCTTCAATTTACAAGTGTTCTATCTGGGAATTTTTGCCATAATGTCTTTGATTTACATATCAATTTTCCACTATAACAAATACCACATCACTCTTAACTGTTAACATTCCACTCTCTGCCCATAGGAATACACTGTATTAAAGTAGGCATAATGCATTTTGCCCAGCCTTTTTGATGTATAACATTTTGCTTAATGATTAACAAAATGTTTCCACAAATACATCTATGTCCAAAGGTGAGAAATATCTGTACTCCTAATCGTCAGCAAAGTGAAGGACAATATCCATCAACATTGCCATCAAGTGGCAGTTACCTACCAATTCCATTTACCAACCTGCATACCAATTCCCAGTTTAGATTTTTCCAGAACCACTCAGGTCCAACCTTATCACAGCCTGGATCCAAAAATGGACTAAAGAGCTGAATTCCAGAGGTGAGATTAGAGTAACTCATCTTGACATCAAGGCAGTATTTGGCCAAGTATGACATCGAGGAGTCCTGGAAAATGGGAACCAAAGGGAAAACACTCCAGGGAAGACCCAGAAAACAGTTAGGCAATGGCTATTAAAAAAACAAATAACATTTGTGCCAGGCACTGACCATCTTCAATAATAGAGCCTATTCAACTACCTTTGATATTTATTCTCAGTACCATTGCCAAGTCCTCCACCATTAACATTCCAGAGGTCACTCTTGGCTGACAACTCAACTGGACCATGAATATTTTGGCTACAAGAGCAGGTCAGAAGCTGGGTATCCTACAGCAAATAACTCTTCTTCTGACCTTCCAAAGTTTTTCCACCATCCATAAAGTACAATACATGAGTGTACTCTAATATTTTTAATTTGCCTGGATGCGTGCAGCTCTAACAACTTTCAAGCAGCTCAACACCTTCCAGGACAAAGCAACCACCTTGAATAGTATCCCATACACCACCCTAAACATTCATCTCCCCCACCACCAGCACACAGTGGCAACAGTGTTCAGCATATAAAAAATGTTACTTGCCTAAACTACTTCCCAATCCCATGACCTCTGCTACCAAGGATTTCAGGTGCATAAGAACACCACAACCTGCAGGTTCCCTTCCAAGTCATACACTGTTCTCTCTTGGAAATACATCAGCAGTCCATTGTTGGTGGGTATAAATCCTGGAACTCTCTTTCAACAGCACTGTTGTGCAGCAGTTCAAGAATGTGGCTCACCACTGCTTTCTCAAGGGAAATTAAAGATGGGCAATAAATGCTGGGCTTGCCAGCAATACCCACATCCTGAGAAATTAATAAAATAAAAAGAACCCCTCTTTTTATGTTTGTTGCTACTGCTCTAGCCACACTGGCATGGAGATTTTAGAGGTGTTTATACTGGCTTATTGTTCTTCCAAATTTTAAATAGCTTTTAAAACTCAAGTTGGGAAGTAGGCAGGAAGGTGTTTGCAGTGAATGTGGCAATTATTGTCACTGGAAGTACACATATCTGCTTGCATTCAGTTTTCTGGGCCCTTCTAGTCATTTGCCAACCATTTATCAAGATTAAAAAAAAGGCTCAGACAGCCCATTCTGGCACACACAGTCAACCCATAGTGGAAAAGGTATTACATGTGTGTGCCACATTGGCATGAACTGATTCCAGCTCAAAAGAAATATAATGGAGGCATGTGTGTCCTGTCTCGCCACACTGACACTTGGCTGAATAATTGCAAGACCAGACTCCTAACTCTTCAGACTGCCAGTTGTCCCTGAATTGAAGAAGAGCCAGGAGTACGTATCACACAGCAAGCCCATTGCCATCTTCTTTGCAGACTATTTAATTGTTTGTATTCTGTGTATTCCTCTTTTTGTCAGGATCTTTTTTCATAGTCCCAGCTGTCTTCTCTGTGGAATGTACTACAGTATTAAAACATTCTTTTCTCAAACGCCCTCAGCTGTCCTTTTGTGGAGCTTCCCAGTTTCTAAAGCTGGGTTGCCACCCATACACTTTTAGATTAGACAGTCCTGTTTTTGAGAGGGCTGTCCGGAAAGTTCTAAGACATAAACCAGACATCAAAAGTCTGAAGTTTAAAGTATGCTTCAATTCTTTCCATACATTCTGCATCTTATAATGTGGGGCCATTAATTGTTAAGTTTATTAAGGCTGTTTTCATCAGCAACACATTGAGTCTCAGTTTTCAAGCCATGATCCCACGCTCTCTCCTGCCCCAATTCCACCCCCTGTCTGGTTTTGGACTTGGCAAGAGATGACCTAATCTATTTCATTTGTCTAAAATGCATAATGAACGTCTGCTTCTTTGGACCATTAGTTTCTTATTACAAAGGAAGAAAATATCATTAATATACTAAATAAACAGAGTAGCTTAGCTGATAGCATTCAAGGTGCTGAACTTCCTGTTTCCAACCATTATTGACTTTGCATATCTGGACCTGGGGCCGCAGATTTTTTTTTACTGTTTAAACGTTATGCTATAGCCTCATATGTCATACTAGGCCAGCAGCTGCTGAGTATCATTGAGTTACAGTACAACAACTGCCCTACTGAATCTAATTGACACACAGGAGTGTCTCTCTTGTGAGGATATAGTTCAGCAAAATGTAAGTTTGGGTGGCACAATGTTACTGCAGGTAGTGCAGCTTCCTCACAGCTTCAGTGATCCAGGTTCACTTCTAATCCCCAATTATGTCTGTGTGGAGTTTGCGTGTTCTCTCTGTGACCCCATGGGTTCCCCACGGTACTTCAGTTTCCCCCCCTACATCCCAAAGACACGATGATTGTTATGTTAATTGGCTACAGTAAATTACTCTTTGTGCAGATGGCTGGTGGGAGAGTCAGGGGGATGGTAATTGGCATGCGTGAGAGAAGAGGTCACAGGGAAATAGGTGGGGGGCAAGGGATTGATGGGACTGCCTTGTGAGCTGGTATGGACTCACAGAATGGCCAAATGGCCTCCTCCTATTTAGGAAATGTGGATATATGGAAGTTGGCAGCTCATTGCATCACTCATCACTTGCTTTGTGTGGTATATATCATTGATTTGGAACTGAGCATTGGTGAACAATTTGACCGCGATATCAAAACTGGCAGTATGTTTGCTGGTGAGGAAGAAAGTTCTAGGCTACAGAAAAATATAACTGCTTAAGTGGTACTAAAATTGCAAATGGAAATCAATCCTGTGAAGTGTGAGATAATACTTTGGAGGGGTGCAAAGAGACAAGGGAATTGCAGTTCCGGTCACTGCAGTACAGGAAGGATGTGAAGGCTTTGGGGAGGGTGCAAAAAGAGGTTCACCAGGATGTTGCCTGATTTAGAGAGTATGACTGATGAGTAGAGTTTGGACAAACTTCTCTGGAGTATTGGAGGCTGAGGGGGTGACCTGAAAGAAGTATATAAAGTTATGAGAGGCATAGACCAGGTAGATAGAGTGTTTTTCCCAGGATGGAAATGTCAAAAATGTCAAATACTAGAGCACATAGCTTTAAAGTGAGAGGGGAAAAGTTTAAAGGATATTTATGTGGCAAGTTTTTTTTACAGAGAGTGGTAGGTGCCTGGAATGCCCTGCCAGGGGAAGTGGTGGAAGCAGACACCATAGCAACTTTCAAGAGGCATTTAGCCAGACACCTGAACAGGCAGGAAATTGAGCGATATAGACCACATGCAAGCAGGTGTGCAGTTTAAACTGGGATCATGGTTGACACAGACATCATGGGCTGAAGGGCCTGTTCCTGTGCTGTATTGTTCTATGTTCAGTGAATACTTAACAAAGGGTAGAATATTAAGCAGTGTAAAGGAATAGAGGAACCTTGGAATGCTCATTCACAATTCCCTGAAGTAGCTGGAAAAGGGAGCTAAGTTGGTTAAGCAGGCATAGGTCATCCAGCCAAGCCATAATTACAAGCGTAGGGAGAGTCATACTGAAACTGTATGAAACATCCATTGGGCCACAAATGCAGTAAGCATGTGATTGTACTAGAGAGGATGAAGAGAAGATTCAAGTGCATCTTGCCAGAACTGGAAAAAGTTGTAGTTATGAGGAAAAAAGCAACTCAGTTGGAGTTGTTTTCTTTGAGACAAGAGTGACACATCAGGGATATTTAACTATGTTGTATTAAATTATTAAAAGGTCCAGAAATAGAGCAATGGATCTTCTCTAAATTTAGATAGAATCTATTCTGAACTTTCAAATATTATGGGGACCTTTTTGAACTACTTTCAAACCACTGATTTGGTGCTTGAAGTACAGATATGGCCAATACTACTATGTCTTTAGGATGTTACTAAACAGCTTCGGTTTTGGTAGTAGGGTTAGATTTTTTTTATAATAAAATTATTCCAACTTATCAATACTAATTAGTTATCATTTTAATTTATTAATATGAAACATTGTGATTTCTAGTGTGATTCAATACAATCTATTTTGTAACATTTTGTTTTTTTTTCCTTTGTTTCATGCACTTTGTACTTTTTATTTGGAATTAATAAAAATATTGAAAAAGAAAAGAGAAATTATTATAAGGTCTACACACAGGAAGAACATGTATCCCTGAGCAAAGATCCTAAAACAAAAACAGAGACCAGCATCTGGGGGGGGGAAGGGTAATGCGGAGAAACTTGTTATTTGGCAGGAGAGGAAAATAAAACGGTCTATGAAGAGTGGGATATGGAATCTACTGCCTGAATGTGTGTTGGAGTTGGGGGGTGGTGGGCAGCCAAATCATCACCACTCTTAAAAGCTATTTGGATGAGAACTTGAAAAACCCTAACCTGCAGGATGTGGACCAGAGCTGAGAAGTGGCTGGTATGAACTTGATGGGCAAACTGCTTCTTTCTGTATATAAAGTTCTATGATCCTAGCATATGCGGTGTATACACAAAATTTTAATTGCCCAACCTGAGATTTTTCAGGTTTCTGCAATGGATTTCAGTTCCAATGCAGTGACACTAACTTATTCATCTGTGGAGATGAATTGCCAGACATAGACACATGGACTAATAAATGGGGATATGGTTTTCTTTTCTGTAGCTAAGACAAATAAGAAAAAAATGTTTTGAAGGGCCAAAACTAAATATTCAAACTAAAATCCAGGTTTTCTGTGGATTACTGTGATGTGGTCAAAAGGGAGGCAGAAATAAAAGGAACTCTAATCACCAACTAAAAGCCCACTGAATCCATCATTTTTGATTCTATACTGGTTATGAGGCCCTTCAGTTGAGAAAATCTAGCCAAGTTTATTTTATGTCTACTTCTCTCATACTCTACAGTGTGGTACAAAGCCATGTAGTTGAGAAGGAACTACCCAAATTTCATCTGTAGTCTGCATTGTGTGTGTAAGCAAATTGTTGTGTGTGTCTTTGGGACTTTGCTTCAAGTTACACATTAAGGTTGGCTACTCTATTGAAATACAGTAAGAAAATAGATAGCTGAAATCCAATGTGTGATACTTTCAGGAAAGGAGGGAGTCTTTCAGAAGATAATGAGAGAGCTAATTGAAGCAGCTCTGAATTGAATCAATTAAAAATGTTATGGCTTTTGTAAGGTAGATGCAAATTTTTTGCAAGTATCACATTAATAATGTTTCCGTTAGAATAGCTGCTATGAAATTGAAATCAGACCCATGCAGTTTTTAAATTTAGATCACCAATTTGTGCCAAGGGGGATGTTTGGTATGTGTTGGGATGCTATTTCTATTTAAAAGCAAAGTACAGTATATAGAGAGAATTACTATTTCTGTGTTCTATTTTATACATTTGTACCATCTTTGCTGCACCATATACATTCATCTGTCTCTAACCTATTTGGCCATGCCACCATTTTTTTGTTCTACAAGCCTGATTGCCTGATGCAGTAATCAGATTTAATTTCAATCCACTGAACCAAGAGCAGAATGTGTAACATTGGCCAGTGATATTCAGAATGCAAATGGCCCAATAATCTATTCAATAGCTATCAACTTAAATTTTGCTGAACTACACACACACACACACACGCAGGGATACAGATGGACACACACACACACACACACACACACACAGGGATACAGATGGACACACACACACACACACACACACACACACGCACGCACACGCGCGCGCACACACACACACACACACACACACACACACACACACACACGCACACATACAAACACACATACTAGGCACTCCTATGTGTGTATTAGATCCAGTAAGAGAACTACAATACTGTGAGCCAGAGATATTCAACAGCTGCTGGTTTCTTTGCATGGTAGTCTTATATATTCAAGTCCTAATCCTGTGCATTCTTAACTGATAGTTGACTGTAATTCCAAACACTGAGAATCAAAACAATAATTTTCACCAGATTCATAAAATGTTCTCACTTAAAAAGGACAGAATGATTTGAAATTCTTCCTGAGGAAGTGTTGCCATGAAGAGTCTCAAGTGCAAGGTTAAAAAGTTTTGATGACTTACATATTTCCAATTCAGAGACACTTTTATTGGAACAGAATAGATGGAAGAATCAGACAGAAGATTTTTTAACCATGTACTCTCCTCGTGCATTTCACTATACGTTAATATTAGATGAAGGCTTTTCACAAGGGAAAAAACGGGTTCATTCTTGATGTGAGTTTCAGCTCAACAGCTCCACGTTTGTTTTTCTGAACTGCATTCCAGTTCTTGTGAGACCATGTCCTTATGCGTTGTAAGAATGAAATGCCAGGAACGCCATTCATATCGGGGGAAAAAAAAATTGGCTCTGTTGTGCTCTCGGAAGGCAAACTTTTTGTATTCACAGGCGGCCACAAATATTCATACGTGGCTATGGTGTTTAAGTGAATTTGCCAAAAAGATTTAACCATTGTAGAACTAAATTATGTAACATTCAATAACAATACGTGGATGTGTGAGAACAGGGAAGAATATAAAGCTTTAATTTATAATGCTGAATATTGCAGAATTTAAAAACCATTTGGGAAGATTCTTAGCTCACAGCATTGATCATACAAATAGAGGCATTCTTTATTTTTTGGCACAAGAATAATATTCCGATCTCAGAACGTGTTGGGTGTTCTACAAGTAAGAAGTTTGCAGAGATAAGTCTGAAAAATGTACTTATTGTTACTGTAATGACAGTGAATGAACTTGAATTTGCATTTCCCAGTATGTGGCTTAGTGAAGGAAAAATACTCAACCACAATAAAAGGAAGAACACAGGGAGAACAAGCTGTCAAAGCATGAAGCTCTTTACTTATACGATCCCTGTTTGAGAAGGCAGATAATTAATCCACTCCTCCCATCACCCCAACTCCATAGATCTGACCTTCAGTGGAATCATTCACTCAGAAATAAACAGAATTTATTTTCTTCCTGGATATTATATATCAGGAAATCTATGTATATCTTACAATCCTGCAATGGAAACATTGTTTACAAATAGATAAATATTTTTAATACAGCTGGTGAAACACTACAGCCACATGTGAATATCCTTCTGTGCCAAAACATAGAATAATAATTTGCTCCATACATTGCCTTCCTATGTTGAAGGCTGAATATTCCTACGCCATACTCAGCAGGCAGTGTCGGAGCAGGCAGTGGAGTGAGAGGGAGCAGAGTGGTTGGGCTTTGGCTCAAGGGGCTTAGGCGTAAAGGGGCAAGGCGGGTGAGTCACTGGTAAGTAGGTAAAGGTAAGGTTTTACCTGTTATCTGTTATAAATTTTTAAGTAGGAAAAACTAGGGGGAGAAAAAAGAAATAGTTCAGATGGAGGACATTGTTGCGTACTGCAGCTGCTTGATGTGGGAGCCCGTGGACCTTGCTGTGGTCCACGATGGCCACATCTGCAGTAAGTGCTTTTGGCTGGAGGAACTTCTGCTGAAAATTGATAAGCTGGAATTGCAGCTTCAAACACTGCGCAGCATCAGGGAGGGGGAGAGTTATGTAGACACTGTACATCAGGAGACGGTCACCTTCCTTAGAGCAGGTACTTTTGGAGTCCAGGAAGTAGATAGAAGGGTGACTGTCAGGGGAGGGAAAAGAAAAAAGAAAACAAACAGGCAGATAGAGCAGAGGACCTCGGAGGCTGTTCCCCTCAATAACAGGTTTTCCGCTTTGGAAGCTTGTTGAGGGAGATGGCCTGCCGGGGCCTAGCTGCAGCAGCCAGATCTCTTGCACTGGGACCAGGTCCTGCTGCTCAGAAGGGAAGGAAGGAGAAGAGGGAAGGCAGTAGTGATAGTGGACTCGATAGTCAGGGAAACAGATAGGAGGTTCTGTGGCAGTGATCATGAATCCCGGATGGTATGTTGCCTCCCAGGTGCCAGGGTCCCGGATGGCTCTGATCGGGTCCACATGATTCCAGAGCGGGAGGGAGAACAGCCAGAAGCCGTGGTTAATGTTGGTACCAACGACATAGGTAGTAAGATGGATGAGGTCCTGAAAAGTGAGTTTAGCGAACAAAGCAGAAGGCTGAAGAACAGGACTTCAAGGGTAGCAATCTCGGGATTGCTGCCAGTGCCACGCGATAGTGAAGGTAGGATTAGGAGGAGATGGCAAATACATCCGTGGCTGAGAAGTTGGTGCAGGAGGGAGGGTTTTAGATTTTTGGATCATTGGGATTTCTTCTGGGGAAAGTGGGACCTGTACAGAGAGGACGGGTTACACGCAAAGCAGAGGGGGGCCAATATCCTTGCAGCCAGGTTTGCTCGGGTGGTTCAGGAGGGTTTCAACTAGATTGCGATGGAGAAGGGAACCAGAGGAGTAGGTCAGAGGAAGAAGGCGATGGGGAAAAGTCAGATCTGACAGGCAGAGAGGCTTTGAGGAGCGAGAAGCAGAGTGCAGTCTATAAAAGTAGTCAGGTGGGTGTGCTAATGTGCATTTACTTCAATGCAAGAAGCATGAAGAATGGGTAGATGATCTGAGAGCTTGGATAAATACATGGGCTTACGATATTGTGGCCATTGCAGAGACATGGCTGACATCAAGGCAGGAATGGATATTTAATATTCCTGTTTTTTAAGTGTTTTAAAAGGGATCGGGAGGGGGAGAAGAGGAGGAGGGGTGGCGATACTGGTCAGGGACTGTTACAGCTGCAGGGAGGGTAGGTAATGTAGAAGGATCCTCTCTATATTCAGTATGGGTGGAGGTTAGGAACAAGAAAGGAGCAGTTACCCTCCTGACAGTATTCTATGGGACCCCGGTAGCAGTAAGGATACTGAGGAGCAGATTGGCAGGCAGTTTTTGGAAAGAAGCGAAAACAACAGGGTTATTATAATGGAGACTTCAACTCTCCAAATATTGATTGGCACCTACTTCGTGCCAAAGGTTTAGACGGGGCGGAGTTTGATAAATGTGTCCAGGATGGATTCCTGACACAGTATGTGGACAGGCCAACTAGACCGAATGTCATATTAGATCTAGTTTTGGGTAATGAACCGGGACAGGGGACAAGTCTATCTGTGGGGAAGCATTTGGAGGACAGTGACCATTGCTCCATAACCTTTAGAATTGTCATGGACAGGGACAGGAGCAAAGAGGACGGGAAGATATTTAATTGGGGAAAGGAGAATTATGAGGCTATAAGGCGAGACCTTGGGAGTGTAAATTGGGATGATACTTTTGAAGGGAAATGTACTATGGAGATGTGGTCGATGTTCAGGGATCTTTTGCAGGATGTTAGGGATACATTTCTCCAGGTGAGGCAGAGAAGGAATGGCAGGGTTAAGGAACGATAGTGCAGGGTGCAGGGTGACGAGAGAGGTGGAACAACTAGTTATGAGGAAGAAGGCAGCATACATAAGGTGTAAGCATCAAGGATCAGACAGTGCTCATGAGGAATATAGAGTGACAAGGAAGGAACTTAAGAAAGGGTTGATGAGAGCGAGAAGGGGACATGAAAAGGCTTTGACGAGTAGGGTTAAGGAGAATCCCAAGGCTTTTTGCCAGTACGTGAAGAGCAGAAGGATGGGCAGAGTAAAGGTATGTCCGATTAAAAACATAGGTGGGAGGATGTGTCTGGAAGCTGTGGAAGTGCGTGAGGTTCTCAATGAATACTTCTCTTCAGTATTCACCAAGGAGAGGGGTCTTGATGATGCTGAGGGCAGTGTTGATAAGGCTAATGTTCCAGAGTATGTAGCTATCAAGAGAGAAGATGTGTTGGAGTTGTTAGAAAATATTAGGACAGATAAGTCCCTGAGGCCTGATGGAATATTCTGCAGGCTGCTTTGTGAGGTGAGGGAGGAGATTGCTGAACCGTTGTTTAGGATCTTTGAGTCCTCGTTGTCCACGGGGATGGTACCGGAGGATTGGAGGGTGACAAATGTTGTCCCCTTATTCAAGAAAGGTAGTAGGGATAGTCCAGGGAATTACAGACCAGTGAGCCTTATGTCTGTGGTGGGTAAGCTGTTAGAAAGGATTCTAAGAGATAGGATCTATGAGCATTTAGAGAATCATGGACTGATTAGGGACAGCCAGCATGACTTTGTGAAGGGAGGATCTTGCCTCACAAGCCTGATAGGGTTCTTTGAGGAGGTGACCAGGAAGATTGATGAGGGTAGTGCAGTGGATGTGGTCTACATGGATTTTAGTAAGGCATTTGATAAGGTTCCGCATGGTAGGCTTCTTCAGAAGGTCAGAGGCCAAGGGATCCAGGGAGGCTTGGCAGTGTGGATTCAGAATTGGCTTGCCTGTAGAAAGCAGAGGGTTGTGGTGGAGGGAGTGAATTCGGATTGGAGGGCTGTGACTAGTGGTGTCCCACAGGGATCGGTTCTGGGACCTCTACTTTTTGTGATGTTTATTAATGACTTAGATGAGGGGGTGGAAGGATGGGTTAGTAAGTTTGCAGATGACACAAAGATCGGTGGTGTTGTGGATAGTGTGGAGGGATGTCGAAGCTTACAGAGGGATATTGATAGGATGCAGAGCTGGGCTGAGAAGTGGCAGATGGAGTTCAATCCAGAGAAGTGTGAGGTGGTACACTTTGGAAGAACAAACTCCAAGGCGGAATACAAGGTAAATGGCAGGATTCTGGGCAGTGTAGAGGAGCAGAGGGATCTGGGGGTTCATATCCACAGATCACTGAAAGTCACCTCACAAGTAGATAGGGTAGTTAAGAAAGCTTATAGGATGTTAGCTTTCATAAGTCGTGGGATCGAGTTTAAGAGCCATGAAGTAATGATGCAGCTTTACAAAACTCTGGTTAGGCCACACTTAGAGTACTGTGTCCAGTTCTGGTCACCTCATTATAGGAAGGATGTGGAGGCATTGGAAAGGGTGCAGAGGAGATTTACAAGAATGCTGCCTGGATTAGAGAGTATGGATTATGAGGAGAGACTGAAGGAGCTAGGGCTTTACTCATTGGAGAGAAGGAGGATGAGGGGAGACATGATAGAGGTATACAAGATATTAAGAGGAATAGATAGAGTGGACAGCCAGTGCCTCTTTCCCAGGGCACCAATGCTCAAAACAAGAGGACATGGCTTTAAAGTAATGGGTGGGAAGTTCAAGGGAGACATCAGAAGGAGGCTTTTCACCCAGAGAGTGGTTGGTGCATGGAATGCGCTGCCTGGGGTGGTGGTGGAGGCTGATATATTGGTCAAGTTCAAGAGATTGTTAGATAAGCATATGGAGGAATTTAAGATAGAGGGATATGTGGGAGGAAGGGGTTAGATAGTCTTAGGTGTAGGTTGAAGGGCGGCACAACATGATAGGCCGAAGGGCCTGTATTGTGCTATATTGTTCTATGGTTCTATTGAAGCAAAATTACTTTTTACTTAAACGGTAAATGGCAAACTACTTTATTAAGCCAGCATTTATAGGCCTTCTTAAGTGCCCTTGAGAAGGTGATAGCAAGCTGTCTTCTCAAATCACCATAGTCCATCTGGTGAAAATATTCCCACAGTGCTATTGGTGAGATGTTCCAGGGTTTAGATCCATTCTTTTAATGACATGCAAATCTGCAAACATTGGATGCTAAACCACAAGGTAGGACAATGACATTTATCCAGGTGGGCAGTGATTTTTGAAATAATTATGTTATGGATATCTTATAAAACTGAATGATAGTATTGTAACTTTCTGATTGTTGAGTATCTCAGTGCATTGCTTACAATAAGACCAAATCAAACTGATCAAGTTGTCCACAGGGCTAAGATCCTCCAATATGTTAAGTTAGCAGGTACTAACCAAATAAGGACAGATAAGCCACATTTAGGCAACTTTGATCAATAGAGGGAAAAATAAATTCCATTATTTCTCAGAGATCCCTGCTGGGAATATAGGTATGTGTGTGAATAAGGCAAGGCATAGCTGTGAGATGGTCAGACATTGAATAATTGGTCAGTTGCCTGATGCAGGCATGAAGAATGCTTGTTATCACCATCGAATCAGTACTTGAGAGACAAGAAGAGAAAACTAGCAGAACAACTTATATCTGTTGTGTATTGAAAATAGCCAATATTGGTTAAGGCAGCTGGTAAATCCCAGGTTCAGAGCTCCTTTGCAAATGTGTTCAGGCAGTTTATGACGCCAATCAAATTCTTGGATTGGATTTTTTTTTATTTCGGTCATAAATCCTAAGGACCATGATACCACAAAGGTTGAGCTGCATAGGGGAGAACATAAAATAATTCAAGTGAGTGAGTGTCATGAAGGTTAGGTTCAAAAAACTTGTGGATGAAAGAGGAATGAAGCATTGGGGGATGGAAGGCATTTGACAAGTTGGATGCCTTGAAAAAAACATGACTTAGGCAAGGAGAAAGTGTGATGAGTTGATTTCAACACCACAAGGCACAGAAAGTAGAAAGAGTGTGTAGCATGTTGAATCTGGAATTCAGGAAGAACAGGAGTACCTAATAATTCACCCACAGGTATCTATTATCTTATAGCAAATGACTACTCAGGCACAGATAGTGTTCTGTTTAGATTATGTGTGTGGTCTTGGGTTCTATGGTGTATGGCTGCAGGATGACTTTAAGCCATTCTCATAAGCATTGAGAGCTTGGCTCCACCTCCTTGTTTCCTCTCCCCTCGCTTGCTACAAACATCAATTAGAATCGCAGCTAGAATCCTCCCATACTCCAAATTCCACTTCTGTTTGTAAACCTAAATGAGTTGCTTTTTCATAGGAAAGTTTCAAGCAGTAATATTTGAAAAATGTACATCCATTGAAGCCATTTGTAAAACAGTTTTGGGCTTGGTCTGATGTTTCTCTTCTTCCTGCAAAACCCACAATGCTCTGCAACACATTGTCACTTTAACTAAAAGAATCACTAGTAGATGAAGGCCTGAAGCATTCATGAACTGGACAATTTTGTAAGGTGGAGGAGGAGTGTGTGGTTTAAGTCTCTCATGATTTTATCAGCTTTCAGGGGTACCTTCTGAGGTGTTTTCTACACATGGTGCTTGATGTGTGTGTTATTGATTTTATAATTGCAAAGAATCATAAAAATTGAAGTACATTTCTGAGGCAGAAGGAGGCTATTTAGCCTATTGTGTCTGTGCAGGTCAAAAAGAGCTTCCCAGAATAATCCCACCTTCTAGTATCAGGTCTCTGGCCCTGCAGGTCACAGCACTTCAGATGCATATCCGAGTACTTTCGATCCTTCTTGTCTTCTAATTAGTGTGCTGGTCTTTTTATTGGAGCTGTTCCTGAGAATCTATTGACTTTAATGGAAAGCACGGCACAGGCAGTGTGTTAATACCAACCATCAAGCCTTTCTAACACTGTAATAGCACTTTCCTGTTCCCATATTCTATCATTGCCAAAAGTAATAGTTATAGAGGCCAATAATAACATTTTTGCAGTTAGTAAATGTAAAAACATGTGACCTTTAAATACAAAAATGAATACTTAAAGGAAAAATATTAAACATAGTGGTAATGAATTAAGATAATAATTTGTGGTGTCTTTCTTCATCTCTAAATACCTGCATTTCTATTCTGTACACAGTGATTCAATACAGTATTTTTCCTTTGTATTTATTTAAAGCTACATCTTAAAATCCCTTATTTAATCCATTTGTTGCAAATGAGTGAAATCCGCTATATCGTCCCTAATTGGCGCATGCCCCTATGTTTTAAAAATTGTTTTTATTTAAATTGCTTTACCTTCTCTTTGCTCCCATTTTCAGCTTTTCATTTGTTCCTTCCTCCAGACTGAAGCAGTACTGCACCTTAACACAATCTGAAAGATAAATTTGCAGTGTGTAAAACTGAGAAGCATTTGTGGTGATTATTTTCTCCACATTCAAGGAGGCTGCTAATATAGATATTCACATGTGGTGTATCCTCAGTTTTGGGTGATCTAGTTTATTTAATTGTTTGAATTTTTCCATTTAGAGCTAGTAAGGGCAGTCACATTTGCTCTGGATTATTCTGATGTCACTTGTGATGCAAAGTCTTTGGGCAATTGTCAGGATCCTGAGGATATACATCCTCTTCACCTTTTCTACAGAGAACCAAGGAATTTTTGCAGGGTTTCAGTCTGAATTGACATCAGTTCCTCCACCCCCCAAGATCCTTGACCCACTGAGTTCCTCCAGCCAATTGTTTGTTATACTATTTGAACCTTGCCTTTATCCTGAGGGGCAGTTACTTTCTCTCAATTCATGTTCTCAAAGTGCCTTTCAAGGCTTTTTCATAAAGAGAAAGGTCGTACTGGATTTAACCCAGTATTTGAACTTGCCACTCTCGATGTCCATGTGCACTAAACTGATGTGGATATGGAAGACCAAGCTCTCCTTCCACATCCAACAAAGCACTGAAGGCCATGAACAGCAACTGATCTCCAGGTGGCAGATCCTAGGCTGTCCTACCCTAAGGCCCTATGGGCTTTTGACAGCTTGCATCTGTTAAAGGTCTTTGAATTTTTAATAATCATGGATATTTAAAAATAGTTCAAATAGGAAAATAGTTAAAAAAGTAGATGTAATTAAAACACCTATCCATGTACCTGTCCAACTGTCTTTTAAAAGTTGTTAGGCAGGTACAATATCAACTTTTAAAAGACAGTTGGACAGGTACTGTACATGGATTGGAAAGGTTTAGAAGCTTATGGGTCAAACACTGGCAAATGGGACTAGCTTGGATGGACAACTTGGTCGGCATGGACCAGTTAGGCCAAAGGGCCTGTTTCCGAGCTGTATGGCTCTCTGACAAAGTCCTAGAAATTAATTTAAGACATTAATATTGAGTTAAATAAAGCAAAATAAATAAACCACTTACCTTTTCACTGAGGTATGGCAGTGCCAGGAAAATGAATGGAATCACACTCCATACACTAGCCATGGCTGGAGTAAAGCTGAGGTAAAGTAAATCAGAGCCCTGCTGCTGGTCTCAGTGGTGGGTTCAGTGGTGAAATGAGAGGTCTGATATGCTGGCAGCTGACCTCCAGCTTATTTCTGACTTCTACATTTCAATGTGCAGGGGTGTCAAGCTGTCCAGCGAGGAGGAGATAACCTAAGGTTCTCAGTGGAACCACTAGCTAGAGGTGAGCAGGATATAGGCCAAAGTCAAACTTGCAATCCAAACACCTGTGTCTCAGAGATAAACCAAAGGTTGTTTTTACAAGTACAGTCCCAAAATATTGATGCCAGTCCATTGTTCCCTTGTCCCCTGAAGGCAGAATATTTTCTAGATCAGAGAACAATTTCAACAATAGGAAGTACAATATTTATAGGAAAAATAGATTAGAGAGCTCCAACCTATCACAATGCCAGCATCATTATCTTATTCCTTCCAAGAACTTCCAGATTTTGGAAAACTGTAAGATATTTATTTTTTCTATTTGTTTTCCTCTCTTCATGGGATTTCTGAACAAAACTATTTTAAAAATAGAGGGGAACATTTAAAAAAAAATATTTAACCATGTGCATATGTGTAGACTTGCCCATTTTGTTTAACTGGAACAGACTGTGGGAGAGGAAATGGAAAATAGAAAAATGACTGGAAGAAAAGCTGGAACCAGAAAAGAATTCTGCACTTCCCTTAAAATTGTTGCTTTAGTCGTCAGCTGCATGTACAAATTCTATTTGCCATTCTTGAATAAGAAAATGAACCTTGGTTTCTTGGACTGCTGCTGCTGCAGACACTGTCTGCCTACCAGATGTTTTTCCTAATTTCCAAAAAGAAATGCCGAATCAGTTGTTAGTTGGATATTTCATTATTTAACTTGTACTTTAAGTGTGCTTCAATATAGTTCTCCATCTTGTCATGTGAAGAAAAGGAGAGTACAGAGTCAACATAGAGAGAAAGGGTGTAAGAGTTGTGTGTGTGTGTGTGTGTGTGTGTGTGTGTGTGTGTGTGTGTGTGTGTGTGTGTGTGTGTGTGTGTGTGTGTGTGTGTGTGTGTGTGTGTGTGTATAAGAGGTAAAAATGAAAAAGCTTAAAATAGAAGGTTTTTTCTTCCTGGTCAACTGAAGATAGCTCTGGGTGGTGAAACATTTAGAACGGGGATAAGCGAGGCAGGCGTTGGGAGGTACTGGTAACATAAATCTTGCTACACCAGCACTTACAGTGTTTACCGATATATAGCAAATGCCATGCTTGCTGAAATAGAAACCAGGCTTACACTGTAGTCACATTTTTCTTCTATTGAGAGATCTTGTGCACTGAATTAACTCTTTCATTGGTGATTTTTTTTCTTTGTCCATCCACTTTATGGGTCCTGAATAGTCTTTCTGAGCTTAAAGATTTACACCAGCTTAAAAAAGGTCCAAGTCATTCCAGGTTCTAACTAAGGAATTTTGAACTGAACTGTTTTCCACAGATTCTGCCTGACCTGCTGAGTGATTCCACCATTTTCTGTTTTTATTCAGATTTCCAGCATCTGCAGTGCAGTGGTGTTTTAGAGGGTGTTTTACATTGGCACATGAATATGCAAATGAAGGCATAAGGATCATGTGCAGGCAGAAGAGTTTTAGTTTAATTTGGCATCGTGTTCGGCACAGGCATCATGGGCTGAAGGGCCTGTTCCTATGCTGTACTGTTCCAGGTTCTATATTTTATGCTGTTTATTTTTTTTGATTTTTCATTCCTAGTGCTGGTGGTTACACAAGGTGGGCTATGCCATTGATGGCTCATTGAAAATATTGGAATGACACTGACTTTCAGTTTGCTCATATATTAAGGAGAAATTAAATCCAGAAGAATTTAAGGTTCTTTCGGGTGTCGGGGTTTATGATTGCAATCAGAGATTTCTTTCTAACTCAACTATTTAGTCAACCCAAATCTGAATTATTTTGATAGTGCCAAGTAATATTAGGGTTTAGCCAAAAGTACTCAGTTGTAACCAGCTTTGATGCAATAAGTGTTTTAAGCCACTACACATTTATCTATATACTGTATCACAGAAGTGGGGAGAGGTTACAGCATTGGGCCAAACATGCTGCAAGAGCAAGCTACCCATGATAACTATGGAGGTGTTTAAGATCATGAGGGGTATAGATAGGGTGAACGCACATAGTCTTTTTCCCAGGGAAGAGGAACAAAAAACTAAAGGGCATAGGCTTAAGGTGAGAGGTGAAAGATTTAAAAGGGAACTGAGGAACAACTTCTTCACACAGAGGGAGGTGCCTAGCTGGAATGAGCTCCTAGCAAAAGTGGTTGAGACAGGTACAATAACAACATTTAAAAAACATTTGGATAAGTCATGGATAGGCGGGGTATAGAGGGATATTGGCCAAATGTGGGCAAATGGGACAACTTGGTGGGCACCATGGTTGGCTTGGACGAGTTGGGCAGAAGGGCCTGTTTGTATGGTGTATTACTCTGACTCTAACTCTAACTCGGGTTGATTTGTTTCCTGACCAAAATGGTGAGACCCTGCTTAGCAATAGGGCCTTACATCATGGAAGGCCTTCACAGGGATAGGTCAGAACAAGCTACAGCCCACAAAATACCAGAACAAGAATATTAACAGTTGTTTAAGCTGCTCCTTCAGGAATATTCAGAAACATTCAAAAGCCATTAACAAAATCAACAAAATAATTTAATACATAATATTATATATTTAGTATTCAAATTTACTATCTAATAAAGTTATACTATTTGAAACACTTTTAACCAATTAATAACTTAAGTATTCACTTATTTCAATAAAATGTAAATGGAATAATGTGTTCCGAGTTGCTTCAAAATAATCTGCCTCCATTCAAATGAATGATCTCTGTTCTAACCTGTTGATGGTTCTGTGGGCAGATTTCCCGATGAAGAACAACTAATAAGTTTGGGACTTCAGTGATTTCACAGGACTTCCAAACTTACTGGTACCTACAAAACTGCTGTTATTTCCCCCAAATTCCAGTCCATTATGCTGGTCCTGTACCCATTGGTAGGACTCTGGGATGACTTTATTTGACTTACCAAGTGCAGGAGGCTATGATTGTACTTAAGAACATAGAACACTACAGCACAGTACAGGCTCTTCAGCCCACAATGTTGTGCTGATATTTTATCCTGATCTAAGCTCTATCTAACCCTTCCCTCCCACATCACCCCCCTATTTTTCTATCATTCATATGTCTATCTAAGAGTTTCTTAAATGTCCCTAATGTATCTGCCCCTACAACCTCTGCCAACAGTGCATTCCATGCACCCACCACTCTCTGTGTAAAAAACTTACCCCTGACATCCCCCTTATACCTTCCTCCAATCACCTTAAAATTATGTCTGCTCATGTTAGCCATTGTCGCACTGGGAAAAAGTCTCTGACTGTCCACTCGATCTATGCCTCTTATCATCTTGTACACCTCCATCAAGTCACCTCTCATCCTCCTTCTCTCCAAAGAGAAAAGCCCTAGTTCACTCAACCTATCCTCATAAGACATCCACATCTATCCACTTGTGTGGCACTCCTTTAATGACATTTGATCGACATTGAATTCAACTCTGAGGTCATCATCCACATCAGCCTTCAAATAGAATCATGTAACATGTCCTTTGGCCCACCATGTCCATGCCAATCTTTGTATTTATCCGTACTGGTTCCATTATCCCACATTTGATCCATAGCTTTCACTGCCTTGGCAATTGAAGTGCATGTTTAGATGCTTCTTAATTGTTGTGAGGGTACCTGTCTCTGCCAATTCCTCAGGTAGTCCATTCCAATCTCCAGCCACCCTCTTGAGTGAAAAAAATCCACCTCAGATCCCTTGTAAATCTCCTACCTCTTGCTTTAGACACCCCACACCGAGGGAAAATGACAATGGCTTTTACTATCTACCACCCTCATAACTTTATATACCACCATCACATCACCCCTCAGCCTTTTCCACTCCAAGGAAAACAAACCCAGCCTAACCAAACTCTCCTTATAACTGAAATATTCCAATCCAAGTAACATACTAGTGACTCTTCTCTGTACCCTATCCAGTACAATCACATCCTCCCAGTAGTCTGGTGACGAGAACTGGTAATGATATTGGTATTGGTTTCTTATTGTCACTTGTACTGAGGTACAGTGAAAAACTTGTCTTGCATACCATTCGTACAGATTGATTCATTACACAGTGCATTGAGGTAGTACAGGGTAAAAACAATAACAGAATACAGAGTAAAGTGTCATGGCTACAGGGAAGTGCATTGCAGGTAGACAATAAGGTGCAAGGCCAAACTAGGTAGATTGTGAGATTAAGAATCCATTTTATCGTACCAGGGAACCGTTCAATAGTCTTATAACAGCAGGATAGAAGCTGTCCTTGGGCCTTTTAAACAACCAGTGATGAGATTTTCCTTCCTCTGGGCCTTTTGCATCTTTTATTTCCAGTAATCTTTAATAAACAGTGTGTTGTTTATTAACTTCACACAGTGCTCCAGGTGTGGCCTAACCAATGTTCTACAAACTAGTAACATGATGTCCCAACTCTTATATTCTATGCCACAGCTGATGAAAGCTAACATCCTATATGCCTCCTTCATCACCCTATCTACCTGTGCTTCCACTTTCAGGGATCGTAGGACTTGTACCCCTAGGTCCCTCTGTACGTCAACACTCCCTAGGGCCCTGCTATATACTGTATATATCCAACCCTTATTTGGCCTTCCAAAATACATCAGTTTGCATTTGGCAGGATTAAATTCCATCCGCCATTGCTCTGCTCAATCTTCCAGCTGATCTATATCATGTTACAGCCTAAGACAATCCTCCTCACAATCTACAACACCAAACATTGTCATGTCATTCACAACCTATTAATCATACCTTCTACATCAATATATAACTTGTTAATGTATAATCACAGACATTAAGGATGCCACCACTGATCCTCACGGTACACAATTTGCTTTGTTTTATCACCACTGAATAAATTTAAGCAGGCAGATTTGATTTTTCTGCTCACAATCAGCATGGGTGATACAGTCTGACCCTTTTACTGACCATCTCACATCCTTCTTCAATTCCCTCTTCCTCTTTCTTTCTCATAGCTACAACTTTACTTCATACTCACATCTGCTTTCCTGCCTGCATCCAATTACTTCCCACTCTTGAGGCTTGCCAAGCCTGAAAACTGTTTATTCACAACACTACCTTCTCCAAAGTCTTGTCAATGTTTTCTCAAAATCTAAATGCTAGGAGGTACCAGAAGGCACCACCGCTGAAGTGTGATGGACTGGAGATTCACACTAACTGAAGCATCATGGTACAGCTGGGCAAACAGCCAGAAACTGAATGAACTGGCAAAGTCAAAACACATGTTGTCGGGTGACCCTATCTCTATCTACATCCCTACCCCTTTTACCTTGTAACACACAGGTGGAATTTCCACTTGGTGCAAGCTTTGCCAGAAATTCCCTGAAATAGCAGAGATAAGATGCAGCCAGTTCTTCATTGGGTTCTGCTCCTATCCCATTGAAGTGGACTAGAAGACAAGAGCCCTTAGAGAATTTTGTTGCTCAAACTCATGAAGAAATACAGTTCTAACACTGATATGTGTAATAGCTCTCAGGACCTCACACACATAATTAACAATTAGCTTTGAAATAATTAACTGTAGTTCACTATACACTAATGCAGTTTGTACCATGGAAAGTTCCTACTTAATGTCAAAAGGGAAACCTAGTAATAACCTTGCATGGAAACCATGAATTATTAATAATTTTCTCTATAATATGCAAAGCAAGAATCCTACCATCTAATGTAATTCTGTGCCCTTAATTATGGAACAATTGACATTACTCTTCCTACCATGTGAATAAGAAGTATTCCAACTGGGATTATTTTATTTTCTCCTGAAAGGTTAAAATCCATAACCTAGAAATTGTACTATTTTTTCCTTAGGTAAAAGATCATTTTGTATAAATAACTATAGTTGATAATGATAAATGTTTGCATCATTATATGAAGTATCATTTCTATATTTTAAAATATTTTCTGTAAATGTCAAACAAAAAGAAGAATTTACCACACTGTGTGGGCTCTCAGACAAGCAGTATCTGTAGAGAGCAGAATCACAGTCAGCCCAGCACAAAATCAACATATCCGATCAAGTTCAGGTTAATACTGGCCTGCTGAATACTTGAAATTTGGTAGCTGGACTCTACCTAATTGCTCAAACATTCTACAGGAAAGGAAAGGCCACAGTTAAGAGATCCATAAAAAGAATCCTAGAGCAAGTGAGCTATCTGTTATCAGCAACAGTGAGCTTTTCCTCCTGTGTGGAGAGTCCTTCAAGTTATGTATGAACCACTTGCACTGTAATCAAAATAGAGAGAATGACAGAGGAATGTATTACTGTCAATATTGTTTTATAAATGTATTCCTTACTTGTATATTTACAGTCAAATTGCAAATGGTAAACAGTAGAAACTTAAAGATTTTGTTAAAATCCTATTCATCTAAAATACCATCCTGCGCGATAGCATTACTACAATTCTTATTATGCACAATTTTAATAGAGAAATGTATACAAAAGTCCTATTCATAACTGGTTTCTCTGTAAAGTAAATTTTGTGTGTGCCTTCCAAAGGTTTTCATAACAAGTCTCTCCTATGATGTTGCAACATCTTGATGGGTCTTCCAAATGTATTCATTATTTGGTATAGTGAAGCCTACAGGGATATAAATATCATCCGTAAAAATCAGACACATGTCACCACTCAGACCATGGTAGTTCAGTCTGTAGGGGTGATTTTGAGCTTCTTTTGCATGCCACATTAATTCTCAATCCCACTCCCATTCTGATCTGTCTGTGTGCAGCCTCCTCCACTGCTATAGTGAGGCCCAAGATCGACTGGTTTCTCTTTTCACAGATGCCGCTTGACTGGCTGAGTTCTTCCAGCATTTCTGTTTTTGTTTCAGAGTCCAGCAGCTTCAATTTTTCTCTATTTTCCAAACCATGTTACAACCCAGTTTGGAGATGGATAGTAGAAGGAGCTGTACTGAATGATCTTTATATATGACCTGCATCAGTTCGCCTTGAGCATTTATTGAACAATTCTAGTAAACAGGAGGGAATATATAAGGCCATAGCTGTATGATACTTTTAAACTCTGGCTGAGTACAGAAGTCATTTAGAATCTCTTCATTCATACCTGGCAAAAGGGATGAAGCAGTTCATTTCAGTCCACAGCACAACATATAAAAGTATAAAGCATCCTGAGGAAAGTGGACCACTTTAATAAGAGAATAAATAAATCCATCAAGATCAGATCCACTCAGATTAATTTTTGTCCTTCAAATTATAAAGGCAAAATGTAGAAGTAAGTGGAGGACAGAAGATCAGTTCAGCTAGACTGTGACTGATCTGTACCTCAGGTCTGTTCACCTATCTTTTCCCCATACCCTCAATCATACCTAAAAAAAATCGCAAATATAGTCCTTCATGTTCACGTTCCATTCACAGCTGTGTGATAGTGATAATTCCAGAATTCTATTGCGCATTTTATTATAACTATACTTTGTATAACATTGCAATTATTGGTTGAGAATCGCACTCCTTCACTGGCCTATGTTCCTATCTGTGAGGTTGGCTGAAGACAGATCATTCTTATTCATAGAAAGTGATCAGATTAACTTACTTTGCATTTTTTATTCTCAGATTCTAAAGCATAAGGACATATCATCTCCGAGCCATCGGTATATTGACAGTAAAGTTGTACGAACGAGAACTGAAGGAGAATGGCTGTCGTTTGACGTTACAGAGACAGTAAATGAATGGTTACTCCATCGAGGTAAAGCTTTGTGATTTCTATCTCTATTTAAACATTAATATTCTCTAAAATGATATTTTTAAAGAATATTTTGGTTCTGTAATATTTGTGTGGTGATGTAAATTAAGTAGTTTAATATTTTGTTTTTTTTGTAGAGAGAAACAGTGGATTTAAAATAAGCCTACATTGCCCATGTTGCACATTTGTGCCTTCAAGTAACTATATTATACCAAATAAGAGTGAAGAGCTGGAAGTTCGATTTGCAGGTAAATAATATAAAAGAAGTGCTTATAACATTTCTGCCCATCAAGGCCCATGCCACCTCATTATGCCCTGAATAGCTTTGGTTTCAACTCAGCTTCTGTGCATAAGCCATGTGTTTGTTGGTCCACTGTCTTTTGTCTCAGTTTTTTGTCATTTATCTTCCTATTGTACTACTGAAGTTAATTAAAATTGCAATATAACAAAATCCAATAGCGTTGCTGTATTTTATTATAAATTTATTTTGAAACAACATGGGTGAAAAATATCAATGATGTGTATTGGGAGACATTGGCATAATAGATTATTCAATAGTGCTTGGACTGAGACCAGAAGACAAACATGTGTTTATTTAGTTTGAATCTAACTTGCAATGAAGGACCAGAGGCAGTAGCAGAAAATCCAGATCATAAAAATTCTCTCTTGGGTACCACTTGTAACTGAAATGAGCTACCTCCATGCTGTGAGATGTTCATAAACCTTGTCCTTTATTGGCATTCATTAAAATACTTTGAATTTCTTATAGAAAAAGCAACATGTATGAATAATGACTTCAAAATGTTCCTTATCACATACTGATCGGGCAGAATGAGTCCACAGAGGGAACTCTCTTGATATCAAAATAATCTTGACTTTTACATACATTTTAAAAACAGATCATTTGCACAGCTTAGAATTTTTATAAAGTTCCCCAAATATTGGTTTTGTAACTGTTTTGGGATGAGGACATACATTCTCCAATGTCAGCAGCTATAACTTCTTAAAAAAGAAATGGATAATTACTTTAAAAATGTTTTTTGGTTTTGTGACTGTGAGATCAAAGGTTTATGTTAATGGAAATATTTTTCTGATTGGTTAATTTATTACTATTCCAACAAAGTTTGTTCCTTTGATAAATAGTAATTGTTTAACTCTTCATGGCATAACTATTCCAATAAAGCCAAACTAATGAATCAGCTATACCATTTAATAATAATGAGAAAGTGGTAACAAAAGAGGCCCAGTGCCAAAACAATATCTGTATATGAGTGCTTTGGTATTCTTATATTTAAGAGGACCCAATATCATAATTTAAGACACTAAAAGTTACTTGTTTGATACCTAAATTACAGCTAAAACAATGTTTAGAAGCTTATGTTAGTTCTTTATTAAATCTCCATTTTATTAAGCTAAACTCTCCATATCATTGCTGGGACCAACATTGGAATTCAGGACTTTGAGCAGCTGTAACTGCATTTAGTACACCACCTCAGTAAAGTACATTATAGTTGCTGGAAAAATGGATCTTGCTACTGGAAACAGTAAGCATTCCAGAGATTCCTTAAGTTAACAGACCTTGGTTAGGTCATATTTATGGAATTTCACAGTAATGTTACATTGGATCTTTAAGTTCTAACAATTAACCAAAGTATTTTAGTTACCAGTGTGATACCAAAATCCAGCTAAAAACCTGAGTACTCTGAGCTGTGGCATTTCAGTGTCTTTCATTAGTGTAATCAACTTGTGAAGTTAGAACTGAAGCAGTGGGAACCTTAATACAGCACCAAAGGAGAGCTAAAAACCTAGAGATAAATTAGCTCTGGTTTACTTTTGTTTCAGGAGTTGCTATGGCACTCCCTTTGAGAATTTTGAGTACAGCTTGTGTTACCTCATAAATGGTGCATTTTACCTATTTTAAGTTTGGGGTGATGAATTTTCTTAAAAGAAACACTTGTACCCAGGGACTGATTTTCTTGGCTGACCTCTGCTCAAGAAAATGGCAATTTGTGGCATGGTTGGTATAGGTACATCCCTTCAACAACACTGCTTACCAGGAATTGGTGGTAGAAACAGGATGTTGATAGAAAATGTCCTGCTGGCTCTGGGGGATTTCTGTTGGTGAATAGCTACTAAAAGGATCTCTAGGCCTGAAAACCAAATTGATACTACAATTAAAGGTAGGCACTTACCTTTTGTCCATCTCTTTACTTGTTGTCTGGTCCCTCAGATTAATTAATTAATCTGAGTGGTTTCAAGTTCTTTGTCAGCCTCTTAGGGTGCCAGTGAAAACGGAGCCTCTGGGATGCAAGCACAGGTTATTGAGTGGCTTGAGCTATTTTTCTCACTCATTGTTACGTACACGCTGAACCTGCAGCTATTGTTGGTGTCAATATCCATTGTTGCAGGAATCAAGTGTGAAATAAAAGCATAAGAAACATACACAGGAGAGGACCGTACAGCCCCCTGAACAGACTCCCCACTCCAATAACATCAAGGCCGATCCTGTGCATCAAGTCAGAATAACATAACAAATATATCCTTTGAACCATGGTCTTTTTTAATTTGGTTTCAATTCAAAACAAAACAAATAATAGCAAATTATCACCAGTGGAAAATCTACAGCTCCCAAAGGAGTATGTGTCTGGCTGTTGTAGACTTGGTCTGGGATAAATGCTGAGCTTAAAGGGATATTTCAAAGCACTGAAACTAAAAGCACAGAGTGGTATGAACCATACAGACTAAAAAGCTGATTGATTTAATCCTTGGGAGGCTAACATTGACCTCTGTAAGTCTAGCTTGTAAGGGTGGTGGTGGATGGATTGATGGGGAACATCATTCTGGAACAACTAGCCATCTCATTCGGAGATGTGACAGCTAGTATTGCTCCTGTATAGTTCATAAAAGCTTTTCCACAGATTAAAAAGCACCTTACTTCTGTATTGACCTGCCTAGACAGAGCTGAGATCTCACTTTCCCTCCTACTTACAGCAGAACATTTATCTTATTTGCTCAGTATTTAAAGTAGGCAAGTAGATGGTATTCTGTGCAACAAAGGAACCCTCTGGACCAGACGTGACAGTACTATCAGACTGCATTGTATCAACATAGAAGAAGGCCTAATTGTACAAATGGGGCAATCCTCATTTATCTCCAAAGCCTTTCGTCTCTCTCCATCTGCTTTACTGAAACCAATCAGAATGTACTCAGTGTCAAAGGCAAGCTCAATGTCTGTAGAATGCAGTCAATAAAACACTGATTTCTGTAACAGTTAATTTCTACCCAAGGCCCAGGTGAAATATTTTCAAGTAAGTGGGATACTTTGAAAGACATTTTTAAAGGTCTTTTAGAAATATGCTTAAATGAACAATTTGCATTGCAGTCTTCTCTAACTTGAGCTGTTGTTTTAAAGGAATTTCCGATAACTATCCAGGAGATTATTCTGGTATTGATAAGGGAAAAAAAAGTAAAGACCATATTGGGAAAACAGCACATCTCCTCCTCATGCTATTACCAACCTACAGACTTGAGTCACAGCAATCTAGCCGGCGGAAGAAGCGTGCACTGGATGCCACATTTTGTTTTAGGTAATATGGACACACTCTGCACTCTGTCCTATGTGTCTTCACAAGCACAAATATGTTTTGAGGTTTAAACCATTTATACATGTAAAAGACTGATACAGCATTATCCTCTCAATCTTATCTGATTAGTTGCTAAAATTTCTATGCCTTCACGCTAGCTTTCTTCCAAAGATATAGGGGAGTATTTTGCATTTGTGAATATTATGTAAACATGAGGAAGAGTTGTCCTCTTTGCCACAAGGTACAAACTCTGTTCTTTAGTCACCGATGCCATGCTTTTTACTATCCTTACCTCCCTGACCCCGCGAATCACCTTTCTCCACTTCATCCATTGAACCAGACTCACACCTTTTCCCTTTCCCTATTCTGGTGATCTGATTGATCTCAAACCTATATTTGCTTTAGCACAACTATAACCCTATTATAATGCCACCTGCTTCTATTCTTATGTCAGAAACAGACCTTTTCCACCTTACGTTGACTTCCCTCAATGCTTTTCAGGCTGTTCTCCCATTCTCTGAAACTTTAATCTTTAGAAAACTTCAGCTGCTTGTGTTCTATCCCTCATGGCAATGGGATAATATTTCAGCCTGCCTCGTGGATTGGCTAATCAACAGAAAATGGAATCAGAATAAATGAATCATTTTGAGTCAAGTTTGAATGCATAAAGCATAAGCAATGCTACGGCCTCAATATATTTACTATCTATATTAATGACTTCAATGAAAATATTGAGTGCATTGTGGACAATACCATGATAAGAAGGAAAGAAAATTGTGAGGAGAATCCACAGAGTCTGCAAGGGGATGTAGACAGAGAGTGGGGAAAACTTTAGCATGTGGAGTATTATGTGGGAAAATGTGAAATTCTCCAGTTTGGTAGGAAGAGTGGTAAAGTAGAAACATTATTTTAATGCAAGGAGGTTGCAGAATGTTGGGGTACAAGGATATGGGTGCCCTCAGACATGAACACTTGCAGGTACAACAAGTAATTAGTAAGTAATTGGAATGTTGGGCTTTATTGTGAAGTGTAAAAGCAGGGAAGTCTTGCTACAACTGTACAAGGCACAGGCAAGATCACACCTGAAGTACTGTTTATAGTTTTAACCTCCAGACTTCTGGCATGATATGGAGACACGAGATGCTGGAATCTGGAGCAACACACACAAAATACTGGAGGAACTCAGTAGGTCAGGCAGCATCTATGGAGGGAAATAGGGAGTTGAAGTTTCAGGACTGATGAAGGGTCTCAACCCGAAACATTGACTGTTTATTTCCCTCCATAGATGCTGCCTGACCTGCTGAGTTCCTCCAGCGCTTTGTGTGTGTTGGCATGATATACTCACATTGGAGACAGTTTAGAGAAAGTATTCTCAATTGATTCCCAGGATGAAGGGATTGTCTAATGAGGAAAGATTGAGCAGTTCAAGCTTATGTTCATTGCAGCTTAGAAGGTTGAAAAGTGATCTTATTGAAACATGTAAGTTTATGAGGAGGTTTGACAAAGTAAATGCAGAGAGAATGTTTCCCCTTGGGGGAGATGTGGGGGTGTATTATCTAGAACTTATAGAACATAGAACAATATAGCACAGTACAGGTCCTTCGGCCCACAATGTTGTGCCAGCATTTTATCCTGATCTAAGATCTATCTAACCCTTCCCTCCCACATAACCCTCTATTTCTCTATCATTCATGTGGCTGTCTAAGAGTCTCTTAAATGTCCCTAATGTATCTGCCTCCACAACCTCTGCTGGCAGTGCGTTCCATGCACCCACCACTCTCTGTGTAAAAAAACTTACCCCTGACATCCCCTTATATCTTCCTCCAATCACCTTAAAATTATGCCCCCTTGTGTTAGCTATTGTCACCCTGGGAAAAAGTCTCTGACAGGCTTGAGGGCATAGTTTCAGGATAAGGGGACACCCACTTAAGGGGGTCGCAGTGGGTCAAAAATACATGGAATTTGTTACAACAGAGAATTGTGGAGACAGTCATTGAATGTATATTGAAGGTTGAGACAGAGTTGTGAACTATTTGGGAGTCAAAGGTTATGGAGAACAGGCAGGATAGTGAAACCGTAGCCATATCAGATCAGCAATGATCTTATTTAATGGCAGAGCAGCCCAAGAGGCTATATGGCCTACTCCTGCTCTTATTTCTTATTTCTCATGTTCTTATTCCATACTGTCCTCCTCAACCATTACTTGTATCCTCATTAATAAAGTTGAAGGTCACCTTTCAAAGGAACGTTGGAACAGCAATTAGACATTGATCCTTTGAATCTGTTTCACCACTCACTGATCTCATGTTGATCTGTGACCTGTTTTAGGCCTGTATACTTTAATAGTTTGGGACAACAAATAACGATCAACAGATTTCAAATCAGAAATTGACCCCACATCAATTGCCATTTGTGAAAGAGAGCTTCAAGCACCTACAATACATTGAGTGCTCCAGTTTTATAAATCTTTTTGTGGTTGCCCCCTCCTTCCTCTCTAACCTTCTCCAGAGCTTCTGCATTGGCTTTCACCTGGAACTCCATTATTCTGCCTTAAAGCTATAGTTTATTCCCCCTTTCATTTCATGTCCCTATTCACAGGTTTTGTGAAAGCTGTATATAACTTAATATTGATCAGCACTTACTGTAAAGCATTTCACATTCCCGTAATTCCTCATTATTTTTCTAATCTATTTACTTTTGCTTGATTTAATGTTTATCCCGTGTTGCTCAGTGTGTTTCTTTTGTTGCTGGTTTGTGACACCCGTACCATATCATAGCTTCTGGCCTTCAGTGAAAAAGAAAATTATCCCTCTTATCCTAATCTTCATTATCTTTATTCTTTTATAACTGTAACCGCTTCAATCAAATCTGTCTGCAGTCTTCTCCATTCTAGAGAATATACACTGATCATAATTGTTCCAGGCCTTCTCAGTAATTTATACTGTTTATTCAGAGTGTGGAATCTGGTGAAAGCTCCACTGATATAATGGCCTCGATGTTAATCCCCCCATAATGAACAGGTGGTCAGAGGGTTTAAGGCCTGAAAAAGGAAGATTGTGTCAGTTTATGTTTTTAAGGAGGCAGATTTTGACCTGGGTTATGATACCATCTTGGCAAGGGCTCCAGAGGTCTCTTAATTTGGCCTCCTCTCATTGTTTTTTCAGTCAATAAATTTGGGTACCAAAGGAATAACTAGGGTCTATTATTAAGTTTGGTAGGACCCATATGTTATTGTTTTTACCCTGTATTACCTCAATGCACTGTGTAATGAATTGATCTGTAACAACAGTGTGCAAGACAAGTTTTTCACAGTACCTTGGTACAAGTGACAATAATAAACCAATACCAATACCAATGTGCCAAAACTTATAGGGTTTTCTCCTTGTTACTCTGGACTTTCTACTCTTCCAGTTAAATATAGTGTTTATATTGTGTACTAAGTAAAGACCACAAATCTGCATGGAATATTCCATTTGTAGGCATCCATTTTTGTATGCAGGTTAAATTCCCCTCAATATAAATGCCAAATTCCATCTTATCCCATTTTTATGACCTATTTCTCCTTTCTCAATTTCATCTACCTAGGGTTGTTGAGTAGGAGCTGGGTTAGTAGCAGTTTGTGGTCGGTGGTGGGTTTGGTAGTCTGGCAATGGGTTCATTGTCCAGGGATGGGGTCAGTAACCAAGAGGGTGGGAGTTGGTGGTCCAGGGATGGGTCCAGGAGTGGAATAATGGATGGGGTCGGAGCATTGGGTTGGGTCAGTGGTTTAGGTTGGAAGGGTAGTCAGAAGATATGACTGGAAGTCAGGCATGTGGAGTTGATGGTTGGTGATGGTGTCAAAGTTCAGGTAGTTGGGTCGGTGGTCTGGCAGAGGAGTGTCAGATTTAGAGGATAAGTTGGGTTCAATTAGATGGCAGATTGGTGGATGGGTGTAGAGTCAGGTAAAGTGTATGAGCTTTGGGAGTTCAGGTTCTGTAACCATCGTATTGTGGGGTCCTGAGGGAGTGTAGGGTGAGTGAATCACTGAGAGGAGGTTTGCTGGAGTCGGGTTCCTGGTGCCAGCCTGGGACCAACTTGGGGAGGTTCCCTGTAGGTCACTTTGAAGCTAGTTCACAGGTGCTGTGAATGCATGTTTCAGCACTCACAGCCTGCAGATAGAGCAGGATACATCAGGCCATAAAGGTTCAGAACAAAAATCACAGACTTCATCATGCAGGTATCCTTCCATGATTTTCAATTACTTTTTATTTTTCAAACAGACTAAATTATGTAACACATTAAAGCATGATGTTATGTGTCCAATTTCTAGGTAGTTATGTCGACATTTGAGTCCGTGTATGATCTGCCCGGACTCTCTGAATGCGAGTGCACTAAACAAACAAAGTGTTACTTTTAATACTAGATTTGGTAAACTTTTGAACTTCAATTGCACTCTTGATTGAACTGATGGAAATCAGCTTCCTGAATGTGGTAACTGTTGCAAACATGGGAGCCAAGTTGCACCCAGCAATGTCACACTAAAGTAATCAAGATGGGTCCTAGCGCACACCTTGTACCGGAATGGTACCATCTCCTTTCACTTGTACTCTGTTAATACAAAACACAAATTTGATTGCCTTTTCTTAATTGTAGCCAAGCATTGGGTTGATAGTTTTATAAAAATTCCCACAGCTGATGAAGATTATCCATTGAGTCTAAATAGATATAAGTTAAAATATTTATTTTTAAACTATTTTTATTTTATATTTAATTCTGATTAACTGAGAGCACCTCTCTGAAGTGGTTTAACAAGCAACTCAGTGTTATCAGTTGCTGGCAGATTGAGATGGGCAATAAATGCCAGCCTTCTTGATCACACCCACATCCCAAGTGAAAAATATATGCTGCTTTAGCCATATTCTTGCATGCTAGAAATTCCAGGAGTTATCAGGAAAATAGAATAGAAATTAAAAAGAAGAGAGCAAAAATGTACATATTTCTGACATTTAAATGAGAATTTATGTTCATTGAACAGGAATTTACAGGACAATTGCTGTTTACGCCCACTGTACATTGACTTCCGAAGAGATCTAGGGTGGAAATGGATTCATGAACCCAAGGGCTACAATGCCAACTTCTGTGCTGGGGCCTGCCCCTACTTGTGGAGCTCAGATACTCAACACAGTCAGGTAAGTACCATCTGTGACTGCATGGTCATATTAACACCATTACATTGAAAAGCTTGAATGTTCTGCTCTTTTACAATACTGTTAATTGCACATAGCAAGTAGTTTGATCTACTTATTGTGCTGGAAAACAGCCATATGTTATTACTTTGTATTCTCTATACTTTCTCAATGAAAAGATGAAATGTTGGACAATTACTCAATAAAAGTATACAAATAATGATCAAGTAGTGCAAATGCACCTGCCAATATTTGCACATCATCTGGTGAAAGAAGAAAAAGTTATGGTCTGAGCCATCTTTGGCTAATTTTTATAAAGTTTCCAGAATTGGCAACTCTTTTACGGCTATGAATGGTATCATTTTTCATTCACACATTACTCCATTAATTTAATTACTCTGGACTCAAAATATCTGGTGAGAAAATACAATAAATAGGAACACTGATTTATTTGACAACCCACAGCACAATATACTTAATTAACTGACTATAACTGACCACATCTCACCTCATCAGACCCACATGAAGTCTGATGAGGTGAGATGTGGGAGCTGCAGTCTTTGATGAATGGACTCACGGTTCATAATGTCATCCCCAGAAGTCCACCTGACCAGTTTTTATAAAACCATTTTGAAGCTAATAAGCAAGAATTCTGGGCAATTAAGCTTTATCCCATGATTGTTCATTGGTGGTTAGAGTGGTAGCCGTCAAATCTTTAGTGTCACCAATGTCTTGCAAGTCACTGTGAGCACATTGAAGTCCTGAATAATAGAGCATTTAAGTGTAGTCAGTCCATTATGCAAAGTTATTTTTAATGTTTAAAAAATATGTAGCAAGAGATGTATCAGGGCTTTGCTTAGTCCCTGGGAGACAGCCAAAATATTTACAGATGCCAATAAGTGGCAAACTGTTGTAATGGCAACATTTCACACATTGCCATCAAATTATATTAAATACTTCCACTGCCACCTGGATCCATTAATAGGGCTGAATGCCATCTTTTCACGGTAAAACGTTCCTGCAATGTTGCTTTATTAAATTACAAAGTACAAAACAATTCTCTTTTGCCTATTCAATGGAGCAATGTTCAACAACAGCACCTTTTTCCCAGTATGGCAGTATTTGTTTAAGACATTTCTCAAGTGACCATTTACTCTTTCAGTCATATATAAACTTCCTACCAGAATGACCACAAGCCATATGACTGTTTTTTTCTGAAAGATTACTTGGCAGACTAAAGGATGTTTTCTTTATTTCAGATACTTGGCCTGTACAACAATATAAACCCTGAAGCTTCCGCCTCCCCTTGCTGTGTTTCTCAAGACCTGGAGCCGCTCACTATCCTCTATTTCATTGGCAAAAATCCCAAAATTGAACACCTTTCAAATATGATTGTTAAGTCTTGCAAATGCAGCTAAGAACGAATATGTCCCTTGAAAATCCCAGGTTCATCAGTGTTAAACAAAAGAACAATACATGGTACTAGTTTGAACTATTCGGAAACTTTTTCTTGTTTAACTACCAACAGAAACAAAAGGAACAAAATATGTACATTGAAGGCTTTATTTCTATCCTTCACCTACTATTTTAGTGTGATAGATGAGACACAGAACCTTTAATTTTTTTTAAAATAAAACACTGGAAGAATTGTAAGTGTTAATATGTGAAATAAAAGGAGTCCCACTTAGTGGAAATGCTGTACAGGTCCCGTGCCTTACTTGATCTCTTGTGTATTGTTATGCAGTTGGCATCCTATATACTCCTTTCTAAGGGCACAAGTATAATCAAATGTAATGCTGATCTGTTCATCGAGGGAATATGTTATTGGGTCAATATGGCAGAAAATGGCAAGACAATTTGAAATCAAAATGAATGGTCAAATATCATATTGGCTTGGAATGCTGGCAGTAAAAATCAGAGTGATAGGAGAAAGAAGTAATATCAGGTAGAACACTTAGTATCCAAATGTTAAGATACTTAGAGGAGAAGTGTCTTCACAGTAAAGAATTTCTGGCTAAAGAAAGATTTGAATAATTTGGTGAGAAAGCTCAGAGTCAGGGTTAATATTTCAAAATAAGAGTTCAGCTAATGTCTTTCCTTTCCCCCCTCTGCATTCGTTTCAACATCTGTAAACATGTTAACCTCAAAAATGTAGTGGTGCAGAGTCTTACGCAATAGGTGTGCTGTTTGGGTAATTAGCTGCAGCGATCAGCATGGTTGATAGAGAATGCTCCTAATTTTCCAACAATTAAAGTCAATGGCCAGAACATCAGGGGTGGCAGAGATTGGACTCATTAAATAATCGCAAGTCTATTTTTATATACTACTTTGCTGATATAATTCCACAGTGCGCCAGTTCTGGCAAATCTGTCTTTGTGTTTACAGATTTTCGTGCAAAATTGTGATGCTCCTGTTCCAGTGCAGGTCAGACGTGCAGAGGTCAGCATTCACAATCTGTGGGACTTGTAATATTATGGCCTCTATTTTTAATATCTGAAAAACTGGCTAAGCATTAACTCAGGTGCACTGATCTTTCTACCATCTCTTCAGTCTGCCCTCCTGTTGAGCAAGACTGCACAGCAGGAGCAGATTCCTCCAAATCCAGGGCAAATGTATTTGCAAAAACAAATGCAGAAATTAAAGTATATGGGGCTTATTTTCAATGCGCTTTCAGGTTCTTGGGCTTCTGTACTTGGACTTTATCTTTAAAAGCAGTTAAGGAAATGCCCCTTGCTCCCACATATCAAACCGAAAGTGTGCTAAGTAACATTCTCCTTTCTCCAAATTGATCATCAACCTATATACTAAATTTCAACTCTAACTCTGCTATAATTTCTTGTTTTAAATCTGTTAGTGTGATGCTTTATTGTTGCCAGTTACTAATGAGTGAACAATTAGCAAACACAAAACTGAAATGTGTACAGTATTGTTAAAAATAAAGAAAATAGAACAACAATATGAAAGTGACGCTTCTGTTTACACCAAGGTTTTATCTGCAAGGATAGTCTAGCCATTATAACACTTTTCTGACCAGGCACCCATTCTGTTTTAGGCTGGAAACAGGTCAATAGTATTAATTCTAGGATTGTGCCTTTTTAATCATAAGTTATATTAGGGATGCTATAAGATGCTGCAACACAGAATAAGAGAATATGGGTTTGTATCTGCAGTTCTTCAAGTGGTGTTATTCTCATTTTAAGTGGAGACCAATTATTTTTCCACAGAAGAAAAATCATTAGGGTTCATTGATCCATTATATCCCATGTCTTATCGTCATTAATAGAGTTCCTTCATGTGCCTTATGAACACTGGGATGAGTCCGCTTTCCAAGAGAGCTTCATTTCTTTCTTTCATTGTATGACCTCAGAAGGTGGAACAATAGTGCTGAATCCTTTGACGTTACTATGCTGGTGGATGAGCCATGAAACATGTCTGTTCAGGCTACAGCTGAAAGGAGGCGAATCTCAGATCTCCCCTGCCCATCATATTAAAATGTTGCTTCCTGATCAGAAGCTCCGTGTTTTAATTCTGCTCTGCAAAGTGGTACATTCTTAACTAGTATTTCTGAATTTTCTGTGGCTGCTGGATAATGTCTCCTCAGCAGAATGCTATTTAAATCCTAATCAAGAAACATTATAATGACTGGCAGAGTATCTATGAGATGCCTAACTCAAAATAATGGCTTAGAATGGGTTATTGCGGACAAATTCATGGGACAGCAATCAGTGCTTTAGGAAAGTAGCAAAGAAGTGGATCAATTTTTCAAAAATCCAATGGAGGCAAAATGGGATTCCTTCTATACAGTATGATAACTACCAAGAGAGAGGTATCTTTCTACATTGCCTCAGTAATATCCCTGGTCGGTAACTAGGGTACAGCACTGAAGGTGCAGCTGGAAAACAGCATGTATCATCTATATGGTAGCATCTCTCAGCTGAGAAGGACAGCAGGACTATTCAAGTGCTAGGTATTACTTAGTTGGAGGAGTTATAAAAAGTCAGTTTTATCATAATGTAGGCCTTTTTTTCACTTCCAATGTATTTTAATTGTGAAAACCTATTTTAAATATTAATTTCAAAAGTCTTCCATTATTATACCATGGGAATATCCCACTGTTGTGACTATTTCCATTTATATCGTAAGTGCAAACTAAATATAAGGTCACTAGAAAAATATGCAAGAAACTCCATGCTAAACTTTCACAAGTTAACTCATGGAAATAACAGTGACCTTTGACAGCTTCCTTAAGATATACAGTGGAAAATACGCTGATGTAGTTGTATAAATAAAATAAATATCCAGATTCCCCTCATTACTTCTTATGACTCACTGATGTGGATAGGGCATTCATTTAAACCATTTAAAAATCCTTGTGCCTGTGATGCTCATCATACTAGATGATAAAACCATGTTAACTATTTTATAATACTGCCTATTCATTTTAGATCTTTTCCCATATGATTTACATTGTTCATTGAGATATAAAGAATAAATCATTTTAAAGGGTCAGTGCCTTCAAAAAAAAGTAGTTGGCAACATGTCTTTTATTTGGCAAGTGTGAAGACTCATGCATCATCTTCATTATTGTAGTATTGCCTGCAATGATACATTTTGGCCAGATTTACATCTATGAGGTAATTGTGTCATGTGTTTCAGACAAATGAAAAAATTGTTTGCCAAATACCTTTTTCATGAAGACAGTGGGCTTAACTTAGTTCTCATCTAACACTTTTTATACAGCAGTTGAAATTCACAAAATATGCATTGTGGATAAATACATGGAAATAGCTTCTGACATGTTTAAGCACTTTTGTCAGGGATAACTTATCTTTAACTCTCTGGGTGTCATTCATTGTGGATGGTATGAGGGTCTCTATATGAATGGCATAATTTGTCTTTTAGCTCTAATAGAAGGAGATGGGATGCCAGAATGTCAAACTATACTTGACTGCGCTGGACGCAGCCAAATGTTGAATGCTTTTTTTAAAAAAAGACCTATCTCTGTATTTTGCTCAATATTTCTTTCTGCTGCTTTTTTTTGCCCCATTAGGATGAAGTTTCTTTTCCTCAGGATTGCACTGATACTATTATAAAGCTTTCTCTTGTAATGCTGAAGTCTCTGAATCTATTGTTTTTTTAAATTGTATACTTATTTCTTGATCCTTAGTAAATGTTGGACATTTTATGATCTTACCACTTGGGTGGGAGGGTGGGTGCTTTTTCCTTGTTTTATCTTACAAACGTACATTTTGGTCGAACATACATATTTGTTGGCTAATTACTATGTATTTTAACACATGGTATGTCTGTGAAGCCTGCAAATCTTGTGGTGCTCTAGTGGTTAAATAAATTATTTCAGTTTTACTTTTTTGGCAGTCCTTGACTTATTGTAGAAAGTATTTTACAGATGTACAGCAGCCTAGGATCCAAAATGTTCTTACTCAGATTACTGGGGAGATCATAATCCAGATATCTGTTGGCTGAAAACTGGGTTAAAATACACAATTAAAATCCATTTTACCACTGCTCTCAAAGACTGTTATTGTTGGAAAAGGCTAAATTAACAAATGGTCTGTATTTTAGTTAAATATTTTTAAGCAGAATATAACATCATCATTTAAGTGAATTATCCTCTGATTTGCATTAAATGGTTTGAATGGCTAGTTACCATTGACAGCAGACATTTTAAAGAGAAATCGGGAAGATCTTTCGCAAATTTTTGCAGTATCTGTGGGAAGTCCTCAGAATATCCAAGAAACAACAGTTAATATATATTTTAAAATGAGGCAAACATACAAACCTTCGTGACTTTTCAATTGCTGGTGCTTGCCAGTCTAATTATATTTCTTTTGATTAAAGCCTGACTAGTCTGAGAAATGGTTCAAATTTTTCACTGCAGTACAATTGACAGATGGGTATGTAACAGGTGGCAACTAGCAAGATAATAACGCCAAGATAAGAAAGACGAGTAAGTGACAGATGTGCGAATGTTGATGGTGACCAAATTAAGAATGTGATCTCAATCATGTACAATTGAAATAAACAGTGTTTTTTGTTTCCATTTTTAATACGCCACAAAATGAATGTATTCTGTTGGGAGAACTAATCCAAATGCTTGAGATATGGGCTCTGAGAAACAAGTCAGACATTGGCCTGATTATGTACTTGTGCCAATTTGGAAATATTTATCACCTCATTCTATTATAATAAAGCAGCTGTTTAAGTGGCAATTGTTTCAAAACCTGTCAAATTTTTAAATGGATGGTGGGAATCAGGGTGCAGAAATGTTTGAATAGGCAAAATAAATTATGTTGGTTAGGCAGAGTAAAATTAAGGTTAAAATTAATACTGGATCAAAGAAAAATATGAAATAGAAAGAAAAGACTGAAGATGCTAAACCTTTGCCTTGATTAGGGAACCATGCTCAACTCGAGTGCAGACACAAGAGATTGTAGATGCTGGGATCTGGAGCAAAAGAACAATCTGCTGATCATGAGTCCTGATGCAGCGTCTAAATCCAAGATGTCGACTATCCCTTGGCTTTCACAGATACCACTTGACCTGCTAAATTACTCCAGCAGTTTGTTTTTAACTTGAGTTTACCTGGCTTTGTTGGAAAGTACAGAAGCCATAAATCTTTGATCCTTCAAATATTACATGACAGTTATCTGCCTTATGTCCACCTTTGCCTGGATGTTCTCCAGATCCTGAGCGGAATAATTATTATTGGGGAGAATATGGATGGTACTGAACACTGTAAATTTGGTGGTAAACAACCCCACTTCTAACTTTGATGGAATGCTATTGATAGATCAACCAATAACAGTAAGGCTAAAGAATCAAGCCTGAAGAACTCTTGCAGCGATATTTGGACTACAAATATCACCCTTTATAGCACTATGTTGGTGTTGTTAGTATTTATTATCTGACCTCAGTTATGTCAGGGTTTTTTGACACCTTCTTATGTTAAATTCTGCTTTGATGTTGGGTGCTGCAAATGTCACTTCTCCTTTGACAATCAGTTCTTGTGCCCATGTTTACTTGAAAATGATAAGAACTGGAGCTGAGTGTTTTTAGTAGAACTGAAATGTGCATTAGTAAGTATCACTTGATGAAAATATTGATGATTCCAACTGAAGCTTGAAAAAATGAAAATATCCTATTCCTCCCACACACTTACCTACATAGGTGCATACGGAACACAATTTGTCAATCTCAATGCATGAAATGGTTATTTTTATGTTATGATTTGGGAAGGGGACCAATTAGATAGCTGACTGAAATAGATCAGTCGGTTTTTGGCTCTGATCTTGCAGTGCAAAAATTGTACCTCTCTGCAACATCATTCTAAAACAAAACATTAACATAAGAGGCAGAAGGCCATATATTTCACTACATCTCAGTCCTAAATGGTCAACCCTTATCCTGATACCATGTCCTTCAAATTTATGAGGGGAGGGTTCCTCAAACAAACGTAGATCTCTTGAACGTCCTGAGAGATCCTCATCACTGTTATTCTGACCGTGCTCTGATGTTGGACTCCTCATGTAGCCTTGCATCACAGCATCAATTTCCTGCAGTTTCCCAGCAGTTACACTGGGAAGATCTGTCCAATCAACCAATGCTATGTGTAATCTTCATTTGAATGGAGAGGAACAGCTCCAAGAGTGGTAGGTGATTTATATTATTTTTAATTAATTAACATGTATTTAATAGCTACTCTAAATGTACTTAATTGTTTTAATGAATTGTTGCAGTTTTTTTTAAGTTCTTAATGTATAATTTCTTAATTTTTTTACCAGTGTATTTTATTTTTATTCTAAATGTCTGGAGTGGACCATGTGATGTGCACCATGTTTCGTGACTCTCCAGCAATTCAGCATCCACTCTGTCAATCCCTCTCAGAATTTTGTCCATCTCAATGAGATCCCTTATCACTCCTCTAAACTCCACTGAATATGGACCAATTCACCTCAATCTCTCCACAAAGGACAACCTTGTTATTCCAGTAGTCAATCTAGCTCCAAAGCAAGGATATCCTTCTTGGGGTACAGAGACCAGAACTGCACACTGTACTCCAAATGAGGTCTCACCAAATCTCAGCAGGACTGTGACGATATCATCTGACTCAGCTCAAGCCTTTCCTCTATTGTAAGTTGATGTCTTCTTCTTAGGTTTGGGGATGATTTACTTCCACTCTGGATCGAAAGGTTCTGAAGTGGCTGATGAGGTCAGAGCAGGACCTGCAAGCCCCATGACAGATTGGGCAGGAGGTTCCCTACAGGATGGCTGGGTAGTTAATTTGTGAAGTGGTGCACTTCCGCCGCCATTTACATCCCAACACATGGACTCTCAGCTTCTCGGTGCCATTCTCAATGCTGCTTCTTGACTTTGAGCTGTCATGGACCAGGAATTAAAAGCAGAAAACTCAGCAGCTCAGGCAGCATCTGTGGAATGAGAAACAGGTAACATTTTAGGTCAAAGATTCTTCATCAGAACTGCAAAAGAGAGAAAGCAAGTTCGTCTAGGTGGCAGAGAAGGTGGGAGAGAGTTGTAGGTGGAACAAAGGGAAAGTCTGTAGTAGGGTGAAATGATGTGGTCATTGAATGGACAGTAAAGCCCCTTTGTCTGTGTAATATGTTGCTAATGTTGTGAAGTCTAAGTGATGTTGTATAGTCTGGTCTACTGGGATGTGCCCAATGGGGCAGGATGTACAAACAAAAGAGAAACAAGAGGGGAGAGAGGAATGGCAGTCGGAAATGGCCAGTCCTAATGCAAACAGAAAGAAAGAGCAAGTTATCCGAAGTTAACTTCAGAGCAGGCACGGTAGCGTAGGGCAGGCATGGTCGTATAGCGGTTAGCGTATTGCTATTACAGCGCCAGCGACCCGGGTTCAATTCAACCCACTGTCTGTAAGGAGTTTGTACATTCTCCCTGTGACTGCATGGGTTCCCTCCAGGTGCTCCGGTTTCCTCCCACATTCCAAAGACGTACGGATTAGGAAGTTGTGGGCATGCTATCTTGGCGCTGGAAGCCTGGCGGCAATTGCGGGCTGCCCCCAGAACATTATAGGCAAAAGATGCATTTCACTCTGTGTTTGGATGTACATGTGACCAATAAAGATATCATAAGTTGGAGAATTCAATATTGAGCTCTGCAGGCTGCAGATTGCCTCAACCAAAAATGATGTGTTGTTCCTCGAACTTACATTTCTGACTGCCATTCCTCTCTCCCTTCTTTTTTCTCTTTTGTTTGTGCATCCTGCCCTGTTGGGCACATCCCAGTGGACCAGACTATACAACATCACTTAGACTTCACAACATTAGCAACATATTACACAGACAAAGGGGCTTTACTGTCCATTTAATGACCACATCATTTCACCCTACTACAGACATTCCCTTTGTTCCATCTACATCTCGTTGCAACTGCGCAGGAGGCCATGGACAGAGAGGTCAGAGTGGGAGCAGGATGGTGAATTAAAAAGGCAGGCAATTGGAAGCTCAGAGTCACTTCTGTAGACTGAGTGCAGCTGCTCTGCGAGATGATCACCCAATTTGCATTTGGCTTCCCCAGTGCAGAGGTGCCCCAACTGTGAACACTGAATGCAGTACATTGGGTTGGAAGGAGTGCAAGTGAATCACTGCTTCACCTGGTCAGACAGTTTGGGTCCCTGGATGGTGGGAAGGGAAAAGTGAAAGGACAGGTATTGCTTCTCATATTTGGAAGGGAAAGTGCCATGGGATGGGGATAGACCATGGTCAGTCTGCACTGACCATCAACTAGCCATTCACAATAATCCTACATTAAACCCACATTATCATCAACTTCCCCCAGATTCTACAACGCAATCGGAGCAATTTACCGTGGCCTTCTACCAACCCACATGTCTTTTGGATGTGGGAGGAAACTGGGGCACCCAGTCACAGGGAGAACATGCTGACTCCACACAGACAGCGCCCAAAGTCAGTGCCACTGAGAGGCAGCAACTGTAATCGCTGAGCCATTGTGCTGCCAATAGATGAGCCATTCCTTTGAGCCCAAGCTATTTCTAGATCTAGTTATTCCAGTGCACTCCTATCTGGCCTCACAACCTCTGCTACCCTTATCAGTTAAGATAATCCTGTTCAGCCTTCACTCTGCTTAGTGACCAACACTGGCTTCCAGTCCAGAAATGCCCCACCTCTTTCTCTATAACCGCATCAGTCATGATTTTTAGCTGTTCCTCTATTGGAGGCTGTGCCTTCAACTATCAGGCCCTAAATGCATGCATTCTTTTTCAAAACCTCTACTAGCCTCTGCTGGAAGCGATTGAAGAAGTTAAGTCAATTAAAGTTAATCTCCAGCCTTAACTCATTGTTATAGAACATAGAACATTGAACATTACAGCACAGTACAGGGCCTTCAGCCCACGATGTTGTGCTGACATTGTATCCTGTTCTAAGATCTATCTAACCCTTCCCTACCACATAGCCCTCCATTTCTATATCATTCATGTGTCTATTTAAGAGTCTCTTAAATATCCCTAATGTATCTGCCCCCACAACCTCTGCCGTCGATTAGTAGCCAATTTACCTACTATATATCATATATACCTGCTGGTTAGTAGGCTAATTGGCTGCTGTAAACTACCCCTGGTGTAGGTGGGTGGTTGGGGAATCAGGGGAAGCTGATGGGCATGTGATAGGTTACAGGGAAACAAGTGAGAGAATGGGACTGATGGGATTGTTCTGATAGCTATATGAGCTCAATGGCGTGAATGGCAATCCTCTATATTATGCATTCTACATTATATATTGTACAATAGTATCATTGAAGAGCATTTGGATTGGTACATGGAGGGACAGGGCTTAGAGGGATATGGGTCAAACGCAGGAAACTGGGACTAACTCGGGGGGCACTGTGGTCTGCATGGACTGGTTGGGCCGAAGGGCCTGTATCTGTGCTGTATTGCTCTACGACTCTATGAATCTGTATTGTAAAGAAATATGAGAAGTATAAATAAGAGAAACTGTCATGGACTAAAATTTGAATAAAATATCTTTCCCACTATACCATGAGGAACCACAAGGCTTTGTGATGGACCTTTAAAATGATCTGAGCAGAGTGGAAATGCTGAAGAAGCTGAACATACAAACACAAACAGGATGCAGTTGGAATTTGATTTTCTGTGTTCTTTCCTGAACCCCTGTGGTGTGACTGTCAACAGGATTTACATGTTAAACCATGGTTCCAGCATGTCTGGAATTTGTTCCATCCCAACAGCCTTTGAAAGTGGTAAACATCAGAACTGTCACAAGAGAAAAAAACAATCCAACAACTTTTCAGAATGCTGATAAATTCAGTCCTTTCCCCCATCTATTTCTGTTGTTCTAATGGCCAAACAATTCCAATAGTGAAGAAATTAAATAATTTAAAATCAGTCTCCAGCAAGTGTACCCTTAACTCATGGTCAGCCCAAAGACCAACAGGTTGGTAGGTTAACTGGCCACTGCAAATTACCCCTGGTGTAGGTATGCAGTTGAAGATTCAGGGGGAGTTAATGGCATCTGAGAGGGAATAGGTTACAGGAAAACAAATGGGAGAATGAGATTGATGAATTCATGGACTTGAACAAATCTAATAAAGATGGTACAATCAAAGAGGAGATTGCATAAATCAAATTGTCACCGGTATATTTCTTGCATTATAAAATAAGGACAGTTCAGACTAACTTTGGCAATGTGCAGGCAATTGTGGGCAGCCCAATCCCCAGCCCATACTCCATTGAGCAATCACTGGAGTTAGTTCTGCTCAAAATTAACTAGAGTTAAAGACGAGAGTAATATTTAAAATTAAGTAGCAGATTGTAAGGAAACTGTGAACAGGAGTGATCACCAATACAGATTGGGAATGTGCTCCTTCAAGTGATCGTTGGAATGTTTTGCATTCAGTATCAGAATTAAAGAGAAGTACAAGTGGATTAAAAATTAAAACTGTGTGCAGAGGTCATATCAGTGCCTGTTAGTTTGCAGTACTTTGTATCATAAAATCTTTGGTAGATGTAAAATGTTATATTATTTGTAGTTCTCATATTTATAACTTTTTATTTGTAGCGTTTGTTCGGTCTTAATAAACTTAATAAACTTCTGCTCCTGTGCTGCCCTGTGAGCCTGGACTAGTTTACCCCACCCAGGCAGGTCCAGGCCAAACTCAAAGGTATAAGAGAACCTTTGAGGTCACAAATAATAGCATCGCCATGCATGTTGTTTACTCTGTGGTTCTCAACAGATGTATTTCCTGGCCGTTAATGACATTTTACTTCAAGAATTATATCAAATCCTTTCCTGCATGGATATGAGTATGATGTAAGTTTGGTTTTCATTATCATTTCAGTCATTGGAATAAAGGGAATCAAGCAGCATTTCAAGTCATAATGCAGTTGTTTTTTTAAAAAAAGCAGACTTTTGATTCCATTTAACCACTATGTTGGCGAAGAGTGCTACTGAATTACACGCAAGATCAACTCGCAGCAACACAAAGCAATCCGTGGGTTGTACAATCATCTGTGAGCCATAGAAAAACATAATATACATAAGCATTACCATATGTGTGCAGGAAATATATTCCAGCCTGTATCATCTACTTGATTTATCTGTCCATGTAGAAATGTTTTTAACTCTGGGCCTTCAGTTTTGCACCTATGAAGCAGCTTGGAGTTGCCACAGGTCACCAGGTCAAATGTTGTCACCTGGTCAGGTGATGGCAATTGCAACTGTAAAGCACTGCGTAAGCAAGGGAGGCATTACAGGTCAAGCTCTTCATCCTCCTCCCACGTTAATCGTTCAGCACACTATGAAAGCATATATGTGCATATATGTATAGCATATCTGTTGAATGTGTGCCTCCAAGAAGAGCTATATTTAAGTTCCTGAGCACGTCCCTGAAATAGTGGTTAAAAAAACTAGACTACAGTTGAACTGACATTCATACAAGCTTGTTGGCATGGTCCGGCAAAGTTTCTTACTCACAGAGATAGTATAACTGGATAGATTTATGCATTATAAAAAGAACAGTAAATGTTGGAAATGCCCAATCAGTCAGGCAACATCAGTGGGAAATGAAGGAGCCAGTTTCAGATTGATAACTTTTCATCAGAGCTGATGTTGTGATATGTTCATGAGAACTGCTTTTGTTGTCGTCTTGCACAATAGCCTGACTCAATGGACATATTTGGTCCTATTGCACGCTTCTACATATTCCATTACAGTTCTTCCCAAAACAAAAGAATCCTGACTGCTCTCATCTAACTTTGCTCAATCCCATCACCTTGAATTAAATGTATCAAATTATACTCTCTGGAAATGAAGTTCTGCAGGGGCTGTTCAACTGGTGGAAGAGTGATGGGTTGGGGAAACTGTTTGTTCGTAATGGAAGGGATCATTTGCACACTGAATGGGAGGGGTAATTTGCTTGGTGGGACGAGGCTGTCAACAATTGCAAGAGCACAGTGGTGGTTCCTAATTGCCTCACAGTCCTTCAGGACTGAAAACATTCTTTGTCCTTTGTTTCAAAAGAAGCTAGTTTTGTCTCCAAACAGTAAGGGATTAACCTGTGCCAAATTTGATTAATTTTGAAGCATTTTGAATAAGCACGAAAAGAGAAATGTCTCAAAGTAGCTTCCCACATGTCACATTGATGTAATAGGATAGGTAGAAGATTCACAAACACTCCCCTACACCAAAAAATAGCTGGAATGATAAAATAAGAAAGACTATCTGGGAAATCATGTTTTGCAATTCTGCTCCAAGTTACTTTTTGTCCTTACTCTCTGGTTAGAATTTGAAGGCCTTCAGCATAGCACTAAAACTAGAATTGTTAGTTTACCATTTTAAAAGATTAATATGGAGAAAATGGATTGGGTGGTGATTTGGTCTAATGCCCATTGTTTTTTTCACTTCCGGGATCCAAGAATAGAAGCTTCTCACTTCTGGCTGTTAGATCTAAATTGAAATAAGCTGAGCTCAGTATTTAGTGGACGTAAAGCATTAACACAAAATGTTTCCTTATCAGCATAAACTGACAATCTTATTAAAAAAAATTGAACAATGGCCATTGAGGGAAATTCACAGTGGTGAGTACCGGATGATTTTCTAATGATGGAGCTAAGGCACATTCCTGGACTAAACAGAAATATATAATGATTATATATCTGACCTGGGAGCACTTGATGCTGACACTGGAAAACTTCCCAACACTGGCATTCTTCAATTTGATGACTGCAAATTCTGACTAAATGGGCTGGATTTTCATTACATAGGTGGAATAAGAATAACAAAAAATCTCTTCATAATTTGTCAAGTAAAGCAAAGAAGTGGATGCAACCCGACATAAACAGAAACTGCTAATTGACGTTTACCAAAGTCCAGCACAATACAGAGAAAAATTTGATTGTATTTGTGTTTAAAGACTGTTGATCATTGCTGCTCCCCACTTGGTACAAACGAATGGAATACTTAAGCCCCTTATTTGCTTACACAAGCATCTCTCTTGCCTGCATTGTCTACATATTTAGACACCTAGTCATAAATCCTAAGCTGTGGGCCTTGAGCATGTAAATGGCAATGTCCCTTCATCCCACCTCCACTTTTTTGGTACTGGCTGCACCTTTATCACCCCAAGGTTGTGTTGAAATGATGCAGCGTTAATATGGCATGATATTTTAAAGAAAATATTGTTTTTCTGTTTGCTGAATGGAGTACTGTCTTTTATGGAAGACATATGGTATTGGGAAACATATATTTCATTTGCCTCAAAATGCATATAATGACTAAATACTCATCAGCACACGTCAGCATCTGTGGAGGCAAAGGGATGGTCAACGTTTCAGGTTGAGACCCTACAGCAGAGTCATAGAGTTGCACAGCCCTTTGGCCCAGTATATCCATGCCAACCTCTTTGCCCACCCACACTAATCCTATTTGTCCACATTAGGACCATATCCTTCTATGCCTTGCCTATTTAAGTATCTGTCTAAATGCCTCGTAAATGTAGTAATTGTATCTGATTCCACCACTTTCTGTGGCAGAATGTTCCAGATAGCAACCACTTTCTGTGTAAAAAACGTATCCCCCAGATCTCCTTTAAAATTCCTACCTCAAACATTAAAACTATGAGCTCTTGTTTCTGATAACTCTATCATGTGAAAAAGATTTTGACCATCTATGCTATCCATATCTCTCATAATCTAACAGGTCACCACCCCAGCCTCCTTTGCTCCAGGGAAAACCAACCCAGCCTGTTCAACCTCTATCCATAACTAAAGTCTGCCAATCCGGGCAACACCCTAGTGAATCTCCTTTGCATTCTCTCCAGCACAATCACATCCTTCCTTTAATGCAGTGACCAGAACTTGACACAATTCTCCAAGTGTGGTCTAACTACTGTTTGGTAAAGTTGCAACATAGCAAACCAACTCTTATATTCTATGCCACCATCTATAAGACAAGCATGCCATATGCTTCCTTTATCACCCTATGAACCCGTGTTTCCACTTTCAGGGAATTAGGTATTTCTGTTCATCAACTTTCTTTAGTGACCTACCATTTACTCTATATGCCTGACCCCTATATGACTTCGCAAAAATGCATCACCTCACATTTGTCAGGATTAAATTCCATCTGCAAATGTTCCATCCAACTTTTCAACTGATCTATATCCTTCTGTAGCCTTAGACAACCTTGCTTATTATCCATATCACCACTGATTTTCATGTCATCAGCAAACTTACTAATTGTACCTCCTATATTCGCCTCCACATTGTTAATATATATCACAAATAGCAAAAGTCCCAGCACCGATCCATGTGTTACATCACCAAACACAGACTTCCAATTAGGAAAATATCCTTCCACCACAACACTCTGCCTCCTATCACCAAGCTAATTTTTTTTTATCCAATTAGCCAGGTTGCTTTGGATCCCCTGTACCTTAATATTCTGAATCAGCCTATCATGCAGGACCCTGGTAGACTGGTCCAGAAGGTTAAGGCACATGGGATCATGTAGCATCACCATTTCTTTGTCTGAACCAAAATAAACATAGTAATGACTTTCCTGCTCTTCTAACTCACTTTAACTTGTGGGTGATGAATGCAGGGTGATAATATCATGGCTTTATGTTTATTTAGTTTTTTTTTCTATTTGAGTGCTCAAAAACTTTGGGCAACTTCTCTAGTGGGAAATCTTCAGAACAAAATGGCTCATATTAATAACACGTGTCATCATTAATGGAGCAAAACAAAAAAAATGTAGCAATAACTGGCCTTGTTTTTCATGTTATCAATAGACTTACATACACAGAGGATTTAAAGCATTGCAGTTTAGGATCAAATGTATCTATGTAAAGGAACATTGTTATTGTGACAAGCAGCTTAATCCATTCTTTCTCATCCATCTGGAATTTGGATAGCCCAAATACCAAGTTTTAAAAAATAATTTTGATCAGACATGAAGATTCAGCAAGGAGAACCTTTCTGGACTGCCAGGGAAATGTACGTCTTGGATGGATAGCCCCCTAAATACCAGTGAAATTCACAGCTCAACTCCTTTGTCGACTCTACAGGAACAACTACGGACATGGGATAGATTAGCTGTCATATTTCATTATGTCACTTGAACCCCCTGACTCTGTTTCAAATTTGTAACACTTTCTGTGCCAGTTATTAGTACACTTATACTTACAGCTGTAGGTCTAAAAGCAAAATTATTTTAAATTCTGTGGTGTGGCTATAATTGACTATTGTACATAAAATGAGATTTAGATGTAATACTTTATGAGTAGTGAGATAATTTGTTTTTCACACAAGTGCACATTTTTGTTCTCAGCATTGTTGTCTGTGCAAATTAGGAGTTGGGGAGATTTGTCTTTGCCAGTATCAACCAATTCTGCATTTTTCTCTTTCAATCAAACTTGCAAAAGGCAGACACTGTCAGAAGCAGTAAATAGTCAGCCTGACTGCTTCTAGTGCCAGGATTCATACTGCATGCATTCTGCAAGTCTGAATGACAGCAGGAAATGTGAACACAGCCAATACCAACAAATACAGGTTATCGAAACAGGATCCAATCAAATTCTACAGAATATTCCATATGTGAAACTATTACAGCAACAGGAGACCCTTCTTTTGACCTAGGACCAGTGTTTCTGCCATTGTCATGCTTAATTACATAGAGCACATGAAACATAGAACAGTACAACACAGGAACAGACCTTTCATCCCACAATGTCTGTGCCAACCATGATGCCAATTTAAACTACACATCTGCCTGAATATGGTGTATATCATTCCATTCCCTGCCTTCTAATGTATCTATCTATATGCTTCTTAAACATTGCTATCATATCTGCTTCCACTATTTCCCCTGGCATCATGTTCCAGCCACCTACCACGCTCTATGTGGAAAAAACTTGCCTGGTAAATCTCCTTTAAACTTTTCTCCTCTCACCTGAAACCTAAGCCCTCTAGTATTTGCCATTTCTACCCTGGGAAAAAGATTCTATCTATCCTATCTATGCCTCTCATAATTTTATATACTTTATCACGTCACCCCTCAGCCTCCAACTCTCCAGAGAAAACAATCCAAATTTGTCCAACCTCTCTTTATATCTATTACACTCCAATCCAGGCAACATTCTGCACCCTCTCTGAAGCCTCCAGATCCTTCCTGTAATGCGGTGAACAGAATTGCACACAATACTCCAAATGTGGTCTAACTGAAGTTTTATGCAGATGTAACATGACTTTCTGATTTTTATGCTCAGCACCCCAAACGATGAAGGCAAGTATGCCGTAGCCCTTTTTTAACCACCCGATGTACTTGTGTTGCCTCCTTCAGGGAACTATGGACTTGCAAATTAGCTAAATGAAAAGCAGTTAGAGAATGGGTATTGTGATTTAAGAATTAAACTGGAAATTTTGCTGCACTTTGTTGCAAAATAATGCTCATGTATCTACAATGTTACTGTTAAGGATATACAATTCATTCTATTATGAATAGCAACCAGCAGCAGATGACATTTCAACCAAGACAGTCAATTCCTGCAGGGCTGAATTCTACTTGTGACTTATGTCACTACAAACTGATTTTAACAGGTGACCAGCTAAAATGACAAAACTCAACTAATTACTACGTTGCCACAGGAACTTATTGAAAATTATTTGAGTGAATAGCAGGCTTAGGCCGCCAGTGGAGATGCGTGGTACATAACTGGTCCAATTTGCACTCTGATGTGATTTTGACGGGGTGGGTCAGAAATTCCACCCAGTCATTCAAAAGACAGAGGGAAATGTATTTACAAACTGACTGATATGACTAGGATGCACTTTGGTCTGCCTGAAACTTGTTGGTCTTTCAATGTAAGGAGACATCTGCAAACAAGTGCTACCAACCAGCTCATTCTATGATGCTGAGGGACACACTGAGTTTGGTGCACACACCACAAAGGCTTTATGGAGAAGGACCATGGTCTAGAGTCCTGTCATTACTGGACACTGAGGTGCCTGGCTCTGTCGAACAGCCCCTCAAACCCTTCACACATTCATTGTTTGAGGAAACATGAGTGGTGCTCACGCATTGTAAGAAAAGTTGATGGTTCAATGAATGTAAGCGAATGCGTACAAATTGAATTTACTGCGTATATAATCAATATTTTTGAAATGTGAAAAATGACTATGAATTTAAAGGAGTACTCAGTTTGCATTCTTTACCGTGTAGTGTAATTTCAGTTTGCTTTTTTCTGATCATTTTTACCCACTTCTAATGTCTTTGGGTTCTCACGTCTTTGGATGGGTGAATATTTGGAGGAAGTAGTTACAATAGCCAAAAGACTCAGGACAAACAACAGAAGTAAGCACATTAAGGGGCTGCTTGCTGAAGTCATACCTAGTCTAATAATGAAGTTCTTGAATATTTCCTCTGCATGAGGAGGTTATCTTTGCTGGGCAGCTAACCCATGCAGCTTCCAGCAAGAAAATCCCCTGGCTGCTGGACCTTTTGTCAGTGGCTGTCAACTATTTTGTTTAACAAAAATTCCTGATAATAGTCATCAAGTTAGGCAGCGAGTGTGAAGAAGGAATCAGAGCCAACATTCCAGGTCAGTAACTTTTCACCAGAACCAGGAAAAGGTAGAGAAGTAACAGTTTTAAAATTGCAGAGAAAGCAGAGAGGGACAGAGGGAATAAACAGGATGAAGTGGAGACCAAGAAAGACTGATTGAAACAACTGGTGGTGCAGCTGGCTGAAGGAACATACTGTATACAAAGTATTGGAGGAACTCAGCAGGTCAGGCAACACCTATGGAGGGAAATAAACAGTCGATGTTTCAGGTCGAGACCTTTCATCAGGAAGGAAGAAAGATGGGTAAAGACTGGTGAGCATCAACGGTAACCTGGAGAAGGTTCTGCTGCAGGTTCCTTCCGGATTGTTCCAGGAGGTTGCCCACATCGGTTACTTAGCAGTAAAGTAGGTCATCAGCACCCTCTTTGTTGGATGAAACTAGCATATTATCTTCACGATGGATGTCAACAGCAACAATGAATGACCAGTGGGATTTGGAGCAGTGACTGGTTTCCCCCTTATTCAGGATTTTGTTGACCACATCCATGTCATTCAAAGTGCAAGAAAAGGTTTCCACTCCTTCAATGTACAGCTGGTGTGTGATCACCAGAAAGATAATTTATGTTTGAGTCTGCTGACACAACTGCTTCATCCGACAACAATCATCCATCTCCTTATTTTAACAACCATTCAAGAACATCAAAACTTGGCTGCTGGTGAACAAGTGGCTGTGTGCATGGCTCCTGACACCCTGCCCGTATCTCATCCCAACTGAATGATACAGGTCCAGTCAGAGTCATGGGACCACTAGATGCATTAGAGAGTGCACTATTGCACTACTGAGTGGAAGGTTCAATGCCTTTGTTGCTTGGGGTCTCCCCTGCAATATGGTCCAGACAAAGATTGCCTCATTCAGTGGTTTCAACATTATGTGTAACATGATGAACTAAAGTGGCCTTTGTTGAAAGAGTGCAGCAATGTTAAGGACTAAATTGGATAAAAAAGGACTGGACAATGGTGAAAGAGAACAATAGGAACTAACTAAGTACAATGCATTGCAGCTGGAAGGGCCTGGGATCAGTTAATAAAGTAATACCTTCAATGATCTTCTCAAAGCCCTATGATGAATATTAGAAGTTCTTCTTCCTACCTTTCCCACTCCCTGCTTTTTGTTCATTGGATCCATTCAGTTCACCTCCCCTCTTGTAAGCTGCAATGAAAAGAAACTATAGATAAAAGTCCTAAATGCAATTAAGACGATGGGATATAAGCTCACTTCTGTGTGCTATACAATAAAATTTCACTGTAAACTAACGCCTTTGAGGTCTTCCAGGCATATGACCTGTAAAAGCACTGAGACCACTGGATAAGCAGTGTGACGTCAATTGTCTGGAATGAGAGACTGATGTCACTATCACAACATGTTTATGGTAAATACGTGACTTGAAAATGGATCACGCCTTCTCCATAGGATATGTCTTCACTGAAGGGTGAAGACCTGCCTCTGCATTGCTTAAAGGTCCCAAGTGTAACTGGGCTGCAGTCAGGGAGTCAGAGAGTGAAGATTCCAGCAGCATTTTCCTTGCTTTCAAGGATAAAGTATTAACATCCACAGTGATTTCTGCCTCCCTCCCACATCTGAACAGCCTTTCATTGTCTTCTATTGCACTTCAAGTTTCTCCTTTCCCCCCACATGATAATCATCATTCCATTAATTACCTCCACATTTTCTCGCCATGACCGTTTCCATAATAACCCCAATCATCTCTCTGGGTTTAGTCTTCTTACAGCCATCCCCAAACTTCCCCTCACTCCTGATCTCCTCCCTATCCCTCACCACCATCTAGTCCCTGATCATTTTCTTGACCACCTCTGATCTTCTCAATGCATTCTGTAATCTCCCCATTTATTTACCTCAGGTTCTTCCCTATTATCTCCTGATCTCCGCACCCCAGTGCATTAGGACCCTTTCCAATTTTGCACCTGCCCCCTTAATCTTGTCCCTACATGTCTCACCCCAACTAGATCTGTGCCTCCACTAAACTTACCCCAGTCTAACTCTCCCCTACTTTTCCCCATGTCACTTATCCTTTCACTATGGTGGGAATTCACAGACGGAAGGACTGTCATGTGAGTTGTGTGTAATATGAGTCATGTGAGTTTGACTTGATAGAGGTATAGAAGATGATAAGAGGCATAGATCGAGTGGACAGTCAGAGACTTTTTCCCAGGGTGACAATGGCTAACACAAGGGGGCATAATTTTAAGGTGATTAGAGGAAGATATAAGGGGGATGTCAGGGGTAAGTTTTTTACACAGAAAGTGGTGGATGCATGGTACGCACTGTCGGCAGAGGTTGTGGGAGCAGATACATTAGGGACATGTAAGAGACTCTTAGATAGACCCATGAATGATAGAGAAATGGAGGGCTATGTGGGAGGGAAGGGTTAGATAGATCTTAGAGCAGGATAAAATGTCAGCACAACATCGTGGACCAAAGGGCCTGTACTTTGCTGTAGTGTTCTATGTTCCATGTTCTAAGTATGCACACCTGATCCAGGATTGCTAATTCTATTGTGCATACTTAGAACATGATTCCACACGTCAAAGAATTTCTAGCTGGTGTTTATAATTGCAAACACAATATTAATGGGAACTCTCTTATCACCCGACTGACAGTTCATGGAGCTTTTCTTAAATGGTTCCTGCTCCTATGAAGTGCTCCCCAAGTGGGTCCGGCAGAGCAGATGCATGGATACAGTTGCTCAGGTGGGATCCCTCGAGGTGCACATGATCCTGTAGTCTAGGCACCTGAGCCTCAGTGGAACTCCCTTTGATCATGCACCTGGTCAGCTGCCAACAGGTATATGGCCAATATCAGATGCTTTCTGATGTCACCCCTGTGAAGTGCCTTGGCTCACCATAATCGCGCTATATAAATGCAAGTTGTTGTTGTGCTTTTTGGGGACCAGGCTGCTGACGGTAACACTTCATCTACGGCTAGGACATTCTGGTTGGTTTCATGCAATCTGAGTGGGTTATAGCAGGGTGCAGATTTGCTCATACCACACAAGCTGGAAGCAAACTTTGCTATACTTTCAGCCACAGTAGCAGATCTCCTTGGCAAGCCTCCACAACCTGACAAAAGTGTTTTTAGCAATTTCAATTTTTATTGCTGGGTTCTCTATAACCCAGCCCCGTTATCAATCTTTACTGGTACATGAGAGGGATTGAACAATGGTGCTGGCTCCACAGAAAAATTCTCCTCCACTGAAGTGTCTCTTTTGTGGGTTTTGGCTGTTGAGAAATGAAAGAAGAAAAGGATTCAGAGTGGGAGAATAAACAAACAAAAATCAAGATGAGGAGTTGGTAGAAGGAATGCACAGATCTGGGGTATGATGTGATTAAAAGGGCATTAGAGAAGATGGCAATTCTGCAAAGTGAGGAGAGAATATGTGGTGTCTGCCATGAAGAGAGCAGGGAAGTGAGGAGTGTTTAATTGATTGTAATGAGGCAAGGAAGTGGTATGGTGTAACCTAGCTGAGTTGGGTAAGAGGTGAGTGAAGACCTGTTACAATGTTCTGTTGCAAGAGATGTAGAAAGAAAGAACTGCACTGAACTTTCAATGTTGTTGTTAAGGACTTGCTTCCTAGGGACAATCTCTCTATTTCCCTTCATGATTGCTGCATTTGCTTCGTTGGGATTCTTCGGCCTCTGGGTAGAAAGGGTATCCTGCTCTCTGAACTGAGCCCTACCACCACAAGATCTGGTGAGGTTTTACCAAACCTATGCTTATTTACATGACCTCTATTGTGCTTCTCCTCAGTTGACCAACACATCAATTTTCAGGGCAGGGGATGAGTTTTAAATTCAACCCTATTCCACCCACCAATCCTGTCTGAAATTTAATGTAGTGTGAGTGGGTTGGGGAAGAGGGCAGGGGCAGTGGGTAGTGGGGTGATGTCAGGTTCGTGTCCTTAGCTTAGTGAGTTCTGTCCACTAGGCCACTTGATGAAAGTGCAGCATGAAAGCAAAATACTCTATTTCACAAGCGATAGAATCTTATAACAAGTTTATTACATAAAATACAGCATAGAAAGAGGCCATTCAGCCCAACAGTCCCATAGATATTTATGTCCCACTGGAATCTCCACTCAACTTCTTTTTCTAGCTCCATCAGTATAACTCTCTAACTTCAAAACCTCATAACTTCTTCCCAGTATGATAACTTAGCATCTATTTGAGTGCATCTATTTTATTCATCTCAACCACTCCCTGAGGTTCTGAGTTCCACATACTCAGCACTCTCAAGGTTAAGAAGATTGTTCAGAATTCATTATTTGATATCTTTGTGACTAACATCTGTCAACGGCCTATAGTACTGTTCATTCTGAAAAAAAATGGAAACTCTCACTTGCTATCCACCTTATCATAAGCTTTCGTAATTACAAAGACTACTTTTAGGTCAAACTTTAGCCTTTTCCACATAAGAGTAAAGAGATCCAGTTTATTTATTTGTTTCTGGTCATTACAAGTTTACTTTTCAAGCATCAACCCTGAAAATCCTTTTGTACTCTCTCTAGTGCCTCTGATCTTTTAATAATATGATGACCAGAACTATATACAATATGCCAAGACTGGTCAAATCAATATTCAACAAAAATCATGGATAACTTTTCTAGTTCTCAATTCTAACTCTCTGGAAATAAACTGCGGAGTTTAGTTTGCTTTTGTTATGGTCTTACTGACCTCTATCAGATCTCACAGTGACTTGTGTGTTTGTACTGCCAAATTCTTTTGCTCTTCTCCTCCAGTTAATTTCTTATTTTCTATTATGTGTGACCTCCCAGATTTTTCTTACGAGAATGTAATACATTCTTTCATATCAAGACTGGTAGCTGTAATGTGTTCTACATGTGGTGCTAACACATACAAGTAGACACAGTGGATATCGAAAAATAATGATTTATTGATAAGGCAGAACACAACACCTTAACTAAGTACACCTTAGTCCTGCTTTAGAATGACTTTTCTAGTTAGTATTACTGATGCAAATTAGATGTATTATGTACTCCCTTATGCAATAAGAGGACAATATGTTGATATGTGGAAATACTCTAAGTAGCACATTATTGCATGGCATTGAAGAAGATTGTGTGAAGTCTGCTGTTCAAACCATCCTTTCCCCTCAGTGGGATGGACTTCGGTGAACTTTTGACTGGAGTGGATATGTAGATGTTTAAATAGTGTAAACCAATACGCAAGCCACTGGAGACTGAATTGTCCTACAACCTGGAAGATTTCTAACATCCATTCATTGATGAGATTGGCCACCATTACAAGCAAAGGATCAGATTTACATTAAATGCATTTTTTGTAAACCAGCGTTCTGGTCAATAAAATATAAACAGAAATGCTGGAAACATGCAGCAGGTCAGGCAGTGCCTGTAGAAAAAGCAACAGAGTTAATAATTCAGTTTTAAGTGTAAGACACATAGATAGGACAAAGTGAATATCTCTGATAGGGTGAGGCTGAGGCCAGGGTTGCCATGGGGATAAGGTGCAGATGAAGTCAAACAATTGAAATGTTAAAGAGAGAATTTAGAGACAGAGAACATGAACAAAAAAACCCATTAAAATCTCTGAAATGAGGACGATTAGAGAGAACAACACAAGCTGCAAAATGCAGAGCTATAGAAAATGCCAAGTAGGTCAGGTGGTGCTAATGAAGAGAGAAGAAGGAAGAGCAGGGGGGGAAAGGATAATAGAAAGAAATAAGTTTGGCAGGCAGGAGCAGGCTGAAATAATTCTGTCTCCACCAACGACTCCCCTCCTTATGACACTTTCCCATACAACCACAGGAGATGCAACAGTTCTCACTTTACCCCTTCCCTTCCCATCATCCAGGGACCCAAACAGTTCTTCAGTGTGAGGCAGTGATTCATTTGCAGTTCTTCCAATCTATGTACAGCATTTGAAGCAACGTGGTCTCCTCTACATTGGAGAAACCAAATGCAGATTGGATGACCACTTTGCAGAGCACCTGCATTCAGTCCACAGGGCCGGCCCTGAGCTTCCTGGTTCCTGCCACTTTAATTCTCCATCCCACTACCATTCTGACCCTTTTCTCTGTTACCTCTGTCACTGTTACAACGAGATCCACTGAAAGCTTGAGGAAACCTGTCTGGGCATCTGGCAGCCTTTCAGACTTAATGTCAAATTTTACAACTTCAGGTCTCTGTTTAAGTCAGAACTGCCCAGTTCTGCTGTCGGTTATCTATCTATCCATTAGCACTGCCTGACCTGCTAGGCATCTCCTGTTCCTTTTTAATTCACATTCCATTTTCTGTATTATCCCTCCCTAACCTTATTCCATAGCTTTTATGTTTCTTTGTTCATGTTCTCTCTCTCTCTAAATTTTCTCATTTAACCCATCAAGCATTTGATTTCATCTGCACCTTATCCCCTCCCCCATGACGACCCTGGCCTCATCCTATCAGAGGTATTTGTTTTGTCTTGTCCTTGCCTCCCACACCCTCTCTGCGTCTTAAATCTAACTGGTTACTTGTTTCTTTTGCTCAGTTCTGACAAAGTGTCTTTTATTTGAAATGTTAACTCTGTTTCATCTTTCATAGATGCTGCCTGACCTGCTGAAGATTTCCAACAATTTCTGTGTTCCAGCATTTACAGTATATCAATTTTTATTCAAGGCAATGACAGTGAATGGGCAGTGGCTTCAGAAACAGGCAATGACATGTCTTTCTATTTTTATCAAATAGTGATGATACATTAACCAGATGCAACTTCCCACCAGGTCGTTTTGTGTTTAACTCTTATTTAATTATTTGATCTAAATTTAGGATGAACCAAGCACATTTGTCATTAACTCCTGATCTTCTCAATGAGCCTCACCAGCTGCTTATAGAATAGGGTTAAAGCTAACTGAAAGTAAATTTTAATACTCCTCAAACAATAAACTTTTTTTTTGGTCTGAAGCTAAAATCCCACAAGCATTTGAGGTTTTACGGGACTGAAGTCCAGCTGTTTATTTTCCCTAAGGTAGGAGACACTTTATTTGGTTTCATTTTCAGAAGGTTATCTGGCCCAGTGCTCCATCCTGGACTGGATCTCTGTGTGTGGGTCAAGGTCTCAAACATGAAACTCCTGGTTCCCACCAGCAATCAATAAACAGAGCAGACCACCCAGCAGCAAATAACTCCACTGGAGACCCAGATTTGATAGTAAAGTAATTTGCCCACTAATTAGTTCAAAGGACCAAAATAATCTCAAATGTTCCGCTCTTCTTCTGCCTAAAAAACCTTCACATTGCTTCAGTTAACAAAAAAGGTGTGAGAACAGCATCCCTAATTCAGTGTGAAGTGCACACGGGTCAGGATGATGTTTAGAAAGTGTTACCCATTGACACTGGGCCGCTTTCCCATGATTAAAATAAGTAAAGACCTTGGAAATTTGATGGTAATTTCGTGGGATGGGCTTATATCTACTGTGAGAGGAGTTCAGACTACTTTGTACAAACACCATATTAGGCTGCTATTCTTTAGTTAAACAG